>NC_134462.1:125061245-125799229 GCF_047948215.1 Lycorma delicatula
TCCTAAATACCTTACGCTGTCTTTATATTGTATTGGATTATCATCAATTGTCAGAGCAGGACTTTGATGAGGAATTCTCTTCCTACAAAAGTGTACACAGCACGTTTTTTCTGGTGAGAATTGGAATCCTGTATTCCTTGCAACTTCATTTAGAGCATTGATCGCTCGTTGCAATTTGTACCTCACTATAGCAGTCTTGTTGCTGGCATATACGATTGCCAGATCATCAACATAGACGCTTTTGCTGATTTCTACTGGAATGGCTAATATCAATTTATTAATGGCAATGGTAAACAAGGTACCGCTCAACGGCGAACCTTGCGGTATGCCATTTTCCAAGATTCTTTCACATGAATATTCGTTGTTGACGCGTACTTGGAAGGTACGGTCATTCATGTAGTTGCTGAGCAGTATAGGCAAATTGCCACGAATGCCCCATTCATGTAACTGGAGCATTATACCATGACGCCAGGTCATATCGAAAGCCTTCTGAAGATCAAAGAAGACTCCGACACAATGTTTCCTTGTAATAAAGCTGTTATATATAATGTCCTCTAAGCTGATCATTTGATCAGTGGTAGAATGGTATTGTCGAAAACCTGCTTGATACGGTGATATCAGGTTTTCTTTTTCCAAAACCCAGACGAGTCGATTATTAATCATTTTTTCCAATATTTTCCCCATAGCACACGTCAAAGAAATAGGACGGTAGCTATTGGGGTCTGTTAAATTTTTATTTTTCTTTGGTACTGGAACAACATGAGCTTTTTTCCACTGCTGCGGGTACGTTCCATCCCGCCATATTTTATTATATAGTTCTAATAATCTACACTTTGCAGTGGTATTCAGCTGCCTGATCATATTATAGTGGATTTCATCCGGACCAGCAGCTGTGTTACCTGATTTTTCCAACGCCTTCGCGAATTCTTCCATTTTAAATGGTACATTATATGAGTAATTATACTCAGTTCCAAAATTTAGTAGACCTTCGTGTTCCTCTTTTTTGGTTCGAAAACCTTCCTCGTAGTTGGCCGTTTTGCTGGCCTTTTCGAAATGATTGGATAACAGCTCTGCAATTTCATATGGAGTATCTTTTATTTCATCTTCATCTTGAAGGCTAGTTATGGGAGTAAAATCATTACGCCCACAAATCGCCTTCACTTTCCTCCAAACATCTGATGCAGTAGTAGTTTTGTCAATGGATGACACGTATTGCTGCCAGGATCGTTTTTTCGAATCTATCATAACACGTTTTGCATACGCCCTGTATTTCTTAAAGGCAACAAGATTTTCTATACTAGGACGCTTCTTAAAGGCATTATACGCCCTTTTCTTTCTCTTTATAGCTTCACTTATTTCATCGTTCCACCATGGAACGCGTTTCTTTGTAAGTTTCCCAGATGTTTTGGGAATATATCTCGATGCCGACTCGATTATTGCATTTGTTATGGCGTCGACATCGTCTCCGATAACTCCGGTTGTTTCTGGGAGCATCGTTCTAGCTGTGAAGCTCGTCCAGTCTGCCTTTTCAAATAACCATCTTTTAGGGATGGGATATATTGTTCTAGTAACATCAGTTACAATTTGCACCGGGAAATGATCGCTTCCATGCAGATCGTCTATAACATGGAAGCTGTACCTCGGTGCTATCGATCCGCTTATGAGTGCAAGATCTATACAGGACGTCGATCCATCTCTGACATTGAAAAAGGTTCCTGATCCGTCATTTAAAATAATAAGATCAGAATTCATCAGGAACCCTTCCAGTTCTCTTCCACGGGGATCTACTCGATCCGATCCCCAGAGAGAATTATGAGCGTTAAAATCACCCACCAGTAAAACAGGTGGGGGAAGCTCGGAAATTAATCTTTCTATGTCATCCTTATTCCAATCGTAATTCGGTAAGTATATGCTGCACACAGTGATCTTAAGCGGTCGCTTCATTCTAACGGCGACCGCTTGTAGGTTGGTGTTTAGAACAACCGCTTCGGTGGTAGCTCTAGTCGATGTTAATATAGCTACTCCACCTCTAACTCTTACATTTGGCGGTTGATCTCGCCGAAATATATCGAATCCTTTTAATTTAAAATTTTCATTTCGGCGGAAATGCGTTTCTTGCAGACATATACAAATCGGGTCTACGTCATGTACCAAGCGTTGGAGCTCATGGATGTTTGAAAAACATCCATTGATGTTCCATTGTACAATCGACTCGCTAATTTTTAATTTTTAATTAAATTATTGCCTGGGTTTTCCTTTCGGCCATCCCTTTTTCCTTTTCTTCTCCATCCTGCGAACAGCATCGTGCTCGCGGAGAAGGTCGTCGCCTGTAAGGCTTCCGGTCTCCGTATCGGAGACCACCGAAGCCGCCGACGACGACGGGCATGGATCGGCGCCGGTTTCAGGCGCCGATTGAGAGGCGACAACCTGCCCGCTCCCCAACACGGGGGTCGCACCGGTCACCGCCTGTGGGAGGGGGGACACTCGCCCCCCCTGTGTGATTTTTTGTGGCCTCTGAGGCTTAGAGGCCACTTCAGTTACAGGAGGCTTGGGAGCCTCCATAACAGACTCTGTAGGTATCGCCTTTTTCTTTTCATCGAGGATCTCGCTGAGACGGACTTGACATTCAGGTTTATTGTCCGTTTTGAGGAGCAACTTTCACTTTTATCGACTTATCTTCAGCAGGCTGTATCACTATCTTTGGCTTAACAAGTTCTTTATTGCGAAGAGGTTTCATCTTGTTTTCGATGATCCTCTCAATCATGTTAGCCAAAGTGGGAGCAAGTTTATTTATAATTTGTACCTCATCTACAGCAAACCTCATCTACAGCAATCGGAGCAGGAGCAGGAACAGTAGCCGCAGCCTGAGCATAAGATGTTGCTGCTCTAGGCTTACGGGCGTTAACTATTTTTTTTGCATCGAAGTAGCTGACTTTTTGCAGGGTTTTTACTTCCTGCACAGCTACCTCATCTTTGTAGACAGGACAGTTCCTTGATCTACAAGAATGCGCTCCTTTGCAGTTTATGCATGTAGGAGGCTCTTTACATGGCTCTCCCTCATGCACCTCTTCACCGCACACGCATATTTGCGGTCTTTCGCATCTAAGAGCGGTGTGGCCAAAGCGTTGGCACTTGAAGCACCTCATCGGCTGTGGGACAAATGCCCGCACATCCAAACGGTGAATCCCCGCTCTTATCTTTTCTGGCAAAGTAGGCCGGTTGAAAGTAAGGACATGAGAAGCCGAGGGTAAGACCTCACCGTTCCTTCTCATGTTTAACCGACGGCACTCTATTACTCCTTGTGCTGCCAGCTCCTCTACAATCTCTTGCTCCGAACAGTTTAAAAGATCCCGACAGACCACAACACCCCTTGAGGTGTTGAGCGTGCCGTGGGGATCAACGCGTACCGCTAGCTCTCCAATTTTCTTCAGCCCTAAAATCTTCTGAGACTGTATATCATTAACAGTCTCTACATGAAGTCCCGTAAAAGTTTTCCGTATTTCCTTTACAGGGCCTCCAGCACATTTGTTTATCTCTCGAGCGATGAGAAAAGGACTCACCCTCGAGAAATTTCCATCCTCCTTTGTAATGACCAAATATTTAGGTTTCGGTACATTACTACTTTTAAAAAAAGCCTTCTGTAAGCTTTTTCTAGCCTCAATCTCTATCTTCTTACTCTCCGTACTCTTCCTCCGTTTTGCCTCAGGCGAAACGGCTGGTTCTAAACGAGGGTGTTTACGTGCACCCTCTGCCACGTTGGTTTGTTCAGGAAAATTCATGAACAAAAAATCCCTTCTGTAGTAAGGCTAGCCGCCGGGGTACACCCCCACTCCAGGGCTACCAACCCTGGAGGTCCGTTCCGGTACTCCGGTGGAACCGGCATATGTCCTGGCAGAGAGCGGATGCGCAGTCTCTGCACTGACTCCAGGCCCCTACACACCGAAGCTTTCAGGGCTCCCATGCTCCGAACATGGGCACCTTAACTACATGCTTGCCATCGCAGGGGGCATGTGGACGACGAAAGGTCTCCGTTACACCTGCAAATAACTTTGACCGTGGCCGCCACATCGCCAGCTCTAAAGGCGGTATAAATCCATTTCCGTAATCGTTAAAAATGTCATATCTGCAGGTGGCCGTAAAGTCCAGTCCTGTAATTCGGCCTCCAGTCCTGTAATTCGGCCTATGGATGTAAATCGACCGAAGAAAGTATATCCGAGAAACAACACTCGGAACCCCGTTAGCCAGCTATATGTAATGTACTTGAGTACAGCTGTTACCGCCCTGGACGTGGAACGTAGATGTTGTGTTCCGGACGTGGGGAATATCTACCTCAGGGCATTATTATTATTATTATTATTATTATTATTATTATTATTATTATTATTATTATTATTATTATTATTATTATTATTATTATTATTATTATTATTATTATTATTATTATTATTATTATTATTATTATTATTATTATTATTATTATTATTATTATTATTATTATTATTATTATTATTATTATTATTATTATTATTATTATTATTATTATTATTATTATTATTATTATTATTATTATTATTATTATTATTATTATTATTATTATTATTATTATTATTATTATTATTATTATTATTATTATTATTATTATTATTATTATTATTATTATTATTATTATTATTATTATTATTATTATTATTATTATTATTATTATTATTATTATTATTATTATTATTATTATTATTATTATTATTATTATTATTATTATTATTATTATTATTATTATTATTATTATTATTATTATTATTATTATTATTATTATTATTATTATTATTATTATTATTATTATTATTATTATTATTATTATTATTATTATTATTATTATTATTATTATTATTATTATTATTATTATTATTATTATTATTATTATTATTATTATTATTATTATTATTATTATTATTATTATTATTATTATTATTATTATTATTATTATTATTATTATTATTATTATTATTATTATTATTATTATTATTATTATTATTATTATTATTATTATTATTATTATTATTATTATTATTATTATTATTATTATTATTATTATTATTATTATTATTATTATTATTATTATTATTATTATTATTATTATTATTATTATTATTATTATTATTATTATTATTATTATTATTATTATTATTATTATTATTATTATTATTATTATTATTATTATTATTATTATTATTATTATTATTATTATTATTATTATTATTATTATTATTATTATTATTATTATTATTATTATTATTATTATTATTATTATTATTATTATTATTATTATTATTATTATTATTATTATTATTATTATTATTATTTTTTTTTTTTTTTTTTTTTTTTATCTGCTGCTAAGGTCATTAGCCCTCGTCACATTCTTTAAAAGAAATTATTATCTCCATCAGGATCGTCATATGTAAGGGTGTAAAGGGCCCTTACATTTTATTTAAAAACACAAACTTCACAATAAACATTAAAACATGAAAGACAAGGACAATCACAAACACTTACGGGGTGTAAAGGGCCCCAATATTAAAATTTGAGATAGGTTCTCAAAAGACCATGAACTTAAAATTATAATTAATCTTCTCAATACCATATCTTTCCTCTTTCTTCTATATGTATATATATATATATATATAACTACCGCTTAGAGTATCTTTTACCACAGCTTTAAACTCCCATTTTACAGACTTTTAAGAAGTCCACTGGCGCGTAAAAATGCAACTATATTTTCTTCATTTCCATTATCCAGATCAGCACTAATATTTTTTGTAAAACAGAACCTCTTTCTGAGGTCCTCATATATGGTACACTCTTCTATTAGATGCTTGATTGTCAGTGTTTTATTGCAAACACCGCACATTGGTCTCACTTCGCCGGTTAACAAATATAAATTTGTTAATCGCGTGTGACCGATTCTAAGTCTGGTCACCGCTACTTGTTCACGGCGAGTCAATTTAAAGTCGCTTTTCCATTTATAAGGAGAAGTTTTAACTGAGTTTAATTTTGTATTTAAACTCCTCCATTCAGCGTTCCACTTGTTTCTTACTATATTTGTTAGACGGTTTTTAATATCTGCCACTCTTACAGGAAATGCATCCAAATCATCGCAGACTGTTGCCTTTCTGGCAGCTTCGTCTGCGATTTCATTACCTGTAATACCAGCATGCCCTGGAGTCCATACAAATACGCATCGCTGTCCTCGTTGTTTTAGAACGTATAAAATGGACAGGATGTTTGCAATTAGGACATCCTTAATGTTCTTGTTCCGAATTGCGACGAGTGCACTTAATGAATCGGAACATATTAGCACTCTCTCTTCGCAATAGTGTTCAGTGTAGCGAAGAGCTTGCTGAATCGCAGTGAGTTCTGCCGTGTAGACACTGGCCACATCTGGCAGTCTCCAAGAGTGGGCTTCTTCATTTACATATATCGAGCATCCAACACCATGTTCAGTTTTAGAACCGTCAGTATAAATTCTAATATGTTCTTCGTAACTACCGACGGTTGCTAAAAAATCTTGCTGGATGATCACTGCTGGTTTCTTTTTTATTTCTCCTTGAGAAAGATCCAAACTTGTATTTACCGCTGGCAAGAGCCATGGCGGTATTTCTCTAGTAGAAATTGCTAGTGTCTCTGGTATAGCAATTTCATATTTCCTTCTTAATTCGTGGTACCTAATTCCGGCTGGTCTGGAATAGGTAGCACGACGTTCGTATAATGCAGCCATGGGATGATTCATAAACAATTTATTATTTATATGGGCAGGGAAAGCCCATATATTTGCTGCATATCTTAACAAGAGGATCTCTCTTCTATAATGTAGTGGCATTATTCCGGCTTCAGACATCAGACTAGCCGCCGGACTTGTGCGGAAAGCACCTGTTGCGTATCTTATTCCGCTATTATGAACTACGTCTAACTTTCTTAAGTGCGACTTTCTAGCGGATGAATATACGATACATCCGTAGTCTAGTTTAGATTGAACCAATGCTTTATACAATCTCAATAATGTCTCTTTTCCTGAGCCCCAATTTAGGTTCGATAAACATTTTATAATGTTTAGGGCTCTTTTGCATCTATCACTCAAGTCCTGTATATGTAATCCCCATGTGAGGGATTTATCCAATACTAGTCCTAAATACCTTACGCTGTCTTTATATTGTATTGGATTATCATCAATTGTCAGAGCAGGACTTTGATGAGGAATTCTCTTCCTACAAAAGTGTACACAGCACGTTTTTTCTGGTGAGAATTGGAATCCTGTATTCCTTGCAACTTCATTTAGAGCATTGATCGCTCGTTGCAATTTGTACCTCACTATAGCAGTCTTGTTGCTGGCATATATGATTGCCAGATCATCAACATAGACGCTTTTGCTGATTTCTACTGGAATGGCTAATATCAATTTATTAATGGCAATGGTAAACAAGGTACCGCTCAACGGCGAACCTTGCGGTATGCCATTCTCCATGATTCTTTCACGTGAATATTCGTTGTTGACGCGTACTTGGAAGGTACGGTCATTCATGTAGTTGCTGAGCAGTATAGGCAAAATGCCCCATTCATGTAACTGGAGCATTATACCATGACGCCAGGTCATATCGAAAGCCTTCTGAAGATCAAAGAAGACTCCGACACAATGTTTCCTTGTAATAAAGCTGTTATATATAATGTCCTCTAAGCTGATCATTTGATCAGTGGTAGAATGGTATTGTCGAAAACCTGCTTGATACGGAGATATCAGGTTTTCTTTTTCCAAAACCCAGACGAGTCGATTATTAATCATTTTTTCCAATATTTTTCCCATAGCACACGTCAAAGAAATAGGACGGTAGCTATTGGGGTCTGTTAAATTTTTATTTTTCTTAGGTACTGGAACAACATAAGCTTTTTTCCACTGCTGCGGGTACGTTCCATCCCGCCATATTTTATTATAAAGTTCTAATAATCTACACTTTGCAGTGGTATTCAGCTGCCTGATCATATTGTAGTGGATTTCATCCGGACCAGCAGCTGTGTTACCTGATTTTTCCAACGCTTTCGTGAATTCTTCCATTTTAAATGGTACATTATATGAGTAATTATACTCAGTTCCAAAATTTAGTAGACCTTCGTGTTCTTCTTTTTTGGTTCGAAAACCTTCCTCGTAGTTGGCCGTTTTGCTGGCCTTTTCGAAATGATTGGATAAGAGCTCTGCAATTTCATATGGAGTATCTTTTATTTCATCTTCATCTTGAAGGCTAGTTATGGGAGCAAAATCATTACGCCCACAAATCGCCTTCACTTTCCTCCAAACATCTGCTGCAGTAGTGGTTTTGTCGATGGATGACACGTATTGCTGCCAGGATCGTTTCTTTGAATCTATCATAAGACGTTTTGCATACGCCCTGTATTTCTTAAAGGCAACAAGATTTTCTATACTAGGACGCTTCTTAAAGGCATTATACGCCCTTTTCTTTCTTTTTATAGCTTCACTTATTTCATCGTTCCACCATGGAACGGGTTTCTTTGTAAGTTTCCCAGATGTTTTGGGAATATATCTCGATGCCGACTCAATTATTGCATTTGTTATGGCGTCGACATCTTCTCCGATAACTCCAGTTGTTTTCGGGAGCATCGTTCTAGCTGTGAAGCTCGTCCAGTCTGCCTTATCAAATAACCATCTTTTAGGGATGGGATATATTGTTCTAGTAACATCAGTTACAATTTGCACCGGGAAATGATCGCTTCCATGCAGATCGTCTATAACATGGAAGCTGTACCTCGGTGCTATCGATCCGCTTATAAGTGCAAGATCTATACAGGACGTCGATCCATCTCTGGCATTGAAAAAGGTTCCTGATCCGTCATTTAAAATAATAAGTTCAGAATTCATCAGGAACCCTTCCAGTTCTCTTCCACGGGGATCTACTCGATCCGATCCCCAGAGAGAATTATGAGCGTTAAAATCACCCACCAGTAAAACAGGTGGGGGAAGCTCGGAAATTAATCTTTCTATGTCATCCTTAATCCAATCGTAATTCGGTAAGTATATGCTGCACACAGTGATCTTAAGCGGTCGCTTCATTCTGACGGCGACCGCTTGTAGGTTGGTGTTTAGAACAACCGCTTCGGTGGTAGCTCTAGTCGATGTTAATATAGCTACTCCACCTCTAACTCTTACATTTGGCGGTTGATCTCGCCGAAATATATCGAATCCTTTTATTTTAAAATATTCATTTCGGCGGAAATGCGTTTCTTGCAGACATATACAAATCGGGTCTACGTCATGTACCAAGCGTTGGAGCTCATGGATGTTTGAAAAACATCCATTGATGTTCCATTGTACAATCGACTCGCTAATTTTTAATTTTTAATTAAATTATTGCCTGGGTTTTCCTTTCGGCCATCCCTTTTTCCTTTTCTTCTCCATCCTACGAACAGCATCGTGTTCGCGGAGAAGGTCGTCGCCTGTAAGGCTTCCGGTCTCCGTATCGGAGACCACCGAAGCCGCCGACGACGACGGGCATGGATCGGCGCCGGTTTCAGGCGCCGATTGAGAGGCGGCAACCTGGCCGCTCCCCAACACGGGGGTCGCACCGGTCACCGCCTGTGGGAGGGGGGACACTCGCCCCCCCTGTGTGATTTTTTGTGGCCTCTGAGGCTTAGAGGCCACTTCAGTTACAGGAGGCTTGGGAGCCTCCATAACAGACTCTATAGGTATCACCTTTTTCTTTTCATCGAGGATCTCGCTGAGACGGACTTGACAGTCTGGTTTGGTGTCCGTTTTCTTTTCTGGAGGAGCAACTTTCACTTTTATCGTCTTATCTTCAGCAGGCTGTACCACTATCTTTGGCTTAACAAGTTCTTTATTACCAAAAGGTTTCATCTTATTTTCGATGATCCTCTCAATCATGTTAGCCAAAGTGGGAGCAAGTTTATTTATGATTTGTGCCTCATCTACAGCAATCGGAGCAGGAGCAGGAACAGTAGCCGCAGCCTGAGCATAAGATGTTGCTGCTCTAGGCTTACGGGCGTTAACTATTTTTTTTGCATCGAAGTAGCTGACCTTTTGCAGGGTTTTTACTTCCTGCACAGCTACCTCATCTTTGTAGACAGGACAATTCCTTGATCTACAAGAATGCGCTCCTTTGCAGTTTATGCATGTAGGAGGCTCTTTACATGGCTCTCCCTCATGCACCTCTTCACCGCACACGCATATTTGCGGTCTTTCGCATCTAAGAGCGGTGTGGCCAAAGCGTTGGCACTTGAAGCACCTCATCGGCTGTGGGACAAATGCCCGCACATCCAAACGGTGAATCCCCGCTCTTATCTTTTCTGGCAAAGTAGGCCGGTTGAAAGTGAGGACATGAGAAGCTGAGGGTAAGACCTCACCGTTCCTTCTCATGTTCAATCGACGGCACTCTATTACTCCTTGTGCTGCCAGCTCCTCTACAATCTCTTGCTCCGAACAATTCAAAAGATCCCGACAGACCACAACACCCCTTGAGGTGTTGAGCGTGCCGTGGGGATCTACACGTACCGCTAGCTCTCCAATTTTCTTCAGCCCTAAAATCTTCTGAGACTGTAAATCATTAACAGTCTCTACATGGAGTCCCGTAAAGGTTTTCCTGATTTCTTTAACAGGGCCTCCAGCACATTTGTTTATTTCTCGAGCGATGAGAAAAGGACTCACCCTCGAGAAATTTCCATCCTCCTTTGTAATGACCAAATATTTGGGTTTCGGTACATTACTACTTTTAAAAAAAGCCTTTTGTAAGCTTTTTCTAGCCTCAATTTCTATCTTCTTACTCTCCGTACTCTTTCGGCGTTTCGCTTCAGGCGAAACAGCCGGCTCTAAACGAGGGTGTTTACGTGCACCCTCTGCCACGTTGGTTTGTTCAGGAAAATTCATGAACAAGTAATCCCTTCTGTAGTAAGGCTAGCCGCCGGGGTACACCCCCACTCCAGGGCTACCAACCCTGGAGGTCCGTTCCGGTACTCCGGTGGAACCGGCATATGTCCTGGCAGAGAGCGGATGCGCAGTCTCTGCACTGACTCCAGGCCCCTACACACCGAAGCTTTCAGGGCTCCCATGCTCCGAACATGGGCACCTTAACTACATGCTTGCCATCGCAGGGGGCATGTGGACGACGAAAGGTCTCCGTTACACCTGCAAATAACTTTGACCGTGGCCGCCACATCGCCAGCTCTAACGGCGGTATTAATCCATTTCCGTAATCGTTAATAATGTCATATCTGCAGGTGGCCGTAAAGTCCAGTCCTGTAATTCGGCCTATAGATGTAAGTCGACCGAAAAAAGTATATCCGAGAACAACACTCGGAACCCCGTTAGCCAGCTATATGTAATGTACTTGAGTACAGCTGTTACCGCCCTGGACGTGGAACGTAGATGTTGTGTTCCGGACGTGGGGAATATCTACCTCAGGGCGTTATTATTATTATTATTATTATTATTATTATTATTATTATTATTATTATTATTATTATTATTATTATTATTATTATTATTATTATTATTATTATTATTATTATTATTATTATTATTATTATTATTATTATTATTATTATTATTATTATTATTATTATTATTATTATTATTATTATTATTATTATTATTATTATTATTATTATTATTATTATTATTATTATTATTATTATTATTATTATTATTATTATTATTATTATTATTATTATTATTATTATTATTATTATTATTATTATTATTATTATTATTATTATTATTATTATTATTATTATTATTATTATTATTATTATTATTATTATTATTTTTTTTTTTTTTTTTTTTTTTTATCTGAATTTTTACGGGCATCGACTGCTAAGGTCATTAGCCCTCGTCACATTCTTTAAAAGAAATTATTATCTCCATCAGGATCGTCATATGTAAGGGTGTAAAGGGCCCTTACATTTTATTTAAAAACACAAACTTCACAATAAACATTAAAACATGAAAGACAAGGACAATCACAAACACTTACGGGGTGTAAAGGGCCCCAATATTAAAATTTGAGATAGGTTCTCAAAAGACCATGAACTTAAAATTATAATTAATCTTCTCAATACCATATCTTTCCTCTTTCTTCTATATGTATATATATATATATATAACTACCGCTTAGAGTATCTTTTACCACAGCTTTAAACTCCCATTTTACAGACTTTTAAGAAGTCCACTGGCGTGTAAAAATGCAACTATATTTTCTTCATTTCCATTATCCAGATCAGCACTAATAT
Source organism: Lycorma delicatula (assembly GCF_047948215.1). Classification (NCBI taxonomy): domain Eukaryota; kingdom Metazoa; phylum Arthropoda; class Insecta; order Hemiptera; family Fulgoridae; genus Lycorma; species Lycorma delicatula. The sequence goes on from NC_134462.1 coordinate 125,073,546, forward strand.
TATTTGTAAAACAGAACCTCTTTCTGAGGTCCTCATATATGGTACACTCTTCTATTAGATGCTTGATTGTCAGTGTTTTATTGCAAACACCGCACATTGGTCTCACTTCGCCGGTTAACAAATATAAATTTGTTAATCGCGTGTGACCGATTCTAAGTCTGGTCACCGCTACTTGTTCACGGCGAGTCAATTTAAAGTCGCTTTTCCATTTATAAGGAGAAGTTTTAACTGAGTTTAATTTTGTATTTAAACTCCTCCATTCAGCGTTCCACTTGTTTCTTACTATATTTGTTAGACGGTTTTTAATATCTGCCACTCTTACAGGAAATGCATCCAAATCATCACAGACTGTTGCCTTTCTGGCAGCTTCGTCTGCGATTTCATTACCTGTAATACCAGCATGCCCCGGAGTCCATACAAATACGCATCGCTGTCCTCGTTGTTTTAGAACGTATAAAATGGACAGGATGTTTGCAATTAGGACATCCTTAATGTTCTTGTTCCGAATTGCGACAAGTGCACTTAATGAGTCGGAACATATTAGCACTCTCTCTTCGCAATAGTGTTCAGTGTAGCGAAGAGCTTGCTGAATTGCAGTGAGCTCTGCCGTGTAGACACTGGCCACATCTGGCAGTCTCCAAGAGTGGGCTTCTTCATTTACATATATCGAGCATCCAACACCATGTTCAGTTTTAGAACCGTCAGTATAAATTCTAATATGTTCTTCGTAACTACTGACGGTTGCTAAAAAATCTTGCTGGATGATCACTGCTGGTTTCTTTTTTATTTCTCCTTGAGAGAGATCCAAACTTGTATTTACCGCTGGCAAGAGCCATGGCGGTATTTCTCTAGTAGAAATTGCTAGTGTCTCTGGTATAGCAATTTCATATTTCCTTCTTAATTCGTGGTACCTAATTCCGGCTGGTCTGGAATAGGTAGCACGACGTTCATATAATGCAGCCATGGGATGATTCATAAACAATTTATTATTTATATGGGCAGGGAAAGCCCATATATTTGCTGCATATCTTAACAAGAGGATCTCTCTTCTATAATGTAGTGGCATTATTCCGGCTTCAGACATCAGACTAGCCGCCGGACTCGTGCGGAAAGCACCTGTTGCGTATCTTATTCCGCTATTATGAACTACGTCTAACTTTCTTAAGTGCGACTTTCTAGCGGATGAATATACGATACATCCGTAGTCTAGTTTAGATTGAACCAATGCTTTATACAATCTCAATAATGTCTCTTTTTCTGAGCCCCAATTTAGGTTCGATAAACATTTTATAATGTTTAGGGCTCTTTTGCATCTATCACTCAAGTCCTGTATATGTAATCCCCATGTGAGGGATTTATCCAATACTAGTCCTAAATACCTTACGCTGTCTTTATATTGTATTGGATTATCATCAATTGTCAGAGCAGGACTTTGATGAGGAATTCTCTTCCTACAAAAGTGTACACAGCACGTTTTTTCTGGTGAGAATTGGAATCCTGTATTCCTTGCAACTTCATTTAGAGCATTGATCGCTCGTTGCAATTTGTACCTCACTATAGCAGTCTTGTTGCTGGCATATATGATTGCCAGATCATCAACATAGACGCTTTTGCTGATTTCTACTGGAATGGCTAATATCAATTTATTAATGGCAATGGTAAACAAGGTACCGCTCAACGGCGAACCTTGCGGTATAACATTTTCCATGATCCTTTCACGTGAATATTCGTTGTTGACGCGTACTTGGAAGGTACGGTCATTCATGTAGTTGCTGAGCAGTATAGGCAAATTGCCACGAATGCCCCATTCATGTAACTGGAGCATTATACCATGACGCCAGGTCATATCGAAAGCCTTCTGAAGATCAAAGAAGACTCCGACACAATGTTTCCTTGTAATAAAGCTGTTATATATAATGTCCTCTAAGCTGATCATTTGATCAGTGGTAGAATGGTATTGTCGAAAACCTGCTTGATACGGTGATATCAGGTTTTCTTTTTCCAAAACCCAGACGAGTCGATTATTAATCATTTTTTCCAATATTTTTCCCATAGCACACGTCAAAGAAATAGGACGGTAGCTATTGGGGTCTGTTAAATTTTTATTTTTCTTAGGTACTGGAACAACATAAGCTTTTTTCCACTGCTGCGGGTACGTTCCATCCCGCCATATTTTATTATAAAGTTCTAATAATCTACACTTTGCAGTGGTATTCAGCTGCCTGATCATATTGTAGTGGATTTCATCCGGACCAGCAGCTGTGTTACCTGATTTTTCCAACGCTTTCGTGAATTCTTCCATTTTAAATGGTACATTATATGAGTAATTATACTCAGTTCCAAAATTTAGTAGACCTTCGTGTTCTTCTTTTTTGGTTCGAAAACCTTCCTCGTAGTTGGCCGTTTTGCTGGCCTTTTCGAAATGATTGGATAACAGCTCTGCAATTTCATATGGAGTATCTTTTATTTCATCTTCATCTTGAAGGCTAGTTATGGGAGTAAAATCATTACGCCCACAAATCGCCTTCACTTTCCTCCAAACATCTGATGCAGTAGTAGTTTTGTCAATGGATGACACGTATTGCTGCCAGGATCGTTTTTTCGAATCTATCATAACACGTTTTGCATACGCCCTGTATTTCTTAAAGGCAACAAGATTTTCTATACTAGGACGCTTCTTAAAGGCATTATACGCCCTTTTCTTTCTTTTTATAGCTTCACTTATTTCATCGTTCCACCATGGAACGGGTTTCTTTGTAAGTTTCCCAGATGTTTTGGGAATATATCTCGATGCCGACTCGATTATTGCATTTGTTATGGCGTCGACATCGTCTCCGATAACTCCGGTTGTTTCTGGGAGCATCGTTCTAGCTGTGAAGCTCGTCCAGTCTGCCTTTTCAAATAACCATCTTTTAGGGATGGGATATATTGTTCTAGTAACATCAGTTACAATTTGCACCGGGAAATGATCGCTTCCATGCAGATCGTCTATAACATGGAAGCTGTACCTCGGTGCTATCGATCCGCTTATAAGTGCAAGATCTATACAGGACGTCGATCCATCTCTGGCATTGAAAAAGGTTCCTGATCCGTCATTTAAAATAATAAGTTCAGAATTCATCAGGAACCCTTCCAGTTCTCTTCCACGGGGATCTACTCGATCCGATCCCCAGAGAGAATTATGAGCGTTAAAATCACCCACCAGTAAAACAGGTGGGGGAAGCTCGGAAATTAATCTTTCTATGTCATCCTTATTCCAATCGTAATTCGGTAAGTATATGCTGCACACAGTGATCTTAAGCGGTCGCTTCATTCTAACGGCGACCGCTTGTAGGTTGGTGTTTAGAACAACCGCTTCGGTGGTAGCTCTAGTCGATGTTAATATAGCTACTCCACCTCTAACTCTTACATTTGGCGGTTGATCTCGCCGAAATATATGGAATCCTTTTAATTTAAAAATTTTCATTTCGGCGGAAATGCGTTTCTTGCAGACATATACAAATCGGGTCTACGTCATGTACCAAGCGTTGGAGCTCATGGATGTTTGAAAAACATCCATTGATGTTCCATTGTACAATCGACTCGCTAATTTTTAATTTTTAATTAAATTATTGCCTGGGTTTTCCTTTCGGCCATCCCTTTTTCCTTTTCTTCTCCATCCTGCGAACAGCATCGTGTTCGCGGAGAAGGTCGTCGCCTGTAAGGCTTCCGGTCTCCGTATCGGAGACCACCGAAGCCGCCGACGACGACGGGCATGGATCGGCGCCGGTTTCAGGCGCCGATTGAGAGGCGACAACCTGCCCGCTCCCCAACACAGGGGTCGCACCGGTCACCGCCTGTGGGGGGGGGACACTCGCCCCCCCTGTGTGATTTTTTGTGGCCTCTGAGGCTTAGAGGCCACTTCAGTTACAGGAGGCTTGGGAGCCTCCATAACAGACTCTGTAGGTATCGCCTTTTTCTTTTCATCGAGGATCTCGCTGAGACGGACTTGACATTCAGGTTTGTTGTCCGTTTTCTTTTCTGGAGGAGCAACTTTCACTTTTATCGACTTATCTTCAGCAGGCTGTATCACTATCTTTGGCTTAACAAGTTCTTTATTACCAAAAGGTTTCATCTTATTTTCGATGATCCTCTCAATCATGTTAGCCAAAGTGGGAGCAAGTTTATTTATGATTTGTGCCTCATCTACAGCAATCGGAGCAGGAGCAGGAACAGTAGCCGCAGCCTGAGCATAAGATGTTGCTGCTCTAGGCTTACGGGCGTTAACTATTTTTTTTGCATCGAAGTAGCTGACCTTTTGCAGGGTTTTTACTTCCTGCACAGCTACCTCATCTTTGTAGACAGGACAATTCCTTGATCTACAAGAATGCGCTCCTTTGCAGTTTATGCATGTAGGAGGCTCTTTACATGGCTCTCCCTCATGCACCTCTTCACCGCACACGCATATTTGCGGTCTTTCGCATCTAAGAGCGGTGTGGCCAAAGCGTTGGCACTTGAAGCACCTCATCGGCTGTGGGACAAATGCCCGCACATCCAAACGGTGAATCCCCGCTCTTATCTTTTCTGGCAAAGTAGGCCGGTTGAAAGTGAGGACATGAGAAGCTGAGGGTAAGACCTCACCGTTCCTTCTCATGTTCAATCGACGGCACTCTATTACTCCTTGTGCTGCCAGCTCCTCTACAATCTCTTGCTCCGAACAATTCAAAAGATCCCGACAGACCACAACACCCCTTGAGGTGTTGAGCGTACCGTGGGGATCTACACGTACCGCTAGCTCTCCAATTTTCTTCAGCCCTAAAATCTTCTGAGACTGTATATCATTAACAGTCTCTACATGGAGTCCCGTAAAAGTTTTCCTGATTTCTTTAACAGGGCCTCCAGCACATTTGTTTATTTCTCGAGCGATGAGAAAAGGACTCACCCTCGAGAAATTTCCATCCTCCTTTGTAATGACCAAATATTTGGGTTTCGGTACATTACTACTTTTAAAAAAAGCCTTTTGTAAGCTTTTTCTAGCCTCAATTTCTATCTTCTTACTCTCCGTACTCTTTCGGCGTTTCGCTTCAGGCGAAACAGCCGGCTCTAAACGAGGGTGTTTACGTGCACCCTCTGCCACGTTGGTTTGTTCAGGAAAATTCATGAACAAGTAATCCCTTCTGTAGTAAGGCTAGCCGCCGGGGTACACCCCCACTCCAGGGCTACCAACCCTGGAGGTCCGTTCCGGTACTCCGGTGGAACCGGCATATGTCCTGGCAGAGAGCGGATGCGCAGTCTCTGCACTGACTCCAGGCCCCTACACACCGAAGCTTTCAGGGCTCCCATGCTCCGAACATGGGCACCTTAACTACATGCTTGCCATCGCAGGGGGCATGTGGACGACGAAAGGTCTCCGTTACACCTGCAAATAACTTTGACCGTGGCCGCCACATCGCCAGCTCTAACGGCGGTATTAATCCATTTCCGTAATCGTTAATAATGTCATATCTGCAGGTGGCCGTAAAGTCCAGTCCTGTATTTCGGTCTATAGATGTAAATCGACCGAAAAAAGTATATCCGAGAAACAACACTCGGAACCCCGTTAGCCAGCTATATGTAATGTACTTGAGTACAGCTGTTACCGCCCTGGACGTGGAACGTAGATGTTGTGTTCCGGACGTGGGGAATATCTACCTCAGGGCATTATTATTATTATTATTATTATTATTATTATTATTTATTATTATTATTATTATTATTATTATTATTATTATTATTATTATTATTATTATTATTATTATTATTATTATTATTATTATTATTATTATTATTATTATTATTATTATTATTATTATTATTATTATTATTATTATTATTATTATTATTATTATTATTATTATTATTATTATTATTATTATTATTATTATTATTATTATTATTATTATTATTATTATTATTATTATTATTATTATTATTATTATTATTATTATTATTATTATTATTATTATTATTATTATTATTATTATTATTATTATTATTATTATTATTATTATTATTATTATTATTATTATTATTATTATTATTATTATTATTATTATTATTATTATTATTATTATTATTATTATTATTATTATTATTATTATTATTATTATTATTATTATTATTATTATTATTATTATTATTATTATTATTATTATTATTATTATTATTATTATTATTATTATTATTATTATTATTATTATTATTATTATTATTATTATTATTATTATTATTATTATTATTATTATTATTATTATTATTATTATTATTATTATTATTATTATTATTATTATTATTATTATTATTATTATTATTATTATTATTATTATTATTATTATTATTATTATTATTATTATTATTATTATTATTATTATTATTATTATTATTATTATTATTATTATTATTATTATTATTATTATTATTATTATTATTATTATTATTATTATTATTATTATTATTATTATTATTATTATTATTATTATTATTATTATTATTATTATTATTATTATTATTATTATTATTATTATTATTATTATTATTATTATTATTATTATTATTATTATTATTATTATTATTATTATTATTATTATTATTATTATTATTATTATTATTATTATTATTATTATTATTATTATTTTTTTTTTTTTTTTTTTTTTTTTTTTTGAGGTTTTTAGGGGCATCGACTACTTTGGTCATTAGCCCCGTCCCACTTCAAAAAAAAACAAAAAAAAAGGTTCAAAATTTCACAAAATGATCAAAATTTTGCTTTTCCTTATAATTTCTGGTCCAATTATATCACTTTCTAGGCTTTCCTTTCGGCCAACCCTTTTTACACCGCTTTTCCATTCTGCGAACGGCCTCAACTTCCGACGACAGAGTGTCTGAGGCTTCGGACATGGCATCGTCTTCTCTTTCTGACGCCAATGACGTTCGCCGGCTTACATCAGGTGATGAAAGCTTCAATGGTGCTGTGAGCATCGTTGCAATTGAGTCTAAACTTGCAACCGATGCGCTTTCGGCGGCTGATGAACTCGATTCGATATCTAAGGCTGTGCTTGGGCCGGCTGATACAGATGCTCTCGCCACAGTTGTTCTCTGAGCTTTTGGGGCCTCTGTAGGTACGGTTTTAATATCGTCTGTGTCTGGTGCTTTTTCGATAGTTACTTGCACCTCCATTTTGGTTGACGCAGATTTTTCCTGTACTCTTGTCACAGTATCCTTAGCTATATGACTCGTCGTCGGGGTGATCTTTAGATCTTTCTCGGATAAATCAAGATTTTTCTTCATTACGTCTATTGCTGGAGTTATAATCGAGGATTTTGCCGGTTTTTTAAACTGCGCTGGTGCGGGTCTTCTGTCGGCGACGTCAGTCCGGGATTGAGCCTTCTCATGTTTACTTTGTTGTATCTGTTGAGTAGACTCGATCTTGGAATCAATGATTCTTTCTATTATTGTCGCGAGACTTGGCGCCATCGTATTAAGCAACTGCTCCACGTTGATTTTAGGTGTGGGGGGAGCAGCAGCTGCTTCTGCGTATGAAGTCGATGGTCTAGGTGTACGTAGGTTAACAATCTTCCTCGCTTCAGGGTAGCTGACTTTTTGAAGCGTTTTAACCTCCTGAATGGCTGTTTCTGATTTGTATACTGGGCAGTTCCTGGATCGACAGTTATGGTGCCCTTTACAATTAATGCAGACTGGAGGGTCTTTACATGGATCACCCTCATGTATCTTCAATCCGCATATACAAATTTCCTGCGCTTCACATCTAGCTGCAGTGTGTCCGAAACGTTGACATCTAAAACATCTCATCGGCTGCGGGATAAATGCCCGTACATCAAGCCGATGGATGCCAGCTCGTACCTTTTCAGGAAGACTTGGCCTATTGAATGTCAATACATGAGAGGCCGAAGGAAGAATCTCACCATTTCGTCTCATAGAAAGTCTGCGACAATGTGTCACTCCCTGACTAGACATTTCCTGCACTATTTCTTCTTCAGTACAGTTAAGAAGATCACGGCAAACAACAACTCCTCTAGATGAATTGAGTGTACTATGCGGTTGGACAGTAACCGCAAATTCACCGATCTTCTTTAACGCCTGGACTTTCTGACTTTGCATGTCGTTTATAGTTTCGACATGTAATCCGTTAAACGTCTTACGGATATCCTTGACAGGACCACCAGCACAATTTGTAATCTCTCTAGCAATTAAGAATGGACTTACCTTTTGGAAGTTACCATTCTCTTTTGTAATGACCAAAAATCTTGGTTTGGGAACATTATTACCAAACAAAGCTTTCCTCAAATCTTTACTGATTTTATCAGCATCTTTTCTAATTCTATCACTCTCTTTACTTTTTTTCCGCTTCGCTTGTGGCGAATCGGCGGTTTCTAAACGAGGGTGTTTACGTGCACCCTCTGCCACGTTTGAATGTTCAATGTTCATGAACAATGGATCCCTTCTGTAGCAAGGCTAGCCGCCGGGGTACACCCCCACTCCAGGGCTACTAACCTTGGAGGTCCTATCCGGTACTCCGGTGGAACCGGCATATGTCCTGGCAGAGAGCGGATGCGCAGTCTCTGCACTGACTCCAGGCCCCTACACACCGAAGCTTTCAGGGCTCCCATGCTCCGAACATGGGCACCTTAACTACATGCTTGCCATCGCAGGGGGCATGTGGACAACGGAAGGGTCTCCGTTACACCTGCAATAACATTGACCCTGGCCGCCACATCGCCAGCTCTAAGAATGGTATGAATCCATTTCCAAAATCATATGTTACTCCATTTCCTGCAGGTAGCCAATAATCCAGTCCGTTTAGTGACCTGAAGTTGGAACCAGGTCAAACTCAACAATGCATAACCGAGGAATTTACTCGGAACCCCGTTAGCCAGCTATATGTGATGTACAAAGGTACAGCTGTTGCCGCCCTGGACGTGGAACATAGATGTTGTGTTCCGGACGTGGGGATTATCTACCTCAGGGCATTATTATTATTATTATTATTATTATTATTATTATTATTATTATTATTATTATTATTATTATTATTATTATTATTATTATTATTATTATTATTATTATTATTATTATTATTATTATTATTATTATTATTATTATTATTATTATCACTGTTTTAACATTACTTCGAACTTTGCTTCTAAACTTATTTACGAGGAAACTGTCCGATTGTTACTGATTTTATTGAAGTTTATTATTTTATATATTTCAGAACAATTTATTATAATAAAAATATTTTTCAGATTTTACAATTTGTTTTTTAAGAAAACATAAAAAGTAAAAAAAAAATACTTTCTTTACCATCGGCTAAATGTAATCCCATATCACACATACAAAAATTAATCTCCATACGGAGTATGTAAGTTACATTAATTACACATGAAGAATACTCGTACACAGCATTTAAATAACAACTTCTAATGACAGATTCTAAATAATTACAGTACATATATATATATATATAAAACCCATAATAAAAACTGATTTACATCAGAATAAATATGTTTAAAATTCAAAGTTCAAATTAATTTTAGTGAAAAAAACAATAAATTATATTTCAAGGTAGCAGTTTAAGGTCTAGAATGAAATATATTTGATCAGTTACATAATTTTTTCCGTTACGGACAACCTACGCACCATTTAAGCAATATTTTTTGTTCATTGTAGGTCATAAATATTTATACATATACATATTTACTAAAAAAAAAAAAAAAAAAAAAACAAATATTTTGTGCTTTTTAAATTATGTTTATAAAAATAAGGAAAATAATTTTTTGGTCCTTTAAAGTTCTACAACATAATTAATTTTTATATCAAATTTTAACATAAAATAACTTATCGTTTTCAAAGAAGCTAATTCAAAAATGTTATTAATATTTAATAAGATTTTACTAGATCTTAATTTGGGTTGGAATCCTTTCCTCTCAAAATTAAAATTAATTAATAGTTTCTATAATATTTTAAGAAAATAAATCAGGGAATAACCAATTTACAGAACAAAAAAAATGATATAACTTAAAAGAATAAATAAAATATTAATCCAGTATAACAGCAATTAAACAGAATTTATAATAAATAAATTAATCAAATTATTTATTTTATATCGATAAATTGACTGATATTTACTGATTATTGTCAGTTCCATTTAAATTATTATCCAAAATACTGTTAAATAAAAAAATCCCTTTCGGTACGCCGAAAGGCGGAGGTAGATTTCACCGGTGCTAAGTAGAGGATAAAAAACATTTCCACCTTAGAATTAAAAAAAACTTCAAATTTACTCAATACGACAACGGTTTCAAGTGAAAAAATTTTCACATGTTTAGTATAAAACAAGCCTATGGTCTTACAATTCCAGCAAAGGTTTGGTCGTCCCTTGCCGTAAGGGTTGGTCATATCAAAAATTATTTCAGACAAAAGTTTTAGGTATTGTTTATAGAACTAATAACCACTTAAAACCGATTCGATACTGTGCCTATGGTTTTTTTGCCTTCTAACCCCCTTTTTTCCAGTCACTGCGCCAATGATTGGGTATATCAAAAAACTTTACGTAGATAAGTTTAGACCTTTACCCAAAGAATAGTAAAAACTTTAATTGAATTCGGTATTTTATTTAATAAGAAAGTTATAGAGATATTTTGTTTTTTCGAAAAAGCCCCCCATTTCCATTCCCATGGTCCGATTTTGGTCGTTAACGAACTCGACCGAGATTTTGGGACGAGTTATTTTTAAGGAACAATTTGAAAGTGATTGGCGCAAAATTACGGCAGTTATTGCGTCCACAAGAAAATGAAATAAATATATATATATATATATATATATATATATATACATATATGTATAAAATATAAAATTTTGAGCTGACGGTGATTTGGGGCCTGGGGGATGTGAAACGCGAAGGTATGTCAAAATGTTCCGGAAGTCGAATCATGGTACCCATTACAATAGGTAGCTTTCTTATGAAATCTACCTAAAACATTAGATTGTCCAAAAATATAATGAAATAAACTATTTTGTAATTTGGGGGGTTTCCCCATTTACAACGTCTTAAAATTGTATAATTCATTCGGTTTGAAAATAGATATTTTAAATAAAAATATTAGATATTTTACGTAAATATAAAAACAATAATTTATTTTTAATTATTAAAGATCTTTACTGATTTTTAATAAACGTTCATTTAAATCCATGACCTCGTTTACATTAAACATCGGACCTTTAATTATTAAATATCACGTCGTTATTTTCAAGACATTTAAATGTATGTTTTGTCTCTTTAATTTTTAAATAGATAATCTAATTTATAAATAGCAATGTAGAAATGTTTTCTCTTTAATTTTTAGATAGCAAATGTAATAATATTTTTTATTACTTTAAACCGGAATAACACTTGTTTATAATTTTATTTTTTAATATATCGACATTGGAAAATAAACAATAATAAATATATATATATATATATATTTTACCTCAGCGTTATTATATTTTTTTTCTGTTTAGCCTCCGGAACTACCGTAAGGTAGTACTTCAGAGGATAAATGAGCATGATATGTATGAATGTAAATGAAGTGTAGTCTTGTTTAGTCTCAGGTCGATCATTCCTGAGATGTGTGGTTAATTGAATCCCACCCATCAAAGAACACTGGTATCCACTATATAATATTCAAATTCGTAAAAAACGTTATTCTTGCCTTTGCTAGGATTTGAACCTTAGAAGTCTCGATTTCGAAATCAGCTGATTTGCGATGACGAGTTAACCACTAGACCACCATCGGGTTGGTCAATTAAGCCTGCTACTCTTCAACATCTGCGAAATCGAATTGTTACAGCAGTGAATTCAAATTAACTGTTATTTATAAATCTCGATGTTTTATATGCTTGTACGAAGTAAAGGAAGTATTGTGATCGCGAAAAATTTCGGTTTTCAGATTTCAACAGAAATTTCCATTTGACTATCCCTGAATCCATTTTGACTATTTTCGGCGTGACGTCTGTGCGTACGTATGTGCGCATATATCTTGCATAAACCAAAAATGATTAGGTGTAGGATGTTGAAATTTTCAATTTAGGACTGTTGTAACATTTAACAGCACACGTTTTGATTACAATAAACTTGACTGAAAGTGTCTAAAAAATTCAAATGTTTTGAATTTTGGAGTTTTTCTTAACTGCAGTAATAAGCCCTCATTGAGAGTTTTCAACGATATATCATAAGTGGTTTTTATTTTCATTAGTTCCAGAGTTATAGCCAAATAAAATTTTAATTAATAAAATATTTGGCTATTAAAAGGGGAAAGTATATCGGTTCGAATCCGACTTCACTTACTTTTTTTTAAAAAAAATGATAAGTGCATAAAATGTTATTTCAGTAATGACTTCTCATTTTTTTCATATTTTATTTTTTTATTGTTATTATTGAATTAATATATTGTAAAACTGTTTTTTTTTACAATCAGAGGTTAATAATTATTAATAAATCAATATAATTAAATTAAAAAAAAAGTTGACAAAAAAGAGATTTCACCAGTGCTAAGAAAAAGATAAAAAATTTCCACCTCCAAGGTAAGAAAAAAGGGGTTTCTTCGAAACCCCTTTTTTCCCACCCCCTGGGCCAATGGTTGGTTATATAAAAAAACTTTACTTACGTAAGTTTTAGGTCCTTATTCAAAGAATAGTAGGAACTTTAAACAAATTCGATATTTTACTTAATAAAAACGTTATAGTGATATTTTGTTTTTTCGAAAAAGCCCACCCCCCATTACCACTCCCATGGTCCGATTTTGGCCGTTTACAAAGTTTTAGCCAAGATTTTGGATCGAGTGTTTTATGTATCAATTTGAAAGTGATTTGCGCAAAATTACGACAGTTATCGTGTCCACAAGAAAATGAAATTTATATACACATATATAAATTTTTGAACTGATGGTTGTTTTGAGGTCTGGGGGATGCGAAACGCGAAGATATGTCGAAATTTTCCGGAAGTCGAATCATGGTACCCGTTACAATAGGTAGCTTTTTTATGAAATCTATCTAATACAACCGACGATAGAAAAATATATCGAAGAATATCAAGGTGGATTTAGACGTGGAAGAAGGTGTGCAGAGCAAATATATAATCTAAAAAAGATTTTACTATACAGAAAAATTAAAAACTCAAAATTAGTTACAATTTTTATAGATTTTAAGAAAGCCTATGACTCCTGTGGTTTCCTACATTACTTAACCAAACATATATCTGTACATTGGCTACGTCTAATGAAATGCAGGAGACGTCCAACCCTGTAAGTGAAAATTTTATTCCATTTTTTACAAAAATTAGCTGAATATCATTACTCTCAGAGAAACATCTCTGATTAAGGTTTCTTTTACCTCAGGTTTTATTTTACATGCATGCAATTATACGATAAACCAAGATATATCGCTCGTGTAGAACAAGAAATTATTATTCGATGTTGGCTCAGGGTATAATATTTACACCCCATAAAATATTAAAAAAAATTTGAATTCTCTTGAAATATGTAAAGTTTAGAAATACACTAAAGGAGTTTTTTTATTTTTTATTTTTGAAATTGATTACGTAATTATTGCTGTAAATTACGGATAACTATAAAAAATATTACAGATGAAACGAATGAATGAATGAATTAATATGACGTGAGGAAAAACCACTTAACAAAATAATTATAAATGTTTATCAATTACAAGCATAGAACTATACTCGTATCTTTAGTGGCTTTAAGCAATATTGCAATGAATTATTATTGACAGTTTGACTTTTAATGCAAACTCACAAAAAAAATTTTCCAACAAGAAACATAATGGTATGGTTTTTTTTTCATTTCTCAGTATTTCATGATCCAGCCCCCCCCCCAAAAAAAAAAAACAAAAAAAGTGGAGAGAAATATTCGTATGTAAGTGTGTTAGCGTGTTTGAAGATTAATAACTTTTGACTAGATAAACCGATTTTTTACAGAAACTCATGTACGTGGGAAAATGTTTTGGTAAAAGTTTGAGGCAAATATCTCCTGGGGTAGAGTAGATAGTTTCATGGGAATTAATTTTCTCTACATTTTGTAAACTTCACTTTATATTATGCTCAGTGTATATTATATTAATATAATATAATATATTATATAATAATATAACATATTATATAATATTATGTGCATACATACTACTCTAAAAAAAAATGTTGCCTCAAAATGCTTCCCCTTCCCAAAAAAATCGAAAAGAGCTATCATTTATTGCATATTTTTCAAACAATTTTTTCTATGTTTTCCTAAGTGTATTAGCAGTTCGCCGGCCTCCGTGGAGCGAATGGTAGTGGCTCGGCTTTTCATCCGGGGGTCCCGGGGTTTTTACATGCTACAAAATTATCATCTCATGGTCCCGGAAGCTAAAAAAAAAGCAGCCTCCCAAAAAAATACTTTGGGGACAATATTAAAATCATATCCACAAAAAAAAATAAATCATAGGTAACTTTTTAATGGTTGTACTTTTGTCGTCACGATTTATTTTAATTTCTTTCATTTACCCTAGTAAATGTAGAGAAATCAAAAAAAAAAATTGTTGGAAGTTGATCAACAAATTTTGGTGGTGAGGGAGCAGAAAAAAATAAAAAATACCGATCTTTTGTGTTTTTTAAATTTTTTTTCATCAATCATTATTTTTAAATTATATAAAAGTAAATAATCGATGCCAGCAAAGTCATAACTTTGTTTTCAGCTTTGTTCTTTTTTAATTATTATTATTATTAAATATAAACTAAACCGATTTGTAATATTCTTTGCAAGAATATTTTTATTAGTTGAATACCATTAATTAATTTTACATTACTGTTGAACATTTATGTAAAATATTTAATATGTTACTACTATACGTATATACTTTAATAAGTATTAATCATTTCTGTATTACAACCCGCATTTCATTGGATATTAAAAAAAATGAATTATCATTACATATATATGTATACTTAACGAAATAGCCAAACGAATAAAATTCCCCGGCTTTACGAGCTCGTACATGGCTTTACCAAGTAGCAGAACAAACGCAAGGGTGTGAAAGGGAACGAGCGATCATGCATATGTATGTTGTGTAAATTCCCGTCCCTTCACCGATATACCATCCCGTATATATTTACCGTCCCTTCTTTTGTTACATTAAATCGGTGGGAAGGGACGCGTTCGATCCACAATTGTACAATCATTACACGGGTGGAAATGTCCGCCCACTCGTACACTGGATGACAAGAATCGCTGGGACCTATTGCCGAACAAAGTATTAAACTATATTATTTTTGAATATTAAAAAATATTGTATTGTGCATAATTATGGCTTAAAAACTGATATTATAAACATTTACATATAAGCACGCGCGCATAAACACACACAAAAACGCAAGCATACACATATATATAACTTATTACAACAAAAATTAAACAGAAAAATTTAATCTTAGTTTTTTTAAATTTTAATATAATGTCAATACTTTTATTCTAAAACGCTAATAATTAGAGTTCATAATAATGATTATGACAATAAAAGGATAAAGTGACAAATTAAGAGATATTGCGGCAAATAGATGATGAAAAAAGCATTTGGAAAAATATAGTTAAAAGAAGAGACAGACTTATCAGCCACATACTAAGGCATCCTGGAATAGTCGCTTTAATATTGGAAGGACAGGTAAAAGGGAAAAATTGTGTAGGCAAACGTTTGGAATATGTAAAACAAATTGTTAGGGATGTAGGATGTAGAGTGTATACTGAAATGAAACGACTAGCACTAGATACGGAATCTTGGAAAGCTGAATCAAACCAGTCAAATGACTGAAGACAAAAAAAAAGAAATAAATAATGGTTAGAAAAAAATATGATTATGAATTTAATTTACGATTCTTACATGTATTAAATTTTATTTGTTTACGTTTTTTAAAAAGCTTACGCTATTTCTTACATTTTCCAGAAACAATTTTCACGGTGTCCCAGGAATTTTCAAACTCTTCTTCATGAATTTATTGGTAAAATTGGATATTAATTATAGTACTGACTGTTAACTACGTAAGAATGAAGGATTTTGAAAGAAAAATCTTCATTTCTCATGAGGGACGGGAGAATACTCTAAAATAGTCTTTCGCAATCATAGAAATGTTTAGATTATAAACCTTTTTAAGGTAACAAGAGGTAAATATTAAAAATTAAGAAACATGGCTGCCAAAAACAAATATTGCTCTTTAATATAGGATAATTAAAGAGTAATTTTGTATATACTATTTGTATGGAAAAAATTCTTTTTTTTTTAATTTTTAATTTAAATATATGTACGTATTTTATGTAGCCTATGACACGCCCGGTAACGTAAGGATTCTTACGTGGGTCATATATCTAAATCGGTTCAGCCGTTGAGCTGTTACGATGGAACGACCATGCTATTCTGGACATCAACAAATCAGATGAGACAAGAAAAAGTGAACATTTATAAGAGTATTTAAAATTAAATAAGTCATTTAAATAGCCCTGAGTGTTAACAGCCTTCTTTCAAATTAAAAATGACTTATTTAATTTTTCGACAAGTTTAAATATTGTAATTTGATAAAATTTAGTCTGTATTATTAAATTTACATCGTAATCGGATACTAGCTTAGCAAAATATTTTATAAAATCAAAGCTTATATCCAACAAGGTTTTTTCTACTATAAAATATTGATTTCCGATTGTTAACGTCTATTTTTTTTCATAAGTCACTTTAAAAACCAAAGAAGCAATAGCTCCCTAAAAATTTCAACTGATCTGAAAAATTTCCGCACTTTTAATAAAAATATAAATACAAAGAGATCCTATTAAAAAAAAAATGAACTAGATAAAAAAATTACACACAAATAAAAGATGACATATTAAAGTCGTTTTTTTAAACAATATAATATATTAAATCTTTTATACTAATCGTACATCATCACCTAGATTACGAAATACAATTTTAACATCGGCACACCTTAAGTATTTGAAAAACTAACTCTTTAGAATAATAAATTTAATCTCATTTAGGGAACTTCCCACTCATAATGAAATAAAAAAATATATATACTCGTACATATTTTCTATAATAATAATAATAATAATTTTTATACGTTTCAAACAATAAGTGAAATTAAATTATATTTTTAGAAATGCGTAGGTTAGTCGGATCATAGCCCTCGTAAGAATAAATAATATTAAATCATAGAAAACAAAAATATTATTCTAATTTTGAGTAATAATGTATTTTTGTTTAGATTTTATTGTAAAAGCACAGTTCAAAGAACTCATTTCATTTTGTTTTTTTAGTACTATTATAATACGTAAAATAAAATTAAATTAGAAAATTATTAATTTTTTTTTTAATATACAAAGAGTAGTTATCTTCTAAAAAAAAACCGTTTTATTAAATGGTTATTAAAGTAAATTCATCAGTAGAAAGCGGTTAAAAATTACTTAAAATAAATAAAAATTGGAAATTATGATTTCAAAAATCCGATTCATAATTTTATATATTTTTTTCTTTTTAAATGTTTTTTATTAACGAATTTATTTTTTTTTTTAATAATTGCGATTACAGTTATCAATATTTTAAAAATACAATGCGATTTAAAACTATAAATAAATAATTTAGAACTTTCTTATTCTTCGCGAAACAAAAGTAAAATTCTTACTTCAAGAATATTTTATACCCTAAAGTTGAACTATCTTAAGAAAAAAAAAATTTTAAAACTTTAAAATACTATTTAAAAACGTTTTAAAAAATTTACTTAACATGATTTAAAACTTTATAACGATCGTTCTTAAAAAAAATAGAAATTAAAATAGATTTTACAATTGTTGAAGACCTGTTTGGTTTTAGGAAGGGAGCGAGTTCTTGAGACACAATTTTATCACTTAGATTAATTCCGGGCAGCTAAGGAAAAGATAAAAATACCTTTTTTGCCTTTGTAGATTTACAAAAACCTTTTCATAGGATCGAATGGAGTGGACCCTAAGTTTGGGATGCTAAGGGAAACAGAAGTGAAGTACAGAGACAGGAAGATTATTTGGAATATCTGTAGGGAGGAAGGGCCATTGTACGATGCGGAAAGCATAGGCAAGAGGCAAAGGTTAAACAGGGCGTTAGAAAAGTTTGATCGCTGTCACTTGTACTTTTCAGTGGTTACATCCAAAGAGCTCTAAATGTAATGAGAGAGAGGAAGGTCTCAAGAGGTGGTATTAAGATTCAAGGTTAGAAAATAGATATGCTTAGATTGCGGTTTCAGTAAAAAATGAGAAAGAGGTGACAGAAGTTCTATGAGAAACGGATAACACCCTTATAAAAAGACAAAAATACTTGTAACGAGCAAAGAAGAAGAGACACCTAATGGAACGTTAATCGAAAGACATTTAGGAAGTGTTGTATATTTCGCGTATTTGAGTAGCAAAATTACAATTGGTGGCAGTAACGGAAGGACGTAATAAGTAGGGTAAACCAGGGGGCGAATCGTGGTCGCCGTGCAGTGCCAGGGAGGCAGCCTGGATGCAGAGGACGCTCTGGCTCCCTCATATGCAAAAATGAGGGTTAGTAGGGGTGCTCCGATGATGCATTTAGGACCCTCAAGGTGTGAGAGGGAGGGACGCGGCGGTTTGCCGGTTGCGCGCAACGCGTAGCCGGCAACCTAGAGTAGGGCCGGGAGGGTAGCCTCTCAGTGGAGGGGTGTAGTGGTCGTCCAGAAGGGAGGGCTACTGCACCTTGGTGAAACTGGGAGGACCCCGTTGGGAGGCCAATGAATAGTGAGACAGGGGGGCAGTCGACTGCCACGGCACTACGGGCCGACTGAGTTTTGCTTAACGGCGAGGACCAGTTGCCCCGGGGTGCTTAAGAAAGAAAGAAAGAAAAAAAAAAGAAAAAAGTACGGTAAACCAAGCAAAAGTAGCTTTCAATAAAGTGGAATTGTTCACATCAAATATTATTAACCTGAAATTATGGAAACAGTTGCTAACAATTTATGTGTGGAGCGTACTGTTATACGGAAGTGAGTCTTGGACACGTGAACAAGGAAAGAAGAACGCAAGTCTTTCGGTTATGACGCTACTGAAGAATGTTGAAGATATCGTGGACAGAGAAATTAAGCGACGAAGAGGTTCTGGAAAAAATCGGAGGATTACAATATTTGATGGATCACACGAAGAAGAGAAGAAATAACTGGATTGGAGGTGTATTTAGGCACGTTGAATACGGAGAGCCATTGATGATATGTGCCATGTCTTACGTGTCTGCCCCAGGTACGAAGCTGAACGTACCAAAGTAACTAGAGAGCTTGCAAGGAACAATTGTGGTTTTGATCTGCAAGCTAATTTGAAAACCAAAGGGATGTTCCATTCCCTTCGGTTTAGAGGATTTTAAAAGACGACCACCAGTAAAGCCCATAAGGGCAAGGAACGAAGAGAGTATTATGGCGACCGGGATCGTCACAAGGTGGGTGTCTACCCCTATGGGGGTCCGAAGTTATTTCTCCCCGCCAATTAAACGAAATTATTGACAAACTCATTAACTGGAGATATTAAATTAAAGTGCTTGAAAAGAAAAAATACAGTATTCGATTATAAAAATATTCGTAATAACTGTTGAAAAATCTTGAGTATTTGCAGTTTGATAAATGTGAATCTGTATTTACAACTCAACATGAATTCAATAGAAAGTTTAATTATCGTCCTTCAAGTGACAATAACATACATTGGTCGGTGGAGAAATATGTTTGAAACAACTCGATGTTAGTGTAAAAGTGTAAAAGAATGACCAAGGATGTCTGAAGAAAATGTTGAACTGCTAAGGGAGTCTTTCCTGTACAGTCCTAAAAAATCTGCTAAGAAGGTCAGCTCGGAACTAGCGATTCCGGTGATGACAGTGTAAAATATTTTAAGGAAACTCTTATATACGTGTCCGTATCATTTACAGCT
This sequence comes from Lycorma delicatula, assembly GCF_047948215.1. Taxonomy (NCBI): domain Eukaryota; kingdom Metazoa; phylum Arthropoda; class Insecta; order Hemiptera; family Fulgoridae; genus Lycorma; species Lycorma delicatula. The sequence continues at coordinate 125,093,543 of NC_134462.1, forward strand.
GTTATAGGCTGTGAAGCCTACCGAATACGCTGTGCGTGCCGACTTCGCGATCAAAATATTGTAGTATGAAAATGACGAATTTCATGATGTACTGATTTTAGTGAGAAGTCAGCATTTCATCTAAGTGGAAAATTTAACATGAATAATAACCGTAACTGGGATCAGAAAATCCCATGACAATCAGAAACGGATTCCGTTTGTTTTTCTTTCCCTCAATTGCAAGATACACGAGAGAATTTTATTCGACAGCAAGATGGTGAGCCTTGGGCCTTCTCATTAGCTCAACTCTGTACAAGATTGGTGGAATGAAGTTTATGTACCGCCATTGTCTGCTGATCTCTTGAGCTAAGAATTAACGCTGCAGCTGCAGAGGTAACGCCCGACTTGCTGGCTACAGTCGGGAAGGAAATCGAGGTGGGATGTACGTCACATTAAAATGGAAGCCACATCGGACCTAAGTGAGCGTTGGGTGACAAACTCGATGTATTTTTCTATGAAATGAAATCTCAACCGAAATTTTGTCACCTCAATAAATTTTTATATGCTTTTAACGTTGTACAGTTTTTTTTTTAATCGCGTGGTAAAATTTATCTTTGCGTGTACCATGGTAAACTGAAAATTATTTTATAATAAAAATAATTAATCTTTTTTCCATAAATAAATTAAATAATACATCGACCAAACCATGTACAGCTTTTTGTAGTCGTGTTTTTTGTTAATTTTTAACACTCTACGTGAATAAAGGATAATTATTAGAAACCATTAAAAGCTGAGATTTTATTAACGTACGAAAAGTACAAAGCAAAATTGTATTATTTTTTTAAAAAATACATAAATACGAAATTTAGTTCCAACTGTTATTTAATTATTTTATGAAAATAACCAACAAGTTATAATTTATGTAAATTTTTTGTGCTTAATGACGTAAAATGATGACAGATATGGAAATAAATCGGTTAAATTTAAGTAGAGAGTTACAGACAATATTTTAAAAACTAAATACCGTATTTATTCGCATAATTCACATACTTTTTGACCAATATTCTATTTTATAAAGGTTTGTGCGTGATTAATGCGAGGAAACAATTTTTACATATGTTTATAATAAAACTAAAATGTAATAATCTGAGAGAAAACGATATTTATTTGACCTAATTAAATTATTGTTTAAAAATCAAGTGCTTGAATTGCGCGAGTAAATACGGCTACAACAATAAAATGATTGAAAGTAAAGAATCATGAAGCTTAATTTACGGTGTTTATATAACTTTTAAGTATATATTAATTCCCGACAAATAACATTACATTCATACAAAAATAAATTCTTACAGACCATATTAACTTTTTCTTTTTTTTTACCAAGGCAAATTTTTCTTAAAGATTTAATCAGAAGACATTTTCATTTTTAATGTAATAAATAATTTCTATACGTTTTTAAAAATGTTCTTCCTTAGATTTCTCTGTAGGAAGAAAAAAGTAAAAATAAGAAAAAAACGAAGGGTAAATTACACTGATCTTCGTTCATTAGACTTCTAAGAAAGAAATAAAAAAAAAAATAAAAATAAAAGAAAAAATCATGGAAGTGAGAGACTGAAGATAGAGAGAAAGTACTGGTAATAGTTATTCAGACTAGCAGAGATTACATCTCACAGGAGCCTACAAAAAACTACCCCCTTCAACTTACAACCCGACTACTCCCTTATACTCCTTTTCCAGCCTACTGCACACCCTCTTTCCACCCTCCCGTCATTCAATTTCGCATCCGATTTGACTGGCATACAAACTACCCTTGCTGACTCAAATCCCTAGTCAGAATTTCTCTTCAACTTCTCTGTGTTTTAGCTAACGCAACCGTGTTTTTGTCTAATCTATTAAACAATATTCCCCTCTTATAAATAATTTACTTCCAAATTAAATATGTAGGAATTTCTTCTTTTTTTTAACAAACGCATAAACAAATTAGAATTACAGCCATTCCATTTGTTTAATCTTATTTAATCAAAATCTTGCGAATAAAAATTATTTCATACTATTTTGTATTCTATAAAAAAAAAATTAGTACTAACGGTTTAAAAAAAGTTCTCGAACTAATCGTGAAATAAGTTTCCCATTTAGCATCGTTAAAATAAAAGGAAATCCTGTTTTTATTTCTATTTAAATATTTTTCACGAATCCATTGTACTGTATTTAGCTGCAGTCATTTAATAAAATGCACCGAGTTATGCAATCCGATAAGCATCCCATCATATTAATATTGAATGAATGATGATTACATTACGTGCAATGTAACTCCACCGGCTGAGTTGGCGTATTGTCAAATAAATAATCATACAAAATACTTTTAAAACAAGTAATCTTGTTTCTGGATAAAACAAATTACTGATATTTCCATTTATTATTAATCTTTTTAAAAATTAAATCTTATAATCTTTGGAAATATCAATTTCAAAGTGATAACCAGCAGATAAAAATACACTTTCTCTTCAAACATAAAACTGATTTTAAAAACCGTGCTAAAAAGCAAAAACATAATAATTTAATAAAAATAAATAAAATCCAAACTAAATAGTGACCCGTTCCTATTGAACCTAAAAATTCATTAATTTCAAAAAATCAAAATTTCAAGAATTACACTTACCTTCGAGAATTTTTAAAAGGAGTTTTATTATTTCGACAAACTTCAATAAATGAAGCAGATTTCTCAATTCGACCTTTAGTTATATTTAATTTACATTCTTTTCCAAATGAATCGATTTCGCTGATTTTATTTTTTTTAATTTTATAAAGGGAATTCCTCTAGCGGTCATTTTAATATAAACTTAAGTGAACCATTGTATTTATTAATGAAAAATTGAGTTGATCGGAACACACACACACATATATATATATATATATATATATATATATATATATATATATATATATATATATACAGTGTATACCACAAGTTTCCCAGATATTTCATAACGTAGTCTAGTCTACTAGTAAAAATATTGGAAAAAAGTCATATAAACATACATCCTAAAGTCCCTTCGTTTAGTTACGGCTAGAAAATATTTCGCCCCGATTTCAGCTACCCCGGCGAAAGGAGAACGTACTGAATGAAATCTTTAGGACGATAATTAAGATTCAGAATCTGTATCTTCTCAGTATCTTCTCATGGTTTTTGATCTGAAAAATCTAATAAAATAGGTCTCAAAACCGTATTTGCAGTAGATTTTGAAGACTCTGGGATGAAAACCAATAAATCGGGATAAAAAACCCCTACTTTTTTCGTCTGAAGTACAATAATTTTGTGAAATGGTTAACAAACACGTACCTTTTAAACAAAATTTGTATAGAATTTAATTTTGTACAAAATTACAAATCGTGTAAGATATATTGAATAAAACAAAGAAAATTTAGAAAGATTCGTTAGAAACAGAACACTAGATCAAAGCGAATTATATGTACCACTTTGTAATAAATGTTCAAAAATGAGCCCGCTATTTTCAATACACTTCAGGCTCGCTTTTGTACTGTTTTTACTGCTCCTTTTAGTTTTTCAGAGCTTCCTTAAGGTTGCTCAACCGTATCCATAATGCGGACAATTAATTTTTCACGGGAATGTGTTTTTGTTTTGTGTGCAATATTTTTCATCCATCCCCAAACGTTAAAATCTAAAGGTGTAAGATCAGCTGATTTAGGTGGCCCTCTATGACCGATCCATTTCTCAGGGAAATGATGATTTTAGTGAGTGAAAACAGCACAAAAGAAATGGGGATGTGCGCCATCGTACTGGTAGTATACTTTGCGTTTCAACACTAGAGGAACATCTTCAAACAGCTGCGGTAATTCTTCTGAAGAAAGTGCAAGTAGAACTCAGCATTTAACCGACCAGGTAATATGAACGGTTCAAACAGCTGATTGCGAAGAAGGCCGCATCATACATTGAAGCTACATCGGTGTAGAAAATCGCCTTCCGCTGTATCACAAGGATTTCCTTCTGCCCATGTATGCTCATTTTGCAAGTTGTTGACGCCATCTCGAGTGAAATTTGTCTCTTCGGTAAAAAAAACATACTTCGAATCGAGTTGTCGATTCGTAATTCATCCGTTATGCGAGGCGGACCGTTTCCTGGATGTCGATATGAACTGGCTGTTTATGGTAAGGATAAAACTTGTTTTGTTTAAGTGTCCTCCAAACCATCGAATTCCGCTCTGATCCGCTCAGAAAGATATCGTGACTGACGCCTGGACTACACTGAACTGAAATGATAATAATTTCATCAATAACAGCGTCGTGTTGGACAGATCGTTCGTAACTGGTACGAATAATAGGTAGCGAACGCATTTCCCGAAGATTGTGAAAAGTCGCTCTAATTGTTTTGAAATCTGTAACCTGCGATTCGGAAAACGTATTTCATATTCTCCTGCAGCGACTGTAGAAATACCACTACACGTACCCAAAATAAATACCATATCCAGCGTATTCCTCTGTTTACGGCAACTTTTCAGTTGTCCATTTCCCGTCTGCAGAAGACGCTATGGAGGATGGAGGCACGGCAGCTTGAATGGCACACCACGATTAAGGGAAGATCCTTTGTTTAGGTTTATACAGGATCTGGGGGGATGTTATGCGTCGAATTCATTTTTAAGGGCAGGAGGTGCCCAAGTGCTCACCAACCATGTGGATTTGAAGCAATATCTGTTTCGGTTTCGCCTAGCGGCTGATGAGTTGTGTGTTTGCGGGGAGGTCCAGTCGAACGAGCATATGATGTTTGACTGCCCTGCTCTTGGGGGGGGGGGGGCAGAGACCGGGCCACCCTGGAACTTAGAGGTCAGGGGGAAAACTGGCGCTCACAAACGGCGAATCAATGTGGCGAGAGCCGCATTGTCGGACCGTGTGGGCGTTCCTTGATCAGGTTGCGAAGTTCAACCGTCATCGCTAGAGTTTTTTAATTAATCTGGGTTATACTGATTCTTATAGCGCCGCTGTGGGAAGTTTTTCCTGAGATAATGGCTGGCCACCAGCCAGATACAAGCTCCAAGCGCTTTAAATGGTGGACAGGCACTAGCTGGCATACAGCGACCGAGGCGTGACAGCCTAAATTCCTGTCTTTTATTTTATTAACTTTAATGACTTTTAAAAATTAGTAACAAGGGGTGCGTCTCCCCGATCTAGATTTAGTTTGATAAGTGAGCGGTTGGGACACATAAGCGGGTGGTGAATAGCACCCTGCTTTATCCGCTCACGCTTATAGGTAGCTCACTAGGAGCTTTTAGGTAACGAGGTCGCTAAACTGTTTTAGAGGCACAGTAGCCGTATCTTGGCACTGACATTTGGTCTATGCTCTAGAACGACCGATTGGGGTGGTGGCGGGAGAAATGCCAGTTAACCAATTCCTATGTTGTAAATAAGTACGGCTTTATTTCAATAGTAAACCGATCACGATCAAACTAAAATTCGCAGAAAGCCTTCGCTAACGACAGCATATTTCACATTACTCAATATACTTAATGTACCTTACAGGTTGATTTAAACTCTAATACAGTATTGCCATTGTTGATTAGGTACTGTTATTCTATTGCTAACTTTGAAATAATAATTTTTCAATAATAATCATATTTTATTTATTGATTTCCGTCATTATTAAAAAAATTATCCTCTAAGTAATTTTTATTTACTTATTTGTATTTTACAATTTTATAATTTTCATTTTTTTTTAACTTTTTAACAGCAATTTTTTACAATAAATTTTGTTTTTACCAATTGTTCATATCACCAAAAAAGAATTGTTTTTTTTTTTTTTTTACATTAAATAAGTACTTTTCTGACAAATGTAGTAATACACTGTTTCTAAATAAAATTCGAATTTTTGTAACGTCTTTTTTTTTATTCAACTTAATTTACACTATACTGTTCAGAATTAAAATTTCAAGTTTTGTTTAAAAAAAGGTTTACCTGTTTATTAACCATTTAACAAAGTTATTGTACGTCAAAAAAAAAAAAGCTGGTGGTGTTACCCTAATTATTGGTTTTCACCGCAAATTTCTCAAAACTACTGCAGATACGAATTTGAGATCTATTTTATTCAATTTTTCAGGTCAAAAACAACAATAAATTACTAATTCTACCACTTAACGTCCTAAAATTTCAATACGACGCTCATATCATCGGAGTAGCTGAAATCCGAGGTAAATTTTTCACTAGTCGTAACTCGCAAAACGTAGCATTTTAGAACATATGTTTATATTAACTTTTCCACTATTTTCTCGAGTAGACTAGATTATGAAAGTCCCGGGAGAATTTCGTGATACAATCTGTATTGGCCTACATTCCTACACTCTTTTTTATCACTGCTTAGAATTGTTTGCTTTAACAAAAGGATAATGAGCCTTTTGTTATTCTGATCAGAAAATAATAAAGAAAATTAATAGGTATCTTTAATTATTCATTAAGAAAAAAAAACACATTTTTCATGCTCAATAGCTAGCAATTTGTTTTCTTTATCACCGATGCAGGGAATCGTAACGTGCAGGAACGCCGTTCAGTAACTGCTTTTTCGGGGAAATAAAAAATTATCCTTTTACGTAAAATTTGTTTTAATTTAAAGCCGATAAAAATATAACCTAAATTATAAAAATCAGATTGTAAAAAAAATTGTCCTTGTTTTAGGATATCCGTAAACAGATGACACAATAAATCGCTAAAAATCTAATTCCGGATAAAAGTTTAACATTTGATATGAAGATTAACTTTTTACTTCTTATCAAAGTAAACACTAAAATGTACATTTTTAAAATCTTTACATTTTTAAAACATTGTCATTTAGCCAGCCGCCTGTGTTCGGGTGACCATATTGTTGTGACTTGCTGTTAACAGAAAATCAAACGTTCCATTATTGGAAAGTGTTTGAGTGCATCACTGTTCTTTACATTTTTTTTATTTTGATCAAAATGAGGTTTTTTGTTACAGGACTGCCCAAAAAGGAGTGTAATGTATTTTGGGATGCAGTAGAGATTTGCCGGTTGAAGCACAAACTTTAATGAATTGAATTAATCAACTGTTATCTGCGAGCCTCTATCACTGTATTAGCTGGTTTTGAACCGAATAATTCAAATCTATCGAATTAATAATAAAACAAAAATAATAGAATTAAATTTACGTTACATAAAATGATATTAAATAAACTTGAAAAATGTCTATTTAATTATAATAGACTTCCCGTGTGAGGCTAGAGTGGTGAGACGATACGAATACAAGCACCTCGTACGAGGCTATTCCAATCATCATCATCAACTGGTAAAAAACGGGGTGCCCCTGGAGCGCTGTTTTGGAAGGTCCAACGGGGTGCTCTTATAATATCTCTGCAAACAATCATCCGATTTTCAAAATTCAAACGGAGTACTTGTTAGTAAGTTGAAGGCTAAATTTTGCGTGCATCAGGTACACATTTTAGATGATTGAGATGCTTACGTTTTTTTTTTCTAAAACAGTTTGTTATATATTGAAACAGTCCTATAGCGATTGAACCTTTATAATTTAAAAATTAATAATTTTTTTCCGGATTGGGACCGACAACTGTTTTTTGAGGAATAAATTGTTTTATACGCATTCTATTTGAGTATTTTTTTAATGTAGACAGACCTACAAAAAAAAAAAACGCTGTCTGTTTGAAAAAACTGTTACCTAGGAACAATAATAAAAACAGTATAAAAATTTAAAAAAAAACGACTGCTAAAAGGTAAAAAAAAATTAAATTAAAAACGAAAATAAATCGAAGTTAAAAAAAGAAAACAAGGTATGAAAATAAAGGACTAAATATCGTTATACAGTATTCAATTAAAAAAAAATAATGGGTTATCAATCAATTTTCAGACAGTTTTAATTTGTTTAAAGATATCTTTCATATTGTTGAGATATCAGACATTTAAGGTTGTCTAAAAATTACGTTCTCACCAGGTCTTACATCGATAAGAATATTTTGTTCATCAACGAAAATATTTAAATCCAGTCGGGGGCTCTGAATAGTAACTATTCAGAGATCACGGTTATTAGGAAATTTTGTTATATCTTGGCAACCAATCTTCCGATTTTCAAAATTCAAACGGAGTATTTGCTAGTGTAATATAAAATCACAATAGAGCCACATCAGAACAAAAATTATCTAAAATATTCAGAAATGGACCTTATTTAACGTTACACAGCACACGAAATCTATTTAAATGCATTTGGGGGCTCTTTAATATAGAAAAATTACAGTTTAGAGCTCTCTTATAATATAGTTACTATTCAAAGCCCCCGACTGGATTTAAATATTTTCGTTGATGAACAAAATATTCTTATCGATGTAAGACCTGGTGAGAACTTAATCTTTAGACAACCTTAAATGTCTTCTATCTCTATAACATGAAAGATATTTTTAAACATATTAAAACTGTCTGAAAATTAATTGGTAACCCGTTATTTTTTTAATTGAATATTGTATAACGACATTTAGTCCTTTATTTTCATATCTTGTTTTCTTTTTTTAACTTCGATTTATTGTCAGTTTTTAATTCAATTTTTTTTTACTTTTTGGCAGTTGCTTTTTATAATTTTTATAATCGTTTTTATTATTGTTCCTTGGAAACAGTTTTTTCAAACAGACAGCCGTTTTTTGGTAGGTCTGTCTACATTAAAAAAATGTATAAAAATACTCAAATAGAATGCTTATAAAATAATTTATTCCTCAAAAAACAGTTGTTTATCCCAATCCGGAAAAAAATTATTAATTTTAAAATTATAAAGGTTCACAGGACTGTTTCAAAATACAGTGTTATCATAAAAGAAAGGTGGGGTTTTGAACATGGTTTAAATTAAAACAGAATTACTTACAGCTTATGTTTTTAGTTTTCAAATTTGTCGTCTCAAACATTTTTTTACATAATTAATAAATTTCAATATAAGCGCCCTTAGTCGTTCGACAAATGTCCAAACGATACTCAACTTCTCTCCAAACATTAGTTAACATTTCTTCGTTAACGGTTGTCATTGCGTCATTAATCCTGTTTTTTAAGTGGTTTAGGTCGCGAATTTTTTGTGTATAAACAACGCTTTTGATGTACCCCCACAAGACAAAATCGTAAGGTGTCAGGTCTGGACTCCTTGGAGGCCAAAGTACGGGTCCTATCGATCGATCTCCAAATTTTTCGTTCAAAGCGTCCGTGACCAGCGCATTGAAGACCGAGGGAGCACCATTTTGTTGGAAATGAAGTCGATGAATGTTTTCGAGTTCATCCGGCTGAAGAAAGCAATAATCGGTTAACATGTCAAGATACACGACTCCATTAATTGTTTTTTCAGCTAAGAAGAAAGGCCCTATTACACGATTTTTCATCACTCCACACCAAACATTAACTTTAGGCGAATCGCGTTGTTTCTCAATAATTACGTGTGGGTTTTCAGAGCCCCATATTTGTCAATTGTGTCTGTTAACGCATCCATTCACATGGAATGTAGCTTTGTCTGTAAAAATTATACCGTCTAAAAATTATTCGTTTTAACTTATTCTGTCCGACATTTCAACAGCGAAATTGTAACGTTTTACACCATCATCGGGTTTCAATTCCTGCAGTATCTGGATTTCATAAGCGTATAATTTCAGATTTTTATGTAAAACTTTGTGAACTGTTGATTTTGGAATACCTAAATCGACGCTTCGACGGGGGATGGACTTCCCAGGACTTCTAATTGCCGATCGTCTAAATAGTTCAACCGTTTCGTCTGGTACACTTGGTCTACCGGTTGATTTCTGTTTCTTAACCGATCCGGTTTTTTCGAATCGTTTGAACCGACGTGTTATGTTATTTTTGTGTGGTGGATCTCTTCCGAATTCTTGTCGAAACGCACGTTGAACTAAAATTACGGATTTTAATTCGGCCATCAATAAAACACACTTTGTCTTTATCCGAGAACATAGTAACTCACTAAACTCACCGCAACAACACTACAAGAACTGATTTTGTGGTTACAACTGCTGGTAAACAAACTTTTGGATTGGAGGCTTTCGGGGATACCAATATAACATCTAGAAATTTCCCTACAATCTTCCTGTGAATTACTGAAACCGCACCATTCTTTTAAGATAACCCTGTATAACAACAAACTGGTTTAGAAAAAAAAAGCGTAAGCTTCTCGATCATTAAGAGCATCATCTATTTAGATTCACATTATTTTGCTATTTATTATTTTATAATTGAAACTTCGTGGTGAGCAAATTTTTGTAATTTTAAAAATATTAATTTTTTTCGGATTCTGGATAAACAATTCTTTTTTAGAGATAAACACTGTAAGCGTTTTGTATTAGTCACCATATTTATATCATTATATTTTTGTGATAAGCAGATTCACTAACACTTCTACAATGAAATTATTTTTTGGTGGTTGTGATTTAATAGTCATAATCTAGCTTATACGTACTAAATAAATACGATTAAAAGCTTAATTGAAACAAAATATATAAGTATAGTACATCATAATAAAACTTAACAAAATGAAATCGAGTTGTATCCAGGTAAATATAAACGTCTAATGTGATTATTTTGATGCGATATTTATTAATAACGAATGAAATAAATATAGTTTTTAAAATTTATTACAAACTTACTTAATCCGTTGAAATTCTATTTATTTTAAGAAAATTATACTTTGATAGGTAATGAAGGGTAAGTTCTTTTCTAACAACATTATTTAGTAACTGAAACGTAAAAGAATTAGAAAATAAATATAAATGCATGATTGTAAAAGGAAAAAAAAACCAGAAAAAGTTACAAATTCAAAACAGGTAAAACTTATACTTATTTTAAAATACACGTAATTTTGTTTTTCTGGACTTTTAATATATAAACACAAATATAAAGAGTTAAAAGTATATATAAAATGTTTTTCTTTGAAATAAAACTGGCATAGGCCTTAAAGAAAAGGGAGGAGATTCGTAAGATTTCGTTATTGAATTTAGTAACTTTTCAGAAGCAGAGCTTTTACGAAGAAGCATTCGAGAAACTTTTGTTCTGTACTATTTGACAAGAAACTTACTTCTCTCTCTTAGTAAAGAGATAAAATATTCTTCTTTTTTTCCTTCATCTTTTTTTTTTTATTACTGAGACTTTTGAGATGTTGTAAATCTTAGGGAATTTTGCGACGTGAGATGCTGTGCAATTTGCAAGCTATTCAAAACTCAATGACACTGTTATTTACTTATCTTCTCTTCTTAAAGTTTCTTTTTATGAAATTACTTCCTTTTTTTTCTCTTCGCTGGAATATTAGATAAAATATTTCGTTGTAGTATCCTTCATTATAAAAGTAATATATATATATATATATATATATATATAAAACGTTAAGTTGTCGACTTAGAGTAAACTTAAGCATACGTATGAGTGCTTCTAATATTTCCTACATCGATATAGAATATTAACACAGATATTGCAAAAGAGCTACATGATTTTGTGTTTAAATTTTATCTTTTTGAAAAATTAACAATAGAACTAAAATCATTTTTCTACATAGTGCATCGCGAAGTTCTTCCGAGACTTTTATAACCTATTTTACTCGTAAAAAATAAAGGAAAAAGTACATATGAACATATGTCCTGAAATACTTTGTTTGCGAGTTAGGGCTAGTGAAATATTTCACTACTCTGACCCTTATTTCAGCTAACTCGTTGAAATAAGCTCGTATTGAAATTTTTAGGATATTAATTAAGGGACAGAGTTAGTGATTTCTTATGGTTTTTGACTTCAAAAGTCGAATAAAATAAATCCCGTATCTACAGTAGTTTTTGTGAAATCTGGGGTGACAACCAATAAAGTTGAGTAACACACATGTATTTTTTATGTTTGACGTACAATAATATTGTTAAATAGATAATAAACGATCTAGTACGACCTTATTTCACCGAAGTAGCTGAAATCTTTTACAAGCCGTAACTCGCTAGGGTATATGTTTATTTTAATTTTTTCCATTTTTCTTACAAGTAGAATAGCTTATGATCCGGAAGAACTTTGTGATACACTCTGTATATATGAGTGCCACCTACCATTCGATAAGGGCCAAGATTGGTGTGTGTGTGTGTGTGTGTGTGTATGTGTATAGCCAAATATTTATGCCAAATTTAAACTTTTTTGGACAAGTTTTTTAGGTATCAGGCAGAAACTAATTAGAAATAAAGTTGAAATCCCCCAACCCTAAATTCAATTGATTTAAAACTTTGGAAGTTTAAGTAAATTAATAATCATTTCATTGTATTAAAGCTCAATTTTATACGACCACTATAAAAAAAGGGAAAAATGAAAAATGGTGCAAATCTTCTCTTCCCCTTTTTTAATTTTGTTGAAAATTTAATGCCATTTTCGAAGAATCTACGTTGAGCCTGTCCGAAGACATTAACAAAATATGGGCTAATACACGTAGGCCAATACATATTTACACACATACATTTTCCGAAAATTTCTATAACTTGGTGGTTTTTCGACTAAGGAGTCTTAAAACGTAGACATTTGGAAAAACTCCGATACTAAAAGTTATGGCCGATCGCTACACTTTGCTTTTATAGACCCTTGATTTGGTTACGATTTCAAACAGTCAAAATTTTAAGAGAAAAAGAATATTATTTTTGAAAATTGTGTTTTTTATAGCCAGTTTTATTTTTGAATGTTTATTTTTTATTTTTTATTTTTTTATTTAAATACGGGTAGACCTAGAAAAAACCAAATGGAACAAAGCCGATCGCATGAAACACAAAAGTTGAGAAATGTTCAACTTGATGAAATAAGAAAAGTAATGCAGATAAGTGACATTAAGTAACTACGACTGAGTGTGTGTTACCGACGTCTGAATGCTGGATTATATGTTTTTCCCCAAGTTTTTATTTCTTTAAGTTTCGAGCAAAAATACTTTGAACGTTCGAATGACTTCAGTCTGTCCTATTACAGTTCGTTACCAAACAAAAATGATGGCGAACAAAAAATATATTTTCAAGTCTTATGATTGACTTCATTTTTCATTTAAAAATTCTTCCATCGAGGTAAACTGAAAGATAAATTGCTACAGAACCATTAGAGGAATTTTCTCTTCAAAATAAAAAGGAATTATCAAAATGGTAAAGTTTAGTAAAACTTGAACTTATAAAAATTAAATAAAAGATACATATGGGTTGAATTTATTACCTTATTACCTCGGCCTTTCATCCGGAGGTCCCGGGTTCGAATCCCGGTCAGGCATGGCATTTTCACACACGCTACAAATCATTCATCTCATCCTCTGAAGCAATACCTAATGGTGGTACCCGAGGTTATAGAAAAAAATGATTCTACGAATATTTGTTAATCTAGTACCATTTATTTTTTAAATTACAATATTTTAAATAAATTATTATTATTATTATTATTACTCTTGTAATACTACTACGAAATAATATTATTAATTATAATAAATAATTACGATATTTAAAATAAATTTCTCTCTTTGTAGTAAACCATAAACGAAATTATTATTTTGAGGTTTATTTTATTACCAAATGATATTCATATGATTTAACGAAAAATGCTTTTATATTAATTTCAATTTGAATAAAAAACAAAATTAGAGCTCCCAGGTTCGAATCTTGATCATATATGCCATTATCAATGTGCTATAAATTTCCAGTTGTGTGCTTCTATGGTGAATTAGTTCAGCAAGCCCGCCCCCCAAAAAAATCATTCAAAAAGCTTAGAAAACTTTTGTAGTTTTCAGTTCAATTAAATAATTAAATTACCAATTAATTAATTTAATTAATCAATTAAGAATCCAAATCTTAATTAAAAGAAAATTGTAACTCTGGACCTGGTAGACTGATTTTCTTCAAACTTGGCATAGAAGTACTACTTTGGCGGTAAAAGAATATATTAAATTTTTTAAAAAATTGGAAAAAGGGACGGGGTAGTTTTGACCGAAATAAAAGTTCAAATTTTTACCGGGGCACTTCAGAAAAAAGCTTTTCTTACCAAATTTGAAATGTTTTTAATCAAGATCACTAATTACGGAAAACCTTTATTTAATATTCACTCCCTCCCCAAAAAATTATTATATATTTTTCATTTTACTTCCTTGTACGAAGAAAAGGAAGTAATGTCATCGTGAAAAAAATCGGTTTTTAGATTTCAACGGAAATATCCATTTTATCCATCCCGGAATCTATTTTCACTAGTTTCGACGTGACTTCTGTACATACGTACGTTCGTATGTATTTCCCATAACTCAAAAAAGATTAGCCGTAGGATGCTGAAATTTTCGATTTAGTAATATTGTATCATCTATTTGTGCACATCCCCTTTTGATTTCAATCAACTGGACCAAAAGTGTCCAAAAATCCAAAAATAAATTGGATTTTGGACTTTTCTTAACAGCAGTAATAAGCCCTCATTGAGATCTTTTCAACGATATATCATAAGTGGTACTTATTTTTATTGGTTCCAGAGTTTCAGCTAAATGAAATTTTAACTAATGAAATATTTGGATCTCACAAGGGGAAGACACATCGGTTCGAATCCGACTTTATATACTAATATTTTTTTTAAAACTTTTTTTAAAATTTAAATTATTGATTTATTAATAATTATTAACCTCTGTTTGTAAAATAATTTTTACAATAAATAATTCTATAATAACAATAAAAATAAAATATGAAAAATATCAGATATTATTAGTGAAATAAAATTTTATGTAATTTTCATTTTAATTCAAAGATTTTTACAGAGGTTAATAATTATTAATAAATCAATATATTTACGGATCCGACACGTTATCACGTACACCATATAGCTACTTGAGCGACGTGAAACAATATTATATATAAACTAATATAAAATGCCGATACGAGCACCACAAAAAAATGTAATGCAATGTGGTGTCCACCAAAATGCAATTGTTAACTGTCCACTTTATTAAAGAATTGAAGGATCGTATCTCACTTTCAAATGAAATAAGTTTAAGTGAAGTGCAGCGAAAAATGTGTATAAATAATTAAATAGGCGTACAAGGAAGTCATGTGGTATCCACATCAGATGTTTTAGGTATATCATGCTGCAGAAAAAGAGATAATGGAAGTTTTTTGCATCTACATTTTTTTTACATCAATAGGCATTCAAAACAACTATGAATTTTTTTTCTCATCTCACTCGTAGTCTGTGGTACAAAATTATATTTTTTTAATTTTTAAACACGTTTTTTATAATTCAGTTTAAATTTAAATCCATCTCGAAAGTTACCCACTGCGTTTAAACCGTATAAGTTTTAATTTTTTTAAAACGCTTAATCTTTAGTAATTCTTGAAAAAAATTTATTCAAAATCTTTCATCGGTTCCTAAAAAATTATAACTTTGTTTAAATAGAATTATCACAGTATCGTATTTTTATTTTTAAAATATTTTAAAAAGTCTTTTTACCCGAATACTTCCCCTTGAGTATAGAATCCCCCAAAATGAAAAAACAAATTTTTGCAATTTAAATTTTTTAATGCTCAAAACGTAATTTGATAATACAGTTACTAAAAACTTATTAGCTAATTGATAAGAAGCACCCAAATTAAAAAAAAAAATCTATTTAAATTTTTTTTGTATAGCATCAACAACCAAGGTCATTAGCGACTTATTAGTGTAATGTAACTGTACCGGTAAATGTGTAGTCTTGAACGAAATTAGGCCGACCATTCCTGAGATATGTGGTTAATTGAAATTAATCCAACCACCAAAGAACACCGGTATCCGCGATCTAATGTTCAAATCCGAATAAAAGCAAACTATCTTTATTAAGATCTGAACCTGAGAATTTCAACTTCGAAATCATCATTTACGACGACTAGTTTACCACTAGACCAATCCGTGGGTTATTTTCGATTTTAATTTATTTAAAATCAATTTTAGTGAATATTTTAAACCACTATAAAAAGCTTCCTAATAACTTTTTTTCTCGGGAAAGTTATTGAATTCACTCCCGGATTTTTTTTTCTTGAATCTGTTAAAAACGTGAGATCTCAAAAACTTAGAAAATATAAAAATTTATAGACAATCGGATGAATCATAATGTACCCGTTTAAATTTCCCCTCATATATATATAGTATGATTAGGCATAAAACATCATACATTGTAACATTGCGGATTTTTCTTTTTTACAATGGTTAAAGCATAATGATAGATTTTTTTCGTTTTCGTTTTCATGAGAATTTCTCTGAGAAAATTATGATTGATGTATTTTATGTTATATTATTTTTTTAAGATCTTTTTTCTTATTTTAAAGTTAAGAACTAACTATTATCTTGGCCATATTTATTGACTGACAACAACAAAGTCGCCTATCATATAAAAAGAGGGATATCTTTTATATTAAACGATATATAAGCTTTCATTGTACATTCCACCAGTCATCATACATTTACACCTTATACCTGACAGCCCATCTATCAACTGTATGTATTTTCTTCTCTTCTTTAACCACCTTTCCAATAGACTTACACTAGTGTGTACCATCTATCACATTTATTATTAATATTATTTTGTAAAGTAATGCACAGAATATTTTTTATCATCTCTCAGTAAATGAAAGAACAATTTAAAATATTTTCTGAACGAATAATAGGACTTATTTTACTATTAATTTATCACAGTGTAATATTAAAAACAATAAAAAAGTTAAAACTTTTCTTAAAATCATCAGTACGTTATTTTTAATTAATTTAACTTTTACAGTCGAATTTTATTAAACTAAACCGATTCTAAAAAGTATTTCAGAACAACAATCATCACATATCTTGGGCTAACTAAGGAAGATGAAGAGTGAAGTGGTCTCCCGATGTTTCCTTTAGTGAGCCGAATCGTATCCACATTAAAATCCACGTGATACTCAGTTCTACAACACGACTGGCTATATTGTAAATATATACAACTTTTAATGAAATTAATTCTGTTTGATACATGCTTATTCTATATCAAGCGCTTTACACGCATCAAAAACTGATAAAATAGTATAAAACTACAAATTAATGTATCTCTTTCTGTTATGAAGCGATTTTATGTCCTGCTTCAACTCAATAGGAACATATTAGATAAACAAATTATTTAAAACAGTACACAAAAAAATGTACAACATTAATTATATTACAGAAGTTTAGACATTTTTATAGTTAAAAGAAGAGACAGACTTATAGGCCACATACTAAGGCATCCTGGAATAGTCGCTTTAATATTGGAAGGACAGGTAGAAGGAAAAAATTGTGTAGGCAGGCCACGTCTGGAATATGTAAAACAAATTGTTAGGGATGTAGGATGTAGAGGGTATACTGAAATGAAACGACTAGCACTAGATAGGGAATCTTGGAGAGCTGCATCAAACCAGTCAAATGACTGAAGACAAAAAAAAGGCATTTTTCCAGAGACATTTAAAACATATAAGTACAATAAACAGAATTCTAATTATGCTAATAATATTAGAGAAAATAAATAAAAATTTTCTAATCTAGAAACCAATATCAATTTAAGAAACTAATAATTATAAATTAAAACCCTTCATACGTAAAAAGATACAAATAGTTTTTTAAAAAACCGAAATAAAAATATAATTAATGAAAAAGTAAAATTTGAACAAGATTAACAGTTTATAGAAAAAAAGCTGACAACACAGCTGTAGGACGTTCCCGGAACGCGGCTTAGCCGCGTGACGGTAAATTCTTACAACTGTGGGTTGTTTTTGATGCACTGCTTATACATACAAATTAATTCAAAAAAATTATTAGTTTATTTAAATATATTTTTTCGTTATTTAATTTAATGATTTAAACTAAAGGGCGCGCACACCGTATTTAATTCTCTCGCGTGTGGCGGTACTAGCGGCGACACAGTCGGAATAACTGAATTGATGAAATTTCACAACTTACACAGAACAAATTTCGCTTGTACGGCCGACAGACGCACCAGGTACCGAGTAAATCGGGCGATGAGTTTGAGACCCAGCCAGACCGAGTTACTATTTTACACTTTAAATATTATTCATTGATTTAATTCGACCGCTCACCTGAGACGTCACAACGTAGCAGTAGTTTAGTACATTTTTTGAGGTGCAAATATTGTTATTTTTTAATTGTTAAAAGATGTGCCTAAGAAAAATATGACCTTAATTAGGCGAAATCTCGAAATACTGAGGGTTATCTTTCTCTACAACCTCATTCCCTTGAACTATTAAGTTGAAAATTTAATGAAATTAATGCTCCATATATAGAAGTAATCTGACCAAGTTTGATCAAAATCGGTCCTGTAGTTCTGGAGATGTAAGGTGATTTAGAGTCCAACACCGAAACACACGCGCGGGTGCGAGCGCGTATATTCGGAACATTTCCATCCGGTTTTATAGTTTTGGGGTTCCTTAGGAGTCAAAACGTCAAGATTCGTTGAAAACCACTTATGCCCAAATTGGATTGATTACAATACTTTCTCTTCTTCTAGAGATATAGCTTTGCTATAGCGCTATCTAGACGGGAGAATAAAATAAGTTTAATTGAAATTATTTACGGGTTGATTGCTGTAAGATCCGATTGTGAGTCGTAAGTGCAGCTTACCTATAACACCCGTTATGATTACGATTATAACAGTGATTTTCAACTGCTAAGATTGTTTATTGCGTCACATTTTTCGGGATAAAATATCGCATTGCAAGAAAGCAATTTAGAATAATTTCAACAGTATATTTAGCTTCTTTGTGCATTGCTTGATACTAAAAAGTAAGCTTTTTCCGAAAAATTATTAATTTTACATTATTGTTATAATATAACAGCTAATTTTTACAAAATACAATTAATTTGTAGAATAATCTTGTTATTTAGTTTTGTTATTTGTGCATTTAAATAAAATCATTACTTACTTACTTCGAATAATGTTATGGACTTAATTTTTACTTTTATAACAAAATATTGGTAACAAAAACCTATATATATATATATATATATATATAACTTTTTTTTATAAAGAGATGAACGAAATACATGATGTTATTTAAAAAAATAATTTTAACAAAATCTATTTAAGTTTTACGAATTTTATATTTTTCGCTATATATTTTTCGCGTTTGGTGAAATATATTATTTTTCCTAATGGGTACGTTGTAATCTGATCAACTAGTGAACAATAAGCAAAACCCCCCACCCCCTCACGGGTCCAATGAGGTAAGGATGACATATAGATGAGGTGTAGTCTTGTACAGATTCAGGCCTACCATTCCTCAGACGTGTGGATAATTGAACCCAAACCACCGAAATACACCGGTATCCACTATCTATCATTCAAATCTGTAAAAAGGCTATTTTTTATAATATTTGAACGACAGAACTTTTGAGTTTGAAAATCAGTTGTTAAATAAGTGATTTGCGACCACATGTTTATCAGTAGACCAGCCCTCTGTTGTGCCTCGGGACCACCGTAAGGTATAATTAGTTCAGAGTGTAAATGAGGATGATATATATAAATGTAAATGAAGTGTAGGCTTGTACGGTTTCACGTTGACCGTTTCTGAGATGTGAGATTAATTGTGAGATGTGTGGTTAATTGAAACCCAACAACCAAAGAATAACGGTATCCACGATTTAGTAATCAAATATAAAAGTAACTCTACCTTTACTAGAATTTGAACCTTAGAGCTCTCGATTTCGAAATCAGCTGATTTGCGATGACGAGTTCACAACAAGACGAACCCGGTAGGTTGTACAAGACCAGCCCGGTGGGATAAATATTTTATTGAACTGGTTTTTGTCAAATATACTTCTTGAGAAAACAGAATTACAAAAAAAAGCGGTGGAGTAAGTACAGCTAATAAATTTCAAATTTTTTTTTTAGGGAGGAAGAAAGGGTGCATATGTTTTTTACCTTATATAGCATATATAAAATAATTTTTTTAATGAAAAAAATAGTTTAATTTCACGTAGAGGAACGAATAATTAAGAAGAATTTTAAACTGTTAAAGTATGATAGAAAACTGGGAAAAATGAAAACAATATGCTCGCACAAATATGTTGAAAGGCCAAAACAAATCACTTATACAGAGTGCCCCAAGAAGAAACGGAGAAATTTTCAGAACTTGTTCTGTTGGTAAAAACAATTAAAAAAGTTATATTTAAACAGATATCTAGAATCTCATTGTTTTCGAGTTACGGCTAGCGAAATTTCGCCCATTTTTCAGCTCTTCTAATAAACTTAAAAACAAATGTACTTTTCAACACTGAATTTTTGTTTTAAGTCGGATATCTTAAAAACTACTGGAGTAACAGTTCTAAAACCTATTTTATCCTATTTCCCAACTCAAATTACATAAGAAACTACCAACTTTACTCCTTAATTTGGGTCCAAAAAATGACAGTAGGGCTTTATTTTATTAGAAGATCTGAAATCCGGGTGAAATTTTTCGCTAGCCGTAACCCTAAAAGAAGCGTTTCCAGACCTATGTTTATATGAAAATGTTTCATTACTTTCACCTGTAGAACATGTCCTGAAAATTTCTCCGTTTCTTCGTGGGCCACTCTGTCGCACGAAGACACGTGGACACTCTGTCATAAGTATATTCATATAATCGAAAATTTTTATAAAAATAGTAAAAATATAATTTAATGGATACTAGCAATCACTTTTACCAGCAAACGGTAATAAAATATCGGAAAGACATTTCCATAACGAAATGCTCAAGGGAAGTAATTTATACTGCCAACTGTCTTACGACAAATTCACTTAAGATAAAAATAATATTATGGTTTTACAATTAAATGAAACTTAACTAATTTAAATTCATTATAATTACAAATAAATAATAAAAAAAAAAAAAACAAAATGGGCTAATCATTTACGATACGAATAAAAAAATATATATATAATAATTCAGGCGTAAAATAACCCAACTAACATAAATCAGCTAAAATAAATAATTTTTTAAGAAAAAAAAACCTTAATTATTTACCATATGTTAATAATTAATTGAAGTTAACTATTTATTTCAGTGAAACAGACCATCCATTAGTATAACAAAAGTATAAATTAATTAGGATAGTCAAAGGAAACGAATGAAAATTAAAAGAGTGGGGGTGTGGGATCGAGGGTTGGATAAATAATTAAAGCAATACGTATACCGTATGTTTTTCATATAAACTGTCTTTCTAATCATACTATACTGTCATAAAAAAAATCATTATTTTGTCACATTGTAATATATATATATATATATATATATATATATATATATATATAAATGTATATATATGTATACATTTCAGTTAATTCGTCGCACCTTATGAGATGGCGCCAAATCATTAAAAAAAAGGACGATAAACCTTACAATTACGGTAATTATAAAACACAGGTAGATTAAGAAAATAATAACATATGGTTGATATCTATATTATAACCGTGTCAAAAAAAAACAACAAACAATACAAAAAAAAAAAATCCAAAAATATTTTACCTATTGTTAACCCAAACAGAGGTCTATTACACTTCTCATTCACAGATATCAATGGAAGTTTTAAAAATGACCATTAATGAGATGTATTCGCTATTAACAAATAAAAACATAATATATTATTTTTGTTAATCCTTTTATTAAAATAATTAATAAAAAAAAAAAAACACTTGATCATAAAACTGATGTACTGATGAAAAATTAATATTTATCCACGAATCTTATATTAGGCATTTTAGTGAGAGTGTGAATTGATTTTCACTGCCTTCTTTATTGAACTGAATATATTGAGGTAAATAAATATGCTAAATTCATAAAAATACAAAAAAAAAATTCAGATCATGTTGCGGTAATAAACAGAGAAAGATTGGGGAGATGGTGACCTCAACACAGCTATGCGCTAAGGAGGCATCTATCTTTAGTACATATACTTTTATTTTCTAAGTAATTAACGATTATAAACAATAAAGTATTAATCTAAGTTTTTTTTTTAGTCTCTTAAACTGTGTTTTTTTTTGTTTTTAGATTTTTTTAGATCAAATCTAAGAATTTAATGTTAATTTTTAAGAATTTAATTTTTTTTAATGAAAATTCATTTAACGTTACGTTTAATTAATTAAATTAGTTTAAATGTAGTAGTAATTAAAAACAAAATTAAGGATATTGTGATGTTAATTAACTTAAGAGAAATTTTGTAAATTAGTTTATTAATGTTAATTTTATATTTTTCAGTTATCATAGTTATATGTTACTGTATATTGTAAAAACATTCTTTTTGTATATGTATTATGGAATAAAAAATTATTATTATTATTATTATTATTATATAAACCATAATATATATATTCGCACAAAACTCGCAAACGAAAACAAATAGTCAGATAAATCAAATATGGCATAAAAATGCACTTTATTTGCTAAAAAATATTACATTTATTTGTACGTAGTCCCTATTTACAGATACACATTTCTCTCAAGGTGAACCGGTTTTCTCATTCCGTCAATGAAGATTAGTGGCGGTCTTACCTTGATCCACGACCTCACTCCGTCCTTTAGTTCATCATCCGTGATGAAATGAATATCTTTAATATTCCTCTTTAACTGGAAAAGAAGTGGAAATCTCAGGGCGCCAAATTTGGTGTGTGAATAATGTAGAATAGGTTCAAATTTAAATTTCACTAGAGGTTTGGCGATTGCACGCGAAATCTATGGCTGAAAATTATCGTGTAGTAGAATTGTCAGCTCTGTGATTTGTCAGACACAACACAAACGTCACCTAAGGTACCGTGTGTCTCAAAATGAATATCGGGGTTTTAAAGTTTTGTAATATTTATTAAGTTTTACTAACATTAATAAGTTGTACATGAAATGAAAGAGCAACTCAAACAATCTTTCCTCATCACACGGCGCACATCCACCCGATTGGAGAGTTCATACCATTCTTTAATCAGCAAGTCCGGAGTAATTGATGCGACAGCTACTTCAAACTTGTATAGGTACTTATGTATTAACGCCACCGCAGCTACAACTTTATTTAAAAAGTACTCTGTGGAAAATGGGCCGATATAGAGTTTAACATAGATTCAAAACAGTCTCTTTATTTATTTTATAAATATAATTTAGGAAATAATGCAATATTGTTATTTAAATAATAAACAATTGCAATAATTACTGAATTTATTAAATAAATACTCAAAAAATTACGGTGTTAATTAGTCAAGGTTAGCGAGCGAAGCGAGCGTATGTTTAGTTTGGTTAAATTATTTTTATAAAATAAATAAATATAAATAACCATTTCTTAAAATTAATAAAGAGACTCAATAAAATAAATACTCAATTTTAAATAAAGCTGTAGCTGCGGTGGCGTTAATACGTAAGTAACCTTGTATAAGTCAGGTAGGTCATCTGGCAACGGTATCACATACATTTGATCCTTTATAAACCCCCAAAGAAAAAAATCGCACGAGGTTAGATAGAGTAAATGTGGAGGCCACGGCAAACAAGCCCTGTCATCTGGTACCCGGCGTCCAATCCAGTGGTCGGAGAGATTTTCATTCAACCAATCATTTAAACCGTTGCGCCAGTGAGGATGCGTACCATCGGTTGCCAAATAAGATTTTGTAGTTCATATCGCAGTTGAGAGAACATTTCGCAGGATTACGCACACTGTATTTACAAATACAGCCAGTAGTTTCAGATTAAAACCAATTTTTTTTATAAAAATTTTTATTATAAAAATTATGAAGTATTTTTTTGTAAACAAAACGACCAACTTATTCGTAAAGATCCGGCGACAAACAACAGAGTTATTCCAAAAAGTATGCCTAAACCGATATGGCTGCCATCTTGTTTTTTATTATCGTGACTCACTTGATAACTAAATCAAATTTTCTGATTAAAATTACTAAATTAGTTAGCAATTTTAATCAGAAACCACGATAATAAAAAAAAAACCCAAAACGGCCGCCATATCGGTTTAGGCATAAATTTTTCAATAACTCTATTGTTAGTTGTCTGATATTTATCACTACGGTACCGTTTTGTTCACAACTAAATGCTTCATAATTTTTATAATACAACATAATTTGATAAACCTAATAATTCCTAAGATATTTAAAATTGAAAAATTGAAACGAACGCCATTTTTAAATTTGTCAACGAAGAGTATAGTTATTTTTTTTCTTATTAAAAAATGTTAGTTTAAAATAAAGTACAAACTTTATTACGTTATCTCCAACCTTCTTGAAAATTTATTTTTTTCTTTAAAAAACACAAAATGGTGGACAGACAGAAAAATTGCGTTTTCGGACTTACGTTCACCAAACATTTTTTCTTCATTATGTTAAGTATAATCACTTCCTAGAGTTTGGTCTCACCTTTAAAGGACACCCTTGCATATTAATACTAACGACTATTGCATTCCCTGGTCAGAATTCTGTAGTCGGGTTCTTATAAATAACACATCCCAGACTGGCGTCCCGTGGATATAATAAGATTCAGGTGCACTAGCTGTTTGGGAAGGGTAGCTTCTTAGCGAAGAAGTACGTCGGTCATCCAGAAGAGGAAGTTGTTGTGCTTTGATGAGGCTATCGAGACCCTGGTGGGATGCCACGGACGGTGGCTAGCTAGGGGGATAGACGACCGCCACGGCACTCGTAGCAACTGTGTTAAGCTTAAACGACAAGGACCAGTAACTTTGGGGGTGTTTAAAAAAAAATAAAACGGTGGACAAGATGTGGAACAAAGAACGCAATGGATCCCAAATCAAGAAATCTGGACTAAACGATTGAATAATGGAATAAACGGAACTTATTTAAGGGCCTTCCATGCTTCAGTTATACCTGTACATGCGTCATGTACAGTTATGTACATGCGTCACCCACTAAATCGCTTTATATTTTAGCACCAGATTATCTAAAACATCCGAACTTTAGTACGATACCTTCTACATTCAAATTTCCATGATGATATCTTAAGGTGAAGAAAAAAGATTATGGAGTCGGAGGGGGGGGGGGACATACTTTATGATTTCTAAAATTTGGTGAAAAGTTTACGCTTACCATTTTTGAATACAAGTAAAAATACTTAAAATTAGCAAAAAAGACTTCGACACCACAAATACATTCCTAAAAAAATAACCTATTTTTTTCTTTCTTTACTGTTTTCTTACACTTTAAATCCAATTTTTGTTATTACGATAATAATTATTATTTAACCAGCATATTAAAAGGGTGTTAAACACTACTTTTCATTTTAATAACTAAATTAACCTCCATGCTACAATTGTAGAAATTATTCTCTTCAGTATTTATTAAAATTACTGAACTTATTATTTAAATAATCAAAACGTTACTGTTGATTAGGTAACATTGACGAATGACGCGAACGTAGGTTAAGTTTGGTTAGATTATATTTATAATTTATATTGGTTATTTTATTTTGTTATCGTTATGTAAATGCTAACATACGCGGTTTTATTGTTGTTTTTTTAAAAAGAGCGGTACCCGCTTAACAAAAAAAGTCCGAGTTTAGTTAGGTTTAGATCAAGGTTAAGGTTCGGTTAGGCTAGGTAAACACGATTCCATATACTGAACTTCGTACGATATTAACATAACCTTTCTTTTTCCCGTTTAGCCTCCGGAAATTACCGCTCAGGTATTACTTCAGAGAATGAATGACGATATGTATGAACCCAAACATAACCTAACGCTTCGTTCGCTAACCTCGCCTAATTAACCTTATTAAATATTAAATTGATCGATTGTTAAGCTGAGTTCATAATTAGATACAATAATCTGATATTTAGTCCAAAATTAGTGTATTTTACACTTGAACAGTGCTTAATTACGAAATTTTTGGTGACTGTGCTGTTTAACTTACGAGGGACGTAACTCTGGTGACAGGCGTTTTCGACGAATAATTTAAATTGTAACGAATGAAATAGGTCCTAAATAAGGTATTAATTCCAAATCTCATCAAAATCGGAGGTGAATCCCTAATTGTACACAATTACCTATTGTTTTTTACTTCCTTGTACGAAGTAAAGGAAGTACTGTGATCGCGAAAAATTTCGGTTTTCAAATTTCAAAGCAAATATTCATTTTGACCATCTCTAAATCCAGTTTGGCTAATTTCGGCGTAACGTCTGTACGTACGTATGTATGTATCGCGCATAAATCAAAAACGATTAGCCGTTGTATATTGAAATTTTGGATTTAGGACTGTTGTAACATCTAGTTGTGCACCTCCTCTTTTGATTGCAATTGACTGAACCAAAAGTGTCCAGAAAAGCCCAGAATTAAAAAAATTGGATTTTTGACTTTTTTTTAACTGCAGTTATCAACCCTCATTAAGGGCTTTTCAACGATATATCATAAGTGGTACTTATTTTCGTTGGTTTCAGAGTTACAGCCAATTTTTTTAATTTCTTTTTTTGTGATTTAAATGTATTGATTTATTAATAATTATTAACCTCTGGTTGTAAAAAAAATTACGATAAATAATAATTTAATAACAAAAAAAAAATCAGACGTTGTTAATGAAATATAATTTTATATCATTTTCTTTTTTATTTAAATGTGTATATATAATTTAATAGTCGTACAAGGAAGTCATGTGGTGTCCACAACAGATTTTTCCTAAGTATTATCAACATATAATATAAAGCAACGTCAGTCAATATCTATGTTTAATACATTCTCAAAAAGTTCACATTAAGACGATTTACTTATATTTAATAGGCAAGTTTGTTTCTGCTACCGTTATTTAGAATGTCCTTTAATGAAAGAGAAAAATTCCACAAGTGATAATGAAAATAGACATTATAATGTTAAAAAATCTGATATGGACACTATATGACTTCTTTGTACGTCTATAAAATTACATATACACATTTTTTTTAAATGAAAAGTTCATAAAATTATATTTAATTGATAACTTCTGATATTTTTTCATATTTTCTTTTTTATTGTTATTGAATTATTATTTATCATATTTTTTTTTACAATCAGAGGTTAATAATTATTAATAAATCAATATACTCGTATTTAAATTATCAAAAAAAAAAAAAAGTTAAAAAGAAAAAGGCAGGAAATCTGATTAGAACTGATGTGCCTTCCCCTTGCAAGATCAAAATATTTCATTAATTAAAATTTTATTTGGCTATAAGTCTGGAACAACGAAAATAAGTAACACTTAAATGATATTTCGTTGAAAAGCTCTCAATGAAGGTTGATTACTGCAGTTAAGAAAAAGTCCTAAATCCTTGTTTTTTCTTGATTTAGGGCTTTTTTTTGGACATTTTTGTTTCAGTCGATTGCAATCAAAAGGGAAGGTGCACAATTAGACGTTACAATAGTTCTAAATTCAAAATTTCAACATCCTACGGCTAATCGTTTTTGAGTTATACGAGATACATACGTACTTCACACAGACGACATGCTGAAACTAGTTAAAATGGATTATTTTATAATATTATAGAGTACTACATCTAACCTGTATTACTTCCATAATTGAATATAAACTTTAGCCTTACCTAATTTCCAAATAACCAAAAACTGGTAGCCCTTTTAAATATAATTAGTAGAAAGCACAGTACAATAGTAAATAAAATAAAATGTCATAAGTACTAAAATCTATTAATAACAGTTTTAAGGAAATTAAACTATAACAGCACTAACTGGGCGAATACAATTAGACGTTACAACAGTTCTAAATTCAAAATTTCAACATCCTACGGCTAATCGTTTTTGAGTTATACGAGATACATACGTACTTCACACAGACGACACGCTGAAACTAGTTAAAATGGATTATTTTATAATATTATAGAGTACTACATCTAACCTGTATTACTTCCATAATTGAATATAAACTTTAGCCTTACCTAATTTCCAAATAACCAAAAACTGGTAGCCCTTTTAAATATAATTAGTAGAAAGCACAGTACAATAGTAAATAAAATAAAATGTCATAAGTACTAAAATCTATTAATAACAGTTTTAAGGAAATTAAACTATAACAGCACTAACTGGGCGAATACAATTAGACGTTACAACAGTTCTAAATTCAAAATTTCAACATCCTACGGCTAATCGTTTTTGAGTTATACGAGATACATACGTACTTCACACAGACGACACGCTGAAACTAGTTAAAATGGATTATTTTATAATATTATAGAGTACTACATCTAACCTGTATTACTTCCATAATTGAATATAAACATTAGCCTTACCTAATTTCCAAATAACCAAAAACTGGTAGCCCTTTTAAATATAATTAGTAGAAAGCACAGTACAATAGTAAATAAAATAAAATGTCATAAGTACTAAAATCTATTAATAACAGTTTTAAGGAAATTAAACTATAACAGCACTAACTGGGCGAATACAATTAGACGTTACAACAGTTCTAAATTCAAAATTTCAACATCCTACGGCTAATCGTTTTTGAGTTATACGAGATACATACGTACTTCACACAGACGACACGCTGAAACTAGTTAAAATGGATTATTTTATAATATTATAGAGTACTACATCTAACCTGTATTACTTCCATAATTGAATATAAACATTAGCCTTACCTAATTTCCAAATAACCAAAAACTGGTAGCCCTTTTAAATATAATTAGTAGAAAGCACAGTACAATAGTAAATAAAATAAAATGTCATAAGTACTAAAATCTATTAATAACAGTTTCAAGGAAATTAAACTATAACAGCACTAACTGGGCGAATACAATCAACGGATACTACGCGGTAACTGAACATCTCCTAACTGTTCTATCATGTCCGTGAACGCAGGCAGAAAAGTCAGTTGGCGTTGCGCATAAGCATTGTAGGAGATTTTACATCTCCATATTTATAGCTATAAATATCAACTGATCACCAGCTCGTTCATAAGTAACTACACCGCATTAGTAATGATTAGATATTTAAACAAACTTGATGTAATAACTGCCGTTTCCAGACGGATTGTAGTACACTAATATTTATTTATTTAATTCATAAATTTAACATAGTTCATACGTTAGTA
Organism: Lycorma delicatula; assembly: GCF_047948215.1. NCBI lineage: Eukaryota > Metazoa > Arthropoda > Insecta > Hemiptera > Fulgoridae > Lycorma > Lycorma delicatula. The sequence continues at coordinate 125,122,569 of NC_134462.1, forward strand.
ACACGTAACACGTCTGTTTTCTCTTAAAATAAATAAAAATTCTACTTTTATTTTTATTTTAAAACAGCAGTTTACATAATTTCGAAAAAAATTATTGTTTGATTTTTGCTTCATTTTTAACGTTATTTGTTATTTCCTTCAAATACAAAAACGGGAAAGTAAAAATTAAAAAGGTAGAATATCTTAAGTAATCTTATTTCAATCCATCTGTAATCTTCCTGTATACTAAAGATATTTTTTGAACTATTTTTGATCTTTTGAAATGTATTTTTAATATTAAACTACGTAAAATTTGCACCAAATTATTTACTTTAGAATTTGCAGTCATTGTCAGTCAAGGAATCAATTAAATAAAAGATTCCACCTTTAATTATTTTTTTACTGTTAAAAAAATAAATTTTTTAGAATACAAAAGACGATCTGGTTAAAACCCAGCACATTTGTATTATTAAAAAACACACACTCAATTATACGGGTAAAGATTACTAACTACTATTGATTTGTTTGTAATTTAATTTTCTTTTTTCTTTTGTTATGTTGTTGTCGCCTTTCTTCTGTCTATATATTCAGGTTTATACCCCTTTTTTCTTTCTCTCTGGAAACTTAGATCCTCTACACACTTTTCTAAATCTATCTCTGTTTTCACACAGATGCTTAGAAATGTTTAATGTCTATAAATCTGTTATTATTTACCGGTTGATCTTTGCGGCTCTGTTTATATAGAAATTAAATATTTGTTTTTTCAATATTTGGTTTTTCATTCTGCATAAATATCCATAAAACTGTAATCTTTTTTCCGGATTAAATCCCCTACTTTTCTGTAATTTCTTTTTCACTTTTCAATTTGTAAAATCCATCTTCATATTTTTATCCATAAATTTTTCTTAGTATTTTTTTTTCTACTTTTGCTATTTCTTGTTCTGAAAAAATCGGTATACAGTGCTTCAAGTAGGACTACAGTTTTATAACGCCTAAACTTGCAGTTAAATGACAGGAATTTGTTATTTTATATGTTACGGTAAAACCGCGAATACCGGTAAATCTTAAGTTTTACCGGTAAATTCTAACATTTACCAAGCCGCTTGGTAAAAGTCCGAAAAAATCTAGAAAACGCATTTATTTCGGACTTTTACCAAATAGTTTTGGTAATTATTTACATTTACCATAGACTGATGGTAAAAGTTGACAATTCTGTAACGAAATCACTTATAAATAGGAAAGAGTATGAATTTAAAAATGCTCTTCCCAATTTCGGAATTTCAGTGCACTGCAGGTGAAAAATGAAACAGGTTTTTTCAAAAGATTACAAAAAACTTTATTTTGCTATATAATACTAAGAATTTCAAAAACTTTACAAGTAATTAATTGATATACACTAATATTCAGGAATGAATAATTTTCAGCAAATTTCTACAGTGGTAAATAGCAATATGTTCGTTATAATTAAATGAATACTTTCGAGAATACAAATTATAAAAAAACTCTATAACTAAAAATAATGCTCATCTCAAGTACTAGATAATAACACGTATGCAAGAAACATTTGCTCATCATATTAATTACTTCTTGAATGAAAATTTTTGTTAAAGTTAGTATTCCAATTGTACGAAATTTTGAAATTCACACGTTATTATTTATTGCAGCAAGATTTACTATTATGGCATTTAGAATTACAAAGTAATTTTGCAGATTTGCACAAACATCTGTTCATCGTAAAGCCTGTAGAATAAAATTACCATTAAGAATAATCGATTAACTTTTTTGTGTAAAAATTATTCTTAATAATATTAAAAAAAATTCAATCACATTTTCTTAGCAGCATATTTTTTTAATCGTGGTGTTTTGTAAAAGGAAAGACGAATTTTACGATAAACAGAAAACTGGAAGGCTATATTTTAAAAAACAGAATTTTTAGTTATATTTTTTAGGTTTTTTTATATCTTTCCTTTTATAATGGTTCGAACGAACAAAATTACTGTATTTAATGAAAAACGTTCAGTTGGGATTCAAAACTTTTTTCCCCGCAGCAAAAATTGAAAATAAATTGGGTTAAAAAACAATCCGGGTGTTAGACCCAGACTGTGTATTTAAAAGTTAAGTATCATTTGATCATTCTTGCGTTTGAAAATGATTAATTGTAATGCAATTTTTTTGCAATCCCGAAATTGAGAAGAGCATTTTTAAATTCATCCTCTTTCTTATTTAGAAGTGATTTCATTACAAAATTGTCAACTTTTACTAATAGAATATGGTAATTGTCAACAATGACCAAAACGATTTGGTAAAAGTCCGAATTAAATGAATTTTCAAGATTTTTTCGAACTTTTATCAAGTAACTTTGTAAAAATGTTAGAATTTACTGGTAAAACTTAAGATTTACCGGTATTCGGGGTTTTACCGTAACATATATGTTCTTCGTGAGATGATAGGCGGTTTCCATTAATCGTACTATCTTTTTCCTTTCATCTTTTTTTTTTATTTTATTCAGTGTTATTATTTCTCCCAAATATTTAGATTTTTGAACTCTATTTATTTCTTAGCTGTCAGGAATTTTAAGGATTTGAGTTCTGTTCTTTTTGTAATCAGAAAAACAGTTAGTTTTTTCAGAAGAAATTTAAAAGCTAATTTTGATTTTATCCTCGTCTAAATGTGCAAAAATTGCAATATCATCTGCGAAGGCCAGAATATTTGTATTTATGAATTTAGTTTTAATGCCAATTTTTATGTTTTCGTGTACGTTTAACTTTTTAAGTTCTTTTTCCCACTCTCTTGTAATTTTTTCAAGGGTACAATTAAAGAGTATTGGAGACTGTCCATCTCCTTGCCTTATATCAGTTTTAATTTCGAATACTTCTGAAATTTCCTCTGAGAATTTCCCTTTTGATTTTGTGTTTCTTTTATAATGTTTATTGTCGTGGAATCTATTTAAATTCAAGGATTTTAAGTAGATTCTCTGTGGATGAAGTCATAGGATTTTTTAAAATCTATAAAAATTGTAACTAATTTTGAGTTTTTAATCTTTTGGTAGAGTAAAATTTTTTATTTATATTAAAGATTTGCTCTGCACAACTTCTTCCAGGTCTAAATCTACCTTGATAGTCTCAGACTTATTTCTCTATTTTCGGTTGTATTTCATTTAACAATATTTTGAACAAAAATTAATATGGGACTGACAATAGTATAATTCCTCTGTAGTTTTTGATGTTATTTTATTTCCTTTTTTGTGAGAGGATGTATTAAAGAGTATTTTATATATATATATATACATATATTTAGAAATTTCCTTAAGTTTTTATTTTTATAAGAATTCATTATAGAAAAGAATAAAAAATTAATAAAATTTGAATAAACTTCCGTTGGAACAGTTTTTTTTAATTTGAAGTAGAAATTGTTTCACGTGTAACGAGGTAATGGTGTATCGAATCCTGAGAAATGCTGATAAATATTTATTAATTAAAAATAAAGCATATTAGTTAAAAAATTAAATTACAAGATATATAATATAAATTCTGTTTTTAAGCGTTGATTGATTTTTAAATATCTAATGATAGGTTTTATAATTAATAAATTGTTTAAATATATTTATTTATTTATACGGTATGTACGATTAAAATTTTTTAATAGTCTAATCAAATAAATAATTTATGAAAACGAAAATAAAAGAAAGTTGTTAGAGTATATTTTTAATTTAGATGCGTTGAGTTATAAAATAGAAAAAGGCAGTTAATATATCATTTTAGTATAATACATAACAAGAAAACAAAACGTAACACCAATAAGAATTTAGCCAGAAGCATTCTGTTTGACTCGTATATAATGTAAAATACCACTGGTACCAATACGGCGGCTTAAAAATTAATAAACTGCTCCACTCTTTAGGGTAATAAGTTAATAGTTAAAAAAAAACTCACTTCAAGTTGTACGTTTATTGTTTTAAAAAGGATTGATTTAAAATGTTGTATCAACATTGTTTAATATGTACCAATTAATAAAGCATAGCTTATATACCTTCAAGTAATTTTACTTTTTGGTAGTAATAAACCTTTCATCTTTATTCCTAGTGCTTTAAATTTTGTTTTTGATTTATTATTCCTATTGTTATATTTATATTTTACTCTGTGTGTTTTTTTATTTGTATTATAAATTATTGAAATTTTTTTCATAATTTAAGTTTAACAGTAAAAAAATATTTTAACATAATTATACTAAAATACAATAAAATTAATTAATAGGTCTGATTTAATTAATTTTCAACATGCCTTTCAAGGATTACGAATAATTTATTTAATTTATTCCACCGATCTAATCCTGGGGGTTCCCAAATTACAATTACTTTCACACGTCACAAATTATCCACGTTTATTCTAGAAATAATGGTTACGTTAAAAATTGACCTTTTTATACGAGTGTACCACGAAATTCTCCCGGGACTTTCATTACCTATTCTATTGGCAAAAATAATTGAAGAAGTTCATGTAAGTACATGTACCAAATTGCTTCGTTTGCTACTGACCGCTAGTGAAAGATTTCGCTCGGATTTCAGCTATACCGGTGAATTGAGATCGTACTGAAATTTTTAGGATGTTAATTAAGAAACACAATCGGTGATTTCGTATGGATTTTCAGCTGAAAAATCGAAAAAAATAGATCCTAGAATCGTATCTGCAGTAGCTTTTGAGAAATCTGGGGTAAAAACCAATAAACTGGGGTAAAACCCTGTTTTTTTTATGTTAGACCTATAATAACTTTGTTAAATGAGTAATAAATACATAAAAAACTTTTAAAGAAAACTTATAGAGAGTTTAAACCTGGACAAAATGCGGTAATATAAATTGAATAGAACAACGAAATGTTAGAAAAATTCACTCCAGACCTAAAAAAAATACACTCAAGATCTATCCCCACGAATATTAATTTTTGCCTTCAAATTTTCAATATTATTTTACTGTTAACAGTAATTTTACAATTAATAGTAGATTGAAATAGAGTATTTCAATTGTTTATGCGGTCATGGTGTTAAAAAGCTCGATCTGCCTTACAGATAAATATATTTACTGATATATTTATGCTTATAGGAGCATATCATAAATACCTTCTCGTATTCTAGTATCTTGTGATTCTGCAAGTGCACCTGAATCACTATCGAATATATTTTCTATCGACCGATAAAAACGCTTAAGTTTGTTTTCTCTTCAACGTGCATCAGAACGTGCTTGAGTTTCATCTGAATCTTAACTCATATAGGTATCACAGGCAATAAATAATCCGAAACAGATATTAGAAAATGTTTTTGTAATCATCTGACATTCTCGTTGTGCATAAACTATTCTGAATATAACTGACCTATTAAACGTCGTCAGTTTGGTAAAAGGAGGCTTTGGCTGTTATTATCAGTAAACTGGCAAAATATATTGCCGTTGAAATCGTCACTCCGGAAGTCACTGGTACTTCACCGGTTACCTGTGAAGTACACCAGGTTAACGAACGGTCATGTTTGCAGAGTTCCAATAATCTCTTTAGCTAATCTTTATTAAACGATTTGTCACAGCCTCGGTTATGCGGCATTGTTACTCAAAATCAAACAATCATACTAGGAAACGGTGTTATGGTAAACGGTAATGAGACATGGCCGAAATTGACTAACAGCTATCAATATTTGTTTTTTTAAATTTTGGTAAGGACCATTTATACTTTTTAATGAATTAGTTTCAGTTGAATGTATATATGTACAGTTTACTTATTAAAATATGTTTTTTCTTTAATTATTTTTTTCCTTCCAATAATTTTTTCTGATGATATTTTTCAATAATTTCAGTTCGTTTTCTTCCAGTTTGGAAAGGTCCTTTTCCCCGTCGAGTTATTTATTTTTTGACATTGCATGACATTTCTTAAATCACTCTTTTATTTACTTTTACAGCTTTACATTGTTTTCGTTAAACTCTAGAATGGCATTATTTGTTTGTGTGAGCGATAATAACTTTCTGATTGCTCATAAATTAAAAACCTAAAGAAAAATCTATGAAATTAAAACGTGTTTATAAAGAATAATCTCTAATTTTGACAATAAATTCGGAGATAAATCTTTGTTTGAAAAAGTGTGATTGTATGCGTGAATATTGTTCAATATAAATATTAATGATATAATACAATATTTAAAGTTTTCCTTTTTTTAACATACTACTGTATGTTTTAAACATACAGTAGTTCCTTCGGTTTATTTAAACCAATATGGGTCATATATATATATATATATATATATATATTTCACATATTAAAATACCTAAAATACAATTCTTCGAAAAGTTAAAAATATTCTTATAGTGGATGAATAAAAAAAAATTTTAAATAGAAATATAAAAAAATAATAGAATTATTAAAAATAAACTTTTTTTTAAATTAGGGAAAGGTGTAGAAAGAAGTTCTATTTCGAAATGAAAAATAAAATAAATAAAACGAAAATTAAAGTGAGGAAGTTTTTCCTTTACTTTATAATTAATCTTATTTGTAAATGGAATCGTTAAAATCTTAAAAGACAGATTTATTTTTCTTCTTTAATTTTAATTAAAAAGCTACATTCGAAATAAAATTTAATAAAATCTTGGAAAATTAGGGTACGAAAAAAGAGATAAAAACAGTTTTAAATTGTTTTTAATTTCTTTTTTTTTATCACGTAACTAGTCGATTTTGATAAAACATAAAACAAAATACCGTAAATTAATAATTATTTTAAAATTATTCATCACATTTTTACAAGGCTTCAGAAAAAAAAGATACAATAATACAATTATACGTGAAATTAATTAATTTTAAGAAGAGATAAAATAAATAAAACGAAAAAACAAACCACAAAAAAAATAATTATTTATTTACTTATTTCGAATCGAAAGGATGTTTCTAATACAAAATCGATTTTAAATACATACTTATTTTATTTACAAGAGTTAGTAATGCTTGCTTTGAAAAAAAAAAAACAGGCTAACAAGAGAACGGAAGAAGATAATGTTGCATATTCATGGACTAGATTAACACGGACTAAACGGGGTCCTTAGTGACAAGTTAGGTCCAATTAAATATCAGATAAAAAAAAAGTAAATAAATAAAAATAATAGTAAAAACAAAATAAACAAAAATCAATTAATTAAGAATTTTATATTCTTTTATCATGATTTAGTTGACCTAGTGAAAAAAAGGAATAGAAGAAAAAGAAACAAAAACAAGAGGGTTGCAAAACTAATAATAGGTAAGAAAGAGAAACAAAAGCAAAATCGTATAAGAGAGGTCAATGACAGAGTCAAGGTTCATGTTTTTATTTTTATTATTACTATTATTAATGTTATTACTAAATGAACGAATTGTACCGAAAGATAACGTAACATACTAAATATATATATATACATTCAATCGTTAGAAATAAAATGTAAAATAGAAACAGTTAGTTGCAAAAGCACGTATATTATTGCGTAGCGTAACACAGTAGGGCTGTCGAATATGTAAAACGTACACGATAGAGCGGAGGGCACCGCAGTGGGTGCTTTATAACAAGTATCCAACGAATAACCGTGGACCACCCATCGGGACTTAAAAAACCGGTCCTCTCCACTTTTGTTTTCTGGTAATACGAAATTTATAAAAAATAGAGTGAATAATTTTAATAAATTTATTTCATAAAATTAGGATAATTTAAAAATTTAGATTTAGGCAAAATTGTTAACGGATAAAACTTTTTTTTTTAATTTAATAATTAAATATTTATTTTGATTTGATACGTTTTACGAAATTTACGATTTTTATTTAAATATGGTTCCTTTTAGAGTCATTTAAATTAGGAATAAAATCAATCATCTTTAATAGTTTAGAACAAGGATTTATTTCCTTCAAATAGTGCTGAAACAGTGAACGTAATAAAAAGAAAATAGTTAAAGTTGGGAATTGTCAAAAGACTGTTTTAATTCCAGACACTAACACCAAATATTATTTTCTTCTATATTGTGATATCAGTTTGTTTTAATTTTTAAAGGAAAAATTAAATGTTATAAAATCAGTATTGAAACTAATCTTTTTTACACCACGAATTTCGTTTATTTTTCAAAAGGATTTTCGAGCGGTTAATTTCCTTTAAATTACTTATCCGTATCTACTGATGTATTAAATATGGCTCGTGAAGCAGATGTTAATGCCTTCCTTCCCGTTCAAGAGGTTTTAAGTTCGATGCTCGGCTGAACCAGTTGTATTTTAACGCTGACGGCTCGACTGTACTATTCCCACGGCTCTGTTGTTGGGTTCTGATAGCCCAGGATCTGGATAGATCGCTTTGCTCACCCGACTATCTAGCCAGGGAGCTTTCCCCTGGACGCACGGGACACGGACTGGCCCAGAAAAATCCCGGATCCGACCCAAAGGCTCCCCGGGGCCGACTCTAGGACCTCACGGGGTCTACCCCAGGGCTTCAGAATTCGCTTCTGACGCCATTCCCATCTACCCAGAGGGCTCAGTCCCCTGGACCCCCGCGATGTTTCGTTACTCTAATGGTTGTAAGAATAATACTGATAAATAACAATTAAAGTATTCAAGCTCTATAGAAACTTGAAAAAGAAACTAAATTACATAGACAGAATAGCAATAACTAAACTACACACACCTATGATGACAAAAAATTCGTAATTCATTTCTGTTGCCACGGTGACAAAAATATAATAATGTAGTAAAAGGATTAATTTTTTTTTTTTCTTTAATAAATTCTTTAATTCACTTCAGTCCCAAGGGAACTATGGTCTCGGTTTATGACTTAAAGCCTTCCTTTGGATAACACGAATGCATCCGACAAATTTGAAAGCAACCGGTCGGTTGGTTCTCGCGTGGTGCGAGAACAAACAAACAGACAAACGTTCGATTTTATGTATATAAATATACTCCACATATTTTTATACGTGCGGTATTATTACGGAAACCTAGTGTATTTGTTTAAGTATATTTATTTGAAAAATAATTTTTCATTCACGTTAAGGGTTTAAACAATTTTGATTTTTGTATTCTATTTGCAGAGTAAATATCTCCTACCATACCTTATTTGTAAATGAATTCAAAACAAAAAAAAATCTGATGTGGACACCACATTACTTCCTTGTACGCCTATTAAATTACATATACACATGTTTTTAAAATGAAAAGTACATAAAATTTTATTTTGTTAGTAACTTCTGATATTTTTCCTTTTTTCTTTTTTTATTGTTATTACTGAATTATTCGTAATTTTTTTTACAATCAGAGGTTAATAATTATTTAATAAATCAATGTATTAAAATTAAAAAAAAAAAAAAACCGATGTGCCTTCCCCTTGTAAGATCCAAATATTTCAAGAGTTAAAATTTCATTTGGCTATAACTTTAGAACCAAAGAAAATAAGTACCAATAATGATATATCGTTGAACTCTCAATGAGGGCTTATTACTGCTATTAAGAAAAGGTCCGTCCAAAATCCAATTTTTGGGGATTTTTGGCTTTTTTGGATACTTTTAGTTCAATCGATTGCAATCAAAAGGGAAGGTGCACAACTAGATGTTACAACAGTCCTAAATCCAAAATTTCAACATAGTACAGCTAATCGTTTTTGAGTTGTATGAGATACGTACGTACGTATAGATAACAAGCCGAAACTAGTGAAAATGGATTCAGGGATGGTCCAAATGGATACTTCCGTTGAAATCTGAAAAGCGAACTTTTTCGCGATCACAATATTTCCTTTACTTCGTACAAGGAAGTAAAAATGAGGTACTTATTAATTCAACCAATACGTAACCTTTGGTTTTTTTTTTAATGTACTTTTAGGCTTTTTCCTACATCAAATTAACTGATTCTGATTTTATTTTATAGAGGAAATTTCCCTGATGACCTTGATATAAATTAAATCAACAAAAAAAATAATAAATAAAATATTTCGTAAAAATAAAAAAAAAAAATACATTTTTAGCATTAATGACTAAGATACTCTTGCTTTCTGTTATCATTATTTAGTATTAAATCATTATAGTATAAATATATATTATATAACTTGATGATATACTGATATTCGAAATATTTTGCCGCAAAAATTAAAAAACAAAAAAAAATAGTTTGATAATTTTGTGCAAAAAACAAAGCTACTAAAACTTTTCTGCTTTCGAGAAATGTTTAGTTGATGTCCAATAAGCAGACTCTTAACAATTTTTTTCTAAATTCCTTTTCTTATAAACATTAAGGATGTAGAATTTTCACCTTATACTTTTTTTAAAAGAATTATTTTGTCTTTTTTTCCTTTTGTTCATTAAATTCAGGTTAGTTGCAAACTACTTTGTACTTTAAATAAGAAAACATGTAGGCAAATATATAAAATACTACATAAAATTAATTAAAATAAAAGAATATTTTAAAATAGTGCTTTTTTTAATAATCATGTTTCATATACAAAGTGTATCACGAAGTTCTCCCAAGACTTTCATAATCTATTCTACTTTTGAAAATAATGGAAAAAGTTCATATAAATATGTCCTTAAACGGTTGGTTTGCGAGTTACGGCTAGTGAAAGATTTCCCTCTGATTTCAGCTTCCCCGTTGAAATGAGATCATACTGAAATTTTTAGGGCGTTAATTAAGAATAGAATTTTTTATTTTTTTTTTTGTTGTTGACCTGGAAAATTGAATAAAAGAAGTACTAAAATCGTATCTGCAATAATTTTTGGAAATCCAACGTGAAAATCAATAAATTTATTTAAAAACTCTGTTTTGTTTTAGTTTGACTTAAAATAACTTTGTTAAATGGGTAATAAAAAGATAAAAGTTCAGAGAATTTAATTCTGGATAAAATGGTGTAAGATAAGTTGAATAAAGCAAAGAAAAAATAAAAATTCCAATTTTATTTAAAAATAGTATACTACACCAAAATGCATTATACGTTCTAGTTTATAATAGATGTTGAAAAAATGAGCCTACCATTTTCACCACATTACAGAAACCATAAGAAATCACTAATTCTGCGTCTTAATCAGCATCCTAAAAAGTTTAGTACGACCTCATTTAACCGGGTTAGTTGAAATCCGAGCGAAATCTTTCAACTTTCGTAACTCTCAAACGAAGCATTTTAGGACATACGTGAACATTTTCCATTATCTTCTCAAGTTAAATAAATTATGAAAGTGCCGGGAGAACTTCGTATACTTTAAATTCTGTATATTTACTGGTAGGAAAAACTAGCTATATAAAAATAATGGTTTTTTTTTGTGATCTCTCAGTTTGAAATCATCATCATTTTAGCCGTTATCTATCCACAGAAGAATGAAAACCTCTTCAACACGTTTCCAACTAATATCGCCAATTCGGTCTAATGTACTTGATAATATCATCGATCTAACGAACCTTTCTTGGTCGTTTAACATCTAGTAATATTCATTCAAGTGCTAATTTAATCCATCTGGCATCAGTTCTTCTTGCTACGTGGCCTGCTCACCGCCATTTTAATTCTTTAACTTTCAAGATGATATCGTGTACTTTTCTGTTATGTGATCCATTTACAGATCTTTCAAACCCGTCTGGTAACTCGAAGCATATATCGTTCCATATTTCTTTGTGCTACCCGTAGATTCTGTATTTATTGAACGGTTCATGACTAAGTTTCACTTATGTAGGCAAGGATTAGCAGGGTACACTGATCGAAAAATGGCTCAATTTGAAATAAATTGATTAAAATACAATTCAAATATTATATATGTTTAATTACCTTATTAATATTCTAAATAATAAATATTATTAAAATTTAATGTATTAATATAACATCTTTTGCAATCGTCATATTATTACGATATATTAAATAAATTTTCGTAAATCCTACGGAAATTTGTTAATGACTATAATAATAATAAATAATAATTTTAGTTTAATACATTTTATTGATTTTATGTACAAATCCAAAAAAAGAGAATTAATAAGAATTAAAAAAAAAAAAGATTTATTGCTACATGAAAAAAGTTCATTTTAATTATTTAGTTGACAGGTCGCAGATAACTAAAATTAGTTTTATAAATATAAAACACCGCATTGTCTTTCATAAATACAACAAATATTACATTTATTTTACCGTGCATATGTTATTTTATGAATGTAACAACTTTGCCGTATTAAATATCGTTACTAATATATTTGAATACACACATTGTTGGCCATAACACCGTTTGTGCTCGCTTCAATGTAATATATCACTAGATCCGTAAAACCAAACGAAAGACAACATATATATATATATATATATATATATATATATATATATATATATATATACACGATTCCCTTATTTTTTCTCTTCCCTTTTTTTCCATCTCTCTTTTTACCACCAGTGCCACCTTGATAAAGGAAAAAAATAACCATTGTGTAATGAATTATCATCTTCAGTATCTAATACCGGCTCGTCTGTAGCACTGTCTTCACGGTACCGTATCCACCAGACTATCCTTTCCTCACGTCCGTTTAAAAACCGCCTTTCATAAAACGCCTCTGTCCAAGTCTTAAAAGTAATTGCTTAAAAACATAAGATTTATAAGTTGTTCTGTGTCACCATATTCTTTTATCACTAATATATATTATATAGTAACCGAATGAATATAAACTCACCTAAATGTACGACATGCTTTACGTTGGACAATATAAGAAATAGAAGAAAAAAAAATGAAAACTCAACGTGTAATTTAAAGGTTTTTTTTTTTAAAAATAAGTGATAAACTACAATATTATACTTAATATCAATGTATCTAAAAATAATAACAATAATTATCGTAATAAACGTAAATAAACGAATACGTAAAAAATTAACTAGTTCAAATTCATTCAGTTTTATAAAAGATCTGCTACTTAAAATCTAGATTTCTTTATTTTCTCAGTTATTTTCATATTTATTATAATATATTTGGTAGAAAAAAAGATGGTCTATAAATAAAAAAACTGAAAACTATTCACAAAAATAAGTCCAGAAATGCTTAGTTTTTGACCTGTAGTCTGCATCTAATTTTTAAACACTAATTCTTACAAAATAACAATGAGAAAGTATAAAGAACGCTTTAAAAAAAAATGAAATATCTAAATAGATGCGCATTTTATTTATTAAACAATTATCATCAGAACATATTACAGATATTTCTTCTCACAAAAGCATACTATAACTAAAACAATTATCAAACAAGAGATAAATATTAAAAATTAAAAATCTTTAATATAGGATAATTAAAGAGCGTGCGGGTGACAATTTTGTAAATAGTATTTGAGTTGTTACGGTGGAACAAACATACATACGCCCTAAATACATTACACCCTTTTTCGGGTAAAAATTATTTCAAGAACACATGAAGCTAATGTTAATGTTAATGCCATTAACATAAATGAAAATACACAGATCACATTAATAAAATTAAAATTGGAAGATCGGTTTCGAAGGTATAACATTTCCGAATAATTGTGATCTGCTAGACAGAGAGTGCACCTGAGGAACGCAAAAGTTAGCCTTCAGCTTACAAACAAATACTCACTCGTTTGAATTTTGAAAATCGAACGATAATTTGGAAAGATATTATTATTGTAAGAGCACCCCATTGCACCTCCCAAAACAGCGCCCCAGTGGCTCCCTGTTTGTTACCAGTTGATGGTAATGACTGGTCTCGCCTCGCACGAGGTGCTAACAACTCACCACTCTAGCCTCACACACAGTTTCCACGAAAAGCCCATTATTATTAAATACATTTTTTTAAATATTATTTTATTTAATATAAATTTAATTCCATTATTTTTGTAATATTATTCATTCGATGGATTCGAATTAGTCAAGTTCAAACCCGGCTAACACAGTGATAGAAGCTTGCAGTTCGCAATTAATTAATTCAATTGTTTAAAACTTTACGCTTCAACCGGCAAATTTCCACTACAACATACAATTACGAGTATATAGACTATACACTCCAGTTTACGTAAGGATTTCAACACAATCTCATACATCTAAATCGGTTTAGCCGTTGAGCTGCTACGGTGGAACAAACATACATACTTACATACATCCTAAATAGATTACATCCTTTTTGGGCAGTCGTGTAAAAATAAAAAATAAAAATAAAATGGGTTAAAAAATATATTTGCATGATTCTATTAAAATTAGGTCAACGTAGAAATTTTAATCGATGTAGGTTATATTTTAAGGTAAACTTTGATTTTTGATTTGCATTTTCCTTGACTTGTCCACAGATAAGTCGTTATATCTAAGTTTTTCGTTAAAATAAATAATTTACGCTTGCTTCTTTATTATATTCGGCACTTTCACAATAAATCTGGTTTACTTTTCTTCTTTACTTAAGCGTGTTTACAGATCTGTTCACGACTGGTCGAGGACGTTGAAAGATAATAGCGGGAAACGATCTACCACGTTTTAGATAATTGGAAAACTTTAGTGATGTAGAATTTTTATTATATAATCCGTTCCGAAGAAGCAAATATCTTTGCGAAAGCGTTAAATGAAAATAAACGGGAAAAGTAAGTTAATTAATTTAAAAAAAAAAAGTATAAATTTAATTTTTCGTTTTGTTCCGTAAATGTAAATAGATATACAGAGTATATTCATGAAGTTCTCCTGGGAATTAAAGAGTAAAGTTCTAAATAGATTTCGAATTTTTCTAACTTTTCTGTTTTATCCAACTTATCTTACACAATTTTGTTCAGAATTAAATTCTCTTCAAGTTTTGTTTAAACGTTTTATGAGTTTATTATACATTTACCAAAATTATTGTACATCAAACATAAAAAAACATGGGGTTTTTACCCCATTTTATTAGGTTTAATTCGAAATTTCTCAAAAACTACTGAGATACGGTTCTGGGACCTATTTTATTCGATTTTCAGGTCAAAAACCATAAAAAATCACTGATTCTGTTTCTTAACTAATCTCCTAAAAATTTCACCACGACCTCAATTCACCGGACTAGCTGAAATCCAAGCAAAATCTTTCAATAGTCGTAAATAGCAAACGAATCAGAACAGTAGACGTATGTTTGTATAAACGTTTTCCATTACTTTCACGAGTAGAATACGTATGTATTCCGGAATTATGAAAGTCCCGGGAGAACTTCGAGATACACGTGTATTTTTTGGTAGTGGTTCGTAATTTTTTATTAATTTGTTTGTTATTCTGTTTTTTTTTTCTTTTATAACAATTCATAATTTGTACAATCCCACAAATATATCATTATTTTTTTCAAAATAAATAGATTGTTTATACAAAATTTTTCATTTTGGTATTTTAATATGCCGGCCATATACAGTATATTTAAATCATAAACATCTACGAAAGTATTATTTCTGTAAAATTACATTTTTTTAATCTTAAATATAAGATATTTTATTGGGAACAAAATGACACCTAATTAATTGAAATACGATTTCAGAATTTGGGAAAAAATCATTAAAATGAGTCAATTTTGAAATTAAAAAGAAAAAACAAAACATAATACATAATTATTTTTTTTTAAATAATTTTGTACTGTATTTTCATTTACTTTACTACAATTTTTTTTTAATTTTATATTTATGGGTCTAATTTTTGCTAAATACTAGCATGTAGATTATTTTTCGTATATATAATTTAGTCTCTTAGAAAATTAATTTTAGAACGACTGAAAAATCATTTGGATCCCAAAATACTCTTATGAACTAATACTTGAATGACGAAATACTACTACAGGATTATATTCTATTACATTACAGAAAAGGAAACAGATGATATTTTTTCAGTCACTGAAAAATAAAATCTGATGTGGACACCACATTACTTCTTGGTACGCCTATAAAATTACTCATACACATTTTTTTTGTGGCACTTCATTTAAACTTATTTTATTTGTAAGTGAGATACGATCCTCCAATTCTTTAATAAACTGGACAGTTACACAACTGCTAATATATTAGTTTTTATTAACATATAATTATTAATTCAACAATCTTACATGAAATATTAGGATAAAGTAAAAGTCCCTTTATTACTTGTATTACTAGATAAGTATTATTTGTATCTTCATGACTTGCTGATTAACAAAAGTTTTAGATTTCTGGTGTGTCGTATACATAAAAGTTAATAATAATGAAACTATTCCGTTTACTCCTGTATACTGGTTACAAATGTTAATTTCGATCTAACGGTGTAAAATATTCAGTTTTTATTATTGGATTATTTAATGAATAATCAAAAATGAAAAAGAAACAAATATACAGGAAAAAAGAAAGATAACACGAAGAAATATATCTCAAAAAAACGACAAATAGATGAATATGAAGCGAAAGAAAATGTTAAGAACAAGGGAACAATAAAAAAACTTAAAAGAAGATAATAAATATAAAGAGGAAAAAATGTTAACATCAAAGAAAGAATAAAAAGATTAAGAGAAGATGATGAATATAAAGAGAGAGAAAATTTGAAAATTAGAGAATATATACACAAATTATGATCATAAGAATTATTTCAAACCAAAGAACGATTAAATGATTGGCAACAAAAAACAAATAAACGAAATGATGATCAACTCCGACTTAGGAAGAATATTGACCGACAATATCAGAGGAGTAATGAACTAAAAAATAAGAATTTTTAACCATTTATCAAAGATCAGGCATGTACACTGTTCTATATCTCGTTCTTGCGAGGATCTATTTTTCAGTCACTCTGTAGTTACCTTTAACGTAGATAAAATTAAACAGAAATTCCAGAATAATTAAATAAATTAAACTGAAATTAAACTAGAAAATCCAAAAATAATACGATTCTAAATTATAATTTTCAATTAGTATTAAATAATCAGATGTTTCACCAAATCTATTACATATAATCATATGTAATAATGCTTATTACATTACATATACACATTTTTAATAGTGCATAAAATTTTATTTCACTAATAACTTCCGATATTTTTTAATTTTAGTTTTTATTGTTATTATTTACTGTATTTTTTTTTTTAATCTCGGGTTTACAATTATTAATAAATCAATATATTTAAATTGAAAAAAAGTTAAAAAAATAATTAAAAAAAGGAGATGAACTCTGATTCGAACCGATGTGCCTTCCCCTTGTGAGATTCAAACATCTCATTAATTAAAATGCCATTTGGCTATAACTCTGTAACCAATGAAAATAAGTACCACTTATGATATCTAGTTGAGATGCTCTCGATGATATATTATTAGTGTAGTTAAAAAAAAGTCTAAAATCCAAATTATTGGGAATTTTGGGCTTATTAGGACACTTCTCGTTCAGTCGATTACAATCAAAAGGGAAGGTGAATAACTAGATGTTTTTGAGTGATGCCAGATACATACAGACGTCACGCCGAAACTAGTCAAAATGGATTCAGGGATGGTGAAAAGGGATATTTCCGTTGAAATCTGAAACCCGAAATTTTTCACGTTCACAATATTTCCTTTAATTTGTACAAGGAAGTAAAAAAGTAATGATCCACGTAAAACCAAATAAATAATAATAAAGCTGTCTTGAAAGAGGTTTGATGTAATGATAATAAGCCCTTTTTTATTAAAAGAGACACTTAAATAATACGTTTCTAAGTCTAATAATATAATTTTACGATGACTATTAATATTATTTTATTATTTTGTATTGAATAATTGATATAAGATTAGAAGGATTAAAAGATTTCATTCTTTTTAATAACTTTCCGGTCCAAGTTATCACTATAGATTGGTGTTTAGGGTTTAATAAACAGTACTTCAACATTGTTTTGATTTTAGATTAGACATAACCGACTCCAAAAATTATAATATTGGGCTAAAATCTTATCGTAAGGCAATAATTTCAAAATAAATAATAGATTAAAAATAATTATATATTAATAAAGCAAATAAATTCCACGATAGAAATTACAAAAGAAACGTTAACAAAAAGGAAATTGAAATTTTCAGGGGAATTTTCAGAGCCATTCTAAATTAAAACTGGAGTAAGGTAAGAAGACGGACTGTCTCGGATCCTCTTTAATTGTGCCCTTGAAAAATTTATAAGTGAATTGAAGAAAGAACTTAAGTGTACACGAAAACATAAAAACGGACAATAAAACTAAATTCGTAAATACAAATATTCTGGGCTTTCCGGACGATATTAAGATTTTCGCAAGAGATACAGACGAGACTGAAATCAAAATTCAAAAACTAAGCGAATGAATAAGCAAAATCGGTCTTCAAAGGTCAAAAATTTAAATATTTGGGAAAACTTAACACCGAAATATAATTGAAAAAAATAGGATGAAGAATAGAATACAAAAAATTGAAACCGCATATCGTCTCACAAAGAACATTTACAATAAATAATTCCTATCATATAATTCCAAATTGAGAAACTATAAAACTGTAGTCCTACCAAAAGAATATTGAGCAGAATGTCTGCAATTTTTTCAGGACAAGAAACAGCAAAAGTAGAAAAAAGAATTTTAAGAAAATATATGGACCAAAATTTACAAATTGAAAAGTGAAAAAGAAGTTTAAAAATTTACATAAAAAATAGGGGATTTAATCCGGAAAAAAAGATTACAATTTTTTGGACATTTATGCAAAATGAACAATCGAAGACTGACGAAACCAATATTTAATTTCTACATAAACAGAGACCAACCGATTTATAGAAATAGAAATAGAACTAAAAACATTAAACTTTCTAAGGATCAGCGTAAGGACAGAGATAAATTTAGAAAAGTGATTCGAGAATCTAATCTATTTTTAGAGAAAAAGAAAAACAAGGGTATAAAACTGAATAGATGGACGGAAGAAAGGCGACAACAGAGCAAAAGAATGAAAACCTTCTGGGAAAAGAAAAAGTAGTCAAAATTATGTAAATGGTTTGATGATCAGTAGCGGTCGGAAAAGAAAAAAAAATAAAGAATTTAAGTCACTATACAATTAAACATAGGAGACGGCCTCCGAATGTATTATACAGTAACATCAAACTTTTTTAAAATTTTTTACTGAAAAATAAAGTTAACGTATTGAAAAAATAATTTCATAACAACCCAAAATTTAATGTAAATATTAATCTATAATGTGGTATTTACGGTAACTAACTTGAAGAAGCTAAGCGATGAACTTTAACAACGATGAATTAACAACAGGAAGATGTTGGACATATTTATTTGTAGAATATTATTATAGTGATATATACGGCTAGTGGGGAGACTATTAGTGACATTGGTGGGCGTAAGGCGGCACTATTGTCGGTAGCCGAACCAGGACAGAACATGATCTGGGCGTGCTCCTTACGATTTATTACGACCAGTCTCACCTTTATACACCCCTCACTCAAATACACACGCGCACACACACAAACACAAAACCTCTTTACTTTAGTCCTCTGTATCTTCACAGTAACTGGTATAGCTGACCCACTGATATTAAAACCAAATAAAGCAACAGTAATGGTCGGATAAAAACGAAAACGCTGATTATTGCGGAATAAGATAAGAAAAATATAAACGGTAGACACTTTACAATAGTGTATTAAAATTATCAGATCGTATCGAAGAATGTTTAAAAAAATAACGCTTCTATTTATCACAATTCTTTAACGGAGATCCGTATATGTACGTATAGAATATATACTAAGTCGTGTACCAATTCATTTACAACAATACTGTTTATCTTTAAGTGTATCAAGTACCCAAAATTAAATACAATTTCCCTGACCAGTATTTCTAAAATAGCCAAAAAAAAAAAACGTTCATCATAGCTCTTCATTAGGTGCCGAATATAAAAAATTAAAATTTAAAAAAAGACTAATAATTTTTTTAGAGCGACATTTTAAAAAAAATAATATTATTTTTTCAAGTCTACTTAACATTTTTTAATTTTATTTTTATCTAAAAGTAGTAGACCCGGCAATTATTTGGTATTACTAAATTTTAAAGTATGAATTAAATAAATTTTATATTATATTTGACAAATTACATTACGTGTCAACAATGTATTGATGAAATAATTGACATTTTAAAATGTGATTTTCTTCACTTTCACGTATCATATAAAACTTTATGAATAGTAATTCACTGCACTGACGTAGTTTATTTCTTCACCGTTTGCTGGATTTATCGTTTTGATATTAAAATGATATCTACTTCCCCTTGCCAGACACAATGCTGAACATCGTAATGCATCGTAGGAGCGGTGAGCGTCTACAAAACATTGAACACGATCATTTCGACGATGAAGTACGATGTCGCATGATTCATATTCTTTTCCAACGACTTTCTTTCCCAACAGGTATTTTGTCGGCTCGAATCACAATTTGATGGTTATCGGATGACATTCGTTCGATGGCTGATTTGAACAATTTATTCAATTCGTTGTGTTCATGAAATAAATTTTGCAACGATTCAATTATTTCTCTATTTGTGGTTTTATTAATTTCTCCGATCATTTAAATTTCCAATGAAAAAAATTTGCAAAAATTTATGTTCAGCAACCGGAAATGGTAACAAAGGCCTACTTATGGTAAATATGACCTTGAATCTCAAATGTTGGCATATAATTGTCATTTATTATATTCGATGCATCAAACAAAATCATTTGAAGGCGTGTGTTATATTTTCGTTTGTTATTTAAGAAATGTTTCGATTGTGTTGTAATGCCTGCAACCAATGATTCGGGTGGCGCATTCAATACTGGCAATTTAACTTTCCCACTCGAACAAAATAGTCCAGGTGCTTCATTCTTTTAATTTTAATGCTTTACAATATGCGCAAACTTTATTCATAATTTTAACAACCACTGAATGCTACCTATATTCAATTTCAGAATTTTACTGAAATGCAATACGATCAAGTGTTACCATTTGATGCAATCGATCATTTTCACGTTCTTGTGATGATTCTGAAGCCCGTAAATGTGAAATATTATGTAAACTATTTCGTTGCTGTTTCTTCCGCTGTTTAATTTTTTCTGTATTCTCTCATTCTCTTGGCTCGAAATGTGTGTCGATCAAATATTTTGTCGTTTTTGACGCGGTGTTATTCTTAAATTATAAAATTGTCATCTTCTATATAAATATTAATATTATTATTTACGTTTTTTTACGTTTTTGTAACTTACGAAAACTATGGAACAAACAATATTACAAAACAATAAATTGTATAATATTAATTGTTTTACTTTCTTCGTCGATTCAATTTATACTGACTTGATTGAAAATAATGGTTTGCATTTTTAAATTTTAAACGTATCTCTTTTAAACGGTCTTCAACATAGGGAACTAATAACATGAAAACATTCTCAGGACAGATAATAATAAATTATGAAATCTTCAGCGAACTCGTTGATTAAGTAGTTTTTGAGTTATTAGGGCTCAAACAAAACGAAGATTGTCTTTTATTTATATAGATATGAATAAGCTTACAAAAGAAAAAAATTGTCACAACAGATATAAATGAAAGAAACTAGGATGTTGAAAAAATATTTAAAAATAAGGCGAAGAAACGAAGTAATCTAACTGCTAATGAACAGGAGCAGTCTCGCTGGACTTTAAAAATAAATATCGCTTATTACAATTAGTTTTTCAAATAATTTTCTTTTATTTTCGTGGAAAATGTTTCAAATATCAAAATGTTATTAAATATATCACTAGCCTGTAATAATTCAATAATAAATAATACAGATTATAGAAAAACAAAAAAAAAAACATATTGAAATTTTTAGGTTGAGAGTTCTATTTTTCATTTATTATACCTTTATCGATTTCATCAGGATACAAATTGCAAAGGCACTACTACCAAAGAAACTTCGTCTACAAAAAAAAATCTTATAGTGAATCGATCCATTTGATAAACAATTAAATAAATACTTGAAGGTCGAATAAGAAACTAGCTGATTAACAGATACTCAAAAAAGGCCTTAACCTCGAAAAAATTTATCTACAGCTAAGAAATTATTAGAATCGGTTCGAAAAGTATGTAGAATAAAAGTGTGCTCTAGTGGACATGAACGAATAACTATTTACTTTATTAACAAATTAAGGAAAGATTTTTAGTTTTTCCCCAATAACGGCTTTATTTTTAACTGCATGTAAAAATTAAAAAAGTACCAATACATAGTTAAGGAAGTTTTCGTAAAAAAAAACCCTCGAGTACTTTTTTCTGCGAGAAAAACTAACGGTGATAGCGAATTTTACAATAAGCACTCACCACAGTAGAGTGCTTGGAAAATGAGTACTTTCTCGTATTTTTTAAGACTAAATTATTAAATTAATAATAATTTATCCAAAATTTCTTAATTTTGCCCGTAGAAAAAAGTGCTCGCATGCTTTTTAATGAAGAATTTTCTTAGTTTTCTACTGGTAGAATTTATTTTTTCATAAGATTAAAAAACAAAATATTGATAGAAAACTAGATTTTTCAGGAAAACCACGTTTTTTCCACAAGCAGCAAAAAATTTGCAAAATCGATCAAATCTAAGGTTAAATATTGATATGTGACGCAATTTTTACGTAAATCTGCAGAGTTGAATAAAAATATCTGTTTTCATTCATTTTTTATAGCGTCATTTTCGTGTGTTTACGAAGTATACAAACATTTACTTCCTAAAATTCATTGAAAAATTAAAGTTTTTGAAAAACCGTTTTTGCCATCTTAAAGTACGTTTTACCTTAAAAAAATTAAAATATGTTTATATTTGAACAAACAGAATTAATAATAATCGGTTTTGAGCGTTAGCCAACCTACCAAAACACGTTTTTTTTTAAAAAACATGCAATTTTAAAATGTTGATAAATAAAAAATGAAATAAGATATAGAGATATCATATGGAATGAATAAGTAGCAAGCTCAAGAACAGAATACTACTTTGACTTTTTCATTTTTTGTAATTTAATAATTGTTATAGGCGTTTTATGAACACCTTGAACATTTTTACGGTAGATCCAGATTAATGGGCGATCAGAAATAAAAGGTACTTCAAAAATTTGACTAATTTATAGCCTGGGTGTTACGAATCCATATCTTTTTAAATTTTATATTATCTCTGATAGGAACAGAGTTATGGAAATTTATTTATTGCGCATCCTCGAGTTACGCTATGTACGATAGCTATAACGCGATTTTGTTGCTTATTGTAAAATTCGCTAGCGCCCTTAGTTTTGCTCTTAGAAAAGAGTACACGAGATTTTCTTTATGCGAAATTCCCTCAGCTATCTATTGGTGCTTTTTATTTTTACTTGCGATTAAAAATAAAGTTGCTATTGGTAAAAAACTAAAATCTTTTCTTTAATTTAACAAATTAAATAGTTATCGCTCATGTCCGCTAGGGCACACTTTTATTCTACATATTTTTCCGAACCTACTCCAATAATTTATCTGCTGCAGTAAACTTTTTCAAGTTTAAAATGTCTATTGACTCAGCTCTTTTCTTTTACTGAGGTCGGTTAAAAAATTATATATATATTTTTTTTAAATTTTTAATTCTTCATTAGACGTCTTAAATAGACAACATCAAAATTATGTAAAAACAATATCAAATAACTCATAACCTTTAATTTAGTGACTTATATGAAAATACAAATTTAAACGTTTGGTATTCAAAAAATAAATTTAAAATGTTAATTTAAATTTGTGTTAAATATTAGTTTAGTATAATAATTAATTAAAATATTTATAAACCTGCAATAAAAATAATGGATGAAAAAAATTAAATCCACCAATCTTATCTGAAAGAAACTGCTGGACCACCAGTAGAAGTACTTTCTCTACAAATTAATAACAGAATCGTTCAAATCAGAACATTTAATTTAAAACAAGGTTTGAATATACGTATGTAAAATATACAAGCTTGTCGAATTTGGAACTACTTCCAATTTTTTTTTTTAATGGTTAATGAAAATCTTAACTAATAAATAATTTTATAATCTAAAACAGGAATAAATTAATTTGATAACCGTTAATAATAGTAATCATTACAAACATCTTACAAATTTATAAGTATTTATGATTAAAATTGAGTGGTTGACTAATCTGTATCATTTCATTTTATTCTAGAGGAAATGAAATACTGTCATCAAACGGGAAAAGATATGAGAATTAGAATCACTAATTTAAATTATTAATGAAAGTTCCATTTTAATTTTTGTATATCTTAAACACGTATTTTTTTCTTTTAATAAATTTAATTTACTTGAATATTTAACTAATAATGATTCATTAAAAAATAATCTGTTTGTAATTTACAAACTGTAAGAAATAATTTTAATTCTTTTTTTTTTTTTTTTTTTTAAATTTAAATTGTAACATGCAATAAGAAGATAATATTATAATAATTAATTCAAAGCAGCATCTGATCTGAACTATGATTATTGCACCTGTTATAATTTAGAATTAATTAAAATAAAATTAATAATCGTCAATAAAGAATATCATTACCATTAGTTATCACTGCATACCAATATTTATAAGGTATAATTGCATTTGGTAACTGCAATTTTCAATCACAACTATAGTAATAATAATTAGAATACAATAAAAATTGTTTGATTATTAAAAAAAAAATGGCATACCTGAAATTCCTAAATTTTTTAATTTTCTTTTTAAACATAGAAAAAATAATCGATAACGTTTATAAACTTTCCTAGAAAATTACCCGAGACATAACACTTCTATCTCCCAAGGTGTATGTGACCTTAAATCTGAATTTTAATAGAACCAATGAAGCGTTTATAAAACTCAAATATAAAATCCCTAGTGCAGCGAATCACTAGTTAATAACCCAAATAGAAAATTACACACCGACACAAACACTCGAACAGAACTTATCCCTTTTTTAATTTCTCGACGTTTCTTATCTTCCTGCTGAATCCAAAAAATAAATAAAAAAAATTAATGATGATGTTTGACAAGATTATCATACTTTCCTCTTGTAATACTATACTGCTGGGAAAGTTTTATATACGACCATAAATATGGTTAATAAAACTTATTTATATATGTTGTGTATATAAATGCAAACGTTTGTCTGGTTGTTTGATTATTCGTTTGTCGCAACAGCATCACGCGAGAACCAATCGACCGGTTGCTCTCAAATTTTGAAGATATATTCGTGTTATATGAGGTAAGATTTTAAGCTGTAGATTGATGTCCTAACCCCAGTGGTCGGCAAACCGCGGCTCACGAGCCGTATCTCTTTGACTCCTTGGCTGCGGCTCTTCCACGAAATGTTTAGCGCAGGCAAGGAATATTATTTATTAACTTGCCTTGCAAGAGAAGAGCAAACATTTTTGAAACGCAAGCCTACAGAAAAGAGGCACATTTTTAGAAAGCAACAATAGCACGGATAGTCTCTCGCAAACATGTGTATCATTAACTCCGTCGAATTGCTGCGCGCCGAAATGCATTTTAACTGCGGGCAGTTTCGACAACTGACAGTGCTCGGCGGGCAGCAATTCGACAAACAAAGCAGCATAGGTACAAAATGTTTTTTTCTGAATTTATTGTTTTAATATTATTCGGGGTCGGTCAGGCGACCGGACGACGATGGCGTGGGGGAGGCGCATGTGATTCTTGCGTAAGTTACGCAAGCGAGCCCAGTCAGCATTCAGCCAGCAGTGTCACAGCCCAGTAATCAAATTATAATCCGTAAATCTTTCGAGTGACGTAAAAGCGTATATATTTTAAATTCATAAAATTATATATATTAGTAGTTGTACTTATGTTAGTCATCTATTTAATACAGTTATATATTTTTCCATCTACGGATTGCACAGGTATATAATGATCTTTTTTTTTAATTTTGTTGTAATTTTGTGTTTAACGCTTTATTTTTACTCAAAATGTAACATTTTTTAGGTGCTCAGCACGGCTACTAAGAAAAAGCAAAGAAAAACGGAAGATGAAACCCGAGAATTCAAAGTGGAGTGGACAGAAAACTTTGCGTTTATTGAAAACTTAAATGGTCTTATTTGCCAAGAAAAAATGGCACGTAACAAAAAAATCTAATTTAGAAAGACACTTTACGACTAAACACGAATCATTTAATACCAAATATCCGGTCGGTGATGCAAGGAAGAAAGCCGTCGAGGAACTTCAGAGGAGACAAGAAAGGTCAGCTTTTTGTTTTTAATCACTGGGTGCAATCTTCTAACGATGTTAATATAGCAAGTTTTGTAGCTAGTCAGGAGATTGCTCAGAGAGGAAAGCCATACACGGACGGAGACTATATAAAGAGTTGGTTTATAAGTGCGTCCGAAGAGTTTTTTCGAGATTTTAAGAATAAAGCAGACATTCTTTTAAAAAATGCGAGAGATAACTTTGTCTGCTGAAACCGTGAAAGATAGAGCAGTAAAAATGTCTGCAAACATAACAAACCGACAAATTGAAGATCTCAAATCGGCCTCAACTCTGTCAATAGCAGTTGATGAGTTTTGTGATATAAATGATACAGCGCAAGTTTCTCTTTTTGTGCAATTTATCTCCACTACAGGCCCTAAAGAGGAACTTTTGGGATTATCGCCACTCAAAGGATAAACGCGTGGAGTAGATATAGCAAATGTTGTAATTGAGTGCTTCGAAAAACATCAAATTCCATTAGAAAGAAATGTCTCGATTTCAGCAGACGGAGCGAAAAGTATGGCGGGTGCAAGAAATGGGTTTGTCGCTATTTTGAAAGAAAAAATTATTCACGAGATACTTCCTTACCATTGTATTATTCATCAGGAAGCACTATGTGCGCAGATATTTCCTGAAGAAATTTGCAGAGTAATGGAATCGGTGATTAAGATTATCAACTCCATTGTAGCTAAAATTCTTTACCATCGCCAGTTTAAAGAATTTCTAATCGAGGTAGAGAGTGAGTATGCAGATCTTCTGCTGCATAACAAGGTTCGTTGGTTATCGAGAGGAAATGTTTTAAAACGTTTCGCTTCACTGTTTACTGAAATAAAAGCATTTCTTCTTGAAAAGAGTGTTCACTATGCAGAGATATCGAACGATCTGTGGATCAAGAAATGGATCCACAGATCCATTTCATGGTGGACGTTACTTCTCATCTAAATCAGCTTAATCGTAAGTTACAAGGAAAAGGAAACACAATTTTTACGATGTTAGAAAAAGTAATTTCAAATTGTCGCCTTTTGCCCAAGATTTTAAAAGAGAAACTCTAATTCACTTTCCATGCGTATTGAAATACTGTCGAGAAAATAAGTCTAATATTGACATTTGCTATTATACAACAACACTGTTAAATATGAAGGAAGCTTTTCTCAGCAGGTTCAAAGATTTTAGAATCAGCATAGCGTCGTTAACCTTTGTTAAAAAACCTCTGAATGCCACGGTAACAGAAATAAATTTTTCGCTCTTTAATATTGATATTGGCAGCTTTGAAATGCAGTTACTAGATTTAAAAAATAAAGAATTGTGGACCTCAAAATTCGAGCGTCTTTGTGTCGATTTAGAGCTATTGAAGAAAAATAAATGTGAATTAAGTTTACAGCACAAGGGGTCTGCTTTGAAAGATCTGGAGAGGGAAGATATGTTGATTTTTAACACCTGGAATAGTATTCCTGACTCGTATGATCGACTGAAGAAACTAACGTTTGCTGTTCTTTCCTTATTTGGGTCTACATATTCATGCGAACAATCATTTTCAAGCACAAACTTTATCAAGAGTAAATTAAGAAATCGGCTTATCGATGAGAACTTGGAATCGTGCCTAAAATTAAAAACAACATACAAACCTGACTTACCTTACTTTCCAGGGAAATGCAAGGCCGTTGTTCACATTAGTGGAGTATTTGTAGTTTTTTTTAAGGATACCTTATATATTATTTGATTGTTATATTTTAAAATAAATATTATCTTTAAATAAGTATGATACCACGTTTTATTTAATGTACCGTTAGTTAAACTAAGACATATTTAGCAAAGGTAAGCTCATGAGTGTACTTTTGATCCTAATTATTTCCATAAAAATGTCTCTACGAAAGCAAAGCTTAAGTTTAAAAAAATGACTTTGAATAAACTTCAATTTTTTATTGTTTATATCTGGCTCTTTTGGATGAAGAGTTTGCCGACCACTGCCCTAACCTCTTGGAGGTGAACTTGCGAATTAAAGATATTCATTAAAGAAACAAAAATTAATCCTTATACTACTTTATTACTGTCACCGTGGCAACGGAAAGATAATGAAGTGACTAATTTTTACTTCCTTGTACGAAGTAAAGGAAGTATTGTGATCGCGAAAAATTTTGGTTTTCAGATTGCAACGGAAATATCCATTTTGAACAACCCTGTATCCATTTTGACTAGTTTCAGCGTAACGTCTGTACGTAACTCACATAACTCAAAAACGATTAGCCTTAGCCATAGGATGTTGAAATTTTTGGATTTAGGATTGTTGTAACATCTAGTTGTACACCTTCCCTTTTGATTGCAGTCGACTGAACCAAAAGTGTCCAAAAAAGCCCGAAATCCAAAAAAAATTGTATTTTGGACTTGTTCTTAACTACAGTAATAAGCCCTCATTGAGAGCTTTTCAACGATATATCATAAGTGGTACTTATTTTAATCAAAACCTAATCAAAGAGCCCTTGCTTTCTGATCAGAGCCATTTTCTGATCACTACTGAAAAAACAACTAAACCGTTTTCATATTCCTTCCGCCGACTAAACTAGAAAAGGGAACGAACAAGAAACGTTCCATACACTCGCAGAGTAAAAAAAACTACCTTCACCAGCACGCCAGGATCTGCACTGCGGGAGCGACAGTGCTTTCTCTCGCAGCCTCGCGTTCAGCTTACTATGTACGCATGCGCACAACAGCCAAACACCACCCCGCTGGAACTGTGAAGCGCACAGTTCCATAAAAATATTTTTGTATCTTTTTCATAAACTGGGGGATGGCTACTGACATTATGCTTAAGGACTATATATTGTACAACTTTAAAGAAAGAATTAAAGAAAAAAGGATTTATTATATTAAATGTTATCAATAATATGAAGTGGAAATAGAGAAGCTGCAGTTTCACAGTACCTATACACGAACCGCCACTGCTTAGCATCTAACCAATATAATTTATACTTATTTTAACTTATACTTATTTTTACTTAGCTTACAGTGTTATTTTTTAATAAATTTTTTATCAAAGTATAAATTTATATGCTGGAATAGACCAATAGCAAAACAGAGGTAAACATAATATCATCTGTTTTTATTCACAACTTTTAAGTTTGGTCATGTAATTTTGTTTGTAATTTTTAATTTTACTTTAATAACATACATGGATTGAAAAGAAAAATTCATTACACATAATGCGAACAGTTTCTCAATAACGACCTCAAAAGACCGTGACTTACTTACTACGCGTTACAAAGTCAATTAAATAAAGGAAATTAAACACATAAAAATTATTTGTTGTACTGAAACTAACTAAAAGGAAAAAATTTAAATTAGTAAAACCTTTAATTAGTGTAATTTTATCAGAAAGCGTTAAATTACTAGGTAATTAGTGGTAATTTAAACATTTCATAAAGATTAAATTATCAAGTTACATTATTAACATAATAAACAAATGTATTGTATACGGAATTATTAGAATATATGTACGATTACACGCTATAAGCGGACATTATATAGA
The DNA here is from genome assembly GCF_047948215.1 of Lycorma delicatula. Classification (NCBI taxonomy): domain Eukaryota; kingdom Metazoa; phylum Arthropoda; class Insecta; order Hemiptera; family Fulgoridae; genus Lycorma; species Lycorma delicatula. The sequence continues at coordinate 125,152,218 of NC_134462.1, forward strand.
GCACACCATAATACGAACCGTAAAACATAGAAGCAATAATAATAATAATAATAATGCGCAGAATGGAAAAACGTAAAAAAGGATGGCCGAAAGGAAAGCCTAGGCGGTAATTTGTTGGATTTTAAATTAGAAGATTGAAATTTTGATCACTTATTTTTTTCAAGGAAATATGAATTAAAGAACCTTTTTTTTATTTTTTTTTGAAGTGGGATGGGGCTAATGACCAAAGTAGTCGATGCCCCTAAAAACCTCAAAAAAAAAAAAATAATAATAATAATAATAATAATAATAAACACGGAGTACTGTAGAGAGAAATCTAAGTCAAATTTTTGTGCCATGAATTGTTCCTAAATTTAGGAAGAACTATTATAAAATTTATTGTTAATGTAAAAAAAGATTCTACATTTTTTTTTTTTAAGCAGAGTAACGAAATTTATTTAGCTTTTCATTCAGAAGATCCAGAGTTTGAATTCTGGTCAGACATGGTATTTTTTATACGCTACATAATTTCCATTCTATATTTCTATTGTACATGCTTTGACTCTGAGGCGAATTAATCGTTAAAAAAATGTAAAAAAAATCATCATAATTATCAAAAAAAAAAATTAATTAAAATATATCTCATGTTTTGATGTTGTTGGTTTTTTCTGGGCGAAAAACGCTTTCGCTAAGCATCACCCGGATATTTTTTTGACATATAATTGATTTCTGTTACTATTTACTTACAGATGAAAAATAAATTTTCCAAAAACAAAACAAAATTCAGATGGAAATTAAGAAAGTTGAAATAATATTTTTTTTTTACTTTTTAATGTGTTTTTTGAAGTCGTTTTTATTATTTTATTTAAGTTTATACTATTCAAAATATTATTAGACCTATGAAAACGGTGAACAAAAAAAAAAATAGATCACTTGAAAGAAACCCTAAGGCAATGGTAAAAGCCATTAGTATAAAGGCCAATTAGTCTCTTAGCAATGGAGACCTTGAAAAAAGTTTTAAAAATAAATGCAGTAAAACGAAACACGTCAACCAATAAGCGTACGTGAGCCGTATTAAGAAAGCTACCTGGAATGAGAAATATACATTATTTTCTTTATCTAAAAATTTTTCAAATATTTTTAATTTTGGCACGAAAATACTTTGAATATCGGAACGGAATCAAGGTATACTACATCAAAACCTGTAATAGATCAATAATAATCAATAACGAAATACAAATAAAAAATTACCTAAAATCGTTTACATAGAAGTGCAATTTGTATCTTAAAAGGTTTGGCACTTAAATAACTAATTAGAAACTTACTACGGAACCAGTAGTCATGTGAACTAATAAGGTACTGGATCCCAGATCTCAGCTAGGAGTTTTCTTTTAATTGACAAGAACCGTGTTTATGGCAGTATTCTTGAGACAACATAGATAACCTGTAGCGGGTTTACGAATACTAAATAACACGTTAATTACTTTTTTAAAATTAGAACTAAAAATTGCGTTCCACATTGTATAAAATGTTTAAGATATTTTAATTATTGAGAATTACAAAATATTTATAAATACGACAAATCGGACAAGTTTCGTAAACTTAACTTTTAATAAATTATTTCAAAACATTTTTACAGCCACCCCTTTTGATACCTTCAGTGATTAGTGCTGCTGTTTCACCCAGTATCAACGGTCTTTATTTAAAATACGGTTCCAAAAGCGTGCTGAAATAAGAATGTATTTGTTAATTTAGTTCATATTTATATTTTCTAAGTCGACCGTTATGGACGATAACAGCAAATATTTTAATTTTTGTAAAATCATATTCAAACCACATTTCTTATTGTTCTTTATAAAACATAAATTATAGTAAAACATTTTTACGGATAGGCATAAGCCTATCCGTAAATTTGATTCTTCTACCACTCCCTTGGTCGTCTTAAACTTCTTCTACCTCTTGTGAACTATTCATCAATCAGACAGGGAATTCTTTCCGAATCCATACATTTTATAAGACTATAACATTTTTGCTTATTCATTACAATGTTCATAGGTTGGAGATTCAGTTCACTTTAAACCACATTTATTTATGGAATTATAAAACGTCCTCCTCTTTCTTCTGTTATTCTTAAAAAAACAGTGATAACTATAAATAGAGGTTGTCCCACGAAAAAACAGAGAAACGTTCAGGACATGTTCTACTGGTGAAAATAATGAATAAAGTTCATGTAAACGTAAGTTTGGAAACACTTTGTTTTCTAGTTACGGTTAACAAAAGTTTAGCCCGGATTTCAACTCTTCTAATAAAAAAAAGCCCTACTGTAATTCTTGGGACCCAAGTTAAGGAGTAAATTTGGTAGTTCCTTATGTAATTTGAATTGTGAAATAGGAAAAACAGATTCCATAATCGTAACTGCAATCGTTTTTAAGATATCCGACGTAAAATACAAAATTCGGTACCGAAAAACAATTTTTTTTAGCTTTGTAGTACAATATATTTGTTAAACGACTAATAAATACGCAAGATTTTAACAAAACCTGTAGAAAATTTTATTCTGAGAAAATTAATATTAATACAACCAATAAAAAGTAAATAAAAACTTTTAAAAATCCGTTTTTTATTGAAGCAAAACACGCGAAAATTGAAAGTAAATTCAATTTTATTTACTGATGAAGCCACTTCTACAAGAACAGTCTTCATTTCAAAACAGTCATTTATAGAGCTAAGACGATTCCCGTGGTATTGTGGAAACTAGCTTCCAACATAGATTTCACATTAATGTTTGGTGTGGCATCATTTACGACAAAATTCTGGGACCGTTTGTTTTTAATGAAAACCTTACGGGAGATGCATAAATCCATTTCTTTAAAAATAATTTGCCAGCTCTTTTGAAGGAAGCACCTATATAAACTACATTGCGAATGATTTTCCAGCACGGTGGTGCAAGCCACATTTTCTTCAGTAGCTAGAAATCACTTGAATGCTAATTTCTTAAGCTGGATTGCACCCGATGGACCAACCGATTGGCCACCACCACGATCACCTGATTTAACGCCTCTAGATTACTTTAATTTAACCCACCAGCTTGGTCTAGTGATGAATGCGTCTTCCCATATCGGCTGATTGGAAGTCGAGAGTTCCAGCGTTCAATTTTTGCACGGATTTGAATACTAGATCGTGGATACGGGTGTTCTTTGGAGGTATTTTTTTTGTTTTCCGTAGGAGGAGGAAAAAGCTCTGCCAGCCGCAGCCAGGCCCGCTCTGACAGTAAGTGCGGGGCTCTCACTCGCTAAAAAACCTCCCCCTCTAGTCACGCAGGGGACAGACCTAATCCACATGGTATGTACACAGACTCTGCGCAACCAGCCGGGCCCTCTTGTTACCGAATTAGAATAACCAAAGCGACATCCCCAGGGGATCATCGGCGAACGACGACTCCGAGGCTCCCCGCCGCCCACCCTCTAAGGCTGGCCGTCCGGCATCAGTCTCTCCGCCTCAGTTCAACTACAGTCTTCCAGTCTGCCTGCCCCTGTCCACCGCTGTCTTGTTTCTAATTATGACTGATACCGCAGTCGTCACTCTCGTCCAAGCATTTCTGTCAGCCAACATCACACTTATTACATTGTCCACGTTTACTGCGCCGTGGTTCATCATGGCAGCCTTCAAGTCTCTCCATCTCGTGCGTGAAAACACTACGTGTTCCGCCGTATCCTGCTCCCCGCAATCATAGCAGCATCTCGTGGTACTCCTACTCATACGGTACAGGTAATCTTTAAAGCACCCGTGCCCTTTGGTGGTTGGCTTTCAATTAACCACACATCTCAGGAATGGTCGAACTGAGACTGTACAAGACTACACCACATATCGTACATATCTTCTCTATCGTACATATCTATTCTCTCGTACATATCATCCTCATTCATCCTCATTCAAGTATTACCTGAAAGGTAATTACCGGAGGCTGAACAGGAAAACGAATGATTACTTCAATTGGGTCCATACGAAAACAATAGTATATCGACAAAACGTTAATACTAAAGAAGAAGTACTCATTAAAATACGAAAGGCTATTGAATTTATACGAAAAGATCCTGAGATGATACGGAAATCCACTGGAAATATTTTACGTCAGGCAGAATGCTGTGTACATTGTGAAGGAGGGAATTCGAATTACTGCAACTGAGGTTTGTTATTCTGTTACTATTTATTATTTCATTTATTTTACTTTTTTTGTTTTGATATATTATTGTTATCGTTAATTATATTTATTATTCTAAATACTTTTAGGTATAGAAATAATAATACGATTTTCTGTCTACTTTTCGTTTGTTTTGCTTCAATAAAAAACCGATTTTTAAAGATTCTATTTACTTTTTATCGGCTGTATTTACATTAGTTTTCTCAGAATTAAATTCTATACAATTTTTTTAGTAAATTTTCACCATTTATTTGTCATTTAACAAATCCATTGTACTACAAACCTAAAAAACTTGTTTTTTAACACCGAATTTTGTGTTTTACGTCGGATATTATAAAAACTACTAGAGTTACATTTCTGGAACCTGTTTTTTTATTTTATTTTTCGGCTCAAATTAAATAATAAACCACCAATTTTACACCTTAAGTTTGGTCTCAAAAATTACAGTAGTATTTCATTTTAATAAAAGAGCTGAAACCGGGCGAAATTTTTCGCTAGTCGTAACTTGAAAACAAAGCGTTTCCAGACCTATATTTATATGAACTTTTTTCATTATATTCACCAACAAATATATATATATATATATCTTATAACGCAGTCTTCAAAATTATTTGAATTATTTAAAAAAAATACTTTCTTGACTTTTTCCACAAAATTCTATTTACTTTCCCAGCTATACTATATAAATATAACAAACAGAGGTAAAAAATTGTTATCAGATCAAAAATAATCCATCTAGATGTAATTTTTGAGTAGTGGTACCATTAAACGTCGAGATCGGACAGAAAAACTGCTTACAAGAATGTGTTTGTGTGGGCGCCTGTTTCACTTACTATTTTACGAATTTTAGATTTGAGAAATTTGAAATTCAAATTTTAAGTTTCACTTAAAGGTTTAAAATTGAATAGGTTTACTTCTACGTATGGAGCATCGATGTTATTAAATTTTTAATTGTGAGTGGGAGATTGAGGGAGAAAATGACAAGGTAATTGACTATCATATCTCGATAAAAGTGCAAAAACTAATTTTTATTTCATATATGGTTGTATGTTTTCAATAAAGTAATAATTTGGAAATACCCACCCCTTTCTTAAACATTTAAAGTATACGAATTTCAACCGGTTTTGATTTTCACTAATTCTAAATTTTATTTAATTGTTAATTATGCAAATAACATTTTTAAAGTCAAAGCTGCGAACTTTATGAGAACTGTTGCGGCTTTTTTAACTTAATAAATAATTTATTTATAATTTCGTTAAAAACTATTTATAAAATTCCCTTCTCAAGAACATTTAGTGGACTAGGCGACCTGCTTCAATTTCAACCAGTTTATTTTCTTTAGATTATCATATCATATATTATATTTTCTCAATCATAATAATCTGGCCTTATATAAGAGTTTGATACGTCTTGTTCATGAAAATTTACGCATATACTATTAAATTATTTCCTACAAGTGTAATCGGGTCTTGTTGATAAAGTATCATAATAATATAACTAATAAACTCGTACGTCAAATTGAAATCTGTTTATCATTACTCTTCTGTTTAAAATAGATTTGATCTTGTATTCTTCGGATAAGAAACCTGATAAAATATAATCCATCTGTAACAAATTCCTGAAGTATTTTATTTTAACTTCTTTGAAGTTGTTCTATGACATATGACGATTCAAATATGATTGAAACGTTCAACAGTAAGAGTCACGTCACATAAAACAAGGGTGGTTAGAATATATATATATTACTACTATTATTATTACCATGTAGGGTTGCAAACAACTAGATTTGACGAGCGTCACACAAAGGACCGAAGGATAGTGATTATAGGGGTCGCAGACAAGTGACAATCAGGAACGCTGTTAACTCAATCACTTGGACCTACCCTCCGCCGACGCAACGCCCTCTATTCCACCTAACATTCACATTACACAACCGATTCCACATACCCACCCCCCTTTATTCGCTATCTACTCTAATCATGTACCGACTATAACCACCACCTGTGTGTTCATACAAAGATCAACCGGTAGTAATATTTCTTAGCTATAGGTAACATAGATTCATAACTGGGTACAAAAGAATTTAAATCAGATACGCGTTCGAAACAAACTGTTTTAACATTTAAAAAATTTCCAGAGTAAATGATACTATTTTAACACTTCAATCAGGTTGTTTTACTCGTAACATAAAAAATAAAAACTAGAGGTGAATTCATCTTTAATAAAAATTCATGTAGGATTAGTTCACGTTTTCAAAATATTAGAGAAAGTACTCTTAAAACACTTCAGGAAATATTTGGAAAGTTTTTGTTTAAAATTTATAGAAATTATCCCTTTATGATGTAGTACAATATTAACGGTAATTTTTTTACAACAAATTATTTAAGGATGACCTGGCTCTAGAGGTCCCGTCATTTTCTGCAAGGTTATAGCAGTGTTTAATCTAAAACACTGCTTTTAGAACGAAAAATAATATCGGATATCCGAGAATTATCTTAACAACTTTGATAGTGAGTAAATCATTTATTTTTTAAGATACAAAAACGGTTGTGAGATTTAGAAATATTAAAACTGAACTTTTTTTACTTATACCCATATGAACACCATTAGTAATTCGAAAAATATCCACCCGGTAATTAATTTCACGCTATGTTTGAAACAACAAATACACATCTATGAGTTGGAACGCATTAACAATCCTCCCCTTAAGGTCATCAATATTCACTATACGAGTTTTGTATGCATTAACCTTGATGAAACCTTATAGGAAAAAATCACATGAATTATATCCGATGATCGAGGCGGCAAAGCGATCGGCCCATCACGTCCAATAAGCGTTTTGGGAATGTGTTGTCGAGGGATTCACGCACCAATAAACCCCAATGTGGCGGCGCTCCATCTTGTTGGAATATGGTTTCGGTCGTTCAAGCTGATGGTAAACAGACTCTTTTAGCAAGTCTAGAAGGCATTCGTCTAATATCTAATATTGCGAATATTGCAATATTAGGTAGTTTCTTTGCTTAAAGAAAGGTTCTTTGCAAAGAAAAACGGTCCAATTACACGATCATGAAGCAGTCTGTACCAAACATTAATTTTTGGGCTATCTCTAATATGATCAATTGTATTATGTGGGTTCTCCGATCACCAACTTCGAGCGTTCACTTTTCCAGACGTGTAAAATGTAGCTTCGTCTGGGAACATAACTCTTTTAAGGTAACAATCATCGTTTTCAATTCTTTCAATCGTCTCCACAGCAGTGCGATCTTGTGGTGAAATATGCTGCAATATTTTTAGTATATATGGACACAATTTTAATCGTTTCTTTAAAAGATCACGATACCATTAAAAGTTCACGATACCGTGAACGGTATCGGGGAAGATTTGACTCGCGCGCTGCACTCCGAGTCGACTTACCAGGGCTGTGAACAAAAGACTAGCAAAGGATCTCCATTTTCTCATCTGATATTCTAGGCCTGCCTGCATCCTTCTTATGTTCAATTCTGCTCTTTCTTTAAATTTATCATATCACGAACGAATACTTGTTTTACATAGCGGCTCTAAGTTATACCAAGTTCTAAAGTTGCAAGAGAGCGTCTCCTCTATGCAGGTACTGCGATCTTGAATATACCGTTAAGTACACCATCTACCAATGCAAGCGGTGGAATGTGGTCAGACAAGATGTCGGGTTAAGCTGGCTTTCTCCGGAAGAAACAGTCCCATACATGTTGATAGGAAGAGCGGAATGAGACAAGGTAGTACACCTAGCAACAAGTATCCTGAAAACTAAAGCGACAGAAGCTAGAGAACGGGATAGAGCCTGATCACCAAGCAAGGAATCAGAGTTCCATACAAAATACCTGAGACTCAGGCGAAGAAAGTGACTTGACGGTGAAGGGGTGAAGGACAGCCCCCTGTAGAGCCGTCGTACGTCTGCACTTGTGCGGATGGGCGACGGTGATGAAGCACGAGGACTCTGGATCCCTGGACCCTAAAGGCACCTCCTGGGCCCGCCCAATGCTTAAACTGCAAGACCGACCCCGGAGGAGGAGAAACTGTGAGATAGGAGTTTTAGTCGATAGCGTGCGGGTACATATAGGCTCTTAATAACATCTACCCGAACCCGTGCGAGCCCGACACACCCCCATTTATGGGGAGTACGTAAATGGCATTTCTCAGATTCATCTATAACAAAAAAAAAAGTTCTAAAGTTGCGTCGAACTTGTGTGTCTTAATTTGATTTTTTTTCAATAAACTACACTACGCATTGCGTTTTCATCTGTGAATTACATACGCATACGTCATACGATTGCATACGTCAGGCGACTGACGTATGCCATCGCAGCGCTATCTAGTATCTGCTGAGGGAAACTTTATGAGTAACCTGTTAATGAGAACCCAACCATTCATTAATAGGACTATTACTTTTTTCTAATAGACATCAAAGTTATTCAGATAATTCTCGGTAAAAAAACGATAAATCGGGAAGAAGGAATCAAAACAAGGAAAACGGGTGGATAATAAGAAAATATGAGCGACTCAGATGAACGACTACACGAGTGAAATAACTGCATCCACTAGAGACAGCTGAAGACCACTTCCAGGCAAAACCATTCCAACTATATTTATCAGATTAGACAATAATTATTACCAAATATGTAGCAAATCATTAATCAACTTCACTGATCACTGATCACTGATCGCTGATCAATTTTGTATTATCCACAACTTTACATAATGCTCTGTAATAAAAATTATAATTATTTCTTTAAAATTTAAATAGCCACCTGAGACTAGCTATTAAATAAGGTTTCTTAAAGGAATACCTTTTTAATTTTAACTTTTTGAAACCAGCGTCAAACCTATACCCATTATATAAAGACGGTCTTTGTTCGGGATAAACAAACATACTACTCGATCAATCATAACCAAACTTTTACCAAAAAAAAAACTTTTTACTGAAAAATTTTCGAGATGAAATATTTCTAAGAACCTTTTCAGTTATTCCACGAAATACATATATTTCTTGGAAATACATATATATATATTGCGGAGATTTTCTGGTTGAAGTACAAACTTTAATGAATTAATTTAATGAACTGTGAACTGTAAGTCTATCGCTATGAGAGCTGGGTTTGAACTGAATGATTCGAATCAATCGAATGAATACTATTACAAAAATAATAGAATTGAATTTAGGTTAAATAAAACCTACACTATTATATATAGAAGAAGAGGGGTTTTGTTTGTTGGCGATAAACAAAAAAACTACTCGATCAATCGCAACCAAATTTTTACCCATGTTTCTTGGCATAACTGAGAAGATTTGTAGATATATTTCATCTTAAAAAATCTCAAAGAACCAACCGATCGATTGCTTTAAAATTTTCCGGATACATTCATTTTAAAGGTTACATTCATTTTTCGGATACATTCATTTTATGGAAGGTTTTAAGTCTCAGACCAATGCCCTAGCTCCCTTCAAGGGAGCTTTTAAAATATTAAAAATATTTATTATTTCTTCACCCCCAAGAAGGGTGAAGTTGTAAATTAAAGATATTAATTAAAGAAAAAAAAGGATTTTTTTTACTTCATTATTATATTTCTGTCTGTATGGCAAAGAAATAAGTTATGAACTTTTCGTCATCAAATGTGTAATTACTTTAGTTACCATAGTTACTATTATTTTGTCTTCTGTAATTTAGTTTCTTTTTCAGGCTTCTATAAAGCCTGAGTACTTTAATTGTTATTTTTCAATATTATTCTCACAACCATCAGGATAACGAACAGTGCGGGGGACTAGGGAGCGAAGCCCTTTGGATAGACGGGAATGGCGACCGAAGCGAGCTCTGTAGGTGTCCAAGGCGCCGTCCCCCGCAACACGTGAATGGCGAGCGAAGCGAGCTCTGCGGCCCTGAGATAAGCTCCATAGCCCCGGGAGGCCCCGAGGAGTTCCTGAGTTGGCTTCGCGGCTCGCCTGGGCCCTTAAGGTCAAGGTTCTGGCTAGACGTGCCGGCTAGTTAAAAATAAAAATTAACTTAGTAATCCTTACTTCAGGATCAAATTTTAGACTTTTTAACTACGTTTTTTATTTCATTCTATTTACAATCTTGTAGGTTTATATTTATTTATTAAAGTATAAGTAAATAAGAAAAAAATTCAGCCGTTCGCAAGAAATATAAAAGTAACTAACTTGCATCTTGAAAAAGAATTTGAAGAAATGCTTAGAAACTAAGTTAACTTACTATACTAAGCATACACTAATGTAAAATATAAGAATACTTATTCTATATTTATCTGAACATTCCTTTATTATTATATTTATTATTTACAATTATATATGTTTCATCTTGTTTTTCAATTCTTGAAATTACGCTTAAATATACTTTTAATATTAGAAAATACTTTCGGGAATTTTCTTTTTTTTTATAACATTGTATTAGTAAGTAATGATGACAACAAAAAGAATTTTCAATTTCTCAATGCGGACCGTGTAATCTTTTATTTAACATTCTTTAACTTAAATTATCTGGAAGAAATTTACTAAGTGGTCATCAGATAAAACTTATTTACAAAATAAAGTAAAAATCGACGAAATCATTCCATTTGATGAAAAATAATTATTGGATATAAATAAAACGGTAAATACAGCCTATGTATGAATCGAAACTTCGTTTTTGAATCGGGTTAAAAATAGCCATATTAAACGAGGTGAATGATTTGAAACAAAATATTAAATTCTCTATAATTAAAACAATTCGTTTTTAACGGTATAATTTAATTCATTTAGATAAGATTTTTTTAACAAAAATCTTTAATATTTCGGTTTTTTCCGATATAACTTCCGAGTTGTACCAGGATTAACCCATTAATAATGTGGAAAGTATTTTTTATGTGAATTAATTATCTATAATAAATACTAAAATAATTTTAAAAACCAATAGAATTTAAATTAAAAAAATTATATATTTATTAAAATGATAAATTAATATAGTAAACATTTTTCGATACCATTTAACAAATAGTTTATACATTATTACGATGAAAAATACATCTTTAGTTACAAATTACATTTACCGAATATTATTTACACAAGGACTACTGTACTATCTACCTTTTAGTCGATTATAACACTACCGGTTCACTTTTGTTGAAGTGAAACAAAAAAAAGTATTATGTTTGATCTTTAATTATTTAGTGAACTATTTTTTTTTTCATCTCTATTGATCATTCTTTTGAGAACTATTTATTTAGTGATAAACGGTTAAGAAAAGGACGATGTGTAAAGATAAAAAAAACTAATAGAATTAGAAATAAGAAAGGAAAGAAAGGGACAAATAGTTAACCGACCGACCGAACGAACCGATGCGTTGATGATTCGTTAGGTATACCGATAATCAAGAATATATTCAGCACGATGCTACGACGAACGTCGAGGTCTGTAACCGGTTCATTGTAAGTGTATAATGTTGACTGATATTTAATGAGTCGAGAAATTACAGGGAAGAACACAACTTGTAATGTACTAGTCTAACAGAAGAAGAAGCGGATGAAAGAGCAAGAGGGGGTTATAGAAAGCGAAAGATAGAATAAGAGAGACAGAAAGAGTGAGAAAGAGAGGACGATAGACAATAAGGGGAGAGAATTGTAGGAGGCGGATTATGTTTGCTGTGTAGGGTGCGGTTTTAGCGGTGAAATAACTAGGACGGGGTGTTGTGACAAGTACTGTCAGTCATCAGTAATGCTTTTGTTGTTTCATTTCATATAGTCCAACGTATTATACGTAAAACCCAATTATTACTGTTATCAACCATATTTCATAATGGGCGGGTCCAATTCTTTTAACCCGCCCTAACTCTCTCCGTATGTAGTACACACGTACACACGTATACATACACTTTCCTATGCGGCATCTGTTGCCTGTCTGACCGCATCTACGTCTATTGCTATCTCTTGTCATATATTTGATCCGATAACTTATGCTCTAGCTAAACCAAAAGTTTACATCTATTACAGCAACTATATCAGTATTTAACATTTCATCTGCGAAATATTAATTTTAAAATATTTTTTGTAAACTTCGTACAATATTGGTAACAAAAACTTTATTTTTAATTTATAATTATTTTATTTGCGCTAAATAAAAGCGAAACATTTAACGGTTATCGGTTAATAAAAAAATAAATTCGTGAAAAAATTACTACAGTTATATAAACTACTCTGAAGTTCAAAATTTAATAATTAGGACCGGCTCATAATCATCTTGATTATTTATTACGGTAAAACATTATTATCAAAAGCTTGAAAATCGTAGAACCCCGTTAACTAATGTTTTCGTTTATTTACCGATCCTCCATTCTAGCTGAACGGATTATATTTCGTTTGGATAATACGGTACCGTGTGTTTCAAAATGAATATCGGAAAAGTTTTAAAGCTATGTAATATTTCTCAAGTTTTTTACATTCATTAATTAATTATACGTTAAATAAAAGAGCAACTGAGTTTTAGCTGTGCGCAAACTCAAAAACTGTTTCCTTTACTTTCCGCATGAAAGCACTACTACCAAAAATGATGAACCTCGAAAAGCAGAAAGCGTTTTGCGTTTTGCAGTTTCCAAATGTGAATCTGTAATTACCGTTCAACGTGCGTTCCGTTGTGATTCCCCGTGTTGAAAATAACATTCGTAGATGGTATAAACAATTTGAAACCAATGACTTTATTTGTAAAGAAAAGAGTACAGGACGACCGGGTGTGTCCTAAGACAATTTTGAACGTGTAAGAGAATCATTTGTGCGTAGTCCTAGGAAATCTGTTTGGAAGGCTAGCCGAAAATGATCAATTCCAGTGATGACTGCGTGGAGGATTTTAAGGAAACACTTACAACTGCGTCTATATCGTTTACAGCTGCTACAAGCTCTAAATCCTACAGATTATGGTTTGCCTTCTAGCTTCGCAAACGAAATGATACTCAGTCACGGTGAAGACTTCCTTTATCGTGTCGTATTCAGTGACGAATCAACATTTCTTATTAATGGAAAAGTAAACATTCATAATGTGCGTATCTAGGAATTAGAAGATCCTCACGACATATTACAGTATGAACGAGACTCCCCAAAGCTGAATGTTCTTTGTGTCGTACCCCGACGGAAAGTTTACGGGCCGTTTTTTTTATTTTTCGTGGACACAAGTGTATCTGGAACGAGTTAACTTGATATGTTAGAACTATCGCTATTTCCTCAACTGCAGTAGGAACCGTATAACTTTTTTGATAACAAGATGGTGAGCCTCCTCACTCGCATAACGTTGTACGTGATCGGTTGAATGATATTCTTCCCGACCTCTGGATCGGTTGCCGGAGACCAGATAACAGGGCTTGTTGGCCGTTGACTCCACGTTCACCCGATCTGACGCCGTCCGATTATTTTGTTTGGCTGTTTATAAAGAATCAAGTGTTTTGCCATCGTTACCGGCTGACCCACCCGACCTGAGATACAGGATTGAAGCAGCTGTTTCATCGCTTACTCCAGACTTTCTCATTATAGTATGGGATGAACTCTCCCATCGGCTGGATGTGTGCTGTGTGACGAATTATGCTCACAATGAACACTTATACGAAAAACTGTTTGAGTAGCTCTTTCATTTCATATATAATTTTTCAATGTAAGTAAAACTTAATTAATATTACATAAATTTAAAACCCCGATAGTTTGAAACACACGGTATTTTTTTTCCACACGCCATATAATTCTGAAGATGAATGAATAGATTTTTTTTAGAAACACTGAGCCTGTTTTCATCAGTTTCTTTATTAACTTACGGAAATTTTTTTGCTGAGTAAATTGAACCGATTAATAACAGTTAACAAAATCAAACATTAGAAACATATTAATTTTATCTTGATTCAACCATCTGATTGTGGCCTGTGGTAGATGTCACTAGATGGCTGGATGTCACTAAAAAGCATGCTGAAAATAACCACCCAATATTTTACTAAAGAAAATATCCACCTCCAGAATTATTAGTATGTGAAAGTATTCAAACCAAACTACAAACCACCCAGCCGAATTCACACTGGAAAAATAGTTTAAAGCACCGATAACTTAAAATTTTTAAATTGCACTTGAACTTGGATTCTGAAGAATAAATTAAATAAAAATTGATCGGTTGAAAGACAATTAACGTAAATTAATAGTTTGAAGAGTTTCCAAACTGTTACCAACAATGTTTTAGAATAGAAAAATTTAATAAGATTATTATATAATCTTGGTTTTTATATTCTGAAACGTGAAAGGGTTTAAAAGTTCTTTCATTCAATAAAAATCTAATGAATCACTCTTAAATGGTTTGTTTATTCATCCACCAAATTAGTCGATCAGATTATTTCTGATTATCCACCATTTTTTTTTTTTTAACTTTATATCTTGAGAACGCTCCCAGGCGTTCTGTATGTTTTTTTTTATATTCCTTTTTAATTTTAAGGTCGGCCTTGATTATAAATCTGTCCGAAAATCGTAAGAAAACATGCAATACAAAATCTTAACCTGTAATCGAGTGTCTTATTCATGTGCAGCCTTCTAATGCACATCCTATATAGTTACTCTTAACTAGATTTAAATACACATGTTACCATTATACCGAGTGTTCGGAAAGTGACGCAACCTTATTGAAGAATGTTTCCTTCTTTTGTTGCTGGTTTAATTGAGAAAAAATACATTGCAGCAGAGAATATGCATTGTCTCCCAATAGATGTGCCAATTATGCACAAATCCAGAATACCTTCACAGAAAATTACGGGGTGGATGTGTCAAACATGTACTCCATCAAGCGGCTATACGATAAGTTCCAAGAGACAGGAGATGTGGCAGATGCAGTCAAAAGTGGTCGACCGAAACTGCTAATACCAGAAAAGTTAATCGACATGCAAGGTGCATATTCTGTATGCACTCGCATTCCGACAAGTCTGTGCGACACCTATCTAGATAGGTGTCGCACCTATCTAGATAGGTGCGACCTATCTAGTCACCTATCTAGATAGGTGACTAGATGTCGAAGAGAATAGACTGGCTAGCCAGTCTATTCTCTTCGACAGTAGTGTCAACACGACATTGTGCAAGCGTTTAAAGATGCATCCGCGTGTTATTCACGAGTTATTACCTGTAGATACTCAAAAACGTGTAGCTTTCTGTCAGCAGTTCATGTCATCTGTAACGCCAAACGGGGAAGAACTAGATAATTGGTTTGTATCTCACGAGGCGTAGTTCTACGTTGTTCAATACGTATATGCACAGAATTCACTTTTTGGTATACGGAAAATCCACATTAGCTGCATGAGTCTCCTCTTCACGGAGAAAAAGTGGGTGTTTGGTGTGCAATTTCAAGTAGGCGGATCGTCATGAAATTCTTTCATGGCATAGTGAACAGCGGGCGCTACATACAGATGTAACGTTTTGTAAACAGTATACCCGCAAACCAGTTAGAATACAAGTGAATTCAGCAGGACAAAGCTACGGCTCATACGCCCAACAATACTATGACTTTCTTGGATCAGTGTTTTCACGGAAAAGTGATTTCGAAGAGTTGTGACCCCCTCTGTCTTCTGATTTATCCTCTCCTGACTTTTTCTTGTGTGGATATCTTAAGGATGCTACCTACAAATTTCATCCTAACACTATTTCCGAATTTCAGAGCGAAATTGAACGATGTTTCGCTGCAATTCCTCAACAAACGTAACAAAATGTATTTCATAGCACGCAACGTCGTATTCAATTAAGTGAATCGCATAACGAAGGCCACTTTCAACAACTATTGTAACTTACTCATTTTTACGTAAGGTTGTATTACTTTTTAAACTCTACTTTGTTCTTTGATATTCAATTAATAGCTTTCTTTCGGGACTGATTGGCATAAAAATTGAAAATATAAATGAAAAATACAACAGACCTACAACCTACGTTGTGAATGAATGTAATCTCCAAATAAAACTCTCATGTTATAAAATTTCTTTTAAATATTTCATGTCGTGAAATGTATTACAAATTTTTTTCTTATCTCTCCCAATAACTGAAAATTTTGTTTTAGCTGCTCTACATAAATATAAAAATAACGAACTTATAGTGCTATTTTAGACTTTTTATTAATTTATAAAATTGGAACAACAAAGCAGGTTAATTTTAATTGTCATATTTACATTATAAATTCACAAGCGGCAATTCGTAACTGTTTTATATCATCTCTGTAAAATAAAAGCCTGTTTGTTTTTTGTTTTTTTTTTTGTTATCTTTAATATAAATTACATATGTAATTATGGGTTGCCTGTGTAATTATGAGGAAAAAAAAATTTATATTGGAAAAATTTTATCTCTTTAAAAGTCCACTTTTAAAAAGTGGATTAAAAATATATAGTACTCGTATTTATAACCTATATGGGTCATAGAGATAATTTTTTAAACAAAACAACAATACTTTTTTTTGAAATCAAATGTTTTAATATTCTGTGTTTGAGGAATTTTATCTTAACTTTAAATATTTTTGTATAACATTATTAAGAATCCAGTAGAGTAATAATATCCATTGAAATTAACGTTTTGAACTTACAATGCATTTTTTGGCATAATAAAGCGATTAGATTCAATATAAATAAAAATCAAGACTATTAAATGTATCCTTTGTTTATTCGAGAAAATCTATTATAACAAACAAACAGCTGAAAGATTCAAACTAAAAATTTTCTACGATAATAAAGTTATGATGGCGAAAAAATTATGGTGATTCGATTTCTTATTAAATAATACAATCTGAGTAATATTGAATTTTATCGACGATACAAAAGAACGGTCAATAAGAGAGTGTAGGACGTGCCGTGAAACGCAAACAAAATTTAAAAGGGGACTAAAGTTACGCGATAGAATGATGCAAGTGCCAAGTAATTCGATTGTCCTGTCAATATGAGGGTGTTTACTCCATCCAAATACGCTACTGTACATACACACTTGCATGTGTACATGCTATGTACAAACACACATACAGGTTCGTGTAGTATATACAAACACGCAAGTGTGGAGAGTACACTAAACATAACCTATAACACGTGAAAACACAAATAGTCTACACCTGAAATGCAATTTAAGGTAAACTCTACTACCTTTTTAACAAATATTCAACGATACTTTCCATAACCTGATCGTTTAACGAAACTTTTATCGAATCTTATGTCAGCAACATTTAAGTCAACTTTTATCAAAAGTATATCATCTGTTAAAAAAGGATAATAAATTTTCTTAATCTAAAATAAATAGCAACTACTTTTTATTAAACTTACTTTTATATTATTCATAGTCTGACATGATTTGACGGGTTAATTAAATTATAGAAAATTTTTACTACTCGTATATCTAACAATTTTTTTGTTGTCTTCAGTCGACTGGTTTGATGCACCTCTCCAAGATTCCCTATCTAGTGCTAGTCGTTTCATTTCTATGTACCCCTACATCCTACACCCCTAACAATTTGTTTTACATATTCCAAACTTTGCCTGCCTGCACAATATTTTCCTTCTATCAGTCCCTCCAATATTAAAGTAACTATTCCAGGATGCCTTAATATATGGCCTATAAGTCTGTCTCTTCCTACAATAAGAAAATTTAGAAACCGATTGAAATTTTGTTTTAATTTTTTTTTAACAATGCAATAGTTACAATCAACCTTTTCTCAATAAATTTTCTTAAGTTTATAATGAAAGAAATTTTATCGGAAAGATTCCGTGAATTTATTAACTCAAAAACTTAAAATATATCAGAAGTTTTATTAGCTACTAAAACTTATAAGGTTTTTTTCAACAAGTACAGTAATCTTAAACCTAGACCATAGAGTTTTAGTACGGTAAATTTCCTAGTAAACGATAAGTTTCCTAGTAAGACAAATTTAAAAATATAATAATGAAAAAACCGATACAAGATCCTACTAAAAAATGGCACAAATTTAAAAGTCAACATTTTAAGAACTAAAGACTTTGTTTTAGTTTTTACAGCAATATTTTGAAAACAGTTCTTATATATTATTTTTTTTATTTAAGTTTATTCTATTTACATGGTTTTTAGTTCTTTTTATTTTTATAAAAGAACCACAACAAATAATGCTCGTCCGAAAAAAGCCGTTTACAATAAACTGAAAAGAAGTAAAAAGGTGTGTCGGAATACAAATAATTAAGTAAATGCAGAAAGATAAAATAAAAATCTGACAACAAAATTGTAATATTTTCCTGGCATTAGTTAATTATTCTTATACAGTGAACAAATAATGATACTTGAAAAAAGTTAGCTTAAATCTCTTTTTGAGGGTGTGGGTAATTTATGATAAAGTTTTATTTAAAAATTATCATTATATTTTTTAAAAATAAACCAAGATTTTAGAAATTCAAAAATTTGTATCTTTTTTTCTGCTCACTACCTCTAAATTAATCTTCCAAAAAGAAAAATTTGATTTTTCTACATTTACTATATAAAATGGAAGAAATAAAAAAAATCCATTAAAAATTTACAACTAATAAAAATATATTTGAGAATCTAAAGAAGCCAGCAACTATGTTCCATTCCCTTTCTGTTTTCCAATTAACTTTGAGATCAAAACCAGAATTGATCTTCGCAATCTAGCAACTTTGGTACGTTCAGCTTCGTACCTGAGTCAGACGTATAAGACGTGGCCTCACACAACGGACAAAAGCCCGAATTAATAAAACCAAATCTGGCCAACCTATCTCGAAAAAAGCACCATGTCCAGAAAGAAACTGTGTAACATGCCGATAGGGGAAAATCCACGTAACTATTTGCATACGTTTCTCATCAGAAAAAAAGTACCATGCGTGTAAAGGCCATTAGACGATTCTAGAGCGACCTTGGTTGTCTATTTCTTTTATGCGCCAAAAGGTGTTTAGCCTATCTTCTAGCCATCATAACGCAATCGCGTTTCAGTTGAAAGTATATCAATAGGCTTAATACTAGAAATAACAAGGATCGCCTCTCGAAAAACAGTCCTGTATAAAATTACCGCAGAAAACAAGAGGAGAAGATGGGCTCTCAAAAGAAAATTTCTGTAACATTTGTACCTCATTCGATCAGCCCAGATGAATGAATTTGCAATGCAAATGAATGTATATTCGATTCCGTGATGAAAAAAAGAGAAAATATCTCCATTCTACAACCTCTACCAAAAAAAAAGTGCTTACACTTAGCGTCAATGCATAAGAGCTAAAGAACAATTCCAAGTAATTCTCGGGTGTAATTTTTTGTCTTATCATTTTGTCTACTAACAGTATAATTATTTTAACTTTAAATGAATCAAACATTGTTTAAATACCTCAAAATACAATTAGATAACTTTGAAAAGTTAAGAAACTTTGAAAGTTTTTATAAAGCAAAGGGAATATTAAAATTAACTACTTTGGGTACAACATCCTTCCTTTATTAACAGGATATACTTTAGTATATAGGATAAAACTCTTTAATGCGTTAAACACTAATATAATTACAATTATTTTTAAATATATTAATTACTTCAACAGTATTTGTAAAACAACAACGATCATTTTTTTTTCAAATTTGAATTTTTTTAAATCCATATAAGAAAATGAGATACATATCGGGGCATTTCAAAACCGCGTAAAAGGTAATCCAACTCTCATTTGATGATTCAGTCATCCCAGTTCAATTAATCGGCTGTTCAGTATTTGAACGGCGTAAATAATTAACAAAAAAATAAGAGTTACGAAAGTCTACATAAACATATAACATGTATCGTAAAAAAAAAAATAATAATAAATGTAATACTGTATAAATAAATAAATACCTGTATTTTATATTTAATTTTTTTACGTTTGAAAGAGGATGAAATATACGATGAATCAAAGAAAAAAGAATCTATAATAATTAATCACAAAGAAACACGGCTTGTAATATAAAATTTGAGTACCTTACGTAAGTATACGCCAACAAAGAACAAGTAAACTTATAACCATTCAGGTGCATAAATACGTACAAGTAAAAGGAAATGCAAATTAAAAATCTAAACTTATTTAATTCAAACTATGTTACAATTTATATGAATAAAAAATGAGATGTACGTATTACTTACGTATGAATATATATGTATTTATATACATATACATATACATAAGGTATATAACTGCTACTACGGAGGTATCAAGCGATAGATGCATCGGAAGACAGGAGTATCAACAACAACGCAATTAAAAATAACTTACCGCGATGCGCTCGTTCGTTTGTATATTATACATTACTAAAGCATTAATAATAATAGTAATAAAAAGCAATAATTCTGTGTATCTATTAGCATATATTACAAAGTAACATGCACCAGCGCACGTGTTTTGTAAAATATATTACTCTCAAATTATTAAACTGTATTGATATGTAGAATGCTTATCCGACGTACCTACGTTAATCCTAATATGAAATATATAATATATATGTATAAATTATATAATAATTAATTTTTATATCTTTGAAAGAACAATTTATTAAAATTACAAAATCAAATCGGTAAAATCATTAAACAATAAAAAAGGACACTAATAACACGAACTGAATAAGTATCAATTTACGATTAAAACAAAAGTGGAATTTTCGAACGTCTGCGTATTATGGGTGCATATAAAAGCAAATATATATATAGTGTCCCAAAAGTAGCAGAATTTATATCTACAAAATGAACCTTTACTTACGCATCGATCAGCAAATTTGTGAAATACTTTAAGAGAGTAAACGCTCCGACGATTAAATATGAGAAATAAATACGACAAATGTCTTCCACGTCTCATATGACCTCGCGCAATCTTTTAACAAAATTTGCAATCATATTTTCTTAGACTTGTGGCTCAATTGTTGCTTTAACACATCGGGTTTCTTCTGTAAGTTCACGATTTGGTATGCGTTTGCTGTAAACCTTTACAGAGATAAAATCGCACGGTATAAGATCTGATGACCTTGATATGGCCGATTGAGATTACTGTTGCGTGAAATCAGCCTCCCGTGAAATTTCTATTATAACAACTCGATGGTTTCGCGCACCTCACGACACGTGGCGCCATCCTGCTGGAAGACTGCCGCAGCTGCTTGAAAATGTTCTTCTAGCGGTAAGACGTAAAGTATACTTCCAGCACTACGGTGCGCCTCCCCACTTCTCTTGTGCCGTTTCCACTCGCTTAAATCATTTCCCTGAGAAATGGATCGGTCGTGGGGATTCACATTCCTGGTCACCAAGATCGCATAACTCTGATGGCCGATTGTGATTACTGTTGCACGAAATCAGCGTCCGATATTTATTAGATATTAAATATTTACTATATATTAGATATTTGCGTCTACGGATAGTTGAAAAATATTGTATACAAAACAAAAATACATTCTCGGGAGGAATTCATTGTCCGCATTTTGGGTGCGGCTGAGCAACTTAATGATAGCCCTGAAAAACTAAAAAGAGCAAAAAAGCAGTAGAAAAGCGTGCCGAGAAATCTTGAAAATGGCGGGCACATTTTTGAACGTTCATTATAAACCGGTACATATAATGTACCAGGGTGTCCCATATAAAACGCAACCCACAATCACACATCCATGAAATTTCAAAAGTCAAGCTTACTTCCCTACCCGTTACTGAAATGGACTCGTCCAACATCTGAACATCGCGGCGACGCAGTAGAACACTACCGATAGTAACAACAATGTAATCATAACGTTCAGTGTATTGCTAGAGACAAGATGGTGTTTTAAGTCGTACTTCAGTACGAAATCAGTGGTTGCAGTGCAAGATTTGTTTCGCCAAAAGTACCCAGATAAACCAGCTATTAACAAAACATCAGTATTAAGGTTAACTGCAAAATTTAGAGACTCTGGTTTTGTTAATAACAAGAAACACAAAAGATCTGCGTCAGTGTTGAATACAGATACAGTCGCTGAAATCAAAGACCGATTACTCGCCTCGCCAAATAAATCGATCAGACGTTTTTCTGCTGAAATTAATTTTTCTAAATCAACCGTTCATCGGGCGACCAAACAATTACAATTACGACCTTATCGCATTCAAACGGTTCATCGACTTCTTGAGCCCGACAAAGAAAAACGGCTACAATATTGTCAACGGTTCCGTCGATTTCTGCGTGAGGGAATTAATGTTATGAATTCGTTATTTTTCACAGATGAAGCACGGTTTCATTTGGATGGCTACATAAACAGCCAAAACAGTAGAATTTGGAGCGCTGAAAATCCCGACGTTTATCACGAAAAACAATTACACCCGCAGAAGTCGGGCGTGTGGTGCGCGATATCGCGGAAGAAAATAATCGGTCCTATTTTTTTCGAGTACACCATTAATGCAGAACGATATCAGGATATTTTATTTCATTTCATCGCACTCTTGGAAGAGGAAGACAGACACTGCTGGCTACAACATGACGGTGCGACATCGCACTACGCAGGTTCAACTTCTGATTTCGTCGAGGAATTCTTTGGTAATCGTGTTATCGGTCGAGGCTTGTGGCCACCAAGATCTCCAGATTAGACTGCGGCGGATTTTTTTCTACTGGGTAACCTCAAAGAAAAAGCCTACAGCAACAAACCACGAACACTTGAACAATTGAAAGTCAATATTGAACAAGCTGTATTAAATATCCAGCCACAAACTTTGAAAAAAGTTGCAAGAAACTCTGTAAAAAGAATTGAAGCTTGTATTCAAGAAGATGGCGGCCACTTCCAACATTTACTCTAAATGTAAGGTAATGGATGGTAATAATAAAAATTGCATTTACATTTACACATGCCTTATTATTTCAATACCTACCAATATAAGGTTGGGTTGCGTTTTATATGGGATGCCCTGTAGTTTGGTCTAGTATATTGTTTCTAAATAAAATTTGAATTTTTCTAACTTCTTTGTTTTATTCAACTTATCTTACACATTTTGTTCATAATTAAATTCTCTACAAGTTTCGATTAACACTTTTATGTGTTTTTTAGCCATTTAACAAATTTATTGTATTTTTTACTCGAAATTTCTCAAAAACTACTGCAGATACCTTTCTGGGATCTACTTCATTCATATTTTTCAGGACAAACCCCATAAGGAATCACTATATTATTTATAGCTATTTTGCTCCTTAATTGTACAAATACTGCACAACAATGTTTAATTCTTTATTTCCAGACATTGTTTTCTTTAAACTGACTTCAAAAAAAAGTGAAGGTTCTCAATTCAACTGTATTTTTTTTCGGAAGTTGTTTTATTTTAATTTTTATAATTGATTTAATTATTTTTGGAACAAAAATATATCGCTTACCAATTAAAAAAATTAAAAACGTATCACTTAATTACAATTATTAGTCAACATGAAATAAAATAATGATAAAATTTGTAAGCTTACGATACCAAATTATTCAGATAATTTTTCCATATATACTCACTTACATAGATTTAACATAGCTGACCTCCGTGGCTGAATAGGTAGCATCTCGGCATTTCGTGCGGAGGTCTCGAGTTCAAATCTCGGTCAAATATGGCATCTTTTCATACGCTACCAATTTCCACCGGGCTCATAACCATAGCTCTTTCTTTTTTGGTGCCCGCTCTTTCATAACAATAAAAAAAATTTATCGTATTTTAATAAATCTTTATTAGTTTTAGATTTTACTTCAGTTTTATCTGTAAAAAATAAAAAAATAATGAATTAATAAAGTAATAAAAATAATTGTATTCATTTCATGTTATACCAAATTTTTTATAAGTTAATTTTTACGGGTGATTACTATTAATAAAAAAACGAGTATATAATAATCATAAAATTACAAAAATTTGACAATTTAAAATATTTAATTAAAGGAAATTAAAAAAAATAATAAAATCGTGTAATACCTTGGACCTCCTCCACAGACGTCTGTTAACGTCGCCTCTTTTTCCGCAATCGAAACTGCAACAAACGAAGGAAACATTCTTCCATAAGGTTGCGCCATTTTTTGAACGCACTATAGTATCTTCTAGATGGATTAAATATAACGTATAAAAAATGTTTAAAACAAAAATTACACCATTTTGACGGTTAAGTAGATTATTTATTTGTTTGTCATACATATAAATCAGTATTATATAAATAGCTCTACGCATTCATCATAAGAGAAAAATATAATTATTTTGTTAAAATGGTCTTATTTTTTTTGACTTCGGAAAGTATTTTTTGCACAGATTTCTGGATCTTTTAAATAGATTTTTTAAAAAGAATATTAAAAAACCAATTGTTTTTTGGCCGGCCTCCGTGACGCGAGTGATAGCGTCTCGACCCTTCATCCGGAGGCGTCCCGTGTTAGAATCCCGGTCAGAAATGGCATTTACACGCGCTACAAAAACACATGTGTTTTTATTCTTTAATTGTTACTCGCAACCGTACGATACGGCCTAGTCTCCAAACTTGTTGAGTTCAATCTTATTATCGCAGGTTGTATTAAATTATAATTGTTAATACGAATCGGTGTTTGTTTAATTCACTGTCCACTAAACATAACCCAAACATCAATTAAAAGCATTAAAACTACAAAAATATGGAATTACTATTTCACAGAAATAAAATGAACTGTTCTACTGCTCTTATAGTTTGTCGGTAGATAATGAAATTATTGATTTCGTACCGTATTTTAATAAATTTTATATAATTTTAATTAAACATTCGTAATTTTATTGTGTTCAATCAAATGTTACTTGTTTATTAATTATATTTTCAATTCTGTTTACTATGAAGTGGATTTCTCGAAGTAAGAATTTAAATCTACTAATATGGATTTTTAATATTGAGAATATGTATCTATTTCTCCTAACCCGATCACATAATTTTATTTGTGCATGCATTCATTATTTAAATCATATATATATGATTTAAATAATATTCCTGCTGACCTCAGTGGCTGAGTAGGTAGCGTTTCGGTATTTCGTGCGGAGGTCCCGGGTTCGAATTCCAGTCAGGCATGGCGTTTTTTTCATATGCTACCAATTTCTACCAGGCTAATGATTATAGCTGTTGATACCCGCTCTTGCAAAAAAAAAACATATATATATATATATATATATATACTTATTCCTGAAAGTAATATTAGCTTGTCATTCCTAGGTAAACTTTTTTCATAATTTTTGTTCTCGCTCTAAAACAACAAAAAAACAAGATAATTTTTGATAATAAATTTAATCTTAATATTTATAATAGAACAAACTATATAAAATAAGAATATGGTGAATCGAAGCAACTGGTTTTATTATCTACTAACAGATTGGAATCGCAATCGAGTAATTATTAAAATTTTAAATACAAACACTCTTCAATTAATACTTTTTAAACGTTTACAATAGATTTAAAAAAAATAAAAACTCGTCCTGAAGAAGCAGAAATCTCTGCAAAAATACCTAAATGAGATAGCGGAAAAAAGTAGTAAGTGAAAATGTTTTAATCTTAACAAAAATAACTTTATCATATATTTTATAAAATACATCAGCAGCTGCATTTATTGCCAATTTAAAAGCGCCTTCTTAAAAAGTGCCTTCGGTTACAGCCACTTGACGCACAGTTTGCAATCGATTATTTCTTTCATCAGCTGTATTATAATATAACCTCCGGCAGTTACGGTTTGATACATCGGTAAAAGACGCAAAAGTTGTTCAAAAGACTTCGTTATCTTGTGAGTTAAACTTAGGAGTTGGGATTGTTACTTAACAATCTCGTTTGTTGAAAATCAATAAGAATATAAATGTAGTTCTTTTCAACAAATGATAATCTCATTTCATAAAAGCTCGTATCAAATTAAGGCATTTTTTCTTGGTTAAGTAGGAAGATAGATAATTTAACTGGCCTATAGGAAAACTTCCTTTACAAAGTAATCATATTTCGTGCATAATCTCGTTTAGCTACAGTGTCCCACGAAGAAACGGAGAAACTTTCATGACACGTTCTAATGGTGAAAATAATTTAAAAAAACCATTTAAACATAGGTCTAGAAACGCTTTGTTTTCGAAAGATTTCGCCCGGATTTCAATTCTTCTAATAAAAAGAAACCCTATTGTAATTTTTGGGACCCAAATTAAGGAGTAAATTGTTGATTTCTTATATAATTTCAACCGGGAAATAGATTAAAACAGGTCCCAGAACTGTAATTCCATTAGTTTTTAAGATATCCGATGTAGAGCACAAAATGCGGTGCCGAAAAACAATTATTTTTTTTAGGTTTGTAGTACAACAGTTTTGTTAAATGACTATCAAAAAGTTTTGTTTTCGAGCCGTAACTCGAACTGAAAACGTTTCTAGACCTATGTTTATATGAAGGTTTTTCATTATTTTCACTATTAAAAAATGTCCTGAAAGTTTCCCCGTTTCTTCGTGGTACATTCTGTATTTTATTTAAAAAGCTTAAAAACGTGAAGGAACAAGATCCTCTCTTTTTTTAAGACGATCATCAACATGCTACGCGAATTTCTGATACTGCTGCTCTGAATAGATGCGCATAGTGAAACCACTCCCTAAAATTTTTCAAATAAGATTTGTGTTATGGTTTTTTACCATTTATTTTACCTTTCAGTATTAACCGTATCGTTTTATATTTCGGTCCTCGCACGGTATATTCAAAGCACGTCAAATTCATTTATTATCTCTCTTTTGCACTTACAAATAGATTTTTTCAGCGACAAATCAAACTCGTAATCATTATTTTTATTTAAGTTTGATTTCAGTTTATTAATAATAGATTTTTTTTGTCTTCAGTCATTTGACTGGTTTAATGAGCTCTCCAAGATTCTCTATCTAGTGCTAGTCGTTTCATTTCGGTGTACCCCCTACATTCTACATCCCTAACAATTTGTTTTACATATTCCAAACGTTTCCTACCTACACAATTTTTTCCTTCTACCTGTCCCTCTAATATTAAAGCGACTATTCCAGGATGCCTTAGTATGTGGCCTATAAGTCCGTCTCTTCTTTTAACTATATTTTTCCAAATGCTTCTTTCTTCATCTATTTGTCGCAATACCTCTTCATTTGTCACTTTATCCACCCATCTGATTTTTAACATTCTCCTATAGCACCGCATTTCAAAAGCTTCTAATCTTTTCTTCTCACATACTCCGATCGTCCAAGTTTCACTTCCATATAAAGCGACACTCCAAACATATACTTTCAAAAATCTTTTCCTGACATTTAAATTAATTTTTGATGTAAACAAATTATATTTCTTACTGAAGGCTCGTTTCGCTTGTGCTATTCGGCTTTTTATATCGCTCCTGCTTCGTCCATCTTTACTAATTGTACTTCCCAAATAACAAAATTCTTCTACCTCCATAATCTTTTCTCCTCCTATTTTCACATTCAGTGGTCCATCTTTGTTATTTCTACTACATTTCATTACTTTTGCTTTGTTCTTGTTTATTTTCATGCGATAGTTCTTGCGTAGGACTTCACCTATGCCGTTCATTGTTTCTTCTAAATCCTTTTTATTCTCGGCTAGAATTACTATATCATCAGCAAATCGTAGCATCTTTACCTTTTCACCTTGTACTGTTACTCCGAATCTAAATTGTTCTTTTACATCATTAACTGCTAGATCCATGTAAAGATTAAAAAGTAACGGAGATAGGGAACATCCATTTCGGACTCCCTTTCTTATTACGGCTTCTTTCTTATGTTCTTCAATTGTTACTGTTGCTGTTTGGTTCCTGTACATGTTAGCAATTGTTCTTCTATCTATGTATTTGAACCCTAATTTTTTTAAAATGCTGAACATTTTATTCCAGTCTACGTTATCGAATGCCTTTTCTAGGTCTATAAATGCCAAGTATGTTGGTTTGATTTCTTTAATCATCCTTCTATTATTAATATAAGAGCTGTGATTGCTTTCCTTGTTCCTATACTTTTCCTGAAACCAAATTGGTCTTCTCCTAACACTCCTTCCACTCTCCTCTTAATTCTTCTGTACAGAATTCTAGTTAAGATTTTTTATGCACGACTAGTTAACCTAATTGTTGTGTATTCTACACATTTATCTGCTCCTGCTTCCTTTGCTATCATGACTATAACACTCTTTTTGAAGTCTGATAAATAAATTTAAATACTTTTAAAAAAAAAGCATTCAAATCTAAATATTGGCAATTTGATTGCGACCTCCTGGTTGAATTAACATTTTTGCGGGCATGGATTAAATTCAAAATTTCTGTAATTTTATACTACAGAAATTATATATGTATATTTTAAATATTCTATTTTGACCTTATAATTCAATATCAGTATTTTTTTTTTTAACAATGGGACTGTTAACTAATCTGTCAAACTCTGGGGACACGGAATCAAAACGCTTCCTTTCAGAATGCGAGAAATCTTAGAGAACTCCGCAATTAAACTATTAAAATTCACTGAAAAGAACTGAACTCTTGAGGGAAAAGAAAACTGTGTAACTCTGTTTACCTTAGCAAAATTGTTAAACAAACCCTGACAAAAATAAGAACGGGAAAGAGTAAAGTTACATATTCGTACACCTACGTCTTTTATCGGGAAACAATGTATACACACTAATGCACAATCATCACTCAGTACGGATAGATATATATATAAACACGCGCACACGCTTAAATACACACATATAAAAATAAATTTATCAATATCGTGTTGGATAAGTTACTAATAAGAATATATATCTTTTAAATCGTTCGATTAACAACGTGTATTGAATGATATAAATCTGTAATAACTAACAGTGAATTGTACACAGATAATCTATCAAGTCATGTACTTTAAAGCTAAATAAAATGAACTATTATTACAATATAATGTATGATATTTAATGGCATGTAACAATGTAATGGTTTTCTAATAAAGTATACATAACACATATGATTAAATGATTAATGTTTTTTAATTCAATTATTAATTATTTAGAATACTTAATAGTAAAGAAAAATTCTTTCACGGTGCTAAGTCATTTTAACACCATAAATTAACAAAAGTTAAATTTCTAAATAGTCTTTCATATTATTTTACACGCAGGTCTAAATAAAATATGCCTAATAATAAAATTAATTGACTATTGATTGAAATATGAATGTAAATCTAATTAATTATAAAGGTTATTTTTATACAAAATTCTTATGTATAATTTTTATGTTTTTTTTTTTACCCAGATAAAAATCTTAATTTAAAAACAATAAAAAACTTCATGTAAAAAACTTCATGTAAAAAACGATGTACTCGTATTTAAAAATAAAAAAAATGGTAAGATCTGTCCTAAAAACCAGACTGGGGATGATTTAAAATACTTGTACCAATAATGCGTTTTGAAAGTTTCAAAACTGTGTATTTTTCATTATATTATTTGACTAGCATTCCCCATCGCGGCTTCGCCTGCGATATATGCGTATAGATTTTAAAAACAGGAAATAGTAGTTATGTGTGGGCTGTTGCTCTCAGAGTTATCCCTGCTATTATCAACTTACCGAAAAGATAGCTTACTTTAAATAAATAACAACTTTTCAGTAAAATAATATTTTGACAGGGCTCTGGTATAGATTTACTTTGTCGAAGATAATAAATTCTATTAACCCTGTAAGTTCTACGTCTGTGATTTCGCCGATCTAGGCATTACGAATATGTTAATACCAATTTGAAATTGGGATCTACACCAATTATAAGTTATCCTGATGACACTTGTTAGTATATAGAAATCAACAGAGTGAACTTATCCTCACGTAAGGATAAGTTCTCGTGGGTCGCGACCAAAATCCACCGGATTGGTCTGGCGGTGAACTCGTCATCGCAAATCAGCTGATTTCGAAGTAGAGAGTTATAAGGTTGAAATCCTAGTAAAGGCAATTACTTTTATATGGATTTAAATACTAGATCTTGGATACCGATGTTCTTTGGTGGTGGTTGGGTTACAATTAACCACAGATCTCAGGAACGGTGAAACATCTTCCTTCAGAGAATGAATGAGGATGTTTAGCCTTTAGGTTCTGGGCTAAAGGTGGTTCCGGAGGCGTAAGATGGTTTTTCTATTTAGCCTCCGGAACCATCTTAGGTGGTTCCGGAGGCTAAACAGAAAAAAGAGAGCGCCACAGTCGCGGTCAAGGTAGACGATGACATTAAATTTCGTAAATCACATAAATACTGTCTGAAGAAGTCAATATTAGTGTAAATAATGGCAGATATAGAGAGTAACAATCGATATAAAATAACGTCATTAAATTTAGTAAAGAGATTGTAGTTTATTTATTTATATATTTTTACTTCCTTGTACGAAGTAAAGGAAGTATTATAATCGTGAAGAATTTCGGTTTTCAGATTTCAACGGAAATATCCATTTGACCATCCCTAAATCCATTTTGACTAGTTTCGGCGTGACGTCTGTACGTATATACGTATGTATCTCGCATAACTCAAAACCGATTAGCTGTAGAAAGTTAAAAGTTTGGATTCAGAACTTTTGTAACATCAAAAATGTCCAAAAAAGCCCAAAATCCAAACTTTTTGGATTAAAATCCAAAGTTTGGATTTTGTACTTTTGTTTAACTGCAGTAATAAGCCCTATTTGAGAGATTTTCTAATGATATATCAAAAGTGGTACTTCTTTTCATTAGTTCTCTAGAGTTATAGCCAAATAAAATTTTCATTAATGAAATATTTTGATCTCACAAGGGGAAGGCGCATCGGTTCGAATCCGACTTCATTTCCTTTTTTCAGTTAAAATATATTGATTTATTAATAATTATTAACCTCTTATTGTAAAAGTAAATTACAATATATTCAATAATAACAGTAAATAATAACCAATAAAAAATTAAATTCAATAACTATAAAAAAATCAGAAGTTATTAATGAAATAAAATTTTATGTACTTTTAAAAATGTGTATATGTAATTTAATAGACGTACAAGAAATCACATCAGATTTTTTATTTAATTTATGATTTGTAATGTAGTTACAGTGATGAGGTTCCAACTGTGGTAAACATTTCGAGGGTCAAAGAAAACTACAGTTAAAATTTCGTAATAATTGGTTTAGTAGTTTTCGCGGTTATCGGGAACAAACGTAAAAGACGTTGTTCCTTTACACAGTAATGAAAAAAAATCTAACATATTTACTAGTAGTTGTAGGAAAAGAAAACCCGCATTACGTACTGAATTTTAACAAATTGATCTCTACAGTTAAATTAAAACGACGTGACGTACAAAACAGAATTTTCGAACGTACTCACTATGGAAGATTTAGACAACATCAAAAATAATCTTACTTCATTAGCAATATTGCACTCTTTTCACTGACATCGATCATTTCACTGACACTTCTTTGGTGACTACTGTAAAAAGTTTTCCACTATATCCCTAATTTTTGTTTAAAAACTTTCTTTTTGTAAAAAGGGACCACGAAGGGAAAAATTTAAAAAAATAAGTTTATCAAAATACAATATAATATTAAATAAAATTGAATAGTATATTGAGAAAGGCAAGATAACAGGAGAACAGTCTAAGAGGCAAATTGTTTGTTTTAAGACAGAATAAAAGTAACATGTTGGTGATTTGCCGATGATAAAATTCCTTCTCGGGATCTTCCCATTACCCTAATCTAAAAAATGACAACCGCCATTAAGAAGCGGGAAAATTTATTAACTAGGAACTTTACACCAAAATTTCATAAAAATCGGAAAATGCGTTCGACCGTAACTGCATCATAAAATCATCGAGTTAATATAAGACCTTGGTTTGCACGGGCAACAACTTTACCGAATTATTTTAATACTGATAATCATTTTATAAAATTATTGGTAGATTAACAAAATATCCTCAAAACCCTGAACCTGTTTGCGGTACAATTTCAGTCGGTGGAAAGAACAGCAGTTCTTAAATAGAACCATAATTAACAAAAACATGGACAATTTCTACCAAGGAAATGTTCTTAAAAAATCTTATATAAGCTCTAATAGAAAGATTTAATGTGAGGAAGATATTCTACATTTCATAAAGAACTTAAAGGTTATATTGATTGTGAAATCTACGAACGATGGATTAGAGAAAACTGCAAGAAATATGTTGAAAGAGCAAATAAAATGCAAAAGAGGATGACTAAGGAAATGGAAATATGATGTTATGCAAGTTTTTCACCCGTACTAGGTATCCATCATTAATAAATTACATTCCAGAGTACACAAGAATGGAAGCGTATTGTTAGGAAAATAAGGGTACACTTTGACTCTAACCCTGAAAAAAGATGTAATTAGTAACTCGGAAAGAGTACAAAAGTAATAACCCCTCTCAAACTATAACCAAATTCAAATCATTGAAAAAGGCATCAAGAAATAACAGCATTCATTTTCTACAACATGTGTTTCGAATTGAAAGCTTATTGTTCTTTAACATAATTAAATCATTTTCCGATGTGAACTACGCCTCATTCAATTCACCTGCAATTGTGTGGTTATTGTACCCAACAGACAAACAGAGGTAATGTGTAAAAGCCAGTCCCTCTGAAGTTTTTATAGATATTTACTTTTTATTTAAACATGTAGATCGATAAAAAAAGAAAATTAGAATTTGTTCTGTTTCCAGACAAACCCAATACGGTTTGAATAAAACTACATTTTTTGGGGATGAGTTAAAGATACTGTTTCTTGACATTAAACTGAATTCATGTCTAAAATAATTCAAAATTTGAACTGAGAAAATATGTTTTATAATCATATACAACTAAGAACGTATTTGAAAGAAAAAAATATTGCAACAACTAATTAAAAAAGGAGTTATGAGGGAAAAGCATGGAAAATTAAAGTACACGGTTAAGTACAAACGTTCTTACCCTTGTATTTTAATTTTTGAACTAGTAAGAATTAATCAATAATCCTTAAAAGGATAAATAAATATGAGTTATCTATTGATACCAAGACGAATTTATTTTCACACTGGATTACCACACGCACATTACCGCACAAGTTCTATTCTAATTATTAATTAATTTATTTATTTATCACGCTCTCTTTTTGCAAATAGTAGGTTATACATCGGAAGTCAGTCCCTTTAAACTGCTGGATCTAGTATAATATAATGAAATATAATATATCTGCTGATAAGTTCAGTGACGCGTAAGTGCTCTGTGAATAGCAGCAATCAAGGGAATTCACTACCGCTTTTTTCTCCCCGTGAATTCTCTCCCCAGTATCCCATGATAATCTGATAATGATGATCTCCGCAAGAACTGATCACAGTAGAAAGGGAAAAAGGATGAACCTAAGGGCAGAAAGAGAAAGAGAGAGATAGGCTGAAAGTAAAAAAATATATAGGGTAACAAAAAAAAATCTCGTAATAACAAGAAAGATAGACGAACAAATAACGTTATTTATAAAAAGAAAAGTTTTTTTATTACTTTATTTTTATATTTTCTAACTAAGCTTTAAAAAAGAAGCTGACAACAAACTTGTTATACTTTCCTGTCATTGGTTATTCTTATATAGTAGAAAAAAGTTAATCGACAAATATCGATTTTTTTTTTTAACTTTTTCGGCACCCCATCCCAAATTTTGCCACCAAAGTATATTTTTGGGTCATTTGCACTACTACTATGCGCAGAATGTTATTATAAAAGTCGGTTAAAAAAAATGCAATAAATAAAAAGATAGCTTTTTTCGATTTGTGGGGAACGGGGGAATTATGTGTAAATTTTTTTTTAGATGGTAAGATAAACGCGCAAGTATGTACTGAGTTTAATATAAAACGAGGCTATTTTTTGCAAAATTTTGAGTAAATTGATCCCAAAGAAATTTATCTACTCCACTCCCTAGAGATATTGACCCCAAACTTTCACCAATAAATTGTCCCACACAGACAAATCTCTGTGCCAAATTTCATCAAAATGGATTTATGTAGTCAAATGTTATTAAGCTTCAAACATGCCAACACACGGTACATACGTATGTACGAACATTACCCCCCCACATTTGTTGGTGGGAGGGGGGTTCCTGGGTAATGAAACGTAGAGAAATGCAAAAATATAACAATCCCAATTTTTTTATCGATTGTCATACTTTCCTTCTTGCAGTAGAGCTGTACAGCTGTGATGCCAGTAAAGTAATTATTAATTTTCACTTGTAATTATTAAAACTGTTTTTAATGATTTATAATATAACCTAGGTATTTAAGAACAAAAATTAGATGAGATCTTTTACACTGCACTTATCTGTTCGTTCGTGCTAATTTCCACAAATAACAAAAAATTTACTCTATTCGCTTAAGAATTAAGAGAAAGTTAAAAGTTCTCTCTGTCTCTCTCACTCTCTCTCTTTAAAAAGCATCCATAATGATTTGTAATGCATTAGTCTCCACTAAGTTCTGATGGACAAAAAAGTACAAATCGATATTTTAATGGATAATTACATTACCGTAAATCAGCTAGTACACACGCAAACGACTTCTCTCTACTAGGTACAGGTTGTCCATATTATTTACTTCACCACAACATAAACAAAGTTATTAATTTGTTACTTTACACTATTCGCTTTTTTCTTACGGTTAAGATACACATATTACTGTGTTACTTTACACAATAAGAAGTTTTCTCTCAGAATAATTATGTACACAATAGGCGGCTATAGCTCTGTTGTGAATTAACGTAAAACCTGGACCCAGTATCAAATACATTTTGTTGGAACAGCTTGCTGACCAACAGTATATATTCAAGTCATTGAAGAAGCAACGGAAAACTCACTTTCAAGTAGCCAGGCATGGACGCTTGTTGATTTTGAAAATAGGTAGACTGTTTTTATCAGGTTGCTTATAATCATTACAGTTAATAGTTTCTAAAAAGAAAAAAAAACTAACGTTTTTGATGCGTCAAATTCATATTTCACGACATGTTTTGGAGTTATAGGTGAAACAAGAAATAATCCAAGCAGTAAAAGGCTCCCTCCAGCAGTGGCGGCTCTCGTATAGGCATTACAGAACTGCAGCAACACCTATTTCCATTTAATATATCGATAACATTTTATATAGTCCTTCTTACTTCGTTGTACGAAGTAAAGGAAGTATTTTGATAACGAAAAATTTCGGTTTTCAGATTTCAATGGAAATATCCATTTTCACTAGTTTAGACGTGACGTCTGTACGTACCCTTATGTATCTCGCATAACTCAAAAACGATTAGTCGTAGGATTTTGAAATTTTGGATTTAGGACCGTTGTAACATCTAGTTGTACCTTTCCCGTTTTGATTGCAATCGACTGAACTGAAACTGTTCAAAAAGTTTTCTTAACTGAAGTAATAAGCCTTCATTAAAATATCGCTTTTCAACGATATATCATAAGTTGTACTTATTTTCATTTGTTCCAGAATTATAGCCAAATAAAATTTTAATTAATGAAATATTTCGATCTTACAAGGAAAGGAACATCGGTTCGAATTAGACATCTCCTTTTTTTAACTTTTTTTTTTTTTAAATATAAATATATTGATTTATTAATAATTATTAACCTGTGATTGTAAAAAAACATACGTTAAATAATAATTCAATAATAACAATCATTTTTTTTTTAAATATGAAAAAATATCAGAAGTAAATGAAATAAAATTTTATGTGCTTTTCATTTTGGAAAAAATGTGTATATGTAATTTAATAGGCGTGCAAGGAAGTCATCAGGTATCCACATAAAATTTTTTCTTTAATTCTTTCTTTATACTTGTACAATATATAATCCTTAAGACTAGTGTCAGTAGCCATCCCCCAGTTTATGAAAAAGATACAAAAATCTTTGTATGGAACTGTGCGCTTCACAGTTCCAGCGGCGTGGTGTGTAGCTGTTGTACGCATGAGCACTTAGGAAGCTGCACGCGAGGCTGTGAGAGATAGAGAGACAGAGAGCGCTGTTTCTCACGCAATGCCGACCCAGGCGTGCTGGTGGAAAGTATATTTTTTTTTACTCCGCGTGTTTATGGAACGTTCCTTGTTCGTTCCCATTTCTAGTTTAGTCGGTGGAAGGAATATAAAAGCGGTTTAGTTGTTTTTTCAGTTGTGATCAGAAGATAGCTCTTTGATTGTCAAATATGTTCAAAAATACGCTGGAAGAACGAAAGAGAAGGTAATTAGTAAAAACTAATTATGTAGTTGTTTCTGTGTACATAAAAATTTTAATTAAGCACCGTTGGTCTATAGTAAGCGAACATTTTATTAAATTATTATCTAATAATACTAAAAAATATTATCTATATTGACATTCTATTAGTTATTCGGTTAAAACGAATACTGTTTTTTAAGCACAATGTGCTTAAAATCAATATACCATATTCTTGAATGCGATTCAGTGTAGAATTAGATTATATTATCTTGTTTCTAGCTATTCTATTTGATTCATTATTTTTCCGGTTCTTTCATTTTACAGAAAACTTTAACCACGGCCTTGAAAAGGCTCAGAAAAAAATTTTCTGGAGCAGCACCCCCACTAATTTTAGCTACGAGCCGCCACTGCTCTCCAGTACAGCTTTTGCTTTCTCCTACATGAAATATTATAGCATGCTTTAAAATAAAGAATTACAAGTAAGAAGTTTTAAATCCTTAATAGAATTAGGTATGTAATAATTAATATACTGCATTCTTCTTCTTCTTCTTCTTCTTCTTTTAAGCGTCTTCTGCTTAGCGAAGGTTGACGGTTCACTTTGAACGTGATGCTGCAGCATGGAAAGCCTCCTTCGACGTACAAATGTACCATCTTCGAAAATCCTTCAGTCACGAATTCTTCCGCCTCCTGTATTTTCCCTTTAATTGTAAGTTGAAACAACTGGTACCTCTCTCCTCTCAGAATGTGCCCTAGATATTGAGTTTTCCAGCAGTTCTTTTTGGTTCCTCGTCAGACAAAGAACTTGGTCATTTGAAATTTACAGCGCCCAAGGTATGCGCAAGAGACGGCAATACACATTACATTTCAAAAGCACCAATTCTCTTCTCCACACTTTGATCAAGGATTCAGCTTTCGCATCCGTACAGAAAAATGGAGAACACGTAACAACGAGACAACTAGTCGTTCTGATTCTCAGCTGCAGAATAAGATCTGATCTTAAAAAAAGTTTCCTCATGCCAATAAATTGCCTCCTAGCCTGTTCTATTTTAGATTTTACCTCTCTCTTGCAATAACACTGATCATCCAGCCCAGTGCCAAGTATTTTAAGGAGGATCCTCGTTCGATGTTATTGCCCTTTATCGATAGGGTTGTCTAGATTTTCCTTCAAGAGAACACTATAACATTGGTCTTAGAAGCATTAACAAACAGGCCAAACTCCTCACCGCACTGAACTAAATTGTCTATCATGAGCTGAAGCGCAGGTAGTTCAACCGCTTTGACAACAGTGTTATCCGCGTACTTGATGCTGGGTAACCTTTCCGTTTATCACGATCCCACTGCTTTCCTCCGTCAACACTTCCCTAAAAATTTCTTCAGAATAAATTTGGAATAAAAGAGGTGATAATACTAAACCCTAACGAACACTCTTCCTGAATGCAGTCGCTTCGGTTAAGAGACCTGCATTACTTAATTTAATTAATATTACAAACAAAGAATAAACACTATTTTCAGCTAATTTAAGTTTTGAAGTCACTGGACGTTCGTTGCACTTACTAAATGAATAGGTAGGAGATGAAAATTGCACAATGACGTTAGAAATGTAAAATATTATCTCTCAAACAGGGTACCTAACAAACTATGTGAAGCCAAAACGAACTGCGTGGTTGCTTGGCTGTGTAGAAATTAAATTAAATTTTATTTAATAATAATTGTAATTATTTTATAATTGAAAATTAGTTCATTAATTTTAGAAGGCATATAAATTTATTATCTTTATTTTAATATCATTTTTTGTTTAAATAGATTGTGCCACAAAATCTTTATGGAAAATATTAAAAATTTCGTATTTTTTTTTTCTTCCAGTCGATTAAAATTTCAGGTAACATCCAAAAAACAATTTCATCAATAAATTCGGGAAATCAATGTTACCGAGTTGTTTCTTTTAACTAAAAATAATAGTAAATTTATTTACTTTTATCAACTTTTAAATTCAAAAAATGTATTTCTAATAAGTAACATGTTAATTCGGATTACGATTACCTCACTTTACGGTATTTATAAATTAACAAAGAAAGGAAAAACTGTATTTTTATTTTTTCTAATAAACTAAAACTTTCTTTGTAGTTAAATATTAATTTTTTAATGGAGGCGAATCTTCAACATCGGAGAAAGAACAACAAAAGATAAAAAAAGTAAAAATAAAATCAATAAACCCGACATAGTAACGTTAATGCCTCGTTAAATAAGTCTGTCGAATCACCTCATTAAGAAATGAAAACGCATTGAGACATTGTCTGCTTTTCTGATCTGCGGTCAGACTCTATGCGGTGGCGCCCCTCGATCCATAAATCGCTAAAATAGAAGCTATCACAACATGCCCTGCGCGGTTCGCCAATAAAAGCGGAGAGTCGGGGCGTATCCAACGCTATAAAACATCTTCGCTCTTAATTGGATCGGCATAAATATTT
The DNA here is from genome assembly GCF_047948215.1 of Lycorma delicatula. Lineage (NCBI taxonomy): Eukaryota > Metazoa > Arthropoda > Insecta > Hemiptera > Fulgoridae > Lycorma > Lycorma delicatula. The sequence continues at coordinate 125,190,972 of NC_134462.1, forward strand.
GCCGTATTTGATGAGTCTCCCGGTTTTTTAATTTTTTATTTTATTTTCTTCATTGCCACCACTTATCATCACGATTTGTAAGCGGTTGCTCTTCCAAACAGCCGCCTCTAAAGAACGCGCTTCTTCTTTATTGATAATTCATATTTACAAACTAACATCTGCTTGTATCCCTATCATCGGAAATAAATTTTTTCAAACAAATGAATCTAGCCAGAACAGTACATATTCTTTGTAAGTGTACCTTAATCCAAAATTACGATAGCGATGAATAATTTTAAGGCGAGCTTAAATATAATTATATATGTAATTATATTAAACACATCACTATGGTTATTCGATTAATATCGACTTAATTATAAACTGATAAACCGTATTAGGCAGTGAAAATAAAAATCTAAAAGATAAAATAAAAATTTTACTACAATTACAGTGATAGCCTTTCAATGATAGGCTTTCAAGTCTAACCCACCGGGTTGGCCTAGAGGTGAACGCGTCTTCCCAAATCAGATTATTTGGAACTCGAGATTTCCAGCGTTCAAGTCCTAGTAAAGGCAGTTACTTTTATACGGATTTGAATACTAGATATTGGATACCGATGTTCTTTGGTGGCTGGGTTTCAATTAACCACACATCTCAGGAACGGTCGAACTGAGACTGTACAAGACTTTTACTTCATTTACACTCATACATATCATCCTCTGAAGTATTATCTGAACGGTAATTCCCGGAGGCTAAATAGGAAAAAGAAAGAAGGCTTTCAAGTCTATCTTAAAATATAACTGCATAACTAGATCTACTATTATTAACACAAAAAGCTATCTGATCGATCTCATCTGCTATCTCTCAAGATATGGCCGAGTCAACACAGCGACTCAAAAAGGTCTTAACCTTGAAAAATTTCACTACAGCTAATAAATTTTTGGAATGGATTCGGAAAGGTATGTAGAATAGAAGTGTGCTTTAGCGGACACGAGCGAATAATTATTTATTAAAAAATTAAGGAAAACTTGTTCGTTATTCGCCAATAGTGGCTTTAATTTTCATCGCAAGAATAAAAAGACAATAAAAACCAATAGATAGCTGAGGAAATTTCACATAATAAACTTACCAGGTACTGTTTTCTACAAGTAAAACTAAGGGCGCTAGCGAATTTTACAATAAGGACCAAAATCGCGCTATGGTAGAATAGCTTGGAAACTGGATACCTTCTCTTAAGATTAAATGAATAAATTAATAATTAATCCGTAATTTCGTAATTATGTTCGTGAAAGAGCTTTTTCATGCTAAATTGTGTTAGTTTTCTACTGGTGGTATTCATTTTTTCATAAGATTAAAAATAAACAAAATATTGACAAAAAACTACATAATTAAATAAAAACCGTTTTTTTCCACAAGCAGAAAAAAAATTTCAAAATCAATCTAATGTAAGGTTAAATATTGATAAATGACGTACTTTTACATAAATCTAAAATTGTATAAAAATATCTATTTTCATTAATTTTTTATAACGATTTGTTTACAGCACCATTTTCAGTGTTTACGAAGTATACTAACATTTACTTCCTAAAACTCATTAAAAAATTAACGTTTTTGAAAAACTATCTCTGCCATTTTAAAATACTTGTTTTACCTTACAAATAATAATTAAAAGATTTTCATATTTGAAAAAACAGATTTAGTAACAATCGGGTTTTGAACGTTTCCCAAGGTACTAAATCACTTTTTCTAAAAGATTATATTTTCAAATACGGACAAATAAACAATTAAATAAGATATAGAGATATCCGTATGGAAAGAGTGGAGAGTAATCTTAAGAACACAATGCTGAATTGACTTTTTCATTTTTTCAATTTATTTACAGTAATAGGCGTTTTATCAACAACTTGAAAATTTTCACAGTAAATCTGCATTAATAAGCGATCAGAAATTAAAAATACTTTGAAAATTTAATTTAATTTACAGAAACAGAGTTATGGAAGTTTATTTATTGCCTTCCCTCGAGTTTACGCTACCTATGTACGATAGTTACGGCGCAATTTTTGTGCTTATTATAAAATTCGCTAGCGCCCTTAGTTTTGCTCGTAGAAAAAAGTACCCGGTAAGTTTATCATGCGAAATTTCGTCAGCTATCTGTTGGTGCTTTGTATTTTTACATGCGATTAAAAATAAAGCCGCTATAAGCGAAAAACTACAATTTTTTTTCGTTACTTTGTTAATAAACAATCAGTTAATCGCTCTTGTCCGCTAGGGCATACCTTTATTCCAAAAACTTTTCTCAACCCATTCCAATAATTTATTTGTTGTAGTGAATTTTTTTCGAGGTTAAGGCCTTTTTGAGTTTCTGTTGACTCGGATATAAAATATTAACCTGGATTGGATAGAATAAAACTAACCGGTAATTAAAAACTTCTTTAAATCTGTTGCAGTAATAAAGGCCAAATTTTCTATAATATTAAAGTCCACATCAAAAACGTCTTTTACTGCAATTAATTCGCAAAAAAAAACCTGCATTAATATTCTAATAAATAAATATGTATGATGAGTCAGCTTACATAAAAGAAATAATTAATTAGCATTTAGTTTAAAATTAAAAGATTCATGAACAAGAATATGAAGTGAAATAATGCACTTGTACAGGATTTACATTCAAAACTAATTGAATTTATGCCACTATTTGCACATCGGATCGTGATGTATAATAATAATAAATCATATTACAAATAAATCATAACAGAATCAGATTGCATACAAAGGATTTAATGAAAACTAAACAAATAGATATTTATTAATGCTTAATATAATTTTATAATGTAGAGATATCAGCTGGCCAATCGCGATAGAAATACTGTTCTGGATTGAATTCCAGGTTCGGGTTTCCAAAAGATTTCCTTCCTCATCCAATAAATAAATAAACTAATTTTTTTAAGAACAAAAATATTTAAAAAAATCGCTGGAATATATAAAATAAATAGCTAAGGTTATAATAAAAAAAAATAAAAATTGTTAATTAGATACTGTAAATTTTTTAATTTATACTGCAACATCAAGTAAAATAGTTATCATGAGTCAACATTCTACCAACTTCCGTAATCACTGGGAAAATACGTACCGCACCTAGGACTAAAAGTAGATCAGATATCAGGAAAATGCAATTATTCGCTTATAAAAGATTAATTTAATAAAACATTTAATTGAACCACCAAATTCTTCAAAATTTAATCATAGACTACCTCAGCATCTTTCACAAAAACATTTCGAATGGAAGCTTAAAATTACTTTTTTAAAACCAGGCCCTCGAAATGGTTTTAAAAATACTCCTATTAATTAATTATATGAATTAGCAATACAACCAGTTATAATCAGCAAATGAATTAACGTAAAATGTTATAAAATCTTTTTTTTTAAATGTTACTTAACGGTAAACGGATTAAAAAAACCGCAGCGTAATAACGTTTATTAGTATTATTAAATAAGTTAATAGAATAAGTAATACGAATCAAAAATGAGAGTACGGTGTTCTCACTTGAATAAAAGCACACATCAAATCACACAAGATTAAAATTCTGATATTAATCAGATCGATTTAAAAAAATTAAAATCCATCTGATTTAAGCTGTATCAAAGACTAAGATTCCGCCAACTCATGTGCAATTTTGATCTCTCATCGAATGGAACTACGATGTAATTGATGGAGGCTAAACGAACAAAGATCAAATAAAAGCAGCATCAAACGAACTAAAAAATCTATCCAGGTATACGCAAACACAGATGCTGTCGTTTACACTACCAAGACATTATGTCAATGTTTTAATCTCTTCAAGGTGACCTACTCTCAATAACGATTTTATCGATATCTTTTTACTTTATCAAAAACTGTTTTCAATAGTGGCCAACCGTTCAAAGAACCGCAATGTTTTCAAACAGTTGTAATTGGAACACGGTTAACGATAGCTGACTAAGGGCACGCGCTCAATAAAAGCAGGAAGTTAGACTCAGATTACCGGCGCTGACGGTTAGCGTCCTGGGTTTCGGGGTGGGCCCACATAATAAAGTCTGATTTACAAGCTTGACATCGCGATAAAATTTACACGCTCTGCACACACCATTACCAAATACGGAAGAAATCTGGAATTTCCCTCATATTAATAGTTGTTCAGATGGAAAATATGTACATGTTATTTGTTCAGATAATACCGGTTCTATAATTACAAACATTTCTTGATTCTTCAAGAGCTTGTGGATGCAAAAATACAATTTTACCGCTATCGACGATGGTGGTTATGGAAAACAAAGTGACCGGAGTACGTTTTTGGTTTCAGACTTATTTTATTTATCAATGTAAAACAAATAACTTTTCCAAAACCTGAGTTTCTCCCTCACAGTAACGTGAGAGTTTCCTACGTTACCTTGGCAGATCAGACTTCCTTAAGTTATGAAACCATATAAACGCAAGAATTTGATAAAAAAGACAGACTTTAACAATCGTTTGTCTAGGTTAAGAAAATCTGTAGAATGCGCTTTTGGAATTTTGTATTTAAAATGGAGTATTCTTCCAAAAGCCATCGAAAAAAAAATCGATTTGGCTGAAAAAATTGTTAAATTCGTTTGTATTTTACATACCATTATAGATAAAGATGGGTTTCACAGGCGCTTAACTGATGTTAACCTTCATGGTTGTCAGTAACTTGGGATAGATGTGGAAGGCTTCCGGCTGAATCTAAAGGTGTAAGAAAGATTTTAAGTTGATGGAAAAATTTTGTCATATGAAGACTAAAAGCGAACAAAACAGACAGTATCGTATAAATTAATACTGAACTGTTATTAATATATAACTTACTGTAATTAACTTATATTGTTTTATTATTCAACAGATAATAATTAAAAAGGATTGCAAAAATATTACTGCAAGTAGTGTCGTATTTTAGAAATGATACTGTTTCTCGCTAATAGCGATCGACAACGCTGTTTAATCCTTTAAATCAAAATTACTTTCGAGTTTAAATTCTCAATATCCATTATTTACGTTTACAAAATATTACAATTTATAGGTTTTTTACTTCCTCGTACGAAGTATTGTGATCGCGAATTTCGGGTTTCAGATTTCAACGAAAATATCCATTTTGACTAGTTTCGACGTAACGTCTGCACGTACGCACATATGTACGTATATATATCGCGTAACTTAAAGACGATTAGCCGTATAATGTTGAAATTTTGGGTTTAGGACTGTTGTAACATCTAATTGTGCACTTCCCGTTTTGACTGCAATCGACTGAATCAAAAGTATCCAAAAAAATTTGGATTCTGGACTTTTTCTTAACTGCAGTAATAAGTCCTCATTGAGATCTTTTCAACGATACATCATAAATGATACTTATTTTCATTGGTTCCACAGTTGTAGCCAAATTAAATATTTGGATCTTACAAGGGAAAGGAACATCGGTTCGAATCAGACTTCATCTCCTTTTTTTTTAACTTTTTATTTTTTCAAATTTAAACATATTAATTTATTAATAATAATTCAGTAATAACAATTAAAAAAAAAAATCATAAATTGTTAATGAATTAAAATTTTATGTACTTTTCATTTTATAAAAATGAGTATATGTAATTAAATAGGCGTACAAGGAAGTCATGTGGTGTCCACATCAGATTTTTTTATAATAAAGATTTTGTATAAATATAAAAACAAAATACACCTTTCAAAAAGTTGAAGAACACACAATTATTAAAATATACTTTTTACCACTTACACAAAAACAGTGTACATAAGTACACAGTGTACATAAGTACACTGTTTTTGTGTAAGCGTGTACTTAAAACAGCGTACAGGAAGCGTCCACGCTTCCTTGTCGTACCGAATCTGAAACCAGAATGGACATTTCATTCCAACAAATCGTGTGACTCAGAACATGCATGTCGGCACCGGTGCCTACCGCTATTATGTGTGCTTAAGTTTAAATACATTGCAAATATTATTTCGCCGATCGGCGCCGAGGGTACGGGCACAGTGTAAGCCAGCAGTCATATTAAGTCATGTTCATTCTGATCTGAAACCAGAATGAACATTTTATTCCGATGACTTGTCCGACTCAGACTAGCAGTTTGACGGCGCCGACATATGCCGCCACTGTGAATGCTCTCCTTCAAATATGTTGGTCATTCCAGAAGCCGATCGGTTGAATCTGACTATGCGCGTACTTGGATTGGATCGTTCACTGCCTGAAATTCATAATTAGCTAAGGATGCAGCAACTGAAACTTGTTGATGCTGTCAAGAAATAAGATAAACACAAACAAATTAAGGGTACCGAATCAGTAATAAATAAGGTCACGTAGTGCTTGGAGGGCATAAAAATTAATCGTGCCAGTAAACATAACCGACTTGACATTAACTATCCAGACCTGAATTCGGTCTCATAATGTTTATGTTTTTAAACTCACTATTAGGAGATAACCTGATTTGTCCTTTGAATATTTTTTTAATAAGCATAAAATATTAACCCGTTTAAAAACTAGCAAATCATTTAAACAAAAATTGAAACGATTTATAAAATCGGTATTTTAAAATACAGAACATGTTATGTGATCGCAACTGCTTTGGTTCTGGTCGAAATTCCTTGTTTACGAATATATTTTAAAGTTTCTTTGGTTTATTATGTCGAATATTTATAATATTACTCATATTAACAAACATAATTTAAGGTATGAATCATTAAAACACAATACTATTTTAAAGTTTTAAGGTACAATATAGAAAATATTATCTTAGATAATAAATCTAAAATGTTATCTAATTATGCTAGTAGATCTGCATTGGTTGGGTAAGATTTTTTTAGGTTTGGATCTAAAATACCTAACCTAAAAAAAATTTTAAGGATTCTCCTTCAGATCTATGAAATGATTATGCATAAAATGCCAAGCAAGTAATTAATGATTTCTTTATATATTTAAGCCAGAATTTTATTTATGTTTCTAATTCTTTTTGTTGTTTTTTTTAATTTGATTTGTAAGAGCCTTGAGAAATGGTCTCAAAATCTGAGTAAATCTGGCATGAAGAAGATTTATAAAAGTATCTCAGTACTTGAAAAAAAAAGTTAGCGATAAAGTAACCTTACCTTTACAATCACTTCAAATCCCCCCCCCCAAAAAAAAATGGTAGCAGCATTTATAAATAAAGGGCGTTTTGTAGTTTCACTGGATCACAAGATTTAATATAAATTTTAACAAATCATTGTAATAAAAAAGATAAAATATATGGCATAAGATAGTTACCACATATATCATAAAAATAAAATGCCTTTTCTGACACTTATAAATGTGCTATAAAATGCCAGAAAAGTTTTTTTTTTTACCAAGAGGATATTGCCTTCAAGAACATTTTCAAATAATTAAATGGTATGTTGTATATATATATATATATATATATATATATATATATATATATACATACATAATATATTATGTATATTCAAATCATATATTATGCATATTAAACATATATTATCAGTCATTATATATAATCATATGTATTTAATGTATATTAATCATATATTATGTATATATATATATATATATATATACATATATTTTATTTAAAAATAACAAAATTACTAAAGTAAGCAGAATTACTAAAGATGAATGAAGCAGGAGCAATATAAAATGTCAAATAGCACAGGTGAAAGAGCCTTCAGTCAGATATATAATTAGTTAATATGTTTGCAGTATAGCTTATATGGAAGTGAAACTTGGATGAACAAAGTATCTGAGAAGAAAAGATTAAAAGCTTTTGAAATGCGGTGCTATAGGAGAACGTTAAAAATCAGATGGGTGGATAAAGTGACAAATGAAGAGGTGTGGCAGTAAATCGATGAAGAAAGAAGCATTTGGAAAAAATATAGTTAAAAGATACATATTAAGGCATCCTCGAATAGACGCTTTGATATCAGAGGGACAGGTTGAAGGGAAAATTGTGCAGGCAGTCAACATTTGGAATATGTAAAACAAATTGTTAGAGATGTAGGGGGTACACCAAAATGAAACGACTGGCACTAGACAGGGAATCTTGGGGAGCTGTATCAAACCGGTCAAATGACTGAAGACAAAAAATACTCATATTTATACACATTATTTCTTTAAATTTTTTTGATTTAAAGTTTACGACAGAATACGAAATATACAGACAGAATACGAGATATTACATGACTGCCCAAAAAAAAGTTAATGTTTTTAGGGGGTATGTATGTTTGTTTGTTCTACTGTAGCAGCTCAACAGCCAAACCGATTTAGATGTATGACCCCGCGTTAGAATCCTTACATTACAGGGAGTGTCGTAGGCTATATAAATATGTATATATCTATGTTTAATTATAACTACAAAGCCAAAAAAAATCATATATATGAATCTAAATGGATAATCAATAGTATTTTCAGTATCAATTTATTTGTATCGAAAATTAGTTGTGTTTTACAACCTGCTAAGATATTGAATGAATGAATTGCGGTAGTAAATTTTATTTTATAATAATTATTACTGTTGTTATTTATTGTTTATAAACATAAAAGAAAAAATCTTATCATTTTTTGACTAGCAGTAAGTTTGATCACGTAAGCATGTTCTTTATTCTTGCTCTTATTTGTTGGTATCCTTCTTCCCACTTATTGTTTATAAACATTTATGAAAGAAAATTGTAACTTTTTGACGGGCAGTATGTATGACAATGTGATTTAATAATTTTTTGGCAGTTATTTAATTTTTATAAATGTTTTTATTATTTTAATGTATATGGTCACATTTTTATTTTATCTATTTTTGGCGCATAGCAGATCACGTGGTGTGCCAGGCATGAAGGCTTCATTCATTCAAGCGATTTATACTTCTTTATACGAACGATTTATCTAAAATTATATTTGTGTTTTGGGGATAAAAAAGGAAAACAATGGGGTTAGAGCTGTGTTAAAAAATCACAACTCGAAAAACAGCTAAAAATATTCAGGATCTTGAAGTTTTTTGTTGTTAGTACACTAAATTCATGAACATAGTTAACAGTTAGGAAAAACATTTAACAAAATCCTATGTAATGAAAACGTAAACCAAAACATTTTCGCGCCTTTTTTTCTTAAGATAGAAAAAACTGTGTAGTCATAATTTATTGCTGGACCTGCAGTGTTTTAAATAGTGCAAAAATTTGTTGATTTTAATCACATAATCACCTAAAATATCACCAACCCTGAGTATTAAATTAAATCTGTGCCAAGCAGAACATGACAAACTATTACGTAGCAAATCTGATGTGTACAAATTGAAAACAAAGAATCACTTCACAATAATTTTCTTTCCCTAATTATTTTTTTTTTTACTGAAAGAATATTACCTTCAAGGATATTTGCGATTAATTGTATATTATTTTTTCACAAGATCAATTCTCCCAACAAGGGTTTCATTCAAATTAAATCAATAGTCTTCATTTACAGATTAAAAGTAAGTCCGAGCGACAAAAATTCTACAAATGATAGAGACCAGTTCTATATAAATTCAAAACAAGCAAACAAATTTATGCATAGACAAATTCTTAACAATTTATGGATGTATATTAAATTTGATACAGGAACATGCTTTACAATTTACTTCCACACTAACAAATCTCAAAATTAAGTCAAGATCAATGTTTAATGACAATCCTTTAATACAGTAAAATTACAGGTAACTAAAATAGTCTCATCGTATAAAAGAATATATACTGTAGTGTATAATTCAGAACTCATTTAACAAGGAAATGTTTATTTTTTAAATTGTTTAATCAACAGGGATAAATGGGTTATTTCACAAGTTTTTCATAATATTATTTTTAAATGTAAATAATATTTAACAAGGACAATGATAAGGACAAAACAATTACTTGACTGTTATAGAAAGAAAAGATTTTCTCAAAGAAATTATCATAATAAAATGTAAGAATAAGAACTATTATTTCACAAAACTAAATTAAGACATAAAAAAATAATTAAATATTAAAATAATAAAAATTTATAACTAAATAAATATATGTAATGATAAAATATGGAATTATTACGGGATGTTTATATAAAACAATATATTCTAATAAATAAATAAATAAATAAAACACAAAAGTATTTACTTAGTTACCTTAAAACATATTTAACCCTGAAGGTAATGAATAAATTATTATTTATTATTTAGTATGAGATAATATATAAGATACTATATATTTAATCGTAAAATAGATTTAATACAATTTCATAACTAGTAACATATAAAAATAAAAGATTATTCGTCATTTTCATAACAACATAAAATAAAATTTAATATCAAGCATTTTCATTGGTTAAAAAGCGATTTAAATAGACCAATCAAAATAGCTGTTTTGCCATTTTGTAATAAACACAATCAAGATTGTTCAGTAATTTTCTACCAAGCCTATTATTATCCAGTCATAAACTGAGTTATCTGAAATCAGTAAAAATTACTTGGAACAAAATGGAGAACGTCTTCAGGTCATTTTGACTTTTATTACTCGTGCTACGATCATTTTTATACATAGTTCGCTGTTCCTTTACTATTATTTTTTTTCATGGGAATGAATACAAGGTAAAAATGAATCAACTCATTGCTTCATTATACATCCTTGCCGAAAGCAAAATATTATATAGTAATAAAGCAGGACAAAATCTAAAGTTATTCTTCAATTAAATGTTAAAAGAAATAACTTTTCTTCAATAATATTAGGCCTATAAAATTATATATGTGTATACATCAAGTCGCACAGATTATAGGTGGTACGATAAACATAAATTTCAAAATATTTTATACCGTAATATTTTAAAAACTATTCAAAGTAACATAACCTCTGAAGATTATTAAACATATGTGTATGAGCAATAGGTAAAGTTTTCAAATAAATAGTTTATTAAGAACTGCTTCAAGACAAAACAATAAAAATAAAATTAAATTATATTAAGAGAGATTCTGTGCAAGAAAATAAAATCACTTTTAATTTGTGGTTCCACAACCACTTTAAATGTCTCCAGGATTAGTAATCCATTAAATGCATATTGGTGGCTGTTATGTTTAATAACATATGGCTTCCACAGAGCACTTAAATTTAAAAATTGTGGTTGATGTAAGCTTTTGGATAGCAAATTGCACGGTATTAACATTATGTAATTGGTTGAAAATAATGCTAGTTAATATTACTGGTAGGCATAATAATGTAGAATAAACTATGTAGTGAATATTAATACAGAACCAAAGAAAAAACTTTAATTGTATATCCAACTCAGTTTTCCAAAGAACCAGCCCTTCAGTTTAGGAAGGGGTATTTTAAATCTGCGATTTCAACCGTAAAATATTTTAATGCATTTTACATGATGACATAATCATACTATTGGGTGTATGAGGAAGAAAATGCTCTCATGCCCTCTGCAAAATCTTCGTTTGTGAAAAAAAGTATAGCCTGTCTTGATATTATAATAAAATGACCACATAAAAATACCTGCTGAAATAGATCTAAGCTGCACTAAATTTAAAACTATCACAAAAAAATATAAATATACTTTTTTCATCCAATATAATTTCTAGCTAGTTCAGTATAACAGACAGCAAGGATGTGGATGTGGATATTTGATTTAAAATCTTTAGGTTGTTCTGAGGTGGTTGTTTTGTTTCTGAATGCAGAACAATTTAACTGGATCATGCATTTGAAATGGTCAATACAAAATCATTAATTAATATTATGCTGCTACCACCATGGATTGAAAAAAATAAAAATTCTAATTCTGTGAGGGGAATATGCATCTGCTGCTTGAAAGGGCAGCATTTATTCACATAAGGTTGACCATAAGGTTCATAAAGACATAAAACTATAACTTAACTCAAAATGTCATGTGTAAAACATAATGTAAAATGGCATAAGTATATATAAAATAGATAGTAAATTAAAAAATATAATCTAAATATAAAATTAATGTATGTATTTATTTGTAACATAAATAATATACAGCGTTGCTGTAAAAATATATTACGATGCACAACTCAAAATTTAGGTAATCTATAATACAATTCACTAGCTATTCTGAAAATTACAACAATTCTAAAGCACAACAAACATCCCACACCAGGATTTCTAAGGAAAGTGATGAAAATCATACGATTTCCTCTTCTTCACATAATCTAAAAAATTGTAGATTGTCAGCTCGCCTGAAATGAAGGTAATATTCAGGACTATAAATAGTATTTTCATTTAGCACTGGTGCTTGTTGTATATAAATATAAAAAAAATCAACTCACTTATATCATTTATATTGCAGAAGCTTCACACGCATCACAACCATAAGAAACATTGAAACAAAGAGAAGTAAAAAATAATAATGTAGCAATATCTTTTTAAGATCTAACAGGATTGGTCCTTAACACCAGAAGATTAAGACTAAGAAATGCAGATTAACTACCGTAATATAGTTTTAACCTAGAATTTAAAATAACGCAAGGAAATAAGACATATAACAACCAGTTACATTAGTACAACATATAACAAACAGAAAACAAAAGGCATTGTAAGGCACTATCACACAAATAAATTAATAAAGGTTAAATCAATTGATATAGTTATTAGAAGAAATAAAGTGAAACATCAAACGTAAAAATATAAAAAAATTATTTAAAATAGATAAATAAATTACCAATAATGTATATAAATGTGTACCATGAACATAAATACATACATTAATACAAATTAAATGTAACAGAGGTAGAAGTGTAATAACAATAAAAACTAAGTGTAAAAATAAAAACTGATCTGATCAGCAACTGAACGCGTATTAAAATTCAGACAAAAGTGTGATTTAAGGAATTTAAAGTTTGTTGATTTTAATCACATAATCACCTAAAATACCACCAACCCTGAGCATTAAATTAAATCTGTGCCAAACAAAACATGACAAACTATTACGTAGCAAATCTGATGTGTACAAATTGAAAACAAAGAATCACTTCACAATAATTTTCTTTCCCTAATTATTTCTACAGCAATACACTACATTTAACCAATCTTACAGTTGCTCATGATTAACAAAGTTCAATCACTCACACTGCCTTTTTACATTCTAATGAAATGTCACAAAAGCCGAATGTGCTTGAAAAAAAAAGCCGACTTGAATGCAATCTTCATTAATGAATCTATCAGCTCTTTCAAGATTCTAATTTGACTAAGAACTCTAGAAAAAAGAAGCAAATGTAAAAGTGCATGCTAACAACAGGAACAGACATGACATGTAAATGATTAGATATATATATATATATATAAGATAATGCATTTAAAAAGCACTTATGAATCACAGCATAAGAATGGCAACTAATTCAGAATCAAACTGCACTGGAGAGAAATATTAAAAATATGCATTATGAGACCAACCATAAAGAAGTACCCAACAGAATTATCCTGTTTAAACCACAGTATAAAGCCACTTGTATTGAATTACCTGACAAAAACGTTTACAAAATATTTACTGTTTTGTCAAGCTAATTAGCCAAGTTGAAATTTAAGTAATGGAAGTACAATGCTGCACTGTAAGACCATTGACATAAAAATGTCAACGGTTCAGATGCGAATAGTTTAGAACCCATCATAAGAAATATATGTTTGAACACTTATTGGGGCTGTTCCCTAAAATTGTTAAGTCCACTCAATAAATATCACCTACAAGATTCTTGAAATTTTATTTTTTTATTTAAAGTAATTATATTATTAGATAACTCTATAACTGCCAGAGTGAAGGTTCACCAGTCTTTACTAAAACAGTTAACTTGATTGAATTTCACAAATTAATAGCTAGTCAAAGAAAGTTGCTGTGAATTCGAATAATATATTATGCATGTTGTATTGCTACATGCTATTCACTTGGCAAAAAAATAAACCACTGAAAAAGTAATGAACCCTTTTACAGTCTAAAAACAATGTATTATACAGGTGCGGCAATTAGAAATTTAAAACTCGACTAAAATACTTAAAGACAAAATAAAAAACTTAAACTAAAAAGTTAAATACAAAAATATCCAACTACCATATGAAAAAGAAAATGTCAATAACACTATTAAAAATGTACGTAAAGCATTAATACATTGGAGAAATAAAAATACCCAAAACAATAAAATGTCAATACATCTTTATTATTGCCCAGGATGTAATGAAAACTCCTGAGCAATTTAAATTTATGATGCAAGGCTGCATAACGTATGCAGTCCACAAGGATGTGGCGCACAGTCAAGCAGCACTTGCATTGTACGCATACTGGTGCATTTTCTGCTGACATCAGGTAGCCGTGTGTAGCTATGTCCTATCTACAATCGGCAGAGGACCACTTTGTCTCGGCGAATTTTCCGGTGGGAGGAATCCCATGGCAACACACTACCTTTGATATAGTGAAGTTTGTTGTCAACTGTGGCAATCCAGTCGTCTTGCCACCTCGCATGAAGTGCGTGTTTGACATGGTTAATAAAGTCGGATGTAGTAACACAGGTAGTGAAGGATGGTTGACTACATGCATCTTTAGCAGTGGAATCTGCACGTTCATTGCCCGGAATCCTCATGTGGCTAGGAATCCAGCAGAAACTCACTTTTTACGATGGTTCAACTTGGCGACTGCATTGTAGATTTTGATGACGATAGGATGTCTGAAATAAAAGTTTTCTAAGGCTTGGAAAACACAACACAAGTTGCTATAAATAAGGATATGATGATATTTTGGGATATGACTGCTATTTTGTAGCTTGCTGAAAAGCATTTAGTTGCATTGGAGTGGAGACAACACGCCTTTGCTATGAAAGTGTTTTACATAAACAATGACAGTTATGTAATTGCTCAGTATGAATTTTGAAAACATTACGCAATCGTCTGCTTCATCAAGGCTTGGGTTTGAATCTTAGAGGCCACTGGTTCTACGCTAAACAAGAAAGGTGGTAGTGTAAAACTGTACAAACATGGAAAAATATCAACTGTGAAAGAGGCATTTCAGCAAAGTCCACACCAGTCAGTATGTTGTCAATCTGTGTCACTTGGATTGTACAAACATGAGTATGAAAACAGGGTAAATTTCTGTCAAACTTACTGCAGTTAATTAATGAAAAGAAAGAGGAGCTTGTTAACAATTTATTGCTGAATGATGAGGATCATTTTTATTTGCCAGGATTTGTTAACAAGCAAAATTTCTGATGCTGGGCTTTCAAAACTCTAGAACTCCTCTAGAGATGCTGCAAAGAACGAGATGCTAACTTTAGCACGAGACTTACTGAATGTATATGGCAGTATGATGGTCATCTGCAAGTCATTTCTGGACGATACCATTTTCAGAGACTTAAAATCAAAGTAAGAAGTAGTAAATGCTTTCATGTCTATGTCATTTTTATACTTGTTAAAACCAAATAAAATTAATAATTTACAATTAATAATGTTTTTAAAATCACCTGATTCACTGCTGCACCTGATATTAACTGCCTTTTTCAGTAACAGGGGGAATTAATTAAAAAGTGATAAATTAAATAATTAAAACAACTTCATATAGTAATTAGTAAATGAATAAACAATTACTTTTAACAGAAAAATTCACGTTGTTTAGAGAAAATAGAAGTTAAAAGGGAAAATGGGCAACAAAACATTTACAAAATCTTACAGGCATTAGGTAAATTGAAAATCCACCAAAAACAAGAATTATTCTTTAATTAAAATTTTTATAAACATAATTAATCAACAAAATATCAAAATCTAAATAAATGTTAAGTTATACATTATATTAGTAAAAAATAAATCTTCATTGTATAATATTCTATCTTAATTAGTTAAAAATAAAATTATATGAATTTATATTTACAGATAAGTTATTACATATCATATATAAAGTAGAATTTCATAATCCGTACAATCTTACAATTTGAGATGATATATCTGAACTTTTAAGTTCAGATATATCAGGTATATTAGGTATTTTAAGTCTTAAAATACCTAAGTTAACAGAAATTTACTTGTACTTGAAATAAAGCAATAATAAAGTTTTCAACATTATTTACTATTAGAATTACAGTAGATAAAAAAAAATAATAAAGCTATTACATAATAAATATAACATAAATTAAAATAATATGCATTTCAGATTTTAATTAATCTAACAAACATAACAATTATAAATACATGTGATAACAGAATTACAAATAAAAAACTTTTCAGTCTTTTTTCAAGAGATAACGAAGAGAAAAATGGCAAGAGATGAAAATAAAGATTTTGAAATGATAAAAATTATAACAAAAACATTATAAAATTGATAATGATTTGTTGTATCAACAAAGAAATCTTATTACTTCAAGCTATTAATAAATAAAAATTTCAGAACACTTTATAAAAATAAACTAGACACGACTTAATAAAGCATAAAATCTGGCACATTATTAATTACCTCATTAAAACTTATTTTAATCATCGATCTGAGAAAAAATTTCTGGTACTGTGTTATACAGCACCAGATTTCTGGTACTTATAATATTCAACAAATTAAATCACAGGATAGGTAGAAATATGAGTATACCAATACCATGTACCCTGTATCACCAACTGAATACAAAGAGATGAATTACCTTAAAAAAAAAAAGTACAAACAAACTTACACCAAAGTAAGCTTACTAGAAAAAATTGAATTTCTAAAATTCTTAGTGCCTGGTAGAACAGTTTTCAGTAAAACAAAGTTTAATTCTGGATAATTCAGTAATAACATAACACAACTTTAAATAAATTGTACTTGATGCTCATTCCAACTTGTAACATTCACATTCTTTTAGTAATTACTCAGTGGCATCACCATCACCACCTCATGTAACAACAAAGAAAGATAAAGAAACATCTGTAAATTTAACCATTGTTTTTGTTGTTTTGTACTACCCAAGTGACTAATATGGGAGGAATGATTTTGATGTTATCAGACTGTGGAATGTGTAGACCTGGACATCTTGATTCTGCACATAAAAATGGGCATTTCAATTTGTATTTGTGAATTTACACTAAGAAAAGTATATATATATATATATATATATATATATATATCCCCACTTTCACACAAGTGGAATGTCTACTTTAGCATAATGTTTTTCTAGGCCTTATGTTAGTGGTAAGCATGATGGTATGAGAAATAATTGTTTTAAACCAATCATAGTAATCCAAAGTTACACATAAGTAATAGTGAAAAGAGAATAAAATCTGATTTATATGTCAAGATTTAGTAGGTAAAATTTTTGAGGTTATTGTTGTGTACAGTGTATAATCCTGTTATGTTAGTTTTTTAGTGAATTCTAATGTTATGATTAATATTTAAATTTAACCAAATTATTTTTTTCTCTGAATTTTCAAACTGCTTCAAGATACAATAGAAATGATGATGATATTTGTTAGATTTCATAAGAAATCACACACTGCACATAGGCAATGTATGCAACAAGGCAGAAAGGATGATAAAAAGTCTAACCATCATTATGTCATCGCAGAATGCCCCTAGGGCCTCAAAGCGCCGTTTACTGGCGACCACCATCGTGTCTTCGCTTATGTATGCTGTTCCGGCCTGGTGGCGCTCTATCGCCATCAGGCGCAACAAGAAGAGACTAGCGAAGATGCACAGGTGTGTGCTCCTAGGTGTTGTGTCCGCATACAGGACAGTGTCCTATGCCGCCCTGTGCGTGTTATCGGTTGCACCGCCTATTGACCTAATCACAAAAAAGAGGGCGGAGAGGGCACAAGGCAAGCCAGAACAAGAGGTCAGGGATGCTGTTTATAATATCTGGCAGGAAAGATGGTCGTAGGAAAGTGTGGGTCGATGGACAAGAACCCTCATCGCCAACATCAAGCATGGTTGTCGAGAAGATTTGGTGAGGTTGATCATCACCTATCGCAGTTTTTTACAGGACATGGTTCCTTCAATAACTACCTGCACAAAATAAGCAAGAGAGAAGAGCCAATTTGTAACTACTGCAATGAGATAGATGATGCTGAGCACACCTTTTTTGAGTGCAATTGGTGGGACACACTTAGACATAGTAAGGCACTCACAGGTATAACTCCAGAGACAACAATTGAATACATGCTAAGAAGCGAGTTAAACTGGAATAATTTTGCTAGTTTTGTTAGACAAGTCGTACTACAGAAATACTCTGATGAGAGAAAACAAGGTGTTGGCTAGAATAGGACTGGGTGGACAGCCTTGCTGGTGAGGTCCAGCATGCTGTGGTGTGTTGGCACTGATGAGCCACCAAGGACTCCATAACAGTCAGGTAACAGCACACTGAATACCGAAAAGACCCAGCACCACATCACGACACACTAGGTATGGCGTGGTGTCCAAAAAGGCAATAATAATAAAGAACTTTCAAAAAGAGCTAACCGGTAGGCCGACCTGCCATGCCGGTAGGTGGGGAGGCCTGTTTGAGTTTAAAGACACTCCCCTGGGTGGCATAATACCAACAAGTCGGTCCGGCCCAGGGGAGCTGAGAAAAAAAAAGGAAAAAACAAGATTTCATAAGAAAGCTTCCTATTGTAATGGGTACCATTATTCGACTGCCATAAAATTTCGACATATCTTCGCGTTCCACAGACCCCAGACCCCTAAACCATCATCAGTTCAAAATTTTATATATACATTTAAATATATATATATATATATATATATATATATATAAAAATGTAAATGTTTATTTGTTCAAAATCTTAAATCTCTGAAAGTTCTTCACCGACTACTTTCAAATTCTGACACAATGTTACATTCAAATGCATGTGTTTTTATATACTGACTATTTTATACCAACGATATCACACACGTGACAGGTAAAAACATGCTTTTTTTGAAAAACGAAGCTATCTGTTGGATGTAAAAGCAACACACACTATATTAAATACATTACGATTCCATTTCAATGTTTCCATATGTGTGTCTGCTATAGACTAATATAGGACCGATTTATGCGCAGGGAAAAATCGGAAAAGGGAAAAATAAAAAAAAAATAACGGGAAATGGAAAAAAGAGGAAAAACAGGAAAAGGAGAAAAACGAAGGGTAAGGAGAAAGATGGGATATAAAAATGGTGAAGGCAAGGGAAGGGATGGAAAAGGGGGAAAGGGAATGTGGTAAAATAAAAATGGGGAAAAGGGTAAATGGGAAAGGCTAAATTTTGTGAAGTTCTGTAATGTTCATTTTGTTAGTTTTATCAAACTTTCAATTATGTTCATTTAATCTGCATATATACTCAAATCTAGCAATAGCGAAGCATTGCCAGGTCTATATACTTATTTCACTTTCTTGTGGATACGATAACTGCCGTAATTTTGTGCCGATCACTTTCAAATTGTTACATAAAATACAATAACCCAAAATCTTGGTTGAGTTCATTAATGGGAAAAATCGGATCATGGGGGTGGAAATAAAGGGGCTTTTTTAAAAAAACAAAATATCGCTATAACTCAAGTAAAATATCAAGTTTGTTTAAAGTTCCTACTATTCTTTGGATAAGCACCTAAAATTTATCTAGGTAAAGTTTTTTGATATCACCAACCATTGGCCCAGGGGAATGGAAAAAATGGGGTTGGGATTTCAAAGACAAAAAAAATCATACCTCCCTTAATAGGTACAGTATGGAATCAGTTTAAAGTCCTCTAAACATTACCTAAAACCTTTGCCTGAAATAATTTTTGATGTGATCAATCCTTACAAAAGCAAGGGATGACCAAAATGTTGCTGGAATTCTAAGATCGGGCTTGTCATATGCTAAAGATGTGAAACTTTTTTCACATGCAACCATTGTCGTATTGAATAAATTTGAAGTTTTACTCAACTTTAAGGTGGAAATATTTTTTATCCCCTACTTAGCACTAGTGAAATCTACCTCCGCCTTCCGGCATGCCAAAAGGGATTTTTTTCTTAGAGTAAATATTTTTTTAAAGATGTAAATAGAGAAAATTATTTCTGTAAGCAAATCCATGAAGAATTTATTGCTGCCATGCTCAAATATGGACCTGTACCATTATTATTGTAATACTGTATAAAGGTATAGTGGAGGCTACATGTTATATGCCAGCGCAGCGTGGATTGACTGCATGATGTGCATTCACTATGGAAATATATTGGGAAAAATTTAAAGACTGTTGCTAATAACCATAACCAGAGTCTCAAATAGTGTCGGGAGAAATTGAATGTGATGTAGAGGGATAAAACCCATTGATTTGGTAGCCAAGAAATGAAGTGTACAAGTTGCTGAAGTCTGGTAGGTATACAACATCATAAAAAATTACCAAGAACTTCAAGTGGCAGCATCATTGGGATGAGGCTACTATTGGAAGGTATATATACCAGATTTTTCCTGTGTATGAAAAATGTACTAATAACTACAAAATTACACAGCTGCTGTCAGGTTATGGGAACTTGAGAGCTAAGTTGAAGGAGTTCTGGCTGGTTGATGATGAGACATCCCACAGATGTTTGGTACCAGAGATGACAACACATGTTTTAGAAAAATGTACTGCATTCGAGGAAAATATATGAGAGTTGGCCAGGAATCTTAGGCATATAAGGTTGGAATCAGATGTCAGCAGAATAGTATATCATGATGAAGAAAGTGGACGTTATATTAGGTACATTAGGAAAACAATGAGGAAATAGCAAATGAAGGGCAACGGTTAGTTTGCAGACAGTCCACGAAGCCTGAGTTGCAGGGTTTCTTTTTCCAGTAACGTAGTCTCACGAACTTGTGAAAAAATACTTAGGATTGGGTAGCCTGTAATCTTTGGTTATAGTATATAATTAGTTTAATATCAAAAGAAAAGAAAACGATAAATTTTTATTTACTAAATAATGAAAATCATCTAAAACAAATTACGAGTATTAATACTCTTTGAAAAAATAAATATTATCATTATAAAAACACATATGTAAACAAAAACAATCAACACAAAAAACACAATTAAAATTTACAGAATATCACACCTGTACAATGCTCAAAAAAATAAAAACATTCCTTCACCAAATACAGTTTCTAAAAAATCAAGCTGGGTGCAGGAAATAGAAGAGAAAATACCATTAATTGGATTCCAACAGAACAAAGCGTTCTCAAAAAGAGCCAAGCAGTCATTTACAAGAACTTTAAAAACCAAGCTCCATAAGGGCAAGAAACTAAACTTTCTGTATGCATATGTACTGATTTTATTTAATTTAAAATTGTACATGTTCATTATTAACTACACTTTTATAGCTAATTTTTTCTGTCTTGTAGTCTAAATGCTGTTGTTTCTTTTAATCTTATTTATAAATGATAAAAAGTAATCTACTTTTTACACCCAAAATCTCTTTTGGCACTGGTTTTGCAACTGTAGTATATGCAGCACTAATCTAAACACAACTGTCCTCCTGATGTCTCATGATATGGTACAAGTTTATTATTTATTTATGCCATTTTAATTTTATTTTTAAATATATTTATAATGATAAAATAAATGAATAATTCTACTAACATCAATATAATAATAATAAAAATTAGGGTTTTCTTCCAAAAGAATTTCATTATTAAAAATCATGTTGTTAAAATAAAATGTAAACAATACTTTTTTTAATAGATTTTTGAATCTAACTTTTAAAAAATATCCCTAACAGTTAGGTAGTATGTTATCCTTAAATGAAATTTAATAAAATTATAAATTTAATTAATGATGTAAATTGGATAAACCATTCTATATTTACGGACCACTAAGAGAAATAGGTTATCTCATTAAAGATTTATTTTAAAAATTTGATTTTAATATAATCATCACTCTTATGCAGACAAAAAGGAACTGAAAAAATGCTTAGGTAAAGCACAAACTGCATTTATGATGTTTTTAAGTTGACAAGTTTCACTACCAAAAAATAAACTGTCAAAATTCTACTTTTAATTCAATTTAACACAGATTTTTATAAATGAGTGGTGCAACAATGAAAGTGTATAAATAAAATCAAATAATAAATCATCAGTTGCTTTTTATTTGTTACTTTCTATATTAAATACATGTAAACAAGAATCTCATTTATCAGTCAATGTTTAAATATGATCCTTGTCAAATGAGAGCGCCATTACTCTACACACTCTTCTAATGTAATAGAAGTTGTCCATAACAAGTTGTCAGGGATATGGTGATGGCAAACACTGATGCAGTTCTTCAATTCCAATATGGTGACACATTGTTGAAAAACATTTTTGCTCAAGAGTACCTCCTTAAGTAAAAATCACTAAAAATCAAATTGTCTCAAAAAATGCATTCATTTTCTACTGGTTGCCCTGTCTTCATAAATGATTCATTATTCATTTTTAGTATGCATAACTAAGGAATGAAGAACTCTCACAGCATTCTTAGATTAACAGTTAAAGCCCCATCCTCATTGTTCTCAAAAAAAAAAGCAACAATTCAAAAGGAATAGATTAACAGTTAAAGCCCCATCCTCATTGTTCTCAAAAAAAAAAGCAACAATTCAAAAGGAATCTACTCTACACCACACACTGATACAGGTGCTGTGTAAATGTACGTTTACATAACTCCAGTTACACAATTTTTCTTAGTTTCAAAACCGCATAACTCAAAGTGTGCTTTGTCTGACATAAGCAATGTATATAACATCTGTGGATTATTTTGAAGGACAGCAGATATGATTGTGAAAAACATTTCGCCAAAAATTTTGAATTTTAATTCCTTGCACAATGTAGTTTTCTAAGGGTTAAAAGTAGAATCTGAATGAACAACCAAATGTTTTTGACTATGCAAGATTGCAACACAAATATTTTCAATCATATCTGGTGTTCACGCAGTCCTTTCAACCACTCTTTTTTTATGATTACAAGCTGATCCCATTAATTTAAATTAACTTATCCACCTTGTAATAACACAACCATCAGGAACAATATAGTGATGACCAACTTAAAATACCACCTGAATATATGCTACATAGTAACCGCAAATTGTTATTCTTGAGATAAGTTTCAACAGTAAAAGCATGATGCTTGCAGTCCCACCCTCTACATCAAAAATAAACAAAATGCCAGCTCATACACAAAAGAACACTGTTATCATCTGGTGCACATTGATATATATATATTACACAATTGCACTATGTAAGTCAAAATAGGTTATGAATTCTGTCATACCCATTATTAGAAATCTCCTGTAATATAGAGTAAATGAATAAAAATCAGTAATTGCTGGTGAAGTATAATAATTACTTAAGAGTTAAAACAATAATATTTTACTATTACTGATAAGTAATGACTGAAAGGAATCAGTATTTTTATGTAGTGTACTGAATTATGTTTAGCACTTACTGATAAATTACCGATTCATTCTCATGGACCTGTCTCAACACACTTGTCAATTAAGTCGTTACATTATAGCGTTTGCTGTTTATTCATGCAGTTTATTCTTGGTCTTGGAACTTGCTCCTTTATTAACATACTGCTATATCAACATATATATTAAATACTAGAAATATGTAGCGACAGCAAAAGTGAAACGAAATTTGATGGATCATTAACAAAAGCAGAACACAACAGAGCTGCATCTGTTAATGTGCTAAACAAGTACACAATTGTTTTGAACAGATCGTTATCGGTGAAAATAGTTCTAGACAAAGAAATCCTTGGAATGAAATGACAAGTGATTATGAAAAAAATACTGAAGAAATTATTCCTTTAGAAAAAATAAAGATGATCTTAAATAACCTAAAATGAAATAAAAATAAAAAAAATTGATAAAAGACCATAGGTAACATAAGTATAAATACAAAAGCATGGGAAAGAAATTTTATTAGGATACTAGAAAAATATGAAAACCCTACTGTAAATAAAATAACAGCAAGCTGTTGGGATTGTTACAAAACAAAAATGTCACGAATCAAGTGTGGCAGATGAAGAATCATCACCGAGCATGTCTACTGAAGTTTCTAATCAATCTTCAGAAAAGGAGAGAGCTATTGGGTATGATCCTGAAGAATCTCTTGTTTATCTACTACCGAGTTACAGTGACTGGTTCTTATCAAATAGCTGGACCTGATCAGAACACAAAAGAAACATGAAGAATTAAATTTTCAACTTTTACAAAATAAAATTAAAAATCAGAAAGAAATAACCCACACCCACACCAAACAGGGAGACAAAAATTTTTCATTTTCAGATTATTTTGTCTTGAATTAATTTTTCTTACTGTATTTACTATGTTGTATTAAGAAAAAGAAATAAATAAGTATAAATATTTCCATTTTATGCCGGGTGCTTATGGCCCCTCCTCTTGTTTCATTAATTTCTTATAAAAACAAATTACTTAAGTAATCCACAGATGCCTTGTCAAAATGAACCGGTTTCTTATACTATCAGTTACAGATTTACACTCCCTAAAGGTTTTAGGTTTACGTATTCTCATAAAAACAGCCATCTCTCTTGTTCAGTAGAAGCTTTCAGTATGGGTCTTAGATTACAAAAAAAATAACCTACAGTAATTACTGATGATTTTAACTGAAAATTTTTATTCACTACTTTTAAAGTATTTACTGGAAGGAATCAGTAATTTTGCGTAGTTTCAGTAAATACTGATTAACTAAAAAGAATACTATTGAAAGTTAAAATGTTGCACAATTATTTATTCTTTATTCAATTTAACTAGTATTTACTACAAAAAACCCAGTAAAAGTAATTACTGGTTTTTATTTCATCCCTCATGCAGCCTATAAGCCAGCTATATTATCAATAAACACAACCTTTTCATTTCCCTTTAACTGCCACACATAACTAAGTATACTAATTTTTAGACATCAGGTAAGACAAACTAAAAATGAAGTTGGATTTGGTTTAATTTGAACTGATTCTTTATTACACTGAGCCAAAAATCCAACTTGTCAGCTACAGTGTCTCTTTTTATAATTACCAAAATTTATTTTAACAATACAGTGGAAAAATATGGTATGAATAAGGCTACTTTTAATGTATGTCAATAAAATCTAAGTAGTTGTTAAATGACTTTCACCTGCCCAACTACTTGAAAGGATATCACTGTCAAGTAGATTGCACATTTCAATGATGATGTTTAGTTATTTTTATAATGTTTTCAACTAAAACTAGTGACATTGCACTTTTTTTTATCTGACTAGGCCAAGTTCAGTCATATCCTCAAGATTAATGAATGATCTTGAAAGAGAAAGTTGAGTAAATCAACATGAATCAACATGATTACTAACAAAGCAATGAAAGGTTATGTAAGAAATTAAATAAGAAAAATAAATGTGTTTTTTTTGTTTGATTTGATAAATACAATTTTAATTTATATTTTGACTTAAATAACTTTAAAAATTTAGTTATAATCACTAAATTATTACTACACTATTCAACATAATGTTTTAAAATCCCAATTCAGTAGTTTAACATATTAATTGCCTTTGACGCTTTGACATGCAACAAAAAATGTTTCTGACCCGCCGTAGACAATCAAACATACAGCCATTTGCACTTTAGTTGCATCAATATCATTCATATAAGAAACATTAAACTGTTCAGAATAAAACAAGAATCATTCCCTTAACAAACATTACAAATGCCACTGTTTGTAATCAATTCTAAACAAAGTAATCAAAGAGATCAATGAATTCTACTATTGAAATGGTATATATTTTAAGACACAGCGACTAATTTTTCAGATATAAGTAAAAAATACACACATACTCCAAAATGAAAAAAATTAAGTAAAAGACTTACTTAATCCAAAAATATTATTCACTGAACAAAACTATGATACAATTTACAAACTTCACTGCAGTTGTTATAACTATACAAAATGTATTAAATTTTTTGATTACATATTTATTTATTTACACATTAATAACATACAAAAATGGTGTACAGTAGTGCTGCAAAATGGTTACTATCTGCTCAACAGAAGATAGAATTCAAAGGCTGGCCAGAAGCACACCAGTGGCTCTTCAATACGACTTCCTGGCCACTATTGAGTTGTTAGATTTTTATTAACATGTCTATCTATACCTGATGAATTAGAGATGTAAAAGAACTATCTGCACATTCACAACAAAGGATTTATATGCCCATCAACCCTAAATCAGGAGAGTTTTACAAGGTGTAGAGGAATTTTACAAAAATCAGTAAATCAATGGTACCTACTTAGAGAATGTAAAATCTGATGGAAGTTCATGTTTTAAGTTAAACAGGAATTTCATTACATAACCCAAACTTGAAACTTTGATCATATTTTCCTAACCAACATGTGTTAATAACATCTACAATGGCAATTAAAGAGTGTAAGATTACCTACACTCTATATCACATGGCAGTTAAATTCTCACCATATTAATATCACACAGCAAGCAGCATTGATGTAACCACCAATCTAAATGAGTTTATTTTACTTGCACATGTTCTACTTATTTTTGTACAAAGCTTATTTAATGTGTTTAAATAATCAAAAAATAACTGTACTTTTTATCATTTATGTTATATCTAAGTTAGCAAATTATTATTATTATTAAACAATTAAGCCATTCATAAACAAGGATATATTTTTCTAGTAAAATTATAAGTTTGGTTTAAATGAGAATCATAGATTGAGCATAATAGCTGAGGATAATTAAATTTTATTAAGAATATTTCAGGATGAATTGGAATGTAATTGATCAATTGTTTGCAATCGTACATGATCTATTTTATTATGATTATAAATTTTTTGTTGACTAAACAAGTATTTCTGTACGTTTGTAATAAAGTTGTTGAACAAAATAAAATTTAAACCATTAGTTTTAAAGAAAACCTTTTCTACAAAGCAATGATTAGTTTTGTTGTATGTCAATAATCAAAAACTAAAAAATAATAACAAAAAGTTGGTGATTTTAAATAAATGGTTTTTTGTGTTTTAAAAATTATGTTTGGATTACACATTAATGAGCCTGTAGAGAAAGAATTTAAAAATAAACTGACAGAATTAATATTTTTATCTCAATCCATTTTTGTTTGGCAGATGATCCAAGCTAACATACTCAAAATACTACTAAAGAAACATGACTTTTACCACTCCATGTATGTAAAAGAAAAGGTGTGTGTGTGTGTATGTGTGTGCATGCACAGACATACTTGTAACTTGAGATATATATATATATATATATTATTTTACTGAAATTAATCTTTTTAAGATTCATATTATTCATCTGTACCATTAAATTATATTTAAGATCAATTAAAAAAAAGAATTATAATAATAAACCACCTAGTATATATGGTGGTTTATTTATTATTAAATAAACCACCATATATATATATATATATACATATATATAGGTTCCTGTGTGGGGTTATTAGATACCACCAGGCAGCAAGTAGAAAGCCTCCCAGATTCCAGGGCAGACCAAATACTAACTAAACCCACCAGTACCTGTTCTGGTATCCAGCGGCTGGTAGTCAGAGTTTGTTCACCTATTTGCTGCGGCTGTTAGACATATGTCCTTATCTCCACAATCAAGTCGTTTATAACAATGTGACCTCCACTGGAGGTCATCACAAACAAAGTTCAGCTTGAAACAACCATGGCAGAACAACAGGAAAGAAATCTGCTACACCAGGCTCCAGTCAGTAGACTGCACTCCCATTCTGCTTTTCAGACTAAACAAAAGTTCTTCATAGGTACACTCAACATAAACACACTGTTGAAACCAGGAGATGTGAAACAACTAACAAATATGCTTGACAGCTTCAGCATCAAAATTCTGGCCTTATAAGAGATACGACTTACAGATAAAAACCACTTTGATTCATAAAACTACAGAATTTATACGGTAAAACCTCCAGTGCAGATAAACATAAATTGGTCTGAAAGAAACCATAAAATTAGGTCAACTGCTGAGAAAGAAAAAACACAGGTGGTGGAACAAAACGTATGATCAAGCTGTCAAAAATATGGTCACAGCAAGAATAATTTCAACAGTCATAAAACAACAGGAAATGGCAAGAATTCATAGAAAAAAGGAATAAATCCTTCAAAATTATTCGACGAGAAAAACGCATGATTATGACAATAATCGGCTGAAAGAAATAGAACAGGACTTTACCAAGAACAACACTTGGAATTTCTACAAGACATTCAGAGAAAATCTTGCCAGTTACCAGCCTCTTAGCCTGTGCTTCCAACAACCTGATGGGTCCCTGGAAACTAACATAAAAAATAACTGTGAAACTCTAGCAAAATATTTCAATACATTCCTCAACTGCAAAGCGCCCTCTGAACAACTTAACATTTGTAAAACTTACACAAAATCCTAACTCACTTCCATCCACACATGAAGAAATTGTGAATATAATCAAATTATTGAAAAACAACAAGGACGGGCAAAAATGGAATTATCACAGAATTCTGGAAACAGACCCACAAAAACATAATGCCTAAAATTCACAGAATAATATTGGAAATCTGGAAAACAGAAAACCCCAAAAGAGTGTCTTGGTACACCCACTCCATAAGAAAGGAGAAATAGATCCAACAATTACAGAGGAATCTCACTTTTCCCAGTCACCTATAAGATCCTCTCTAAAGCCTTGCTGAACCGACTCGAACTCCAAGCGGACACGCAGATTGGTGAGTATCAGGCAGGATTCAGAAAACGAAAAACAATTCTGGAACATCAAGACCATACTACACACCAGATGATCTCGCAACACCATAGTCACATTTATCGACTTTAAAAAAGCCTATGACTCTGTCGACAGATAAACCTTATTTAATAACCTACAAGAATTAGGAGTCGATAGAAAGCCGAGAGCTATCATCCACGAAACATTATCAGGAACCAACTCAAAAGTCAAATTCATGAGAGAAATCTCAAACCTGTTCAAAATTCACACACGAGTCTGACAAGGTGGTGGCTTATCACCACTTTTGTTCAACATTATCTTGGAGAAGACAATCAGAGAATGGGAGAAGCAAGTCAAATGCATCCAAATCAGAACACAGAAAGGAAATAGAATTACTCATAAGTGCTTGGACTTTGCAGAGGACTTGGCTGTATTAACAAACAAAAAAGATGAAGCCATTTTCACGTTGAATAAACTGCATAAAATATTCTCTAAAACCGGACTCCTAATTTCTCACAGTATATGAACACCAAATCAACTGGACAACTCCTGCTGGAAACACAGTACAGCAAAATCTCTCACAAGGCCCCCCCACTTCAAGTACTTGCAAGAAACCATCTAACCCACGAGACTAAATACAACATCAAACACAGAAAGAATACTCAAAGTGCAAAAGACGTATAAACTTGTATGAAACCACTATAACAAAGTGCAATATCTGATAATGCGAACCTATGATACTAAAACAGAGTTGTCTTGCTGGAAGCCTTGTATGCAGCAGAAACCACAGTAATCAGAGGAATGACCAAAATTCATGAAATCAAGAAGCAAGTACAGAAAATCCTCAGGAAAATCCGTGCAGTGGTCCTCAGAGACAGAACAAAGGACCCACAAAAGCACAGATATGAAAACACACACACCATCACCGACAAGTTTATGAAAAGCCGTCTAAAATTCTACAAATACTTATGCAGAATACAGATAATTATGCAAGATGGTACTTACAAACTCACTAAGAAAATTTTCAACATCTTCAGTGCAAGTAAATTAAGTCGATTTTGGATGAAAGAAACAAAAGACGACTTGGAAGACATCTCAAGAAAAAATCAAGGAACAGAAGGAAATTTAGAAATGAAATTAGAAAATTGAAAAGAGAACAAAAAAGAGAAATCATAGGAAGAGGATGGATGGGAAAAGAAACACAGTGAACAAATGAAGAGGTTTTGGGAAGAAAACAAAAGAGGAGAAAGGTAGTAAAGCCATGATTGGCTCAAATTCATGCACTCTCCTTAAGGTGAATGTATAACTTGCACATTAAACCAATGCATTCAACATGGTGATGATAGTGTGTAGTTACTATTATATGTAAACCTACACTAAGACTATGATCAGAAATAAGCATCAATAAGGCAACCTTATACATAGCCTACCATCTAAATACCCTTGACAATCACTGCTATTAATTAATTATAAGATTAGCATAATTAATGATAATAGATTTTCTTTTAATGATTTATAATGTTGTGAAAACTGCTCTACTTTAAAAAGACCAGACTAAAGTAAGAGTGAACATATAATATTGAAAAGAAAGTCTTAAAATAAAACAGATGTACATTTTAAAATAATAAATAAAGAAGGTACAAAAAGTATGCATCAAGTAATAGAAACTAATTTCCTTCGCTATTTAAAGCTTACATTAATGTATACAAAGTAAATAAAGCAGTTAACAACTAACATCTATAAAGGCAAACTTAAAAAATATAACCCATCCAGAAAAGAAAAGAAAATTTGAGCGTACTGCTTGAATAAGAGACATCCTTCCAAGTTATAAGTTACTTTCCTATTGTAATTACTCAGTGTGATCAGATTTTTAGATAAAAAAATTATCCCTTAAGAAATTTGCAGTCAAATAAAAGTCATTAGGCTATAAATTAATCAAATACCGGAAAATATTCAAACCAGAAGATTTATAAGGATAAATAATTAACGACTGATGGATAAGATAGCTTATTTTCTCTAATTTTATTGTTTTTCCTATTATCTCTAAATATTTAGGAACAATAAAGGCGCCATTAAGGAACTGCTGCTGAATAAGAAAAAAAAGGGAACATCCATAACCTCCTATTTCTTGATATATATATATATATATATATATATGGGAAGATGAATCTTTATGTGGGAAGATTTGTAATAAAACTAATGCAAAATCTGTAATAAAACCTTAGGCACCTTCAGCAAATGGAAAGTTATGGTAACCATTTTTTTGGAACCAAAAAGGCCTCTTACTCATAGATTTCTTGCCAATATACCACTAAATACCTGTCGAGAAATTTTAATCAAACTATCGTGCAGCACACTTTTTTTTCAAAACAACACTCCTACAATTAAAGCACTGCTTAAAAATTTGGCTGTGACATGTTTACTCACCACATATTGTATCTGGTTCTCAATGAATTTTATTTGTTTCTAAAAAGATTGATGAGATCAAAAAGCTGTCTCAGAGTTGGCTGACAAAATCATCAGTGAATTATTATAATCACAGTAAAACTATTGTCATGTTATAAAGTCTATAAATTAATGAAATGGTTGGCTACTCATTCACTGGAATAGTGTCGGTTGGAACAGTGAACAGCGACTAAAAATAGCAGTCATTTTATGTTGCTGACACAGATTCTGAATGTTCTCTTTGGACTAAACAATCAGCAGTGTAGCCAACGGTAAAAAAAAAACATTGAAAAAAAATAATGGAATAAGTATTTATAGGATAGGAATTTATTTTACAAAATTTTGAGTTCATAAGGTGATAAAGAATAGAGGCTAAATTGATGATTACTGTTATGTAATCACATTTAGAGGGTCCACCCCTATAAGAGGAACAGAAGGGGTGGTGTGGAAACAGCGATTGTGACAAGTGTATTTCCTAAGGTAACATTCTACAACACATAATTAAGTAGTAATAGTGCCTGATCCATGATTGATGCTAATTTGTAAGGTTCGTAAAGTGTGCTTGTACTGCAATTGGAACCGAGAGTATTGTACAACTCACCGCTTCAAATTTCATACTTGTATATTACGGTACAGGAGTTGATAAACCTGCAGAGCACAGAGCAGTATAGTTCAAGATTTTCATTTGCTCTTTTGTCCGAATAGTGACATTAGCAGCACTATTATTTGTGTGCCATCCTACAACTTATGATGATTAATAAGGAAAAAATAAACATTTTTCAGTTATTGCGTTACAGCCAAATGCTCTTTTCTTTCTGAATGACTCTTAAATAAATGATATGTAACACATATATTTCAAAATGAACACACTAATCCAAATAAAAAATACATAGGTATTGAAAAATACCTATGTATTTACCAATATTTATCAAGTTAGTATAGTTGTTTTTATTAACCAAGTTAGTAACCATAGTAAACAAGATTTGTTCATGATACAGGAGTTTCATTAAATTAATTAATCAACTTACAAAAATAAATAAACTTAATATTTTATAAGAGATAAATAAACTTATTAATATATAAAAAAATCTAGATTATATCACTGAATGAAAATGCAGTATTTCAAAGAGATTAGTTCTTATATTTATTAATAATTCTAAAATGCATATTTCAAAATGTATGAGTTACCACTATATATGAAATTAAATCAATTTATTAGTCACAGGCATACAAAAAAAAAGTCACATATGTTACATAACTAAAAAATTACACCTAATATCAATTATTTTAACAAGATCAAATTAGCTCCTATCAGGTTAACTAATATCAATATTAAGTACCTCGATAACTCATGAAGTGGAAAAGTAAACATGAATCTACCGTGCAATTAAGGCATATAGCTCTACAAACAATGACTATAATTTTGGTTCACTGTTTGTGTAAAAACCATTACTAGCACAACAATTACAGAAAATTATCGAAACACTAAGACTATAACGAGACACAAAGAATATAGCAATATTTTAAGCAACTCTGATTTCAAATACATCCAATTTATCATGGGTTCACTATAGTAAGCAGAAACGATAGTTAAGGGATTAGAACAAGATGTATTTATTCAGGAAGATCTAACAGTTGGTCAACTAAAAGTGTAAAAATATAAACCATCTATCATAGCACACTATGGGGTGGGTGGGAAATCCCTTTATGGTAGTTAAGAAATTATTAGGATAAGTGGGCCTTAACTTCTATGGATCTAAAACATCTTTGTGGGTTCCACCATGATCAAAGCACAGCTGTATGTGCCTCCATCTCCGGTTGTTTATTCACAACAGCTTATCTGGGGTGATCATTTCAAATGCTGACTGAACAGCATCGTGGAGCTGTTCATTGGTGACATACCTGCATTTCTTTATCTCTTCTTTTACAAAACACCAGATTGCATTGTCAGGTGTGGTAAGGTCAGGGCTTCTTGTTGGCCAAGGCAAAGGAGCCGGTAACTCTTCTGACCCACATACAATCTGGTGATTCAGAAAAATTTCACTGACACTTAAAAACACTGAGACTGAGACATTTAAAAGGGATTGCTAACATCATTACATTTCAATGTAATGATGTTAGCAATCCCTTTTGCTGTTAATTCTGGAAGCAACCACCCGTCAATCATCCTCAGATAACTGTGTTGATTAACTGCACCATCAAAAAAATAAGGACGAAGGGATGTTCAGTCCAAATCATAACATGAGAAGGATAGTTTGTGATTTCCTCAAAAAAAGTGAGGATTGTCTTTTTCCCAGAAAAAAAAATTACAGTTATGACAGCACACTTGTCTGAAAATAAGATTTCTTATCGTTTGCTAATGGAAAGCATTTAAGCAATAACTGAAATGTATAAACACATCGATTAAGGTCATTATTATTCACAGATTAACTGTGGATGGACAAAAACAGTTAATGCATATGGTCTCGCATTGTCAATCTTGGAATGCCTAACTCTGCAGAATGTTTGCACATTGACTTCAATGGTGATTGTTGAATCACTGCCTCTATAGCAGCACATGTCTCAGCTTGAGTGCTCGATTTCCCACTGTGTGGCACATCTTGAACACTTCCCGTTGCAAAAGCCTTCTTCTTCCATGTCAGTAATGTTTGCTGTGACGTAATGATTTTCCAAAAGTACAAAGTCATTCATAATGTTCTCCAATATTTTACCAGTGTGTGAACATTCGTGGACCTACTAACAAGCTAACAAACACTCTTGAATAGTGAATGCACCACTATATCCAGCAACATTCAGAATTTGAAATGATCACCACTGATATGCTATTGCGGATGAATTGGAAATAGAGGTGCATATAGCTGTGCTTTGACATGGTGGAACCCACACAGACATTTTAGAACCGTATAACATAAGCTGTACCTATCCTAATAATTTCACAACTAGCATAAAGACTTCCCACCCACCCCATACAATAAACCAACACACTACATACTTAATTACTAAATACTGTTCTGTTTGAATGCTAGTGTCAGATAATTTCCACAAAGCTTCATAGTGCTAAGCTCAAATATAGTATAATTTCATTTTTTAATTAGTTTATATTTAAAATATTTTTATTGTAAAGATTATTTATAAGGTATTAAATATTGTATAATTAAACAAATGTGAATAACCCACTTAAACAAAAAAAACTACATTCTTTACTTAAAAAAGAAGTCACAGCTATGATCAGAACAGATTCATTGGTAAATAACAATATTAGAAAAAATATTTATGTTGTTTTTGGTAACTAATTTTCTGATTAAAAAGTGATATATGTATATATATGTATTTCTCTAACTAGTTTTCTAGCTACTGGCGGTCAAGGTGTGTGTATAGGCAAATAATGTCTATACACACCTTTAATGCTACATCTGGCTTGCCAGGTCAGATATAGCTGCAGATGTGGTGTAATGTAAGTGTAAAATGTACTGGTAAACATGTAGTCAGGAACAGACTTAGGTCAACCCAATCACAAAGAACACTGGTATCCGCAGTCTAGCATTCAAATCCATATAAAAGCAACTGCCTTTACAAGGACTCGAACCTTAAAACTCTATACTATGAAAATCAGCTGATTTTGCGATGAAGAATTTAAACACTAGACTAATCTAGCAGGTTTTATATATATGTATAATTTAGATAAATAAATCACTGATACTTTTTGTTTTAAAGGTCTATCATTCATAATATTAAATATTTTAACAAAGAAAAGATCTTGAATAAAATTAAATAATAGTGTACAAATAGCAAAAAGTGAAATCACAATTAAATATTACCATCAATAGAAAAAGGTTATACTAATAAATCCAAAAAAAGATTCACATCTATTTTCTAAAGATATAACAAAAAAAAATCTTAATATGAACTGAGCTACTAAGTATAGATGACTGAACATCTTTGATAAGACAAAATTTTATGTTATAAATCTTGAACATCTATCATCATTTATTATGTATTTGACACCATGTGTAGATGTTCAAGTGTATAAACATCAAAACTGCAAATCTGATCTTGTATTTATCACATACACTCAATCAATTTTATCCTTCAAATAAGCTCGAGAATTGCACAGTAGCAAACTTATAATGACAATGTAAAAAAAACATATCTTTAAATAATATAATTATTTAGAAAAATGTACTGCATATAAAAAAAACTTTAAACAAACTACATATTATTAAATCAAGATTGCAGATTACCTTCAATTTATTTGCCTTTTATATCCTCACTTTATGTTTTGGAATCATGCATATTTTTTATTATAAATCAGCAATTAATAAACAATGAACAAATAACACATCCATTAATAAACAGCTTCAAATTCAAGAGAGCCAAATTAATTAACTAGTTCACTGGATATTACTTTGATTAAAATATAAACACGAATCTGAAAAGTACAAACATGACATTAACAGAAATATAAATGACGTGTCACTAAATGCTAACAAATACAAAATAGTAACATACATGATCAAAAAATTATCTAAAACAAGAAGACAAAAGACAGAAAATGTAAATTATAATTTAATTACTGAAGTACATTTTTTTATTACTGAAAAAATTATATATTTATAGTATTATATATTTTTTTTTTACTCAGTGTATGAGTATTAACTGTTATACACATATTGTCATCATCATCATGCTTAAGTAACAAATGTGAAAAATCGCATTTTTCACGTTTATTTAGTTCACTACGTAACTTGACAACGTGCATCTTTTGGCACGATTAGCTATATGTTTTATGAGGTCAAAATCATCCTTTCATTTTGATGAATATATGCATTCTTTTTTATAATTCACAATGAAAAATAAGCAAATAAAGTTATTCAATTATCTACTGCTATAATTGTTTTCTGTACAATCTACTACTCTACATTGCATTCTAATGAACATGCCATGTTTGTAAATTTGCGCGAGTTTTATTTTCTGTTAATGTAAATTATTGAATATGGCATATTCTCTAATTTGCAATAATTATTATTTATGCATACTTTTACTTCATGTCAGGGCAAATAAACAAATACAGTACATGTGTTTATTTGCCATGGTTAATTTTTTTTCCCCCTACTTATATTTTGTAATATTTGTGGTTTACATATTTTGAATTTGAATTTGCCTAGTTATTTCTTTTTTAACTTATAGCCTATGTGAAGTTATAACAAATACCTAATATACAAGTAGATTTTTGTGACTTCTTCTTTGCTGATTCTTTCTTCCTTGTTGTTTCATCTCTCCTCTAATAATTACCAAAATGAGTCATAAATATTACATTTCTCATATATTATTACATCCTGACGGTACCTCACTAGTGTCGTAGTAACATTTTCTAATTATAATGATGTCATTATGCCCAGTTAATTTTTATTTATTACTGTAATTTATTTATTAAAATTGGTAAAAGTTTTAATAAAATATTAAGATAACATAATAATAACATTACATCTTTGATCATATTAATTATTCTTGTGTTTTAGTCTTAATGATGTGTCTATTTGCAGAATGGTTTGTGTATCAGTAAATATTGTGATAATATTATTTTAATTATTTATTATTATCTGATAATTAATACTAAACAGTTTTATATTGTGAATTATGGCACAATGAGCAAGTTCCTTAAAAAACCATAAGGGATACTGCCTTTGGATTTTCATCATCATCATCATCATCATCAACAGACCAGACCTCGAGAACCCACAGCCTTCTACCTCAAAAGAAAACAATGATATTTTAACTGAAGGTTAGTATACAATTTAAAATTTCTTGTTTTATTATTCTGCCTAAAATTAATTTATGATACAATACATTCATTGCACAATTTTCATGGAAGTTCCTATTGTTACGTTACTTTTGTAACTATAATATTCAATTTACTCTTTTTTGGTTAGTAAATTAATAATTATTTCTTATTTTATTCAACAGATTTGTTCCTCAGTTCAAAAAATGACTGCGATGCTGATACAATGTTAATGCCAATGAAAGTTCTGAAGAGAACTTCACAGAAAAACAGTATAAGAGAAAGAAAAAGCCTGCAACAATTCAGATAAAATACCACTGTCACCACCCAATCCTGCACCTGCTGTTGAAGTTAGCTTAACTGACATAAGTACAACTAATCTTGATAATTTTGTTTATGAATCTGAATAAAAAAACGTAAAAAGCTTCTAAGTGGGAAAGAAAAAATATACAGCTCTTCATTTAACTTATAGTCAATCTTACATCACTACATAAACTTGTTCCTGCTAAACTAATGTCTGATTTGCTCAAATCATGAATGTTATGTAAAAATTCCAGAAGGTAGAAAAGAAATATCTCTTTACATTTATTTCTATTCTTTAGTCAGTACAGTCACAATGTGAATTTTTCATCTGCCATGTTGAATGACTAAGCTAAAGAGAAGAGTTATTTCTGGCGAGTCAAGAAAAACACATTAATTTATCAAGATAAAAAAAATAAAGATTACCTATGCAGGAAATTCTTACTGAATACCCTTGGAATCAGTGAAGGGCTTATAAGAGGTACTTTTAAAAAGTTATCTACAGAAGGATTTTTAAAACTGCGAAAATGGGATGAAAACCACAATTGATGGCTGAAAAAAAAGTTCAATTTAGTGAAGAACATATTTTATCACTTCCCACTCTCTGTTCTCACTATTGTAGGAAAAGTAGCAAATTTTGATATTTAGATTGAAACTTGAATAAAAAATTAATATATATGTTTTTTATAACAAGAAATGCAAGGTGCAAGGAACAAATCACTGACAATTTTAAATATATCGTAAAGTATTTATACCTTGATATCACAGCTGTGATGTACTAAAAAAGAATTATAACTTATGTGCATACATGCTGTAAATACTAACAATAAATTACAAGCAATTGATCACATCGTTTATAAACTGGGACATTCCCATACAGAATGTGACTCAGTACATTCCAAAACAGAATCATTCCACAGTTTATAATCCTGAAGGTTGGGCTTAGATAATCAATATGGCTTGAGATAAACATAATCCATTTGTATTAACATATTATTACATGATGATTTTTTACTTTTTAATCCTAATGACATAAATGAAAAAAAGAGAGAGAAAAAGTAAAAGAATAATACCAGAAAGCCATAAAAAATTTTTAAAAACGCAAAAAAGAGCTGAGAAAAATCTTTCTAAGGGGAAATTTTATCCATACCTAAAAATAATGGAAAAGAAATGCAAGAGAGCAACAAAAAGGTTATTTTGACTTCATGACTGTGTAGTTTCAAGACAGGAAATTAAAAATCAATGTGTTTGTAAAAGAAAGTTTACAATACAGAATTCAAAAAAATTGATATTGAAAGAGAAAAAGGATTTTGTATTTCAAATCAAAAGAAGAATGATTTGTCACAGCTCTGCAAAGATCACCTAATTCCAAGAGCATACCACAAATTTTACGAGCAACCTCCAACATCAGATAGTATTGAAGACAGATGGACAGAATCTGACACTGAAGAAGAAGACAACTAGTAAAAAAAATACACTGGAAAACTACAATTGGATCTTTTAAAATTGTTCTATATTACGTTTTATTTTTGTTTTTTCTAATTAAAACTTAATAACTTTTTTTGTTTTAAAATATTTATATTTATAAATAAATATATATTTCCCTTAAATAATTAAATATTTCCCTTAAATGATTTGTATCATTGTTTCTGATTAAAAATTATAAATAATATAGTTTTTACACAGAAAATAATTTTCTACATAAAAATTTAATTTTTGCAAAAAAAAAGAATAATTTTCTCTGAATGTTTTTTAATTATTTTTGAAAAGTTGTTATTGTAGTATTAACAAGATATTGTTATGTTGTTTACTGTAGTATAATACAATGTGTTAATTGTAATTTTTGCACATTTAGAAACGAACTGCTTTTCCTCAGAATTTTTATTGTTATTACCAATGTAATGTACATTATTTGTGATTAATATATAGTATGTTCGCTGTGAATTACGCATTTTAAAAATTAAATCTTTTTCTCATTACATTTTTTAATTATTTTTGTTCAAATTGTTGTAGTATTAACAAAAGAATAGTATAGATTTTATTAAAGCATTTTACATTATGTTAAGTTAAATAGATTATTTTTCTTGTATCAGTTTTATGTTTTCTAGGATTCTTTAGTTATAAAATAAAATAAATATATAGTAATAAATTTATTGCCGAATTTGTGTAAATAAGACTTCTTTTTACATTTTCACTAGTAAAGTAA
Source organism: Lycorma delicatula (assembly GCF_047948215.1). NCBI lineage: Eukaryota > Metazoa > Arthropoda > Insecta > Hemiptera > Fulgoridae > Lycorma > Lycorma delicatula. The sequence goes on from NC_134462.1 coordinate 125,230,372, forward strand.
CAAATTTGATATATTTGACAGCTTACAATTATAAATATATTTTTCAACAATAAAATTTATATATCTCAATAAAGTAATAAATATTTATAACAGAGATTTAATACTGCAGGAACAAACATACACAGGTATAACTATATGTAACTTATAAATATTGGCTAAGGAATGGAATTCATTTTCATCATGGTGGAATTTTGAAGGATGAATTTTAAATCGGGTTTTGAAATGTTTTTTAGCTCTCCTGGAAAACACTATTACACATTTGTTACTTAAGCATTGCACTGACTATAGACTTAGTAGTGCTGGAGAAAATTGGCAATACACAGTTATAGTGAAATTAATGTTAGTATATGTTAAAATCAGACTAGACATGCAATGCTCTGAACTTACACGTCTTTCCAATCATTCATTATTTTCTTGCATTAGTTAAACATTAACGAAGACCTTTATTACATTATATATTATGGGTAAAAATGTATTGGTTCGGATTATTGTAATGATAATGTTCATTATTTTCTTTATGTTTCATTGCTGGGTTCATTCATTTTAATTTTTCTTAGTTAGAATAAGCTAGGTCCCTCAGAATACTGGTGATTAGACCAAAATTTAGATTAACAAAAACAATTGCCTTTATAAAATATATATGCGTGTGTATATATATATATATATATATATATAATTAATACACAGTAAAATCCTCCAAAAAGAATATCCATTGGGACATCAAAAATATTTCTGCTTCGGCAAATTGCCACTTCAAATAGTCTCTTTTTTGTACAGAAGCTTACACAAAAATAATAAATAAAATATTTTATTTAATAAATTTGTTATTAAAATTCACTAATCAAAATTAAATTGAACTATTCAAAAAACTATAATGAAAAAAAATCTAATTATAAAAAACATCTTTAAGAAATAAATAAATTCCACAGATTTCATGAATATGTAAATTATTAAAGTGTTACCAAACATGTATAATCAAAGATTTTCATACAATTATTAAAAAAAAATCCAGTTTCATTATTATTATTATTAATATACACTACTTTTTAACATATCTTTGATAAGCGACAAGAATTTAAAACTACTTCCAAACTTAGGCTTGATTAAATAACCCTGAAACAGACATCCCTTTCACTTCTAACTTGCAAACAACCCCCAAATTCCACAGTTAACTTTATCGTTATTGAAAATCATTAATTTACTTCATCCAGTTTCTCTATTCAACCAACCATTCACACTATTACATCTTTATTATACCTCTTTTGCGCATTCCACTTAATTTATCTTACAACTATTTAACACAAGTTTGTTATTTATGAGATGCAGTTCAAAAGTAAGGGTAGATGAGTTATGAACAGCAATTGGCATCACTGATTTGGTTCACCCATAGGCTTAGCTTTAAGTTGTCAGTTGGACATGTAACTACCACATTGTCTTCAGTTCATTATTGTTTTCCTTTGCAATACTGTATATTAATAACTAATCCCACCTGTTGTAAAATTCAATCAGTGATTAATTACTAAAAGGAAGAGGACATAACACTGCTGAAATTCACTGTCAATTATGTGAAACATATGAGCCTACTGCAATGAGGGAAGGAAATGTGAGGCAACGGTGTCATGAGTTTAAAAAGACTATTCAAATGTGTGTAACAGACAAGTGGTAGGCTTTGGATACTAAGCTTACCTTGAATGCAAAAGTGAAAGAAAATTGTTGTTTTACAATTAGTAATATTTCTCTAGAATTTCCCGATGTTTCAAAGGCAACATTGTTGAGAATTGTGACTGACACTCTTAGCTATCATAAACAGTGTGTACGATGAGTGCCGAAGATGTTGACAAGTGCTCACAAAGATCAGATGACATCTGCTGATCGCTTTAATCACAAGGAAGACAGATTTTTTTCCCATATCATCACTGGTGACAAACTGTGGATTTTGTATGTCAAGATTTTTATACGATTCTATACGTCATGCTGAGACAAAACAACATTCCATGCAGTGGCATCATTCTAGTTCACCTACACCAGAAAAATTCAAACAAGCCCAGTCACTAAGGAAAATCACGGCAACTTTATTCTGAGACAAACACAGTGTGCTTTTGATTAATTTTGTAGAACTTGGAACATCCATCAAATCACAAGTCTACTGTGAAACACTTTCTAAACTGTGTTATGACATTCAAATCCAATAACAGGGAATGCTTATCAGGAATTGTTCTTCACAATAACGCACATCCACACACAGCTGCATACACAACAGAACCAATTCAAAAATTCAAATAGGAGATTTTTGATAATTTCCTTACAGTCCTGATCTCGTGCTCAGTGACTACTATCTCTTCCTACACCTCAAAATTTGGCTTGCTTCCCGATAATTCGAGGAAAGTGACAAGATGAAAATCTAAATGGAAAAGTGGCTACAATCCCAGGTGCCTGATTTTATGCAATGGGTTTAAAAAAGTTTGTTTTATATCAAATATGTTCAACTGTTCTCATTTTGTTACCGATCTGGCCTTTACTTTTGAGCACACCACATAGTATAATCCTCTGATATTAATTTTTCACTTAAAATTAATATTTTACACATTAACTTCCAAACATTATATAAAAAATGAAATATCATAATAATAGTAATAAGGTAATAAAATAAAAAAAAAAAAAAAAATATATATATACCATAGGTTTATAAGGTATATAATATAACCATATATGTATAAACTAGTTTAAACTTTCATATTTGGTGATTATTCATCAACTTACAAAAATTGTAAGCTATAAAAGATTAATTGCTGTTTAACATTGTTACGTAACAAGGTCATCCAGAAAGTAAGAACTGTTTGCACATCAGTAAAGGCCAACTGATCTCAGTTATTGTTCAGCTAGCACTGTATAAAATTTCATAGCTGTACTGTGACAGGGAGTGATTTTACATGTGTTTATAATGAATGAAAAAACTGAAAATCCTGATGACTGTGAGGTGAGATCAGTCAAAAATGTTGAATGAACAGTGTTCCGTCTTGTGGAAATTCAGTCATATTATTGCCATATATAGTGACAATGTAATGAATGGTCTTTTAATTCATGGAGTGTGCTTCATGACAATGAAACTCCATATGTCGCAAAAAAAACTTGTGAACTTCTCAAAGATTTCAGATGGAATGTTTTTGATCATCCATCCTGCTCCAAGCGATATTCAATTTTTACCAGTTTACAAAATTGAATTGAGTTTCTTGGCAGGAGCCTCTATGAAATTGATGATGTCAAGAAAGTTGTTAATGAGTAGCTTAATGGACTGGCACCAGACTTCTTTGATGACATCAAAAACTAGTGTCACAATTTGACAAATGCTTGAAATCAGGTGATTTTGTAAAAAATACCTTAAAAAATGTAGATTATGATGCATGTATTAAAGTTAAAATAAATGTAATAAATCTGGTATAAAACAAAAACAGTTTTTACTTTCTGGACGATCACTGTACTATATTCATTATAATTATTTTAAAGTAAAGCCAAACAGCAGAATACACTAAAACAAAATTATACAGTATACTAATAGCAGAATACATGATCATTTAATATCTACCAGGGTAGATTCAAATTGAATCTACGATTCAATTTGATTCAAGAGAATTCTACAGCAGTATTTCCATTCAAGACAACACCCCACTATTGTATTAAAAACAATAAATAGCCTGTTCATACCAAGTTATTAATTTTTTAACTCTATTTCAGAATTGTAATGCACTGCTCTCTAACTGGGCCTAGTAAGCCTACTAAAAAATTATTTTCCATGGGTGCAACAGAATTTGTTTATTCAAACCACTGTAATTCTATGGTAAAATATTTTTATTCAATGCTGCTTTATAAAGATAAACACAAAAAAACAAAAAAAAAACAAAATGTTTTCTGTTAGAAAGTGCCTGCTTTATTAATGCCCTACGCAATGTGAAGTGACAGCAATTTTTTTCTAATTTATTGAGAGATTGCTTTAGAAAAGTTTTACTTAACGTAAATAATGAATAAATAAGTAACAATTCTGAGTAAAAAAGAATGAATTTTAGTTTGCTACATCACTGCATGTAAGTAAATAACACTAAATGTCCACATATTTCTGTTAAGCTTACAGAATGCTCTGGATCATAAGCTAACAGAGATGATGCTCTGGGTCGTACGCAATGTTACAAATGGTTTTCACAATTTAAAAGTAGTCATCAGTCAACTGAAGATGACCCTTGATCAGGAAAGCCTTTGATTTCAACTGATGACAACCACGTTCAGAAAATGAATTATCTGGTGTATGCAAATCGTTGACTGATTCAGAGAATATGCAAAAGAAGTTAGCATCTGAAATGGATCATGGGATGACTTTTTGACTGAAAAACTGAACATCCATTGAGTTGCAACAAAATTTGTTCTTTGTTTGATGATCAAATATCAGAAAGAATATTGAGTGGATGTTTGTCTGCAACCTCTTGAACAAGCCAATGTGTTGGCAAAGGAGCTCCACACCCCAGTCTTGATCCAACGTCAAAGTAATGCTCTCTGTTTTTTTTTCAATTTTAATGGAATTGTGCATTTTGAATTCTTGCCTCAAGGTGAAACAGTGAGTCGTGCATACTATCAAGGCGTTTTACAACAGTTACGTGAAAAAATCTGTAAAAAGAGACCAGAGTCGTGGCGAGACAACTTGTGGTTCCTTCACCACGCCAATGCACCCACAGACTCAGCTTTGTCAGTTCAGCTGATTGTCCTCCCTCAGCCTTCCAACTCATCAGCTCCTTGCGATTTTTTCTTATTTCTGAAAATAAAATTGGTGATGATAGGATGCTGTTCTAAGATTATTGATGACATTAAAGCAAATTCATTATGGACCTCAAAGGCCATCTCAAATGAAGCTATCCAGCACTGCTTCATGAAAAGGAAACACCGCTGGGAAAAGTGTACGAAAGAGCAGAATACTTTGAAGGGAACAAAGACCAATAATCTGTAAAATTAATTATAAAGAATAGAAAAATAAAGTTTGCTTATTTTCTGAACAAACCTCATACACAAATTATCAATATTTATTTTATTTTTGAAGGGTTTCTGAAGTAATTTTTTGTAGATTTTTATGATAATTAATTCTGACATAAAGATCCTGTTGTAAAATGGATTACTCATGATTGAATTGGTATTTTTAAATTTATTTAGAACTGTTCTACATCTCCAACAAAAATCATTCAAAATAAACAAATGTTTTAACAAATTATTTACTGTCTTTTTTAATACAGTATTAATAACATTCAACAATATACTCCCAGAAAAAAGGTACGAAGAAAGTTCATTAAAAAACTTATCAAAGTACAGATTTAAAAAAAAAATATAAACTAATTGTTTCAATATCAATAAATCAATACCATGAATCAACCAATACATAATCAAGGAAGTTCAAACAGTACGCAGATAGCACCTCTCGAAAAACAACTAGCTATAAAGGAATTAATGTTTTATCATATAAATTTTACAGCTTTATTTTAGGATAATATTCTGTAAAGTTCAGAAGGTATGATACACTTCACAAGTCAACCCAAGGAAACACTGACATGAAATCTTTACACTAAAACATAACAACTTAATACTATTTTAAAATGTAAATTCAATATAATGAAACTGATTTTTAAAAAATTTTAAAATAGAATTATATTATTTAATTTCTAAAGCATAAAAACTTTTTTTTTATAAAAAATTAAATATAGAATTTTAATACTTACTATTAAAATGTTCAGTAAAATATTCCTACAACATTAAGTTTCTTTATTTAATTTACTTACATACTATTTTACACTGAATGAAATGAACACATGTTAAAGAATACAAAAATGAATAATAACTATTAACAATTTTATAAACATATGCTGTTAATACTAAACCAAATAGACCAGATTATATGCCAATCTTAAACTGAACTATCAAAGTCTGGTTTCACTTTTGCTTTCAATAGATTCAAAAAAGCTACAATTCCATTTAAAAAAAAAATATCATTAGCAACAGTAATTTTTAAAAATTGTACTAAATTAAGCTGAGAAAGATTAGATTTGAATAAAACAAAAAAACAGTTATCTTAAATATACATGAAATAAAAATAAAATTATACTAAAAGTTAATAAATCATTTTATAACAAAATAAAAATTTGAGCAAACATATAATTAGATCAATATATTAACAATAATAAAAAGATAAATGATGTAGAAATTAAACTTGACAAATTACATGTAACTGTATAGTAAATGTATAATTCATAACAAAAATACCATTACAAACAAGGATAATGATGTCTTCTCCAAGCATTGAAAAGGAAAAAAAGGATTAAGTCTCACCGATAGATGTTTGAGCTGAAAAAGCAAAACAAAATTAAAAAAAAAATTACACTTAAATATTTATCAAATATATTTTTTAAAAAAATCAAATTAAAATGATGCGATAAAACTTCATGAATTCAAACATAATGAACAAAAGAAAATTAATTATTAATGACTTAATTTTTTTTATATGAATACTGAACAGTGGAAACATTAAAATCTAATTAAAAAAGAATTACTTCTAATTTAATGAAATTAAACTATCTGTACATTAAAAATAATAAATACAAAGAAAGAAACTCACAATTAATTTAATTAAAATTAAAGCTACTACAGTTAGCTAAATAATTCAAATTTTTATCTTCATTTTCCATTACCAGTAAGTAATATTGTATAACCTGTAAGTGTGTGTGTGTATATATATATACTATAAGACTGGTTTAACCGATCTGAGTAAGGGATACCTACCAACTAAGAAGAAAGTAGTAGAAAATATAATAATAGGAGCAATCCAGAAAGGGGCTAAAAGGAACCTTTTAACAAACATCTTTTGTAATACTGTCCACTGAGAAACAATAAACAGATGTTCTTCCGTGAGAAAAGTTACTGGACCCAGGTTAGGAATGCATGAGAACAGAAGGGCTCAGTCGATCATTCTCATGCTCACCTGGGGTCTGGTCCAGCAGGTAAAGAAGATAGGGTATAAATACTCTGGGAAAGAACAATTAAAAATCAGTTTTGCGAGGAGATTTTATGATGCAAGCCTGCTGGATGAAGTCTGCAATGTGAGTTCTGCGAATCAGTCTAAGCGAGACGTTATGATATCAGTCTGCAAGATGAGAGTAAGTCTGCGGAATGTAAGTTCTGCGAGGTCAGTGAAGAAGTGAATTTCTAGTGAATTACGTTCGACGCGATTAGGGTGACCATCATAAGCAATTCCAGTGTGGCCAGTACATGAAAACGAAAAAGGGGGCGGTGAGTTACTGTTACACTGTAAGTGAAAGAGATAATATACTAAATTTAATTCATAAACTGTTAGGACAGTTTTATTGATGAACAGCAAAGGTATTTGCAGTGAAAGGACTTTAACTTGTCGTATTTATTGTACTGTTACTGTTAATACAAGACTAGTGGTTAAAAGTGTTAAAACTAGCAGTCATGCTAATGTCTTTTGTCAATGAGACTGAATTCTGGTTTTCATTATCAACCTATGAATAGATCCTGACGATTACTTTAAATTTTGTTTTGTATATAATCTCTGTTTCTTATTATTATTAATATTATTATATTATTACTGTTATTGTGATTACTATGATCATTATTTGTTTATTTATTATTGTGAGATGTTTGTTATTGCTGCTTATTATTATTATTATTATTATTGTCGTTATTCATTTGCCTTGTTTTACTTATGTTCTTTAACTAATAAATTGTAATCATATAATCGTTTCCAATTGTCAATCTCTCAATATCCTGATCGAGCCACGAACAAGCAACAATATATATATGTACCTAAAATGTAATACATTTTCAGATTTATGTGCCAAAATGAACAAAAAAAGTCATACAAAAATGGTTGATTCTCCTTTATTTCTTTTCTGCCACTTCATGTTTATTAATGAAAGATTTAAGATCAGCTTGAGAAATCACAATAATACTTGGACACACATTTATGACGTCTAATAAATAAAAGATTACAGTATAAACACGTATTCTGACAAATTTCAAAATGGCAGTCATCAATTTTCTAATTCTTTATATCTTGCTAATTCTTAGTTTTAACATATTACATTTTTATTTGCAAAAATTTTAAACATTTATTTTTATTATGAATAAAATGAAACATAACCAACAACGACTGAAAATTATGACAAGTTTCTGCCAGACTTCATCTCCTCTTCTATTAACTCAACATAATAATCACTTGATTTATTGTGCTATTAATTGATTTACTATTATTTTTCTTAAAGAGAATTTTATTACAAATGCCAACTAATTTTTAGTATTGAGCAATACTACTAAATTAATTCTCAATACATAATTACATAATTTTAATAAATTTTACTTAAACTTTTTACTTTCCACTGGGTTACACTTAAAAATTAAAAAATAAGATAGATCTTTAAGATAATATTAAAATCTTAATAACTATCATTTTAAAATTACTTGAACTTCAGGTATTTATGTAGACCTAAAAATATAGTAATGTATTTTAAAATAAAATTATATAATTGTGAAAAAATCTTACTTCTTGTTTAATTTTTTTTCATTACCAAAATACAATATATTGTTATCATTGGTTTTTAGATTTAGTTTTAGTTTTATCATTATGGATATTCAATCTCCTTTGAGGAAATGTGTAACATGCATTTATATGGTTTAACTAACCACAACAGGGCTGAGGCAAATAATACTTATCAAAACAGATTCTCTAATATATATGTGCCAAACAATAAGATTTTTGAAAGATTCCATGCACAGCTTAGGAAAATAGGTTCATTTAGGCCAGTGAAATGACCAAGGAGACCAAGAAATACAACTATTCATTTAGAAGAACGTGTTCTAACTTGTGTTGCAGAATCCCCTGGTGAAATTACAAGGTTCTGGCAATAGCAGAAAAGGTGAGCCACTTGACTGTGTAGCATGTTTTAAATGGTAACAATCTTTACCCTTACCACTTTCAACAATTATAAAGGCTGACTGTAAATGATTACCCTTACAGATATGTTTTCTATAATTGGTTTCAAAGAAAGATTATTAAAAAATACTGTTTCTCTGCCGACATTCCATTTACAATCAGCATATTTGGAAAGAGGAGAATTCTCATACTAACAGAGGAGTCACCAATAATTATTTTCCCTAAACCTATGGGCAGGTATTGTTAATGATTGTCTAACAGATATTAACCATCTAAATGGAAAAATTACCTCAACCATTTGAATCTTGCACATTTGTTGGAAGACCTACTTTTGGAAGTAAGAATACATATTTGGTTAATCAAGATGGCACATTTCAGTTGGTTGGTAACAGATCACCTGCATGAAACATTTCCTAAAACATGTTTAGGTCGCGATGGGTCAGAATTGTTATGCCCGACTTAAACCCTCTTGGCTTTTACCTTTGCTGTCATTTAAAAAATATTGTTTATTCTATTTCAGTCCTCAGTATTGAAGAACTAAATCTGAGAATCCACAATGGATTTATTCAAATAAGGAATGTTCTAGAAATCTTTGAGCGGTAAGACTGTCTTTCAGAACAAGAGTAAACTTGTATAATTTTTAATGGTAGTTTCTTTGAACCTGTTTTGATTGACTTTTAAAATAATCATAATAATTACTGCTATTTAAAAAATAATAATTAATTATCTAAAAATAATCTTAAATATTGTTGTTTTGTAAATTAAATTGTTGATTATCTCAGGTAATTAATTGTATTTTACAACATTTATCTTGAAAAAATTAATACATAATTTGAAAAAAAACAAATAGTATTAACAATATTAATAATAAATCAAAATGATTAATAGTAAATCAATTAATAGCATAATAAATCAAGTACCTGATATGAGAGGAGATGAAATCTGGCAAAAATTATGTCACATTTTCTGTTGTATGTTGGCTATTTATCAATCAATTTACAAAACTGAAGTGTCACTTTGTTCACAATAAAATGCTTAACATTTTTGCAAATAAAACGTAATTCAATAAAACTGAGGATAACTGATTGATGAGGATCTGAAATGTGTGAATGAGTTTATTGTAATTTTTATTTAATAGGCAACATTGTATAAATGTGTGTACCATGTGTGATTTTTCAATCCATTCTTGAAATATACATTTTTCATTAGTAAACACAAAATGGCAAATAGAAGGAAAATAAAGGAGAAATCAAAATTTTACATAAGACTTTTTTGTTTATTTTGATATGTATAGTCCAAAAATGAATAGCCCATCATTTTAAATACCCCTGTATGTACAAGATACATTTTTTAAGTAAGTACAATTTTGATATACGTCCACTGCAGCATGGCTGTTGTTAGTTTTTACTTACAGTTTCCTTTGTGTTTTTAAAATGTTTATGAATATATACAGTGCCGCTGATTGTGAAATATGTACTGCTATTTGTTTCTTAAATGCAAGAGGTACAAAAGCGGCCAAAATTCATTGACAGATAAGCGAAGTGTATGGGGATAATGCTATGTCTGATGGAATGATGTCTGATAAACATACATGATCTGGCATGGAGTGGGTGACAATCTGTTTAACCTGATGCAGAGTTTAAAGAAAATTTGTCAAAACATCAACCTAAATCCTAATCTGAAACATCAACCTGATCATAATTTGATCGAAAAATTGCAAAATCTGTTAATTTTTTAATAGACTAAAGCTTATTAAAAATAATAGCCAGTCTTTGTAATGTGATGCTTTAAATTAGACTTAACTCCTACAGGTGTGAACTGGCAAACAAATTTATTGTAGAGTTCACATTTTGATTTTTATAAGACCATTTTTTCCAACAACTTTATCATTTGTAGGATTGAAAGGACTTCAGCAGATTTGCCTTTAATATTAAATTCAAATTTATCTGTAACATAACTTGCAACTTCTGCTTTTTCAAAGATCCCTAAAAAGTTATATCCAAATGTAAAACTTAAAAATTATATGACTTTTGCATATTTTCACTTTTTGTTGTTAAAGTCTAACTATTTTTCAAAATGTATTCTTGGTTTATCTTTTAACAAACTCTACAGTTTAGAATTCCATTTTTAATTAAATATTGTTGTTTGCCATTTAAAATGCTTACTACATACTGTATATGTGTTTAATATGTTTTACGGGATACTCTTAAATGATTATTTAGATAAAACAGACTTAACATTATTGAATAATGAAATAATACAAAAGAAAAATAAATATGAATATTGTACAATTGTTAACGTCTTTGTAGCCATTTTTACCATGGCTAATGATTAAATAACTAAAAATGTCTATCAGTATAACAGCGTTTGTTTCAACAAGTCCAAAGAGTTACACTTACAAACAACTACAGGTAAGTCTGTCATAAAGATAAAAAAGTTTTCTTTGAACTACTAAAATACACAAGTATTAAATATGAATATCATGTGAAAGATGGTTGAAAGAGAAACTGAAAGGGTAAGTTAACACCTAATAACCAGAGATGTTAAGACTAAAACTCTTCTAAGTAACCAGATCATAAAGAAATTTCAGTTCCAATGTGATAAGAGAATGATATTTGAAAAGAATGGTTGAACAACGGAAGGTACACTGCTTTGGAGTATAAGATGATTCTTAATGTGTACTTAGTTTGTTAATTTCTGTTTTAAAAGACAAAATTCTTTTAAAATTATGGTAATATAGAATCTATTTTGAATTCCAGGCATGAGCTTCCCAGCATCTGAATAAATAACATTTTATATTTTAGCTTTTAGAATAGGTAGATATAAAAATGTTTTAAGTACAGAGACAATGTCATATATACAGTAACTTTGACATTTAGAGTAAATAGAGAGACAAAGATTGTCATGTGAAAAATAACTAATTCTGAATTCTAGGTGTGAGCTTCCCAGTGCTGAATAAGTTTAAACCATGTGGACACTATAAGGCAATTAATTTTTAATGAGCTTTTAATTTATCAAAAATTCTAATAGATATTTGCAATTTTCTAATCTCTTTGGTTATTAAAATTAAAAATAAGCAGTTGTAATATAGGTTGATGTTCATATTAAGGTACAATTTGAAAGGATTTTTGATGATGATACGTTTAGGTAGACAAGATTTTTTTTTTAATTTAAAAAAGTGCAATCAATACACACCACCATAATACTACTTGTGTATAATGTATTCTATCTTAATACTTTAGATTTCCTTTATAGTTCCTTTACGATAATAAGTATCTGAATTTACAGAAAAGGTTAATGTTTTATACTGCATACATTTTCATGACTTAACATATTATAGCCTAGTCAACGTTTAAACGCAGAATTTTCATTAGGCTATGAAGACAATACCACTCTGCATTAAGGTAACGTTGATAAATCAACATAAATATAAAACAATACTAAAATTAGAACGTTATACAATAAAAACAAGCAAAGACAACAGGAATCAAAATAATGAGATACTGTACAGTATATAGAACTGAAATAAAGAGCATCCTGGCAGCAGTTTAAAAAACAACTAGAAATATTGGTAGAAACAGAAAACCCTTGTTTACAATTTGTGCATCTATTAATGATCTAGTATATCTGAAGGAATTGACAACACCAAAAAGAAAAGCGATTGCAATTATCTAACAAAGAGGCTAAACACACACAGACATATTTGGTGAGTTAACTTTTCCATTAAGATGAAATGTTGATTCAACATAATAAAGTCGTCATCTTCATGCTGCAATATTTTGATTGCAATGTTGGTAGGCTTCAAAGACTGCAGTTGTAAACAGTATGGATACATGTGAAGCGTTTCCTTAAAACATTCTACTGTCATCACTGGCATTACAAGTTCATGACTGGCCTTTCTAACAGATTATTTTTTAGACAACACACGAAAGACTACTTGACAGTCCTTTTCTTGAGATATCACTGACCATCCCCTACTCTTCCCTTTATACAGACAAGGTAATTTCCAACTGATTATGCCATAAATGAATGTTATTCGCAGTTGGATGATCACAATTAAACTTTCAACAGAATGCATATTGAACTATAACTACAGATTTACAGTTAGCTAATGGCAAAACATAGAAGGCTTTCTGTTACAGAATCACCATCTTTGTTAGTGGTGCTGTCAAGAGAAAAGATAGGGATTACTATGGCCATGTGTCCAACTAAAACTGTCCTTTTTGCTCTTTCATTCTTAACACTCTACACCTCACCCAAGAGCTTTTACAAAAAATTAAAACCCCAGATATTCTTTTTTATACACCCATTATTTTTAAAAATATAACCAAAGAATGAAAAAAATGTGATTGTGTACATATTAATAGAAACCGGTACTCGTGGGACCGTACCGGTACTCGTGGGACCAAAATTTCAGTTCCAATAATAAACACTATGATGGTTGGTGGTCCATCTGAAAAAACCACCATTTTAAGTCTTGCGAAGAGACCTCGATCAGCTTCGTCTGACGAGGATAAAAGTCCTACTGAACAGAATTTCTTAAAATCAAAATATAAAAATATCAGATTCGTTGTTCTCAAAAATAGTCAGGAAGGTGGCTCCCTTCAAAAGGTCTCACCGTTTTTAATAAACAAAACCATAACAGGTGCAAGTGGCTCCCCGAAGAATATCAGGAAATTACGCGACGGATCGATTCTGGTTGAAACATTCAACGATGAGCAGAGTCGATCTATCTTACGTCTCCGTAGTATGGGTGGCATAAATATAAGCGCAGAATGCCACAAAACGCTAAATACGAGCCGGGGTGTAATTTTTTGTAGAGACCTTCTGGATATAGATATCTCTGAAATAGTTGACGAGCTGTGCCACCAAGATGTTGTTGAGGTGAAACGTATAATGAAACGGCAGAACGGAACAGAAGAACTGACACCGTCTCTTATATTAACATTCAGTCTCCCTGTTCCACCAGAAAAGATCAAAGTGGGTTACCTCTCGGTTCGGGTACGACCATTCATACCCAACCCACGGCGATGTTTCAGATGCCAAGGTTTTGGTCATACTACAACATCTTGCACGAAAACTGAGATCTGTGCTCGATGTGGTAAAGAAGGTCACAACGACACTAACTGCGAAGAAAGTGAAAAATGTGCAAACTGCAGTGGTCCACATACAGCCCGCTCCCGAGATTGCCCAACTTTTAAAGAAGAAAAGGCAATTCTCAAAATCTGTACGGAGCAAAAACTATCTTTTCCGGCTGCACGTAGAGAATATAAAAAGATAAACAACTCACGGAACCTGGTTAAACCAGACGTATCTTTTGCCACCGCTACAACTAAACAAATTCCTACAAATGCTAATAATCAGCAGTGCGGATCCTGCAATGAGCTTAAAAAACTTGTTCAGATGCTATCTGATCAAGTAGCTTCACTTACAGCCACTATCTCAGAGCTGACAAAAATGAATAAAAAGTCCTCCATCGCAGCTAGTGAATCAAACAGTATGATACATACGAAAGTTCCTATTCCCAAAATCGTACCGCCACGAATAGCGACTATCACAGCTGGCAGTAAGCCACCTAATAAGCTCCCCATAAAGGGAACCCACGTAACTATCTCTTCTGGGATGTCAACTACAGCATCCCATTCAAATAAATCTCCTCCACCATCTCCTCATATACTGGAGGATATGGTTGAAGAACCACCCGACCCTAGGGCATCGGAGTTCTTTAAAATAAAAAATTCAAAAAAGAAAAACCGAATCACGTACAACTAATTTTTATTTAGTTTCCGAAATTTATTTTTTTTATTTGCTTTTTACACTTATGAACATTATTCAGTGGAATGTTAGAGGTATTCGGTCCCGCATTGAAGATATTAGAGTACTGGCGCACACACATGATCCACTAATCATGTGTTTCCAGGAAACTCACCTCCTACAACATGACCGAATTACATTTAGAGGATACTTCTGCGAGAGATACGACTGCCTAGTAGACAGTAGGGAGAGTGGTGGAGTAGCGATTTTCATGAAGAATGGGGTGTCAGCTACAAGAATTCAACTAACCACTGTCATTCCTGCTATTGCAGTAAAGGTCACTATTCCCTTCAAATTGCATATCTGCAATCTGTATCTCTCACCGAACACTGTGTTCAGTGCTTTAGACGTCTCAAATCTCCTTACACAAATACCATCTCCATCGTTAATAGTAGGAGACTTCAATGCCCATCATATTTCCTGGGGCTCAACCTTCTGCTCCACTCGAGGAAATATGATAAACAGATTGAGACAAGATTTTGACCTTTGCCTACTGAATAATGGATCACACACATTTATGTCCTTATCAACTGGTGCTGTATCTAACCTTGATCTTTCCATATGCTCACCGAATGTACTCCCTCATTTTAATTGGTCGATTTGTGATGACTATCACGGCAGTGATCATAGACCAATTATTATTAGTTTCGGTGTAGACTGCGAGATTAAAAGAATGCCACGGAGATGGATTGTTGAAAAGGCAGATTGGAACGGATACTGTAAAGCATTCCAATCTCAGTATGACGATGGAGCGAACATCCTCGACCAATATTCTTCTTTTACGTCCATGATACTTAAGAATGCCAACAGGTATATCCCACAAACATCGGGTAATCCTAGACGTCCTTTCGTTCCATGGTGGAACGATGAATGCAAAATTGCTATTAGGAATCGACGGCAGGCACTACGTAAATTTAATCGTAGGCCCACAACAGAACATCTAAATTTATACCGCAGGGCTAGAGCGGTGTGCCGTCGAGTATTCTTGGACGCTAAGAGGAATTCATGGACGAAATACGTGAGCACTATCTCACGCACTACTTCCACGTCTACTGTATGGAAGAAAATTCGTGCAATCTTCGGATCACCGAAACAATCTATTCTTGGTCTTATTGATGAAGGAGAACTCCTTTCATCATCCTCGGAAGTGGCAAATAGTCTAGCAAAATCTTTCCGCTCGGTGTCTCTCACCTCATCATATAATAACGATTTTCAACGGCACAAGATACAAATGGAGGTGTTGTCGTTAAACATTGGTGATTCGGTTGGTGAATTAAACACTCCATTCGTATTTAAAGAATTGTTACATGCACTTAAAAATTCACGGGACACTTCCCCTGGACCGGACAACATTCGCCTTTCCATGCTTTCACACCTTCCTAATTCGGCACTACAACAACTTTTGAATATTTTCAACGGCTTATTCTCCGAACAAGTCTTCCCACCCGGCTGGTCAGAAGCATTTATTATACCAGTACTAAAACCTGGTAAAGACCAGAAGAACCCCTCAAGCTATCGCCCTATTTCATTAACAAGCGTTTTGTGTAAAATAATGGAGAGAATGGTAAACCGCAGACTTACATGGTACTTGGAGAAACATGGCTTTCTATCTCCAGAACAGTGTGGTTTTCGACAAGGACGATCTTCCATTGACCATTTAGTGTCACTAGAAACAGCCATACAAAACGCTTTCCTCAATCGGCAACACCTCGTCGCTATCTTCTTTGATATAAAAAAGGCGTATGATACAGCCTGGCGACGTGGTATTCTTAACACTCTCCAAAAATGGGGAATCAAGGGCAATATGCTTGCTTTTATCCGGGGATTCATAAATCACCGAACGGCTCGTGTTCGTGTAGATGATTCGCTCTCAGATAGTGTCATCTTAGAGAATGGAGTGCCCCAAGGTAGTGTATTAAGTGCCACCTTATTTTCTGTAGCCATAAATGATATTACCAAATGTGTTCAGGCTCCTGTCTCATGCTCTCTATTCGCTGACGACTTTGCTATCTACATTGCAAGCCGTTCGACACCCACAGCAGAGAGACTACTGCAGAACACTATATATCACCTTGAAGCTTGGTCGAGGATTACTGGTTTCACATTTTCATCCGAAAAAACAAAATGTGTAGTTTTTTCTCGGCTACGAAACCCTTCTATTCCGCAAATTTTTCTGAACGGTGAGACTATTACTATCTCTAATTACGTTAAGTTTTTAGGTTTAATTTTTGATAGTCGTCTTACTTGGGTCAAACATTTAAAAGAATTGAAAACAAAATGTTCCAAAATTTTAGATATGATGCGAGTCCTTACTAACACCAAGTGGGGAGCCGATAGATCATGTATGATACATTTTTACTATTCCTTTGTTCGCTCCCGTTTAGATTACGGTTGTGTGGCCTACTCATCAGCTCGTCAAACCGTGCTTAAAATGCTGGATAGTGTACATCATGCTTTCCTTCGGCTTGTTACAGGCGCGTTTAGATCAAGTCCTGTCGCAAGCTTACTTGTAGACTGTGGTGAACCATCACTTTGGGATAGACGAGACCAGCTCTTATTATGTTATTTTGCTCGTCTCAGAGGACAGCCAAATCACCCGGTTCTTGAGTCAGTCCTTAAAAATCCTAATCTAGGAAAGTATGAGGATCATCCACGACGTACTGCACCTGTAGGTATCCGTACCTGGCGTCTGCTGCAGCATATAAATGTTGACACACCGTCATTCTTTCCTATGTACCCTTGCTCATATCCTCCATGGGGAATAAACCTCATAAATTTTAATTTTGACCTGACTACATGTAATAAACAATCAACACCATCTATCGTCTTTCAGCAGATGTTTCAGTGTGTTCTCTCCAAGGCGAAACCAGACGCGGTTGTATACACTGATGGATCGAAACAAAACGATACGGTTGGGTGTGCTTTTGTTGTCAATGAGAGAACTTATATGTTTGGTCTCCCCAGTATTACGAGTGTGTTTACCGCTGAACTATATGCTATAAATAAGGCTCTAAACATCATTA
Organism: Lycorma delicatula; assembly: GCF_047948215.1. NCBI lineage: Eukaryota > Metazoa > Arthropoda > Insecta > Hemiptera > Fulgoridae > Lycorma > Lycorma delicatula. The sequence goes on from NC_134462.1 coordinate 125,248,186, forward strand.
ACCCTAAATATAGAAAAATTCTTATTTGCAGTGACTCGTGTAGTGCTCTCCAAGCCTTAAAGAACTTTTATTCCAAACATCCTATCGTCATTGAAATTTACAACGCAATCGCTGAGTTGAATAATCGCAACACAGAATTAAGTTTTTGCTGGGTCCCTAGCCACGTAGGGATTCCAGGTAATGAACATGCAGATTCCGCTGCCAAAGAAGCATGTAACCAGCCTCCTTTCACCACCCGAGTTGCTACTTCTGATTTCATTAACTATGTAAAACAATTATTAAGAACAAGGTGGCAAGGTGATTGGACAGCTACTGTTGATAATAAACTCCGTCAGATTAAAAATTCTGTGTTACCATGGAACTCCTCATACAGAAAACCCCGGCGTGAGGAAGTAGTACTCTGTCGATTGCGGATAGGACACACGAGAGTCACACACGAGTACCTGTTTACAAGAGGACAACCACCTCTATGCGCAAGATGCAACTGCCGCGTGACTGTGCGCCACATACTCGTGGACTGCATATGTTATGCGGCATTGCGTCGTAAATTTAAAATTCCTAGTAACATCCGTGGTATCTTGCGTGACGATAAGCAGGTTTTAAACCGCATGTTTATATTTTTACGTAGTATAGGGCTAATGCAAAAAATTTAATAACTATGTATTCTTTAGTAATTGTATGTATTGTCCTATGTATTGTTTTGTTATCCGAGTAGGGAGCCTTTTACACTCCCTATCGGATTTTTTTGTTTTTTTTTTGTATGTTTTTTAAATTCGTCTGTGATATTAGTTATAAGATTTTTGTGATATTAGTTTTAAGTTTTATCTCCTTTTTTAGTTTTAAGTTTTATTTATTTTTAATGTGATAGTTTTTAACATAGCTTTAAGTTTTATTTATTTTTAATGTGATAGTTTTTAACATAGCTTTAAGTTTTATTTATTTTTAATGTGATAGTTTTTAACAGAGTTTTAAGTTACATATTAGTGTTTTTGTTATCCGAGAATGGGCCTTTTACACCCATTCCGGATTTTGTTTCTGTGATAGTAGTTTTAAGTTTTAATTTTATCTAAAAACCTAAAATTATTTTTATTTATTTATTTATGTATTTATTTATCTATTTATTTATTTTCCGGGCGATGATAACGTTCAACCGTTTTTCGCCCTTAAAAAAAAAAAAAAAAAAAAAAAAAAAAAAATAATTATTTTCCCTAAACCTATGGGCAGGTATTGTTAATGATTGTCTAACAGATATTAACCATCTAAATGGAAAAATTACCTCAACCATTTGAATCTTGCACATTTGTTGGAAGACCTACTTTTGGAAGTAAGAATACATATTTGGTTAATCAAGATGGCACATTTCAGTTGGTTGGTAACAGATCACCTGCATGAAACATTTCCTAAAACATGTTTAGGTCGCGATGGGTCAGAATTGTTATGCCCGACTTAAACCCTCTTGGCTTTTACCTTTGCTGTCATTTAAAAAATATTGTTTATTCTATTTCAGTCCTCAGTATTGAAGAACTAAATCTGAGAATCCACAATGGATTTATTCAAATAAGGAATGTTCTAGAAATCTTTGAGCGGTAAGACTGTCTTTCAGAACAAGAGTAAACTTGTATAATTTTTAATGGTAGTTTCTTTGAACCTGTTTTGATTGACTTTTAAAATAATCATAATAATTACTGCTATTTAAAAAATAATAATTAATTATCTAAAAATAATCTTAAATATTGTTGTTTTGTAAATTAAATTGTTGATTATCTCAGGTAATTAATTGTATTTTACAACATTTATCTTGAAAAAATTAATACATAATTTGAAAAAAAACAAATAGTATTAACAATATTAATAATAAATCAAAATGATTAATAGTAAATCAATTAATAGCATAATAAATCAAGTACCTGATATGAGAGGAGATGAAATCTGGCAAAAATTATGTCACATTTTCTGTTGTATGTTGGCTATTTATCAATCAATTTACAAAACTGAAGTGTCACTTTGTTCACAATAAAATGCTTAACATTTTTGCAAATAAAACGTAATTCAATAAAACTGAGGATAACTGATTGATGAGGATCTGAAATGTGTGAATGAGTTTATTGTAATTTTTATTTAATAGGCAACATTGTATAAATGTGTGTACCATGTGTGATTTTTCAATCCATTCTTGAAATATACATTTTTCATTAGTAAACACAAAATGGCAAATAGAAGGAAAATAAAGGAGAAATCAAAATTTTACATAAGACTTTTTTGTTTATTTTGATATGTATAGTCCAAAAATGAATAGCCCATCATTTTAAATACCCCTGTATGTACAAGATACATTTTTTAAGTAAGTACAATTTTGATATACGTCCACTGCAGCATGGCTGTTGTTAGTTTTTACTTACAGTTTCCTTTGTGTTTTTAAAATGTTTATGAATATATACAGTGCCGCTGATTGTGAAATATGTACTGCTATTTGTTTCTTAAATGCAAGAGGTACAAAAGCGGCCAAAATTCATTGACAGATAAGCGAAGTGTATGGGGATAATGCTATGTCTGATGGAATGATGTCTGATAAACATACATGATCTGGCATGGAGTGGGTGACAATCTGTTTAACCTGATGCAGAGTTTAAAGAAAATTTGTCAAAACATCAACCTAAATCCTAATCTGAAACATCAACCTGATCATAATTTGATCGAAAAATTGCAAAATCTGTTAATTTTTTAATAGACTAAAGCTTATTAAAAATAATAGCCAGTCTTTGTAATGTGATGCTTTAAATTAGACTTAACTCCTACAGGTGTGAACTGGCAAACAAATTTATTGTAGAGTTCACATTTTGATTTTTATAAGACCATTTTTTCCAACAACTTTATCATTTGTAGGATTGAAAGGACTTCAGCAGATTTGCCTTTAATATTAAATTCAAATTTATCTGTAACATAACTTGCAACTTCTGCTTTTTCAAAGATCCCTAAAAAGTTATATCCAAATGTAAAACTTAAAAATTATATGACTTTTGCATATTTTCACTTTTTGTTGTTAAAGTCTAACTATTTTTCAAAATGTATTCTTGGTTTATCTTTTAACAAACTCTACAGTTTAGAATTCCATTTTTAATTAAATATTGTTGTTTGCCATTTAAAATGCTTACTACATACTGTATATGTGTTTAATATGTTTTACGGGATACTCTTAAATGATTATTTAGATAAAACAGACTTAACATTATTGAATAATGAAATAATACAAAAGAAAAATAAATATGAATATTGTACAATTGTTAACGTCTTTGTAGCCATTTTTACCATGGCTAATGATTAAATAACTAAAAATGTCTATCAGTATAACAGCGTTTGTTTCAACAAGTCCAAAGAGTTACACTTACAAACAACTACAGGTAAGTCTGTCATAAAGATAAAAAAGTTTTCTTTGAACTACTAAAATACACAAGTATTAAATATGAATATCATGTGAAAGATGGTTGAAAGAGAAACTGAAAGGGTAAGTTAACACCTAATAACCAGAGATGTTAAGACTAAAACTCTTCTAAGTAACCAGATCATAAAGAAATTTCAGTTCCAATGTGATAAGAGAATGATATTTGAAAAGAATGGTTGAACAACGGAAGGTACACTGCTTTGGAGTATAAGATGATTCTTAATGTGTACTTAGTTTGTTAATTTCTGTTTTAAAAGACAAAATTCTTTTAAAATTATGGTAATATAGAATCTATTTTGAATTCCAGGCATGAGCTTCCCAGCATCTGAATAAATAACATTTTATATTTTAGCTTTTAGAATAGGTAGATATAAAAATGTTTTAAGTACAGAGACAATGTCATATATACAGTAACTTTGACATTTAGAGTAAATAGAGAGACAAAGATTGTCATGTGAAAAATAACTAATTCTGAATTCTAGGTGTGAGCTTCCCAGTGCTGAATAAGTTTAAACCATGTGGACACTATAAGGCAATTAATTTTTAATGAGCTTTTAATTTATCAAAAATTCTAATAGATATTTGCAATTTTCTAATCTCTTTGGTTATTAAAATTAAAAATAAGCAGTTGTAATATAGGTTGATGTTCATATTAAGGTACAATTTGAAAGGATTTTTGATGATGATACGTTTAGGTAGACAAGATTTTTTTTTTAATTTAAAAAAGTGCAATCAATACACACCACCATAATACTACTTGTGTATAATGTATTCTATCTTAATACTTTAGATTTCCTTTATAGTTCCTTTACGATAATAAGTATCTGAATTTACAGAAAAGGTTAATGTTTTATACTGCATACATTTTCATGACTTAACATATTATAGCCTAGTCAACGTTTAAACGCAGAATTTTCATTAGGCTATGAAGACAATACCACTCTGCATTAAGGTAACGTTGATAAATCAACATAAATATAAAACAATACTAAAATTAGAACGTTATACAATAAAAACAAGCAAAGACAACAGGAATCAAAATAATGAGATACTGTACAGTATATAGAACTGAAATAAAGAGCATCCTGGCAGCAGTTTAAAAAACAACTAGAAATATTGGTAGAAACAGAAAACCCTTGTTTACAATTTGTGCATCTATTAATGATCTAGTATATCTGAAGGAATTGACAACACCAAAAAGAAAAGCGATTGCAATTATCTAACAAAGAGGCTAAACACACACAGACATATTTGGTGAGTTAACTTTTCCATTAAGATGAAATGTTGATTCAACATAATAAAGTCGTCATCTTCATGCTGCAATATTTTGATTGCAATGTTGGTAGGCTTCAAAGACTGCAGTTGTAAACAGTATGGATACATGTGAAGCGTTTCCTTAAAACATTCTACTGTCATCACTGGCATTACAAGTTCATGACTGGCCTTTCTAACAGATTATTTTTTAGACAACACACGAAAGACTACTTGACAGTCCTTTTCTTGAGATATCACTGACCATCCCCTACTCTTCCCTTTATACAGACAAGGTAATTTCCAACTGATTATGCCATAAATGAATGTTATTCGCAGTTGGATGATCACAATTAAACTTTCAACAGAATGCATATTGAACTATAACTACAGATTTACAGTTAGCTAATGGCAAAACATAGAAGGCTTTCTGTTACAGAATCACCATCTTTGTTAGTGGTGCTGTCAAGAGAAAAGATAGGGATTACTATGGCCATGTGTCCAACTAAAACTGTCCTTTTTGCTCTTTCATTCTTAACACTCTACACCTCACCCAAGAGCTTTTACAAAAAATTAAAACCCCAGATATTCTTTTTTATACACCCATTATTTTTAAAAATATAACCAAAGAATGAAAAAAAATGTGATTGTGTACATATTAATAGAAACAACATGATATTGGCTAGTGTACAATTTTTAATTAGCTAAAACTAAAAATTTCATCAAGTTTCTAAATAATGTGTTAAAAAAAATTGATGAATGATGTGATTAGATATTATTGGAAATTGAAACCTGACTTTACACAGTAACCACCTCAGCTACTAGTGTGGTCTTCTGTGGAATTCCTCTATGGGAAACTGAGTCCTTGGGCAGTTTTATAAGCACTGAGAATCTCCACCACTGAGTTTCAATAAAGAAGTGACTCCCCTGCCAACTACTAGATGATATCATGATGTTATAGATAAATTCAGGGCAGCAGTTGACTCAATTACTATGGTACCCATTCAAGGAAGAAGGAGCAGGAAAGAAACCACATAGGAATCCCTCAAACTGGAGTAGATTATCTAGTCTAAGATCCTTGCTGTTAAAAGAGGCATTTATGAAAATTTTTAAATATTTTGTTTAATTTTTTTTTTAGAAAAAATAACCAAAAAAATGTTTTAATTAATAAAAATTACTAAAATTACACCAATCGCAAATGTTGAGATTACTGTAATTACATTCTAACTGTAGAGTTGGATTAACTTAACAACTTTCTATCAGTTAAAATTACATCACAGTGAGGGAATTTGAATTTGTTCCCTGCTTGCTTTGATAAACACAACATTGCACATGCTAGATAAATAAAGCACAACTAACAAATAGCCACCAACTCTTGGCACCTAATTGAACGATTATGGTATGGTATACATAGTTCCTGTTCCATATTGTACAACACATATATCTAGCTTTTGTTAGAGTATCCATCAACCTCTTAGAGTGACCAACCACTAATAGGAGATTACACTTATTAGCAATCTTAAATGAAAATAAAATAAAATATACCACTTATTAAAGCAATTTTCGTGGCTCAAATTATTATAAAATGGTTTTAAAATGTTCACCCTACACGATTTTGTTAAGAAAAATAAAATTGAGAATTCTGATGATCCTGAAATGATGATGATAAATAATACTGCCTGAGATTATGAGCCTGAAATGATGATTAATACCTTAATTATATTAAGTACAAGTACTTATAAATAATTTTTACTAAAATAATAAATAATTTTTCTTTCTGCAAACAAAGGAGAAAAAAAACCATACAAAAACACTGTGTAAAGATACTAAATAGATGGCTGGCTATTAGTTAGTTATGCTTTAGTTACCTAGCATGTGAAATGTGTTTATCAAAGTAAGTAGATAACTAATTCACAAATTCTCTCACATTGATGTAATTTTAATCAATATAGAGTTGTTAAGAAATTAATCCAATTCTACAGTTAGAATGCAATTACCGCAATGACTGATTCAAAAAGGACTTCACAAATTTAAAAGTATATAAAAATTTATTCAGATAACTTACAGATTCAGTTGAGGTCTAATTTCATAGCAAAACACATCAATTTTGACTCACGTAGTTCATTAGTACTGAATTCGGCCACCAGCACTGTCACCAGTGTTTTTAAAAATGGATACATTTACTGGTGTGGAACGTGTTTGCTGTGTGTTTTAGTTTCACAATTTGCAGTCAGAAATTGCAGTTCAATGTAATTTTCATAAAGAGTATGGTAGGAAGCCTCCTAGTAGGCGTACAATTTACTCTTGACACCAAACCTTTATTTGTGACAGGTTGTTCTGTTAACATACAAAATCTCCAGGACACACAAGTATCTCTGAAGCTGCAGTGGAACAACTCAGAGAATGCTTTATACCTAAGAAACCCAACTCGACATGCATTCCACAAACAACTGTTTGGGGTATATTACGTGAACAATTACAGTTGAAACCATACAAACTAACTATGGTTCAACTATTACATATGATGACAAACTTGCTTGGCTGCTGTTATGTGTGGAAATAATGGATGGAATTGCAGAAAACACATTTTTAGACAATGTAATTTTTAGTGATGAGTCAACATTTCACATCAGTGGCAAGGTACCCAAAACTACCGAATATTGGTCAATGTTTTTTGTTCACTAAGCAAATAAAGACCGTATGGCCTATTCTTCTTCCATGAGGCAACTGTAAATGGTACTGTTTATTAAGACATGCTTCAAAATTTTCTAATTCCTCAGTTAGACAATGATGACCAAGATGAACACCATTACTACAGCAAGACAAGACACCACCTCACAACCACCTAGAAGTCCGAGATTTCTTGAAACTCAAATCCCAGATAAGTGAATTGGTCGTAAAGGTCCAAATGGATGGCCACCTCACTCTCCAGATTTGACCCTGCTAGATTTTTTCTTGTGGGTTTCATTAAACATGGGGTTCATATATCATCTTTACCTGCTCATCTTGTTGAGCTAAAAATTCAAATTAATGTCGCAACCGGAGAGGTAATGCTCAACTTGCTGTTTACAGTGGCTACAGCTGGCTGCAGTTCGCTCTGCTTCACTACAGTTCAGGTGGGATATATGTTGCATTACAAATGGAAGCCATATCTAACCAAGATGAATGTTACATGATAACATGACGTGTTTTCTATGAAATGGGACTTCATCCAAATCTATAAATTATCTCAATAAATTTCTATGTTTTTAAATTTTATGAAGTCCTTTTTGAATCGCCCATTATAAAGAAAAAACAATAACAACAGTGGATTTAGTGAACAATTCCCCCCAAAAAAAGAAAGGTATTATGCTTAAAAATAAAAGAATAGAATAATCATTAAAATAACAATAAAACATTAAACAGAATTTCTCTCACCTCTTTCCAGCTAATTCTACAGCTTTATTAAGAACAACTTGAATGTCGATTGGAGGAAAATTCTGTAAAAATAAAAATGAATAAAAATTAAAGACAATCAAACATACAATCAGGAGAGCAACTTAAAACCAAACCAAGCCTGCTTAAACTACAGTTATTTGAGTGTCATACCGTTTATTGCTGTCTCCGTTATTAAAAGTGCCACTATTGGTTGTGTATGTTATTACTCTCATCTATTTTGTCAGTAGTAAACCTTTCATGCTTCAGTGCTGTTTCTTTCTTGTTGTTTTTCTAAAATGCCTTATTCAATCGAGGAAACGTTTGCTGTAATGGAAGCTTCATGCATTCTGGTTCTTTTCAATTAACACATAAAATATTCACAGAAAAATATCAGAGCGCTAGTATCCTAGCAGAATAGCATACAAGATCTGGTTAAAAAATGATATAGAATAGGATCAGTTTCAAGAAATGCAAAATGAAAGACAACCATCCATTAGGACTCCAAAGCCCATAGCCATTCTCAAAGAAAAATTTCTGTTTGAAAAAATCTGCACACAAGTTATTACAACATAGTGGTGTAAAATACTCATCTGTCATAAGATTACAATTTAAATTTGAAACTTTATTATATAACAACTATGCAACAACTTAAGAGAACTGACAAATTAAAATGATCTTAATTATTGCATCTGGCTTCTCAAAAACATCATTAATAGAAAGACAGACCCAGTGCTGTATATTTCATGTTAGATAAGTAGTGGTTTCATTTATCTGGCATGTTTATTCGAACAACACCAGATATAACAATGACTGAAAATTTTCACCAAATGTTTGAGCATCCACTTTACAATGAGAGAATTGAAGTATAGTGTGCCATTTCTGGTTATCATATAGGAGAGGGGAAAATTTTTCAATCAGACTATCAATACAGCAGAATACTATAAAATTTTTTAAGAATTCTACACTTAGTTAAGACTGTAATAAGGATATTGCTTCTTCCAGCAAGGCAGATTCATTACCATGCACATTCATGTAGCTTTTACAGAACAAACTCAAAGCAGAGGGCAATGGTCACTCTATTCCCAGATTTGTCAAGCAGCTGATGATGTGAGTAAATCGCAAAAGCACTCCTGCATATATAGTGGAATAAGGTAAGTCATCCTACTTTATTTATTCTATACTTTGGTTAATCTAATAGAATAAATATATTTGTATGTAGTACACAGGAATATGATTCTTAAAGAACTGATTTTAAAATATATATAATATATTGTGAAATAATGTATTATTTGTGAAAATTTAGAAACCTCAACTGATGCATAGTGAGGATGAATTTCTGAACCAATAACTGGTTACTTATTACCTTTGATGACTTGTTACTATATATTATCCCCTCCACCATATATTAAGAGTGCCAACACTGTTTCAGATAACCCGGTAGAACTTCTGTGCATCTGAGTGTTTATGCCAACACAACTTTCACAAGTAATAGCAATAACTGATTAATATAAAGATTTGATTACTCAAGCAATAATTCTCAGAATACTTAAAAAAAAAATTCAAAATATCATTATCACATGGTAAAGTTACATACTTAAGACAAATGCAAACAAACACGTGCACACCCAATAACAAAAAAAAATCAACTAATATAAAAATTACAAATCTTCAAAAATCAATGATCACATGATAAAGTTACATACTTCAGACAAATGGAAGTGCACACACATTCATTCACTCACTCACTCACTTGATCACATTTAATGTTAGATAATACAAAATGACTGATTCTAAGAATACTTTTCTAAAACAAAATAAATAAAAATGATAGATATGAAAGATCACTGACACGTAGAAAAGAGAACTCTCAATTTAAATATATGTATATATATATATATATATATATATATATAAGAGATAACAAATTAATAATTATTAATTAATCAAAAATAGTTAGAACTGTTAACATAGAGGAAAAGGAGCCAGCTTTTCATAGGTAAGTGAACTCAATTTAAGTTAAACTTCGTTTAATATGATAGGATGAGATTAGGATGATGTGTAAATGAAGGATAGTCTTGTACAGACTCAGGCTGATCATTCCTGAGAAGTGTAGTTCATTGAATCCCAACCACCAAGTATACTGGTGTCTAGTAATCAAATCCATGATAAAGTAATAAAAGTAACTAGCTTTTAATAGGATTTGAACCTCAGAACCTTTGACTTTGAAAATCAGCTGTTAAATATCTGATTTGCAACAAGTTAATCACTAGACCATCCAGGTTGGCTATTAAGAGTAAATGAAAAATGTAATAATTACTACAATATTGTAGTAATTATGGCAAAACAATAATCGTCTTTTTTTTATGTCTCTAAAGTCAATTTTATTTGAAACATACTCAGTATACATATATTCAGTATTTTTCTAACATAAGTCAATAACATTTTTCACTTATACTGGGATCAAAAATAATAAATAGAAAAATACTGAAAGGAAAAGTATAGCATCAGTTGCAATTCACCATAAACTATTAAATCCATTGAAAACTGAACATCAACAAAGTCAATTATTATCAAAAATCATTAATGACCTCCAATATATCTTGACTCAATAAAATTAATGAAATTTCTAAAAATCCCAGATTGTTCTACAAAATCTACAGAAATTCCTGCGTTAACATTATTCAGGGCATAATCTGTACACATTAATGTAAAACCTCTATTTAGCAACATACTATTAAAAAAAATTATGATTATTCTTCTGTAAGCAAGGTAATATGACTTTCAGAACAGGGCTTTTGGCTTAGCAGAACAATTTTGTTGTAGTAAATTTACTATTTCAGATAAAAATAAAAATAGCTCATGACCCTAGTTGTTGATAACAATAAATAAAGGAAAAACTATATTGCATTTTTATAATAAAAAACCAACCTGAACAACCCAAGTACAAAATTATAAAGTAAATGAAGTGACACTTACCTTATTTTTGTATTCCTAAAGCACTTTCACGGGATCCTGCATCATCAGTTGTATATAAAAAATATTTATATAAAATTACATATCAAACACAAAATTTTTAAATTAAAATTACAACCATACATACAAAAAACATATGAAGTCAATTACATAACTAAATACTCAGTAATGTAACATTGGCTGGCCAGGTTACACAGTATAAATTTTCTATTTATTTTATGTTTAAACTTTTTAATTATGACATCATATTTATATATATGTAGTTATTTTATTTTATTGATTTCATATGTTTTTGTATATATAATTGTAATTTTAATAATTTAATCTCTTAACTTTAATTTAAAAATTTTTGTTTGATATGTAATTTTATATAAATATATCTTATATACAACTGATGATGCAGAATCCCATGAAAGTGCTTTAGGAATAAAAAAAAAATTGGTTAAGTGTTATTTCATTTACTTAGTAACTCTGTACTTGAGTTGTTCAAGCTGGTTTTGATTATAAAAATACAATATATTTGGTAGGAATATGGGTCTTTCAAGTATTGACTTTAGAAAAATCATTTAAATAAATAAATAAATATATATATATACAGTTAATTATAGAAAACTTATTCAGCCACTCCACAAAGTACTGAATTAAAGACAAGTGCTGTATTAACATGTAGATAGCATGTTAAAGGAAATTTTAATATAATGGTTTAAATTTAATTTTTTTTTTTTTAATTGACTGAACAAATATTTGTTCTATAAATTTTAATGTATCATGTTATCTATTGTGTAAATGCAAAACAGTAAAATTTATAAAAAAAAAAAAAAAAATTACTGAAGATAGGCTTATGCCCAAAAGCGCTTTAATGAAAAAAAGTAAGGTAAGAATATTCTTTAATTCTGTACTTTGTGGAGTGGCTGAATAAGTTTTATATTATATAATTAGCTAGATTTTATGTACAGAAGAGATATGGACTAAAAAAAAAAATTAATTTAAATATATATATATATATATATATATATATATATATATATATATATATATATATATATATATATATATATATATATATATATTAATTCCAGTAATGGACGCAAAATATACATATACATTCGTAATTAAAAATCTCATAACAGAAAACAATTTAGAATAAAATGACAAATTATTAGAAGAATATAATTTAATGTAGTTATAAAATTCAATTCCAAATGAAGATCCACGATACCCCGAAAAGCCATTATTGGAAATTAATATGCTAAGTTTAACTTATCTATTACTGTGTTTTGATGGTTTATATTTCAAATAATGTATATATTTTTTCCACTTATTCTTTTCAGCATGGTTTTAAAATTTAAACTTATTTTCTTCTTAAAAAGATTTCAAGTTATTGTATACAGTAAAACTTCCCAATATCAGACACGGTTCAGGAACAACAATCAGTCCATTATTTAGAAGCATTCACTATTCAGAAAAATGTGAATACAGTATTATATTCGGTTACTGTACAGGAAAAAAAACAATAGAACAACAGTATTGTGTATTTATTTCACGTAAATTAAAATTTCAAAAAAAATATTTCCTATACAACTTTGTAAAATTCAATTTTATTTTAATTTTTTTTTTTGTTGAAAATTAGACATTGTCCTTTATGTTCATATTTGAATAAAAACATAATACTAGACTATTATAATCAACCAATAAAATAAGAGAATAAAATTATTTTACTATACTAAAATGGAATAAAAACAATCTAAGCTACAAAATATAAATAGTAAACAGAAGTTACAGTACACAAAAATATTAATTATACAAAAAAATAATGTAAAAATCAAATATGGATACGTATAATTTATTTATACATAGATGATTTAATAGTGGTCTATTTTAGTTTGAACTAAGTCCTGGTACATATTTTTTTCAATAAGAAATTACATTCTGATATTAAAATACTTTGACTGCCAAACCTATTTCTAGCATCTTTTGCAATGTAAAACATTTTTAATTGTAAAAACGTTTTACATAAAAAGAACACTGTTCTTTTAGAGATGTTTCATATAACTTTTCCTTCACTCAGACACCAAATTCTTATCTAAGCACCAGTATCCATCATAAACATTTTTATATGAAACGTAATTTAAATTCTAAATTTATCTAACCAACATGATACTTTGAACTCATCGTATCAGAATTCTTTAGCAATTTCTACGGCTTCCTCACATATCAAAGTTCTAAACTCTGGAATGTTATCAGCACAAACCCTACAAAATCACTCAAAAGTCAAATTATCAACAGTTCGGCCTGGTATTTTAGGAAATGCAAGTTTGCTTTATTGATTGTCATTTTTGACTTTAAGATATCAAGTTTGCCTTTTAAGGTATGCTGCTTATCTGAATTTTCCTCCCATCAAAATGTTTTACCATATCACACATACTTTTTTGTGGACATTAATAATAACTGCTACTTTTTCGTTTAATGTCAAAATGTACTTTTTATTTTAATGTACAATTTTGAGATATATTAAGTTGTGGTAATGATTTTTATAAAATACACAAAAATTGAACCTACAGTAAACATCATATAGAAAATGTACTATAAGAAAAAATATAGTACTATGCCGTAACAAACATATTACACATGTTTAATGTACAGTATCCAATTGTACAGCAACTGATGACGAATCATACAGGATGATGAATTGATTGAAATCATAGCATCAATGTCAAGGCAGGAGAAAGTAATGCAATTCACAACAGATAAGCAAATTAGTTGCACTGAGTATAAAACAAAACAAGAAAAATTATAATTTTTATTCCTGCTGTTCGTTTTTCAGAAGTGACTGAAAATTTTTCATAGGTAATTCATTGTCAGCATCTGTTATTTAGAAGATCCAGTTTTCATAAGTATTTTATCCATTAATACCACTACAAAACTGCCAGGGAATCTAAAGATGTCCATTATTGAGAAGTGTCACTGTACATATATTTATTTATTTATACAATATTCCAAAAATATCAAGAGAATATTAAGAGTATTGCCCTCTACATGGAAGAAGCATGTTATAAACCACAAGCAGTATTTTTAAATTTTCATAATTTTTATATTCCTACCTCAAATGCCTTTAAATAAATAAGATTAAAGCTAAATAAAGAAAGTAAAATATAGAATACAATTTCCTACACTTTTCATGAACATTAAAGATGTAATCAAGTTTCTTGATGCTTATCAAAATCAGACATCAGAAATTTTATTACTCGTTTCATTTTTAGTATATGTAAAAATAACTAAATTAAATGACAACAATATAAGTAAACAACATGAAATAGCTTCATGTCATATAAATTACATCACTACATACTATATTTTGCAGTACTGGTATTAAAAATTAATAAATTAATTTACCTGGAGAAGTTTAACATTAGCAGGAAAATCTCCAGTTAACAACTGCTCATGAAGTAATCTGAAATTAAACCAAGTAAATGCAGCTATATCAAAGCATAAAATTACTTGCAACAAAGTAAATTATTCTTAAAATGACAAGTAATGGAATAACTTTTGACACAATTGATCAAAGACTGTGTGATAAGTAAATGTGAAGAAATAAAAAACCATTTAAAAAAATTATATTAGTTAGTCATCAATTTTGATACATTCAGCAATATTAAGTTCATGTGCACCGTCCAACTCTTCATATATTAATCCTGTACTTATGATTGCACAAATTGATTGATGTACCCTAGGCTGTAATTTCCTCTTTAATGTATTTTTTCACACCTTTATTGTTTAAGGGTAGTTGGAAAAGCACTCTTAAGATTTCAACAGCCATTAAAAAATGGGTAGTTTAGTCTGGGTCCTTTGGCGGTCAAACAAATATATTTTCTTAAAACATAAATTTAAATCTGAAACTACTGTAAGTTGTATAGGTTATACAGCCAGCTAAGTAAAACATCTTCCCATATTGTGCTCCTAAACACTGTATTCAGCAAGCAAAATAGCACTTTAACACAGCATATAGATGATGCAATCACTGTTACATTGTTTTCGTCAATAAAAAAACACCCTACTGAAGGCAAACACTGAAACACTAAAGTAGTCACTTTTTAATTGTATAGGGATATTTTGAGAACCTTCCAGGGTTGTTCTTCCTGGTAGAAGTGATAATTTTGTTTATTTAAATGATCTATTAAACAAAAATAAGCTTCATCTTACACATTTAAATAACAAAAAACTAACTTTTTGTCTCATAACTGTTGAAATGTGTTATAAAATTCTTGTCTTAATAATAAAATAAAAGTTTTTAGGAAATCTGAATTTTGTACCAATGTAATTTTAAATCTTGTGTAAAATTTTGTCTTTATTCTTGTCTGTACACGATTCTGTCTTCCTGAATATGTTGTCTTCAACAACCTAGTACAATATTCTGCTAAGCATTGTAGGCTTCAAATTAACACTTGCATCACTCAATTTTTTTATGGGTCCCTTATAATTTCCTTTGTTCATTTATAAAAACTGAAAAAACTACAGGTACATTGAAATTTATGGTACCAACTAAGAATAAATTGTATGAAGGAATATTATATACTGAACTCATTTAAATGGAACTCATTTAATAGTTTCATTTAAATGAATATTATATATCATTCACACTATTTCATTGATTGGAAATTGTGGACTTAGTTTCTGTAAAGGCAATATCAGAGAAAACTTGTTTCTTTATTAAAACTGAAACTTTAAATGACATTTAAAGTGCAACCCACAGATTGGATTCCTACTCAATCTGACTCAAATCCACATATTTGTCAAAACCTTACTTAGTCATTCCCATTACTTATCTTGAAGGAGCAAACTAAAACAGAAACTATGTTCTTATGAGGGAATAATTATAACAAATCTCAAGAAAGTATAACGAGAACATGTGACTAAACAACCTAAGATTTATTAAACTACAAAATATATGTAAAATGGAAAATTTAATGAACTTTTAAAACAATACAAATTAACATATTTTAATTTAAAGTATTTTCAATTTATTACTTTTCCCTTACTTTTTAAAATTATGTATATCTATACACCAATCTGAAATAACAATTCACATAAAAAACCTATTTAACACATACAGTTATATAAAAAGAAAAAAATCTTTAGAAAAAGTTTCCTTGTTTAAGTAGTAAATTTTACAAAATTTAAAAAATTAAAATAGATACACAACATATATAAAAATACGTACGTGAATAAATAAATATAAATAGACACATTGGCATAACAACTAAAAACCGTTGACAACACAGTTGTAGGACTTTCCTGGAATGCAGCTTTAGCGCATGACGGGAAAGTCCTACAACTGTGGGTTGTTTCTGATACATGGCTTACACACACATACACACAACCTAATTAAAAACATTTATCATTTTACTTAAATATAATATTTTTTTGTTTATATATTCAATGATTCTAACTAAAGCATGCATGCATACAATATTTAATTTGTGCGGATGTGGCGGTACTAGCAGTGATGGTCAGCACTAACTAAACTAATGTAATTTCACAACTTACATAGAACAAATTTCACATATACAGTCAGCAGACTGATGCAGCCTTGAGGCTTAACATACTAGGTACCGAGTCAACTGGGCAACGATTTCGAGTCCCAGCCAGACCAAGTTACCTTTTTACACTTTAAATATTATTCATTTATTTAATCCTACTACTGCTACCTGTGTAATCACAACATAGCAAATGATTACAACAGCTGTACGTCACTGCTACCAATCTTTGAAATATTAACTAAATTAAATAAATAAATAATATTTAAAGTCTAAAAAATAATTTTTTTGAAAACCAACAACCAACCTGTGAAATTTCAAATTTCCCGGTCCAAGAGGACAAGGGGAAAGGGAATTTTCCACAGGACAAAAAGGGGAATTTGAAGATGGTGGACTGCGACACTGGCACTCCTTATGGTGACAGGTGGTACTATTGACACAGTATGCCCGCTTAACCACTAGTTTAGAGCATTTTTAGGGTGGGAGTGCAATTTTGCAAATATTGTTATTTTTTAATTGTTAACAAATGTGCCTAAGAAAAATATGACCTTAATTAGGCAAAATCTTGGGATACTGAGGGTGACCTTACTCTACAGTCTCACTCCCTTGAACTTTTTAAATTGAAAATTTAGTGGCATCAATGCTCCATATATAGAAGTAATCTAACAAAGTTTGGTCAAAACCGATCAAAAAAGGTTTGGAGATATAAGGTGATTTACAAGCCGACACCAAACACACACACATACAAACATTAACATCTGGAAAATTCCCATCCAGTTTTTTTTTTATTCCTTAGGTGTCAAAATGTTAAAATCCAGTGAAAAACCGCAAATGCCCAAATTGGACTCTACAATATTATTATTATTACTTTCATTAGCTATCTATTACTTTCCCATTAGTGCTAACTAAACAGGGAAGTAAAAAAGGTCATAATTAAAGAAGCAATTTATCAGTTCTATGAAATTTTAAGACAAACTGATGTAAAATACATGAACTTTTTATTAGAAATAAAAAAATAAATGATATGTCAAAATACATTACAATATTCATTTCCATACATGCATATAAACATAAATAAATGTAGCAATAGTCAAAGGAATTTCAAATCTCCACCTTTTTCCCCTTTACTATTCATAAAATATTAACAGCCAACAACTTCAACTTTGAATTTTGCGTAACATACTAAATTTAATAGCAGCTACAGTTCAATCTCATTGAATTGGCAAAATAATGAGATCATTATTTTTAGTTTTACAAAATAATGACAGAAAAATTGTAGCTTATTTTTTAAAGTTATAAATAGGATATCAGGTAGATATTTGTATAAATACTAACTACATTGTAATAATTTACCTTTATACAAATGTTTTTAATAATTGTAACAACTGCATGCAGACTTACACTGAAATAATCACATTTCATTTGGCCAGCCCAAACAATAAACTAGGACTAACATATCATAGCTGACTACTGCAAACACTTGTTGCTTTCTTTGTGTAAAAACATTTAAATAACATAAATATGTGTAAGTCTGTTTATTCATTAGTAGTTAAATATAACCTTCAAACTCTCTTCCAATGTCTATCTTGTTCTAATATTATCACACTAGGGATAGCTATTAACAAATCTGCTTCCCACTATTTTTCCAATGCACATTATTAATAAAATAAGACATAAAACGTTATAATAACATCCTCACCGATACAACCATTATGTTCATTATTTATTATAATACAATAAATTGTCAAATATCTGTGGACCAATTAACCGGGATTCAGATTATCTGTTTGGGCTTTCTTTTGTGCATTACATTTTTCCCTACATCATATTAAATAAGTTCTGTTATTCTATAATAGGCCTTCATATATAAATAGTATTGTAGTTTTATATTTTCTGGAAGGCTTTTGGCTTTTGAATTTAACTTGGTGATGTGTGTATTCTGGTGAATAAGAACATGAGAATGTGGGAAAACAGGTTATGTTAGATAAATATCCTTGCAAGGAGGTGTTTTCTACTGTGTATCTGATATAATGCAGTACTAAATAGCTAAGTAGTAAGATACTGAATAGCTAAGTATTAAATTTTCACATCTGTTTCACACACCATACAATACAAAACAATAACACACCCACACCATCACCTGTAGCCAGACCATGTCTTTTATGTAGCCTACAAGTTATGTAGGCTTCATAGCAACCCTACATTGCAACTTTCTATGCATAGTGCTGTGTCCTTTTGAATGGTGTCCTTTTGTATTGCCTTTTAATTTGCCTTAGAATACAGTTCAGTACAGTATTATATTTTTATGTATTATATATCGGTCTACTGTGCATTCTATTTGTTGAATAGTCTGGTAAGTTTTTTTTTAACACAGTGCAAATAATACAATACGCATATGTCTAATATGAGAAAGCGAGTTGTTCTAACTACTGGGACAAAATTAGAGAAAATTAAACAACGTGAAAATGGCAAAACTGTTACATTGATTGCAAATTAGTTTGAAACTCTGTAATAAACTGTAAAAGTAACAGTTAAATAACAACCCAAGTTGTAACAATTTGCAGCTACTTTTGAAGCATCTGTTATACTTCTCAGAGAAAATCACGTAAAGGTGTAATGGTGAAGTGATTTTTCCAGGATACGGAAATAGAAACTCCTTTATGAAACCCAATGATTTTCGACAAGGCAAAATATTTTTCTGATAAATTACAAATTGCTGAGATATTAAAATTTTCATCTAGTTGGTTAAAATGATTTAAAGATCGTCACGGTATTAAAGAATGAGAGATTCATTAGAGCAACTTTGTTCAATGGAAGGGGACAACATGGCGAATTATCAGATTATTAAAATAAAAGGTTTAGTTCCCGCACAAATATATAATGATGAAACTTTCTTGGAAAGCAATGCCTGCTCGAACATTGGCATCTGCAAAATAAAGAACTGTATCAGGCTACAAGATCAAAAAGGACAGAATTACAATTTTGTGTTGTGCAAATGTTTTGGGAGAAGACAAATTAAAGTTAGCGATAGTGGGTAAATCTAGATTGCCTAGAAATTTAAAACACAGAAAACATCTGCCCGTAGACTATTATAATTTTCCATCTTCATGGATTGCTATTTTTGAATTGTGATTCAAGAGTACTTTGTTCCACAAGTAAAAAAGCTTTTTGAGTGATAAAGGTCTACCTTAAAAAGTAATGCTCATTTTAGATAACATCCATGTCATCTACCAGTAGAAACAATTAGCAGAAAATAGAGAGTTTGAAGTGATTTACCTTCCACTGAATGCCAAACCCCTGGTACAACCAATGGATCAGAATGTAACTGAGACAATGGGATGATTATACAGAAAAATCTAATGACAGACTTAGTCATACAAGAAATTAGAAATGTACTACAATTTTTGAAATCAATATTAATATATATTGTACATGCTATCTGGGATCAGATGGAAACAGCACAGTAAAAGAGTCATTTGAAAAATGATTGCCTAATTTTGAAAATGACAATACTGAAGAAGAAGAAGCAAACTCCAAGAGCAATGAGATTATTTTTCTTCAAGTGTTGCAGTCACTAAAAAATATAGAAGGATGTAAAAATGTTGATGAAGAAGATATTCCATATTGGTTAATTGTGGATGCTTGGATTTCAGGCTATGAGAAAATTAATGATGATGATTTAATTGCTAGCATTAAAGAGCCGCCAAAGCCTAAGCGCAACACATCTCACAATCATGACAATATTGATGATTACAACAATCTGGAGCCAATTTGTGTTGTCAGCAACAAGGAAGCATTAATCGGAGCTGAAAAATTACTTACCTATATGAAAATCAAGATGACAGACTATATCAACATTTTAAAAATTGGACAATGCATCAGAGAAATAGAAGAAAAAATTATTACAAAAAAAATAAAGTAAAAAAACAATTTTTAAAAAATAATTCTTTGGAAAGTAGTATTGAACAGTACATGAATATAATATATGTGTATTAGTTACTGTAAATAGTAAAGAGAAATAAATTAGTTTTTACCTGACATATTTGCTATTTATTGTTTTAATAGGCCTTACATAATACACAACCATAAACATACATGGGCACAGTAGTTTTCGTGCAGTTAAATGTGCACTATGTTATCCGTGATTTCAAGGCCATGCTTATCCCCAATTGCCAAGGATAATTGACACTATACTGTACTTTAATTAATATATATATATATATATATATATATATAAATATTTTAATTTTTATAATAAATTCACATTAGAATAACTTACATAATCATTCCACAACAAATATGTATTAGGAATGAGAATCTATCAGGATCTGAAAATAATGAATCCCAAATACGAAGCACATCAGGTAAAGGAAATTCCTGAGATAGTAGAAGAGTTAACCATCTGTAATTATAAGACAAAGACCATATAAATTAAAATTATAAATACTAAAAATGTTAGTTATATAATTTACATGTAAACAGAAACAAAAAATCAATTACACCTAAATTATACTAACATTAAAGTTTAAAATCTGTTCTATTCCTTTTTTTACTAACTCCATAAAGTAATTGAACAATAAAAGTGAGGTCCTGTTTTAACATAAGCTGCTGAAACCTCAGTTGTTTATCAATGTGACTCTAACATCATTACGGCCAGATGCATTTTCCATTTTGTTTTATAAAATTTACAGTAAGATTCCCTGCTATTCAGCAGAATTATCAGTATTTAATGATTTCATTAATTTCAAAAAAATTTCAGTTTCAAAACTCTTTCTTAGACAGGGATGAAGGCTAGGTTTGGTAGAGAAGATTGAATATGTTGTTTCCCTGTTATTCTTTGTATGACCTACTCTTGACATCACATACCATTTTTACTTTTATCTCTTATCATTAGGTATTACTCATCAAAATTTAGAAAATATAAAAACACAATAGCTTTTTCTACTTAGAATTTGAAGTAGTGTTGACACTGCGACTAGTTCAATGGAGGTATTATATACATAGGATACTATACATGACAGGATACTATACATAGCAAGAAGCCAATCTCTGGTTGCAATCTAAACCCACCCTGTGCATCAACTGAGATTTCTAAAATTTGATAGTATAATTTTTAACTCTATCTTTAATTCAAACATTTGTTGTAGGGACCTTACCTACATGATTGTATAGCATTCATTAATAGTGCACAATTAGAAACATTATGTAATGTTGAGGTATTTAAATAAAAATATTTTTTTTAATTTTTTCTTAGACGATAATTTTAAAAAACCTTTGAAAAAACACAGGAATATAATGGAAGTACCTCCTTCAGAATTATTGTCAGTAATGTTCAGAGTCCCTGGCAACAAGGCTCACACTTTATTTAATAGAATTGTTTATTTCTGACAATGGTTAAACCTTCCACAAACAATTAATGTTAATAATTCTCTTTATTAATAAAATTTTGTGCTAGAGCTCAATTTGTTAAATTAGGCAAAAAAATGAATAACAACTACAGTTCACATAGTTTCCCCAACTATTAAACATAACCCACTATTGTATGAAAAATAACTAGTTTCAAAAAGTTTTTAAACTTTGAGTTGGATAAAAAGGCTATTTTAACTCAAGTTTTTTCCTTGTAGTTAGTATATATATGCTACTATTCATTGAACTGAGGTAAAAAGTTTAATTATTTAATTGTGAAAATCACTGCACCTATGTAAATATTTATTTTCATAACTATTTATTGACCAATTTCAAAAAAAGAAGTTTTGTATTCGTCCCATATATATATATATATATATATATATATTTGTTCACACATAACTTTTTTCCTATAAAACTGATTCAAACAAATCTTGTTGCATCAACGCAGCTGCTGCTTTTCACCAAGATGTTAAAAAATTTTTTTCCACAAAAAATCAGTCTGAAAATTGACAATAAACTTTTTTACCATTTGATAAGTAGGTGACAGTGAGACTCCTGATATTCTGTAAGTATGCATCACATTAAATGACATTGTATGGTCTTCTGTGGGCAGGTAATGCGAATTTTGCACAAAATATTTAGCACCGTTAATAAAATTAAGAAAAATCGAGATATCCTATCTTAAACCAATCAACCAAAATAGACCCAATGATACATTACATATAATATACAGCATTGGTAGGGACAATGGTAATCTTATAATTCTGTATACGTTCATTACATTACATTGTCTTTCACGGTCTCTCACAAAGCCAGAAAACTAAATTTCTTCATAATACACATAACATTTTGATATGTCAGTAATTAATGTATCAAAGCCTTGAGCAAAGTGTAGCACATTATTCAATTCTATGCAAGGTTTCTCAATCTTTACGTGTCAGCAAATGCCAGAAAACTAAATTTCTTCATAATACACATAAGATTTTGATATGTCAGTAATTAATGTATCAAAGCCTTGAGCAAAGTGTAGCACATTATTCAATTCTATGCAAGGTTTCTCAATCTTTACGTGTCAGCAAATGCTTTTTTATCATGTGGGCTACTCAGTACTTTGCGGATCTAACTCGCTCAAAGTTAAACCACCTAAGCTTCTAACTGAACTTAGAGCAACATAAACTTGTCCTTTTGCAAATACTTTTTTCCCTAAATCTATTACAGCTCTGTTTAATGTTGTACCTTTCAATTTGTGCACTATTATAAGATTCTCGTGTTGTGGAAATAACATTCCTGGGGAGAATTTTCCCATATTTTACAGCTTCTAATGATTCATCAAGAGCATTAATAATATATACTATTTTTTTTTTTATATATCAGTCTTACTATAATTATATTAATCAACTAATTTAATAGTTGGGAATATTCTTACAGCATTTCCATAAAAATACCCTCCTTTCACAACACATTACAAAATTGCCAGTTGTAACATCGCCAAAACACAAGTTATTTAATAAATCAATGAATTCCGTATCATTTCTTCAGAAAATTATGAAATAATTATTTAAAAAAGAAAAATGGAACAGATATCAAAATGCGCTAAAAAGTAAGAAATAATTTTGTCCAAATACTTATTTACTTAAGACATTTTTTTGAATTGGCACCGAAATACATGATCATACTTCTATGGTAATTGAACGGACCTATAGATGGCGTATATAAAAAGAAGTAATAATTCAAACAAAGAAGCAATCAAAGCACATAAATATGAATTCCAGTGATGTAATATTGGTATTGGTTTTTATACAGAATACATACTCATATATAGTATTATAGAAAAAAATGTATATTACATCTAGAAATTAATTTTGCAGAAGCAGGCGCCGATTCAAAAGAATGTCTAAAGAATTAATTAAGTATTTGGAGGAAATTATTTCTTACTTTTTAGCGCATATTGATGTTGGTTACATTTTTTTTTTTTTAAATAATTATTTGTACATATTATAATAGTATTTGTACTATATTATTATCAGCAAATATTTATTGGCTTGAATAAAATTGATTATGTAAATTAAGACAGATACAAATTAAGATAATTAACATACAATATTTGAAAAGTGATTCATAAACTATGATAAAATATTACAGTTAGCTAGTTACTAAATAAATACAAATATTTCTATTAAAAAATAACTAAATAAATACTACCTCAAATAAAATACTTTGCTAAATAAATAATTTAACAAACTTATTTCCTAAGTTATAAATAAATAAAATAGTTTAACGTAATTGCCGTACACATGAGGTAACTAGTATAATAGTTAAGGCAACCATATGGTATGACAGGAAGAAACTGAAGGCCTGTCTGACTAGTTAAGTCAGGACAAACGCATAGGAAACTAAACATTAAGAAATAGAATGACTACCAATCTCAGTAAGATTTGACATAATTGTTTAATGTAACAAAGGTAACTGAAGATCATCTTTGAGAACCTTATTAGTAAAGGAAAATCAAAAGTATAACTCAAAGTAAGAAGTTTTTATGGTTGTAAAGGCGAGGGGGATAATCAAAATATATTTACCTACTTTTAAATACAATACGGATTCAAATACAAATTTGATGACTTATTACACAACTTTGGAAACATATGTAATGATAAAATATTACACTATCAACCGAACCAGACAATAAATACATACCTAAAGCTATAATATTGCGGATAAAGCTCTTGTTGTTGAAGGCGAGAATATATAACAAAATCATTATTTCTTAACTGTTCACTTAAACGATTCATTAATCTATTTATACCACTTTCCGCTTCATCTAATGATTTTATAAAAAAATCTCTAATTTCTCCCATCAGATTTGTAAATGCAAAGAAACAATCTGCTTCAGCATGCTCTGTGATTTATAAATATATAAAAAAATTTAACATCAATTAAATAAAATTATATATTTTATTAACAAATAAGATTAAAGATTGATAAAAAGAATAAAATAATATATCCAATAAATTTTATGTTACAGTAAATGCATTAAAAATTACAATATCTATACATTAACCTTCTTAACTGTAGAAATTACATTTCACATCATTGTTTTTAAACTCAAAATTAAGTTGCAATGAATCGATAATTTTCATAACACTAATTCATAACTAAAATAATCGCTTTGCAAAACCCAAAAGTTGCAGTAATTTATCTGACAGCATAATCGACAAATCATACAATCTGTAAATTCACTGACAGAATGTAACTAAACAAATATACTTGCACAATTAAAAAATTATGCAATTCAATACAATCACAAATTCAAAAACACTAGTTTTAGACAACTGCCATAAGCTTTAACCAATACAATATTGTTAATATATAGAGAGTGAATAACTAACACACCAAAACTGGTGAAGGAATGCAATAACTAAAGATTGCTGTATGTCAATATGATTGAATAAAAAATAAAAAATTTAAAAAAATACATATATTTATAAAAACTAATTATCTACTTACTGGTTATGCTTTTCTCTTTTTTATTGTTAAATATTTTTGCAAAGACCTCTGATAAAAAATGACTGACATATCAGTGAGTGAGATGGTATATTTAAGTTTGTTTATTTAGATTTTTCAAGATTTTTTAATGATATTTCATTAAAAATATCATCCTCTGAAGCAATACCTAACAGTGGGTTCTGGAGGTTAAAAGAAAAAAAAATTACTGTGTTTTGGTGGTTAACACCGTATTAACATATTAAAAATCTAATGATTTAACAATCTGATTAAGAAGAAATACATCCTTCTTTTTTAAATTTTAATACGTTTGATAGAGCAGTGCGCACTGTGAAAGCGCTAATGTTAAAATTTTTAAAAGAAAAATAAGCAGCAAGAGATATTTTTTATTTTATTTATTACAAATTTTTTCAAACATTGTGTCAAACAAATTATTTTAAAAACAAATACAAAAAACTACACTGTATCTGGTGGATTTAAATATTTATTTTTAAAATAATATGCATCACTTTAAATGTTTCAACGGACCAGTGATCTCATTGAAAGCACTTATCATGAACAAATAAAGCACAGAATTAATTTTTACAAATACTTATATTTCCTTCTACTATGAAATTTACTAGACAACTTATTAATAAAAGAAATGGTTTATTTTTAATAGTGAAGAGAAAACAGACAATGAGTAAATTAATAAGTCTCAGTGATGTAAGATCTTGTACACCAGTTTAAATAATTTGAATACTATTTAAAAAGGTTAATATTAATATGCTTTTTTTATAATAAAACTGATGGATAAAAAAATTCCTATAAAAAAAAATTAGCTAAAAAACAATTTCAAATATTTAAAATTTGTTGAGAATTATACAATGTATATGCAGGATAATAAGTTGGTATTTAACAACTTTATTTATTTAACTTACTTAAAAAAAATTCAAATTCTAATACCAATAATACGTTGAATTAAGTAACTGAATTTGACACTGTTGAAGTGTAACAAATAAAATTTTAATAATTCATTTTTAAGTTATAAAACAGGTTTTTAATCTCCATGTTACATATTTGCAATATAAAGAAAATGTATCAGATTTCAATCAGTGAGATCAGAAAGAGTATTACCTCTTAATGAAAACTATCCCACTACTTGGGCATAAAAAGCTATGATAAACCTCAGTAATGAGTAATGAGTGCCTTCCCTACTCAATTTCATGGCTAGAATTTCATTTGTATTACACTTTAACTTTCCATTTTTCAAACAGATCATGAAAAATCTAAAAAAATACAGAATATTCTTAAAGTTTCATAATGTTATTTTTAAATCATAAATAACAAGTTTCAATATTATTTTTATCTGTAGTAGAAGATATTTACTTTATTTCAATAATAATTATAACTAAAACCAAGAAATTGGCAAAAAGAGGTCTTTAGAATTGTAATTGAACAATTGTACTTAGAAAGTTTCAAAGTTTTTAAAAATTCCTCATCTTTCTAAAAATGAAATGGATTTTAAATTGTACAGAGTTGCAGTAATAGTCTAATGAATGTGTTTCATAAATGGATATTGATGTAGATATTACAATTCCCATAATCCATAATTATGCATACATGTTTATTCTAAAAAACTGATTACATGAAAGATAATTGTTTTTATAATTCCAGTTATTCCTATAATATAACAAAATATTTTTGTACCTAAAATACTATTTCTAAGTTCATTAAATAGAGCTGCCATATAAAACATTGGATATTTTTTATGAATAAATATCTACATGTAAAAATGCATTTATCCAACAACAAATATGAAAAAAGCTAGAAATAAAATTAAAAATAATATCAAAAGTTAAATTTTCATTTATTATAATAACATTTTAAATATTTATAGAAAATAAAAATGTTTATGGTGAAATAATGCAAAATTTTTAATCTAAATGTTTCAGAAACATAATTATTGCCAAATTCAATCCATTATCTTCAAATTACCTTTAAATATATTTAAACTCTCTCTGTAACAAATTCGACAAGGCCATGATATTATTAAAATTAAAATAGATTTTCCTAAGTTATGTTACTCCTGAAAAACTACTTTAATATCTAAAAAAATAAAATTAGACTAAACTAAAAAAAAAAAAAAAAAACTTACAGTATTACAAAACACATTTTATGAAAAAAAAAAAATTTAAATTTTGTTCTTCACTTACAAACTAAAGAAATGAACTAAGCTGTTCATTTACTAAACTTTTCACAAATATTGTTTTTTTAACATAAAGGTAAACATATGTTTTTTAATATATATTTAAAGTAACATCTAATTTTTTATCGATCCTTTTCATTTACATTTTCTAAATTTAGTATGTGCTATTACAGAGTCAATACCTTGACATCAAAATTATATTGAAACAAGTCTAATAGAATCCTAAGTTTGTTTGGAAGTTGGTGGCAGAATTTTTAACTCATTTTCTTCATCTTTTACATGTTGTTTGAATACTTCTACTGTATATCATATGGTAACAGTCACAAAAAATGTTGAAAAATTACTGATATAGTATTTTTAACCATAAATAAGTAACCTAAAAAAAGGAATAAAAATCATTTTCAGTTTTTTCAATTATTCTCTAAGGTATTTACCAATGAAACCTTTAGAAAAGTTACAAAATTCCACAAATTTCTTAACGAGAACTGCAGTTCTCATATTTACTGCAGTAAATATGATGCACATCATCTCATGGATTATTACAATACCAGATTTAGGCTAACAGTTATGGCTCATATGAAGCCAAGAGAAAGTGCATTGTGCTGTTGAGTTGTGAGACCATCCTAATTGTGTAATAAATAAATAAAGTTATTAATAAAATTCAAGAAAGCAGTAAACCATCAGTTGTGATCTAGTACAACTTGTTTCTACTCACAGGGTATGAATACTTAAACAGTTAACCCTTGCAAAAACTATTTTTATTGATTCAAAAATAGTTGTAGATACATAAATTTTTCAACTATTATAGGGCTACTTCGCCTTTCTCTTTTGAATAATAGAGAATAGGCTGATTGGATAGGAATTGTGAAGAAACCATTCAGTCCTCTGTTAGAGAGATTTTCATTCTGAAGCGTTCTGTTATAAGATAGATATTACTTTATATAAGATATATATTTGAATAAAACGGGATAAGTATAACATTAAAGAAAATAAATATAAAGTACAAATAGAAATAATGAACTTTCAGCAGTGTTGAACATAATGTGTGCTGAGCAGTGGAAACTCGCAGTTCCCAGGCAGCAACTTGGTGGCGACTAGCATTAAAAGTAGAAACTTTCTACAACATAAAGGTAAATATTTCAAATATACAATGATGCTAGGGTTAATTTACACGCCTTATTCAAGCAGAAACTGTAAATGTGCATATGGCCTATTGTAAAACAGTATAATCTAAAAAAAAAAATAAAAATATATTTATCAAACATAAAACTACAATAAAACATTAAAAGGTAAATAAAGAAAAGAAGGATATATCTGGTTGGTTACCGATCAAGAAATGAATTACTTTTACTTTGTATTTTTACAACTTAGATCTTATTTCATAATGTAGAAATCAAACATAACAAATTTTCACCTACCAGCACTGTTCAAAAAGTAATGATAATAGTAACCTTTAGGAGAAAATGTGTTCCAAAAGGTGGTAATGCTGCATATTATCGTGTAGCCCAATCTTTTAGCCATCTATAAAGATCAGTTTAAAGTCAATCGATGCAGTGAGTGGACATATGTGACGATTTGCGTAACGTGTGTTACATATTCACCTATAATGTCCAGCATGGATAAAAAGTTAAAGCAACATTGTAACGTGAATTTTTAGTGAAAGCACCAATAAGACACATATGAATTATTAACTACTGTGTATGAAGATGTTATGAACCAGGTGTCCTTCTACAAGTGGTATAAAGCATTTGAGGAAAGTAGAGAGAGCATTGCCAACGAGCCGCTCGAGAGGCACCCTTCAACATCTTGCACCAAGGTTGTAAAGGATACAGCTGTTGCTATCGTCCACGAAGAACAACAAATTACCATTACGGAGCTAGCTGCATGTCTAGACATTTCAGTTGGCAGGACATTTCTTATGTGTGCTGCTTTTTAAAAATGTTGTTGCCGAGCCTCTCGTCGACCCAAAAGATGTTCTTCTTCCACCCCTTCATACAATGCTGGGTTTGATAAAAATTTGATCAAAAGTATGAACCAAGAAGAACAGGCCTTTAAGTACTTAAAGAGACAAATTTCTTACATTAAATGATGCTAAAGATAAGGAAGTTATTTTGGTTTGGCCACAAATTTGACAACTTGTAAAGGATCCTGCATCTGACCGAATTTTGGAGGGGAAAGAAAAGGAAGCTTGGGAAGCCTTAAAGGGAGTAATTCATGGATTTTTAGGCAGCAAAAGAGGTGAAATCTACATTCAGGTAGCGACAGTACTTCTGCAAAAAAAAATACCATCAACTCGGATGTAACCTGTTCCTTAAAATCCATTTTCTCCACTCACATCTGGACTTTTTCCCAACTAGTTATCAGTGATGATAACTAAGATTACATCAGGATATTTCTACAATGGAATGAAGATGTCAGTGCCGTTGGAATGAAGCAATGCTTGCGGATTACTGCTAATCTGTGTGCAGGGATGCTCCGGAACTCACTTACAAAAGGAAAGCCAAAAGACAACTGTCTCATGAAGCCACTACAGATTCTCTTCAGACCCAACCAACTGCCAGGTACTCTTCCATCAATTAAGAACTCTTAGAATGTAACTGTCATTAAAACAATATCAAATGGACTTTATATGTTGTTGGTATATGTAATTAGAACGTATAGTTTTCTCTTAATACGTTAAAATAAAATACTTCCACCTATTGTATATCACAGAAACCAGAACTAATAAAAATTTTTCTTTGTCTTATTCATTTTTCTCAACCCAAAATTACTAAGATTTGACTTATGAAATTAAGAAAGCATTAAAAAAAAACTTTTGGGGCAGTTTTATTACAAATCAGTTTTGATCATGATGTTGCATCATTTTAAGAAAAAACGGTGCACAAAAACATTAATGAAATTTTACTGCATCATGACAATAGGCAGTCCCATGTTGCTCATACTGTAGTTGATTTCTTGAATGCTTGCGGCATCACAACTATACCCCACCCACCGTAAAGTCCAGATTTGGCTCTTGCAACTTCTGGCTGTTCCCCGTAGTCAAGTTTCTGCTCAGGGGACGGAAATTCAAGACCAATCATGAGGTCATCAAAGCTGTGGAGGCACACTACAAGGAACTCAAGAAAGATGGTCTGGTATCTGTGTTTAAAAAGTGGCAGGAAATGCGGGAAAAGTGTATTAGAACTGAAGGTGGTTACTTTGAATAAGAACATGTAGTTTAAAAGATTGAATAAATATTTTTTTCTGCAGGCGTCTTTATCATTACTTTTTGAACAGCCCCCGAACTACCTTTACTGTAAGAGCCAATGTGCTCTTGTCTGCCAATAATTGTTCAAATTAATCATCATTGTGATATTGGTGTTGCCACATAAACTCAGTAAAATACGAGTCTATGAGTCCTCGGCTTGTGTCACACTTCACTTTATTGTAGTATTTAAGTAATCTCCACATGATTTCTGTCACTTGTGTATTACCACCAGTTACCGGGTTGACAAAATTTTTCATGTAGTTCATGATTCAGTCAGTGTATGTAACTGCCGTGTAAATTTTGAATTCCCTAAACGCACTTCATTAACTGGAAATGTAATGTACTTCCATGTAATCATAGTCCCTGATCTGATATGCTGCTAAATCATTAGCAGAAGCGTTTCAGTGGGTCTGTTTCCTACTGTAATTAAAAAATATTCATTCTTTCTACAAATGACCCGAACAACCACTGCTAAGGTAGCAATCGCCCAGCACTGTTTTTCCTGAGTTAGAAAATACTTTTAATTAAAGTTATTAAATACTTTCAACAATTAATTTGCAGCCACCGATCATTCCATTACTATTTTAATATATAATTCAGTCAGATTACCTTGAATCTATTCAAGCTATTTTTAGCTTGTTTTGGTAAATTTGTCTGTAAATAGGATTTTTGACCAATAAAAAGTGAATAAAATTTTACGGAATGGCAATTTAGATCCAGAGAGGAAGAATCCTGTCTTGAGTCAAAATCATTACACCCATCTTTCATGTACATCCATTTAATACCGTGATACAGTTCATAAAATTATATTGTGCTTGTGATACATACATATACTAATAAACTAACAAATAGTACTGAGTTAGCAATACTGTAAAACAAGAAGATAAATAACTAATGAATAAACATAGATAATTAACAGCTATAAACAGAAAATATATATCATTTAATCCTTTGGATATTTGTTACATTACTTAATCAAAAATAACAGTATAGTAATAACTCAATAATTCTTTAAATTTGCATTACAAAAAAATTTATTTCTTTATAGATCCAAAAAAGTAATTTAATAAAAAATATCAATTATTAATTAATTACCTCTCCATTCAGAAGCAGGATCACATGCAAATGCATGATAAATTGGTCCAATAATTTCATTCATTCCTTGAACATAGCCTTGGCCAGGGTTTAATTTGGCATAGAGAAAAAGTAATCTTTCAACAACTTCCCAATGCGCTTCAGCACCTTCTGCTAATGGGGCATAATCTTCTGGGGCTTTTCTAACAGACAATGCAATCTAGAAAATTGACAAACAAAAATATAAATTCAAAATTATGTTAAGTTATAATACTATATTCAGTAATAAGTAAAAGTAGTAACTGGATATAAGTGCAGTTTGTGTTAAGAAATGAAACTTCGTTCAGTCGAATGATTCACAATAGTTGCTCTTCAACAATTTCTTTCAGCTATAATATACATAACTTGAGTTATCCTTACCATACTAAGAGCCACCATTCAGATAAATTATATTCTATTAAAACGTCACCCAAAAATGAAATACAGTTAAAAGCATTATACCAATAGGGTAAATACTAGTGATAAAAATGCAATCTATGAAAATGGAAATGACAAAGAAAATTTACATAAAGAAAATCTCAAGCACACAGGAAAGGAAATTCTTGACAATTTGCAAAAAGCAAGCTGAGAAATATAAAATTTTATATACATCTTTACATTAAATTAATTGTACGACTTCTGAAAGTTTTCATAAATTTAGCCAATTTTTAGATTTACATTCAATACTGATAATCAGAATCTGATATTAATTACATTCAGACAATTATGAAATATAAACCACATCTGAAATTTAAGATCACCTGTATAGAAAAACTTATCACCTAACTATATTGCCTTCCATTCTTCAAAACTACATAATAAATTCACTAATCTAAGTTCTTTCACTTAAATTCTATTCTATTATTCTAGAAACTATGTTTAGGACGTATAAAGCACACATATGCCAACTAACAAATGTCCCTAATCATTACTTAAATACCCAACTTAACAAATTTTGATAATTTTCTTTTATGCTCAGCACTTGTTACATTACAGTAAAATAAACAAATACCCAACACCAAGTGAGTATATTCAAAAACTAAATAATGCCTAAGATGTTCTAGCATTTGAAAACTATTAGCATTATTTTACAGAAAATAAGGTAGCACTTTTTTGAAATAGAACTCACATCCAACCATACAGGTAAACATATGCAGGTATGTACTTACACGTACCAGTTGAGCACACCAACTGAAAATATTAACCAACTGACTGGAAATAATATATAAACTGAGTGACAACCTTACTTTCAAATTAGAAATAAGATAAACATTTTATTTTAGATTGCTACAAAGTACCTTTTTAAAGTACCTTGGTAAGATCAATTTGTATAATAAACTATTAAATGGTAAATTGAATCCTTAATTATTCAAATATCCAAACACCCAGAATAGTAAAGTACATGAAATATCATAAAATGTTGCCAATGGTCAACCTAAGCCACGTTTAATAATTAAGTTTCCATATACTACCGAAGTTAAACAACATTTCACAGCACACTGTTGGCGTTAGTAGCTAATAACTGTAGCGATACAATGCAATCATGCAACTTGAATTTCAGTACTAATTAACAATGGATACATTTTACTTTC
The DNA here is from genome assembly GCF_047948215.1 of Lycorma delicatula. Taxonomy (NCBI): domain Eukaryota; kingdom Metazoa; phylum Arthropoda; class Insecta; order Hemiptera; family Fulgoridae; genus Lycorma; species Lycorma delicatula. The sequence goes on from NC_134462.1 coordinate 125,281,850, forward strand.
ATTGCTGATAAGAAAAATAAGTTCAGCCTCCGAAACCATCAGAAGGTATTACTTTAGAAGATGATATGTATGAATGTAAATAAAGTGTAGTCTTGTATAGTCTCAGGTCAACTGTTCCTGAGATGTATAGTTAATTAAAACCCAGCCATCAAAGAACACCTTTACCAACGATCTAGTGCTCATAGCCGTATAAAAGTAACCGCCTTCACTAGGATTAGAAGTAACAATACATCTATTGGCATCTATCTTTTCCCAAAGATTCTATACTTCAAACAAAATTTCTTGTATCGTATAAATAAATATTTTATTTATAAAATATATTTATTTTGACCACAACATAATAGTAATATTATATAGAACACGTCAGGAAAGATCAGCTGTCCTATTCCATGGATATAAAAAGAAAATGTCCAGCATTTATCTGAATGAAACAAAGGAAGTCATGGTAATACCCTAAATAGACCAAGGTCACAAAATGTGCAATTATAAAATAAAAAACACGAGTGTTTTAAGTCCATATTAATAAAATATATAAAATAATACCAAATAAAATATGTAAAGGTACTAAATAAAAAATCTGATTAGCATTATTTACTCAATTACTACAAAAAAAAAACTTTTGTATATTATTTTAAATAAATTGATGAAAAATATTGTAAATAGACTGCTAATTTATTAAAAATAACAAATGAAGCAGCATAGGGCCCTTTTTGTACACAAAGTACCGGGTTGAGTTGCAGAAAAAAGATTATGTTTCCTGGTTTGATAGAGTATGCTAATATTGTTTTTTTTTTTTTTTAACAATACATAACTATAGTTTTTAGCAAAATTTGTGCATTGATAAATATAAAAACATGGTAAAGTTAAAATTTATAATTTATTACATATAAGTCAACACCATGCATCAAACAATGATCTAATACCCCATTTTCATATCTTGAGAACTTATCTGACTTTTTTTAGGGAGTTCCATGAGGTTATATATTTCTGATATATTTTGGGAATATAAATATAGATGTATAAATATAAGTATAAAGTTTAGTATTTTATTAAGGTGATTCAAAACAATACGACTGGATATTTTTACAAACAGAATTAATTTTATTGTCCCACAAGAATTTGACATTTACAAAACACTCACAAATAATTCTATCCATGTTATTTGCAATGTTATGTCTTTTTGAGAAGCATAATGCAATGATGTTTTATCCATATTCAAAATTAGTTAAAATTCATTTATTCTATGAATTAGCAAGAAAATAACTACGAAATTAATTAATTAACAAATTAACGACAGCTTAAATGTATTAAAAAAAAATGTATGATCCTGAAAAAAAACACATTCCTTAAAGGAATTTATTAATCTAAAAATGAATAAATACCCTTTGTTCTGTACAGCCATTCATTTATATTCATGAAAATTTATGTCATCAGTGAAATACATGTGCACTTTCATTTTGCTACAGTAATTAGTGCAATATTACCAAATATTTCATTTTCCTTCAATAATTAATAATAATTATAGATAATAATTATAGAAATAATAATTAATAATATTATTTATTAGAAAAATGTTCACTTCCCAAATAGTGCACACTTATTTTTCAGCTGTAAAAACAAGTAAACAAATACGAGGCATATTTTTAAAGCAAGTACCATTATGAAATTCTGCCCCTGCTAAGCTACAGTCGGCATTCCACACATGCGCACTGTGTACCCGCATCTGTTGGCAAGCCACAGACGCCATTACGGAAATATTGGTCTGTGTTTACATTTGTTTGTGAGTATTTAAAATGCCTCCACTGATCGAGAATCCCACCGACTGTGAAATATATGGTGCGATTTGTTTTCTTAGTACTAAAGGCGAGATAGAGGCTAAAATTCATCGTCAGATCTGTGAAGTGTATGGGGAAAACACTATCAGTGATGGAATGGTACAAAAATAAATTAAAGCTTTTAAAAATGGCCGCCAAAATGTTCATGATGAGGAACAAAATGGACGACTTTGTCATTACTGAAGATTTGGTGAATAAAGTTGACAAAAAATGAGAGAGAACAGACGATTTAAGATTTCTTCACTACCTGAAGAGTTTCCTCTAGTTTCAAGAAGTGTTGTCTATGAAATTGTGCCGAACGATTAAATTATCAAAAATTGTGCTCACACTGGGTACCGAAAATGTTGCTGAGATGCACAAAACCAAACGTTTATGCAGTGAGTTGACTTTTCTTGAGCAGTACAAAGTAAAGGGTGATGATTTTTTAAGCAAAATTGTCACAGGCGACGAAACATTGGTGGCTTACGTTACACCAAAATCGAAGGACCATGACAACGAAGATGGTGTCACAGCAACAGTGTTGCAGAACAGTGTTTAAAACCTGGTTGAACAATATTTGTAACAATAGTACAATACTTGTACAAGTGCTGGTTGTACAATATTTGTATTGTTGAACAATACAATAGTGCCTTAATATTGGTGGCAATTATGTAGAAAAGTAGATTAAAGGACAGACTTTCATGTAAAAATAAAATTTTTAAGAATACTGTACTTATTTTTTTTAATTTCAAAACGGTACTAACTTTAAAAGCATGCCTCGTATATTCTGATACCATTTACACCAGTTAAGGATGGTTATAATTATTAATAGTTTTGATTATTTGTTGGTTATTTAGTATTTTATTTAGATACCATCAGTTGTCTTATTTATAAATACAGGTGGATCATAAAGTATTCAGCACATTTTAGAATTAATAACCCTGTAAAAAAATTTAAAATTTAATTTTTAATGATTTAATTCTCAGTTTGTAAATTGTTCTATGTTTATTTCTAAGAAATGATAATAATTAAAAAATTATATAAGAACTAATACTTCTTGATTAATCATTCATTAAATCAAATAATTACAAATGGGAATAAATTCTTATTTTTATGATTTTGTTTAAAAAATAAATAACATACAATTTATAGAGATTCTTAGATGTTTTTCAGCAGAGAAAATTTCTAAAATTAATTTTATTTTTATTAACAGATTTCAATAAAAGAAAGAGGTTCTTAATTCGATCAATTTTTTTTTTAGGTATGTTCAGGTTTTGAACATTCTGAAGAGCAAAGTTCCTCTTTCGGATGATTCTGTTATCAAAACATAAAATCATCTAAATAGAGAAATTGAAGATTTTTTTTGGAATCATCATTGCTTACTAATTTTTTTGCACAATGGTGATCCACAGCATGATATAATGACAGTTTGGAAAGTAACCACCGTTTGGATGTAAGTAAAATACAAGCATGAATAAAAATATTTTATTCCTTACAACTTAAAATTACACTTTAAACTATTTTTCTATATAGTCACCATTTACATTCAAACAGTTATCATAGCGTTTCACTAATTTACATTTACCTTCATAAAATTCAGCCGCCTGTTACTTAGCCAACCATTCACAGAATTTTGAAGTTCATCGTCACCGAAGTGCTGCGATGCAAGCAGCTACTTCAGCAGTTTACTGTGAAACTTTGAAGAAACTTAGCCATTCAGAACAAATGTTGCAGTACACTGTCATCCAGTGTTGTTTTTTTACATGACAACACTCGTGCTCAAAGAACTCAAGAAATCCTGAATCAATTACAATGGACATTTTTTAGCATCCCCTTACTGTAAAGACTTCATGCCAAGTAATTTTCATCTCTCCACTCATATGAAGAAATGGTTTCCCCCTCGAGGGGGGGGGGGGGTATCAAGGTGCGTCACAGAGCACCATGATGATGACAACGAACTTCAAAATGCCATGAAAGGTTGGCTACGTAGCCAGGCGGCTGAATTTTATATAGATGGTATTTGTAAATTAGTGAAACACTAAGACAAGTGCTTGAATTTAAAAAGCGACTGTATTGAAAAATAGTTAAATGCTGTAGTTTTAAGTTGTATGTAATAAAATAATTTTTTCTAAGCAGGTTTTTTATTTATAACCAAACAGAGGTTACTTTCCAAACTGCCCTAGTATTAAATTTTCTTTTCTTATGAATATTCAAGAAAACTAGAGGGGAAGGAAAGTTAGCTCAATTTGGTTAATTACTAGGGACGAAAAAACCTGCACTTTCACTTTTCAGAGAACATTGGTATATTACTCTTGGAATATTGTGACAAAGCAGCTCCACACAGCAGCTTAATTACCTTATAAACCTAGCCTGTATTCCTTAGAAGATAGTGTTTAAAAAGTTTATTTTCTAGTTTCTATATACATTTTATTTAATTTACATAAATTTTAAATAGTTTGTTTTGAAATCTGGATATTCATAATATAATGATATAAAATATGTTACATGCAAAAAAAAAAATTAATCTCAAAATTGTGTTGCAGACTGGCTACAATCATCAAAGGGTTAAAATCACTTTAATGTTACTTCAATACTACTAATATATATTCCATAAGAAACAATAATTGTAACTGAGATAATATAATAATATTTTAAGACAAAAAGATTATTGCTAAGTATAATAAATTAATTACAAATCTTACCTGCTGCTGGGATCCAGTGGCAACATTGAAAATTAATAATTACCTATTAATAAATAGTGAATTTACTGAACAGAGCCTTTAAAGTAATTCTTACAGATATATACAACCTTATCATTTAAATCATTAATCATTTATCATTTAAACAAAATATATATTTATAATAATCTATTATATAAATTAATCGCTTTTACTCTTCCAATTTTTTTAAATTAAATCCTAATTAATATTATACCCAAAGGAAATTCACTGACTATTGTGTACATACTTCAGTTTCATCCATATATTTTTAGGATATTGATAAAATTTTACTGTAAGTTACAAGAGTACATTTCAATAAAATTATTTAAAAAAGGATGGGTAATAAATGTAGAGATGTTACGAATAGGGTGTTTGAGTTCTTTACATTAAATGTACAACAAATTATGCATAACTTAACATAAATTAGTTCAATAAAGATTTAGATGCCTATGGGTAAAGTGTAACACAGCATGTTCATAAGATACTTCTCTTTTTAACAAAATCAATATTTACATTTAAAAAAACATACACGTTCTTAAAAATCATAAATGAATATTTTTTGGCAACATATAAAAAATTGTTTCATAAAGATATATTTTCAGAATGGTTTTAATGTGATGTGTGGTTCCATGACACCAAATTGGTGATAAATTAGTTTGTGCAAATTCAGAAGCGGTTACAAACAACCATCAACTTAACAATAACAGCTTGATAGCAAAGTTTAAGAATACAGTTAGTATGGATTCCCTTAGATGAAAGAAACTATATAGGAAGCACTATAACAAAGGCAATCTGAATTTATTCAGGTAGCCTTGGCATAAATTTGGCCTAAATTGGCAACCCAATTTATTTTTATACTGTTTATACATCTGATTAAGAAAATATGTATTTTTATATTTTTGTAAAACACAGTGGGTTTTAGCCATAGACCCATTTAATATACCTTTGGACATACATTACTCAAAGTAATGTTTGATCAAGATGTCTACAGTTTAACAAGGATAGGATGTGCAGTTAATATAAAAAAAGTATAACCTCTGCATCACTTTTGAAATTTGAATTTTTTTAGACTGTAAAGACCTTAATTAAAATTCTTTCTTTAGACTGAAGATATAACCAAAACATTTGACATAAAATTAACTTGTTCATTAAAATAATTTATTAAAATATTATTTTTTTAAAGAAAATATTAATTTTAAAATCGGAAGGTTTTTGTTATGTTTTTTGTTTATTTTAAGCAACATACAACAACCCAAGAAGTCGGTTTCCAACATTTTTTTTTTAAATGAACCCTTCAGAAAAAAGATAGCTACACAGTCATTAAAAACAATATCTGTTGATAATTATTACATTTCATTTTAGACATTCACATAAATCTACATTCAAATAAATTAAAACAGCATAGAAAACCCCCTTCCCTATTGTTTATCTGTTTTGTTTTATTTTGAAAGACAGAAGAAACAGATGGAGACAACAGCATTGTCAGAGATCAGCCACAGACAGAATACATGATACTTTGAGAGCATTAGTCATAAGGGTAAAAGTAAAAAAAAATTTTTTTAAACCAATTTTCCAACTGCAAAAAGAAATATTAAATACACTATTCAGACGCAATAATATTTATTCTGTATTATAGTATTCTTATACATCATTCTAAGTAAAATGATGAATAATAAGGTCCAATTATTTAAAAGAACATAATTTTTTATAAATTTTTGAAGTAATGCAAAATGCAATAAAAAAAAAGGTATCTACCAAAGAAATAAAAGAAAACAATGATAATTAAATTTTATAGTGTAATGATTTTGTAAATAGTTAAGATTACAGATTAGTCACCAAATTAAAAGTAAAAAAAATCATAAAAGAATTACAAAAAAATAAATAATACATGCATTTATAATTAACACAGAACATACATAAATTACAAAAATACTTAACAAATTTATAATAATAATAAAAATACCACAATATCATAAAAAATAATAAAAATACCACAGTATCATAAAAATACAATAATTATATTACTATAATAAATATTAAATACACTTTATATGGAGTAAAAAAGATTACAGCCAACATTTGCAACACATACAAGAGGTTATCTCTAAAGTAAAGACTGTTTCATTGTAAAAACATTTATTCTGAAAACTTTATAAATATTTTCTATTTCTCTTAAACTACATAATTTATACAACTTCTCTATGTAATCGCCACATGATTTAAGACATTTATCATAGCAATACACCAGCTTCAATATACCCTCGTTGTATTCTTCTGCTGCCAGTCCATTTAGCCACTGATTAACAGAATTTATAAGTTCATCACCCATGATTGCTTACCACTCAATTCTTTCAAATTCCTAAAGAAATGGTAATCAGAAGAAGCTAAGTCCGGACTATGTGGTGGGAGATTGCAAATTTCCAATCAAATGTTCTCAGTAAATCACATGTAGGACATGCAATATGTGGACGTGCATTACCATGCAGCAGGACGATACCGTTGGTCAGCAACCCAGATCATCGATTTTGAATGGCGCAACATAACTTATGTAGAGTTTCGCAGTAGGCGAAATATAAATAAATTCACATGTTATGAAATCAATCAGCAATATGCCAAACTGATCCCAAAAGACTGTTGCCATCAGTTTGCATCCAAATGGGTGTAGATTGACCTTTGTTGGTCTGGCTGGTGATTGAGGATGACACCATTCACTTGACTGCCGTTTTCTCTCTGGTGTGTACTATAAAATCCACATTTCATCGCCAGTACCAATTGAAATAAGGAACTTATCACCTTGTTCTGAGTGGCACATCAAAAATTTCAGAGCAGAACCCATTCGGATTTTTTGTGACATTCTGTTAAGACATGCAGCACCTAACGTGCACAAACCTTTCTGAAGCCTAAGTGGTCATGAACAATGCAACCAATAACAGCTCTTGAAACATCAGGAAAAAAGGGCTAAGTCAGAAATTGTTGAGTGACAATCATTTCCGATTTCATCAATGCGTTTCGGCAAGTTCTCGGTGATTGAGGGCCTCCCCAAATGTTTTTCATCATGCACATTAATTCTGTTATTTCTAAACCTTTCATATCATTTTCGGATGTTTCATTCATTCATTACATTATCACCACATACAGCAACCAACTCCCTATGAATTTCAGCCGGCTTAACATTTTGATGGTTTAAAAAAGATATGACTCCACGTATTTCACAGTCGGTGACAACATCGATTTTCCTATTCATTTTACAATGTAATAACTACATGTAGTCAAAAATACACTGCAACAACTTACACACAACAATGCAGTGTGTACATTACTAGCATGGCCATGAACGACATAGGTTTGCCAATCTTAAGGAGAGAAATTTCCCAGCAGTCTTTAATTTAGAGATCCCTCATACATTGGTAGCATACACAGAATATGTAAAATTAATGAAAATCACAAAGTATTTAAAATGAAATAATATCAGCTTCAATCTAGTAAAGCATCTCATAACACAAAACAAAATATTACAAACATAGAAAATAACACGTATAGTTTAGAAATAAGTGATGCTTATTTAATGCAACCAGAAAAATAAAACCATAATTTAAAAATAAAAATAAATTTATCAACTGCCAAACTCAATTTGAGAGAAATGCACTCTTTGGAAAAACTGGTAAATAGTATTATCCATATCAAAGAAACTTTAGTCACTTTTAAACAAAGTGGAACCGATTCATTAACATTTGACAAGGTAAATATTTCTGTTTTAATAATATTAACAAATTTTATGTAATAAATATTTAATTGGGGAATGAAGACATTAGGAGAACTGAGGTACTCTAAATATATGTCCTTTATCACCTATTAGAGCAGTGATTCCCAAACTGTGCGCCATGGCACCCTGGGAAGCCGCAACCTCTTCACAAGGGCGCCATGAAATATTGTAAAAGCTTCATAATTAATTGAACTAAGACATTTATAATTATTAATTTAATATTAACAAAGTAAAAAATGATGGATATGAATTTTATTTATTTTCATCTCTTACTTATGTCATACTTTTATTTAAGGTAGGGCACCATGGAAAAATGTTAATTGATAAAGGGCATCGTGACTCGGAAAAGTTTGGGAACCATAGGATTAAAGGGTTTATTAAAATATATATTTAATACAATTTTGTAAATATGTTAAAAATTAAGTTTTCTTTTTGTCAAAAATCAAAACCTCTTTATCAGAAAATTGTCATATAACAATTTTTCTCAAACAAAATATTACCTAAAATTATAAATATAATATTTTTTTTTTAAATATATAATTTTAAGTTTTAAATAAAAAGAGTAGCATAAATATTAATTGTATTCAAGAGAAGTACATTCCAAAACCAAGTACAACAACAAAATTATAATAAATTAAGAATAAATAATCTTATTAAAAAATTCAGATCAAGGAATCATTCTCACATCTGACTTTCTAATATAGCTATCTCAGCAGATGAATACTGCAATTGCTTATTTGATTCACCTAAATAATACATAACTTATTTATTGTATGTAAATTGTCATACAGTAAGCTACTGTTACAAGTTTTTTTGCCCTAATAGCATTAATAATAAAATAGTTGACTGTTAATGAAATCACCAGATTAGTAAAGGAAAAAAACCATATTTAAAGAATATTACTTCTGCATTACAGACTAACAAATGTTTTGTGCTGTCTTTTCTGCACATCTGAAGTAAACTAAAATTAACTATTATCAATTAAACGTAACATAAATAACAAATGTAATCTTTTAGGCACATATAAACATAAATGCAAAAACTCTCATGAGACAACCGAATAAAACATCTAACTTTGGTAGAAAAAATTAATCAAGCACACACAAAATTTAAAAAATGTCTTGATAAAGTTTTACCTCATTAAGAAAAATCAACATTTTCTTAATGCTGTAGAGAGAAATACATAGTAAGTACCATAATCTGGTGAAATCTATTATCAATAATGGATAATGTAGTCAGTCACAAACCTCCACATTACCTTTAAAGGCTAAAACACATCTAAACAATATTCAATTTTTTACAAAGTGTTGTTCAAAAGATTTTTGGTAACATAACTCAAGTTTTTTTATGTTTGTTATCTATCTCAATAAATCAATATCAGGTGTACATTCAATAATCAAAAGAAGGCAAGAGTGTCAGTTCATCATACCCAATCCATTTGGTAGGAACAGTGAACTGGAGGAAATCATAAACCAAATTACAAGCCATTTAGCTAAACTATTATAAAAAAACCTCCAATATGTCTACGTTCAAGCACTCTTAATGTAAAATTGGTTAAAAAAAAAGTGCGATGACTATTATGAACAGACTCCATCAAATGGTCAATTTAGGCAAACCTCCTAGCGCACAATCCCATATGAATCCTATTCTCATGTGAGTAAGCTACATAAATTTTGACAAGCTTTACGTTTGTTGTTCAATCTGTAATTACATGTTTATTTAGGAAACCCACACTTCCAGTGCCCTTAAACTTGGCGTAACAAGCTGTTCCTCATGTGTTTACTTAGTGTTCATCAGAGCTTTCTCCTGAAATTACAATGGACAATAATTCTGTTACATATTTGAAAATCATAGTTTGAATTTTCCCACAAATACACAATTTTAGATTCTTGTAATTTCAATCCCGTCTAAGTTCTTATCCTGTATGCACCAGTTCCTTAGTAATCAAAACTAAACCATAAAAATAATTAAAATACTTCCGCTCACCCTTGTAACTCCAAGGCCTTTTCTTTCTACATTTGCAGACTTTAAAACGGAATGCTGAACTCTTCTATGAAGGCGTTTTGCACCTCCACTATGAACCACCGCTTTACAAGGATATTCTGTAGGCTGTTGAAAAAATGAGATTTCTGGGCAAAGTCGTCTAAAATGTAATATATAAATAAAACAAATTAAAGACAAAACAAGAGAAAACTATAATAAATAATCACATATAAATTCAATTGAGAGAAGCAAATTTCATTCAAAAGAAATATTAATTTGAATACCTATCAATGATGATTTAATCTTGAAGTTTAGTACTTCAAATTATGTTGCAGTGAATGTAGAGAATTCTTACAGTTTAGAATAACTTTATACTAAACTAGCTGAAATTAAATTTATAAATAATGAAAATCTGATGAGCTTTCTCTTCATGGCATGACAATAAATCTTCTCTTCAATTGATCATTATATAAGCAAAAATTTGGTCACAATTTGGGTCAGTTCAGTTTGCTTCAGGGATATTTTTAATTCTGCAAAACAGTCCTTTAAACAATTATAATTATAAAAAAAAACCATGAATCTAAAGAAATGTTTATGTGACAATTATCAAAATGCTGAGTAAGCAATTCACTTATGCTCCATCACCCCTCTTTCAAAGAAATAACGAACAGCACTGCACACCAGAGAAGGTTAAAATCAAGTATTTACTAATAAAGTACATATAACCAGTATAAATCAGTATTTGGATATGTGGATATTCTAAACTTAAATCTGTTAACTTCCTATGTTTAAAAGTAACCAATTAAATTTTACAGACATACCAAATAAATGTTGTAGAATAATTACTACACCTCTTTAAGTAGCATACTTGCATATATAGAAAAGTAAAATTCATTGAAACCAAATTATAAAACTACAGAAAAGGTTTGACAACTAACAGAGGGTGTTTACTATGAGCGAGCATGATGTGATAGTTGTCACAATAATGTAAAACGATTTAACCTGACCTTAGAATTTACATCTATAAGAAAAACTGCTTATTACATCATAATAATTTGATCACATTTCATACATTTATAAATAACGAATCATGGTTTTTTAAATGCTACATGTAAAATTTTCATGTTGTGCGATTAATATCTAAATATGTATATCAAGCTTCTATGAGTGATCTGCAAAGATTATATTGATATGTGTAACAAGTGATGATGTAACAAATATGAAATAGCTAAGCATTAATGCTGTGCAGGATTTGTTCTCTACTCTGGGACACATTGAGGTCAAGGATGTGTTAAGTGATTTACTATTAACATATTCAGAAAGTAAATATTAAGTTTAGGTGCAATTTGTTAAAGAGTAGGGATGTATGATATGTCTAGTGCTGGCTTCATACAAGAGTGCAATCTTATCAACACAACAATATAAAAACTGGTTCATCAGTAAGTTTTACAAAGTACCTCTGCTGTAAATAAGTTCTAACAGAACTGATATGTAACATCATGTACGATATATCTAAATCAACTGAAGAACAAAACTAAGTAATTTAATGATTGTGGACAAATCCTCGATTACACAACAAAGGATAGAGGAAAGAAATTCAATTTTTTAAAGTATATGATTACCCAAAAAATGTTAACTAACAACATATTTACATAATGAACACAAAAGTAAGATTAACTGAAAAAATTTAATTACTTCAAAAATGAACAAAGTAACTCACCTAACATCTTTATCAATCTGTAATAAAACCTCATTATCTTTAAAATATGTCTGCCATAAACTATCTGGATTACAGTTTAATGGATGATCTGAAAAGGTAACATCTACCCTTTCCCCTTCATCAGCACTACCATCATATTCACCAGGATTAATAATCATTTCCTCTAAGAAAAAAAAATAACCATGATAAACCAAAATTCAAATCTTGTTTAATACACGAATATTAATAACAAATATATACTAACCACTGTTAAATTGTTCAATTATCCAGAATAGGATTACCAACAACATAATTATATAATTAACATAATACTAGGATTAGTGGAAAAATTTAATTACTTAGATATATGAGGTGATTTTGGAAAATTTTAAGAAAAGTGCCACCCACTGCACAACAGGAAGAGATAAGTTTGCTTGTGGGTGTGGAAGGGGAAGCTTGTTTTGTCCTTGAAACGTCCTGAAAAGATCACAGAGATATCTTCATTAAGTAGAGAGTGGTAACCTGGTAAGTGAAGACATATTTTCAGTTCTCAGCGAATTATTCATTTCACAAAATGGATGACAAAAATAGAATGAGTTTGTGTCAAATTTTGTTTGAAAACCAGGAAATCAGCTTTGGAGACTTATGAACTCAAAAACTGGTTTTGAGGATAAATCTCTGGGCTGTCAAATGTTTCTATCTGGTTCAACAGATTCAAAGATGGTTGTGAATCAGTGGAAGATGACCCCTGGTGCGGCCGGCCTTCCACTTCAAAAACCAATGAAAACAATATGAAAGTTCACAATTAAGTGCATTCTAACCATAGACTTGCAATTAGGGAGATGGCTGATGAATTGAATTTAACTGTCTATGTGGATCAGTCAATTTTTTACCATGCATTGAGTGTCTTCAAAATTCAATCTGAAACTGTTGTTGGACAAGTAGAAACAACACCGAGTTGAAGTGTCCCAAAAACTGATTAACTGGGCCGAAACTGACTGAGTTAAATAAGGGAATTACAGGCAACACAAAAACAAAGGAACAATCATCGCAGTCAAAGTTCACCATGACTGAAAAAATCCGACAAAGTCGGTCAAATGTGAAGAGTATTGGTGGTTTTCTTTGATTCTACGGATATTGTGCATCACAAATTTGTTCCTACGGGGCAGAAGTCAACTAGGAATACTATAAAAGTGTCCTTCAGCGTTTGTGTGAAAACAAGTCAAAGAAAAAGCTTGCACTCTGGCAATACAAGGATTGAGTTCTCCATCATTACAATGCACTGGCTCATCATGTGTTCTCAATCGCAGATTTTTTTTACCAAATTCCTGTGCTTCTGCAATCCCCCCTCCCTATTCGCCTGATTTAGCCCCTTTTGACTTCTACCTGCTTCCTAGATTGAAATGTTCACTGAAACAGAACTCAATTGAAGAAATCCACACAAACACACAAAGGGTTCTTAACATCCTTAAAAAAGAAAATTCCAAGGAATGCTTCCAAAAGTGAAAACATTGATTAGTGTGTGTGTTCAGTCACACAATCTCTACTAGCAGTACTATAAGTACTGCCATTTTACTGCCACAACTTTTACTTTTGATAGTAACAGTATGTGTTGAAGTTTAAGAAATGTTGTTTTGAGTTTATTTATAATGAAATTCTTAGATTTACAATCAAACCCCTTCACCCTACAGTTTACCCATGTAGATCAACAACTTACAAGGCAATAAAACTAAAAACACTTCAAAAAATTGAAAAAAAAATTTTAACAGTTTCTTTGCTAACTGATATTAGACAAAAAAAATGTATTTACTCTGGAAAATTGTAGAAAAAATGTAATAATTATTAATCTACAAAAAAAAATATTGTGTGCCAGTAGTTGCACTATCAAAAAATCATAAACAGGATTAAAGAAAATGAAATCTAAATATGGTAACATTTCTAGCCATTAAAGGTTTGCTAAGTTACAGCTGTATTTATTATGTATATTCAATAGGCAACTGTGCAAGCACAGCAAATACAGTGAGAACTGTTAGTAGATAAGTTAGTTACAATAAGATGTAAAGAAAAAACAAAATAAAAGAAATATACAAACCAATGAACTGTCGATAAAGTTCCCTTTTCCGATTTGTTATCTCACTCCAAGAACATCTTTGTGGTGGAAGATAATTAAGAAGTAATCTCCAACAGAGCGCTCGGTGGTCATTTTCATTAGGAATACCTTAAAAAAACTAAGCGTTAATCAAAATTATAAGTAAAAAATTACCTTTTAAACTAATAGGCTTTTGTTTGATACCCTAAAATGACTTTAAATAAATAATGCTATAAATCTACCAACCTATTTGAAAAATAACTTATTAAATCAAAATGCATCTTAGCAGTAAAATCAAATTATTTTTCTTTAGACAGGGTATTTAAACAGCATTACTTAATTTACACCAAAATGTACTTCTAACAGTAGAGGGTATCTATTATGATCAAATCTTGTATTGTGTTCATTTATATGGCTCCTACAGAAAATTTAAAATCATAAAAAAGGAATTGAAAAATAAGTTTTGCAGAGTTTATCATATTTGGGTACCTATTGTATAATCTCCATCCTTAATTAATAAATTTGAGGGCATTTTGCATATGAAGTAAAATAATTTAAGTGTAATATTTAAATTTGAAGGACTGCATGACTAAAATATATGTATAATTCATTAAGTACTACAAGTACATATTCTAATTAAGTATGCAGTAATTGTTTAGCTGTTTCATCACAATACCAAAAGGCAAATGTAGAATACAATAGAAATCTGACATGAAAAACTATTTCTTACGTTGTAGATTCATTCTTGCAGTGAGATGCAAAACATCTACATGTTTCTATACTTTTATACGATTTATATAAGTCAGTCTGTATTTTACTTTAGTGATGTGTAGGTAAGCTTTAATATTATCATTAAAATACAAAACTTTTAGTATTTTGCAACTTCTACATTTTTCGTATTTTTTTTTCATAACAAAAATGGAGCGTGATAATAATGATATTATTAGTTGCATTATTAAAAATTTTTACTATTGCTTTAAGTGAAACCTAAATAATTTTAACTACAATTAACTTGTAAATTTTAGCTACAATAATTAACTTTGTAAATTTACTGAAACTAAAGCTTCTTCCAATTATGTTGAAAAGAAGCAACTTCTTAATTTAAGGTCAAGTAAGAATATTACAACTTTTTGAAAAGAAAACTTGTTGAAAATAAGTAAAGACATAATGATCAAAGAAATAAAATAATTCAGAGTAAAATCTTTATGTTTTAACAGTTTGAATAAAACTGTAAACTTTCACAGTGTTAAAGCAAGAGAACATACCAAATATATTCCACCGCAATAACTGGACTGTGTAGATTTTATATACATCATAAAGTATTTCCCCTTTAAATCAGTTTTAAATTTAAAGAAGTAACAATTAAAGTTAATAAAATAAAAATGAGCTGAAAAGAAAACTAGAAATCTTTTCTTGAAAACTGATTCAGAAAATTACAGCGTAATAATTGTTCTGATAATTACATCAACATTGAGTTTCTTTGCAGAAGCTTCAGAAACACAATCTACATGGATTTGCATGAAACATAAGTCATTCTTTCACTTATTTATTCCCTGATCATTAACAAATTACAGAATAAAATACACTATGTAATTACATTACACAACTACACATTCAACCCTGGAGAGATGCCTAAGCATCTGTACGCCATTTTTAAAAAATGAAAAGACTGTATTAATTTGCAATAGTTTCATGCAATTACAGATAATGTAATAAATTAATAACATTGGATTAATTACATTTACTGTTTTCAAAAAGGTTTGTTTTCAAGTTTCAAAAAATATTTGACCTTATAAAAAATGTATTATTTATTTTAAGGGTATGCTGGGTAATATAAAAATCCCAAAATTTTTTTTGAATTTACTCAAAGAATTTGGAATACCTGCAGAAGGATTTTTTTTGCTACTGTACATAGAAAAGTTCATGGCACCATTGGATTAATCGACTACAAAGAGTTAATCTGTCAAAAGAAGTAAATCAAACAGTTATGTTTCAGCCAATCTAAAAATCAAATTTTAATGACGGAAAACAAGTACACATATAGCACGGAATAATAATGTAATCACATTTAAATTTGCATCAATTACAACCATGACTCAAATAAAAAATACTACGGAATGCTTTTGAAATAGTTTTCCTACTAGTAGTTCAAGCACTTCTTTCCAGCAACCAAGGGATGATAAAGTTTGAGTGAAACTTAAAAATATAATGAAGAAGCTCTCATCAGCAGAACTTATTATAGCAAATAATTGACTCCATAACATTGATTCTAACTAAACACTAATATTTGTTACAGGAAAAGTGAATTATCTAAAATAATTAGCATTTTGTTTAGAAACTAATATATTCTAATTGTAAAATATTTCAATATGATTGATAGTAATAAATTCAGTTTAATTTTTTAAAGTACTTTCAACTAGTGCATTCAGTTACTTTGAAACAATAATATATAGGCACGATAACTAAACATGAAACACTCTTAAGACAGTTGTTTAGATCAAACTAAAAATTAATGGTAAGCAGCAAGTGTTAGTTTGAAAGCCTGATGTTTACTATTATTTTTTATTATTTTTGAAAGTCACACAAATAAAAATTGAATTCATTTTAGTATTTCACCCTTCTAGTAACATCATTAACATCCATTTGTTGTTAGCAATGGTTGGTTGTTCAGATCTCAACGCCAGAATAATAAAAAAAAAAAAATCACTAACATTTGCGCTGTAACAAATCTCCTTTGAAGAATGAAAATTCTGTGAGCTGAAACCTTTATAGAAATAAAAAGAAATTAATAAATAAGAATGTATGTGCACTAGAAATAAATAAAGTAATATCATAACACGTAAAAATAAAAAAAAATTGTACTCATTAAAGTGACATATGTACCACATATACCAACAAGACTAAATGTATTTACAAAAAAAAAAAAAACTTTCAAATTTTATGCATCCGACTGTACGTGTCAACCAACATTACTAATTGTTAATAAGTTGGTTGAATTTCATTAATGTTAGAGTGTACAGTTTTCCTGCATTATGGATGTATTAAATTATGTAAGTTATAAAAAATAAAAAACTGTAAAATGAAAAATGATTTTTACATTATTCTTCTAAACCAGCCAAACAGAATTTACTAACTGCACTATATTTTGCATTTAAATACCATCAAGGGAAAATACTAGCATAAACTAGACAAAATAGTTTTCAAATTCCAATACATTTACTAAACATACACTCTGAAAACATTTACAGATTTACATAACTTTTACCATAACCTTTTTTTTTTTTAAAATAAAATATTTTCTCATAACATGAGATAATTGAGGACGAAAACAAATGTTTGAAAATTCGCGTAAATTTAGGGCCGGATTATGAAATTAAATCCATCGGCGGTCACTGTAACACAAAACTCTTACATAAATCTGCTACAAAAACCGATAACAATTAACAATAATTGATACACTAAAAGCAATAAAATTTTAGAAAAAGGGAGAATAGAAACATTGGATTTATAATGAATTTCTTCAAACAGCTTAAAAATTATCGTAAAAAGGGGGCGTATAATCAAACACTGAACTGATAACATAATTACCATTAAAGCAGTACTTCTTAAGTAGCTTCAAGTTGATTTCATCAGCACTCAATATATCTTCAAATTCTTTACATCTGTAAATGAAAATAATAATAAGAAAAATTTTAACGGATCAAAGTATTAATAAAAGCGACGATCTTAAATTTACATAACCTACCGAGCTTTATACGCTGCCATGTTCCACTTCGTGCATGTGTTGTTTTCATCAGAACAGCCAACAAAACAAAATATACTAATTAACTAATGCAAAACATTTTCTGTCAAGACGTTGCGAATACTAGTCATCAAGTCACTCACTTACTGCTCTCCTTTGAAAATACAAAGAATAACCACTGTAGTTTAGTTGTTATAAAGTAAAATCTAGAAAGAATTAATATTTTACTGAGTAAACACTTTAAGACAACAATCTAAAACGTTGCCAACGGTAAGATAGATCTTGGTGAGTAGTTATACTAAAAGAACTAAATGTATTATTATTTTTTGTTTTCTTTAAACACTAATGTGTAGATTGTAATTAAAATTTTAACGAACAAGACAATGGTTGTAATATCCTCTACGATTATAGTATACTTTTCTCTCATACAGCCATCAGGCGGTAAACATAAAACGATTATTTTGAAAAAATAATAATTAGCCACAAAGTTAACTGAAATGTAATATTAAACCAGTTATCAATGAAAAGTCTGAATAGACTGTACCGAACAAACATTCTTATTATTATCACTGTTCTCACAATTATTAATTCATTTCTAACAAAGTTATTATCTTTAACTCTAATTAGCTCAGATTATTACATATTACATCTTTGTATATTTGATTGTTATTGTTTGTTTTAATGCAATTATTATAGATGTTATATGTATGTATAGCCTATAAGAGTATATATAAAATTAATTATATAATTTCAATATTGTATATTAAGGTTGCATAAGTCTCTTTATGGATTACTTTTGTGTTTTAAAGTTCCCTTACGTCATGTGACCATTATTGGTGGTTGATCAAATCAGTACTCACATATTATGTGAGTATCATAAATTATAGTCTTATATGAAATTGGTTCCTTTTCAGCATCTGTTGTATTTAAAATGTTAAACATTTTTCTGATTTTAAATAAAGATTTCTTTTTTTTTAAATCAGCAGGTGGCTCAAATGAGTTCATTATAGTTTTAATAAATCTCTATTGGGGGTCTTTCATATACTAAATTTAATTTATTTATATTTAAATATTTATTTATAATCAATATTTCAAAACATTTTTCATGTTTTGGAGTTTTATGGTATTTTTTTTTTCAATGATTAAAAAATTAGTTTTTTCATAGTTCTGAAGTCTTACACTTGATTTAAAAAATTGATATTTATGCATTTTTATTAAACCATACATTAGTGCGTTTGAACCAACTTGATAGCTTACACTGTTATTGTGTAATGATTATTACAAAATTTTAATTTTGGGAACCATTCTGAGGTGTATACAATGGTTGATTGTGGCCTTTCATATATTTTTGTAATTCTCTAATGATACTTAATCCAAAACCGAAATCAAAATCTGAAACAAAAAGTGTTGACTTCAATACTGAATAATTGAATTCAGTAACAAACTGTTTATTTAATATTATAAATGTGGTATCAAGTACTCCCAACATTAAGCAACTAACTTATAAACTAATAACCCAGAGATAATCACTATGCACTTTTTTCTCAATATATATTTCAAAAAGTTGTACAAGTATATAGATTTTTTTATTCACTTAGGCAACTACAGGCTGATGCCCAACAGTTTTTTTATAAGAAACTAATATTATAACATAAAAAATACCAGCTCTGAACAAGATTTAAGATCGGAATTTAAGTAGGAATGACAGAGATTCTATAATTTAAAATTAATACTAACATATGCACAGTAATTCTCTTTTTACTTCCTTGTACAAAATAAAGGAATTATTGTGACCGGGAAACAAATTTCCCAGTTTGGTTTACAAATTTCAATGGAAATATATATTTTGACCATCTCTGAATCCATTTTGATTAGTTTCGGCTTGATGTCTTGTACATATTAATGTATGTATGTATCTCACAACTCAAAAACAATTAGTTGTAAGATGTTGAAATTTTGGATTTAGGACTGTTGTAGTAGCATCTAGTTGTGCACCTCCATTTTTGATTGCAATCAACTGAACCAAAAGTGTCCAAGAAGTTTTTCTTCACTGCAGTAATAAGCTCTCATTGAGAGCTTTTCAACACTATATCATATGTGGTACTTATTTTCATTAGTCCAGAGTTAAAGCCAAATAAAGTTTTAATTAATGAAATATTTGGATCATAGGGGAAAGCACATCGGTTCAAATCAGACTTCATGCCCTTTTTTTAACTTTTTTTTTAATTTAAATATATTGATTTATTAATAATTATTAACCTCTCACTGTAAAAAAAGTTTTACAATAAATAATAATTCAATAATAGTAACAACAAAAAAATCAGAAGTTTTTAATGAAATAAAATTTTATGTACTTTTCACTTTAAAAAAAATGTGTAAATGTAATTTAATAGGCATACAAGGAAGTCATGTGTTGTTCACATCAGATTTTTTTTATAACCCCTACATTTTTAAAACATTAATTTTTTTGTTATTTTGCTAAATTGGTTTATTTACAACTACCATATTGAGGCTCTTAAGTAAGTTAAGTGATGACTATAATTTGAAATAGAATCATATATTGAAAATCCTAAAAAGTACAAATAATTAATATGAATAAATACAAGAAAAATAGAAATATGAAATAACTTGATATTAAATACTGTGAGAACTTTAGCATATGAATTGCTAGAATTGCTAACTTTAGAATTGTAAGCAATTTTTGTACATAACCAGACTGCAAGCAATTGATTCTCCACCAACCTTATTTGCAGGTACTTTCCTTCCAGCTTTTTTTCTTAAATTTAATTTTAATTAATTCTAATTTTCTTAAAGATTGATACCTTCTTCTCCTTCAACGTCCTTCCCTTCACCCTCTCCTTCCTTCCACAATATTTCCCATCGACTGATACGTTTTTTTATCTTAGTCATTGCCCAACCTGTTCAGCATTTCTCATTTTATCTATCTGTTTCACTGTCTCCATATCCTTTAGTCCTTCAAGTTTTTTTTTTTATAATCTTTCATTTAGTTTTGTATATCTCAGTTTATTAAATGTATAAGTATTTTTGGAATGTTTAATTTCATTCATAATTTACGTTACTGATTATATCTGTACAGTAAGTGTAACTAAAAAATACTAATATTATTATGCTTTTGATTACTCCACAATCTTTTATCAAATTATTTTTTTGCTTTTATTCTTGTATTGTACAACAGAATTAATAAAAGAGAACGTAACTCTAATCTTTTTGACTCTTATTCTAAGCACTCCTGTTTAACTTCAAGTGAGAAAGTTTTACCAGTTGTATTATTTGCCCCAGCTATCACATCTATAAAATGCTTTTCTAGTTTAAAAAAAGTACTACCCACCTCAAAAAAATACTATTTGTCTTTGTAGACTCTCCTAGTTAATATTCTAGATCCACGAGGTGTGAAAATGATTACTATTTAGTTCTTATACATCTGTTCCTGTTTTCTATAGGATTGCAAAATATTATACATTTTCTGAAATTTGTACTCATCAATTAAGAGTGCAGTATAATAAGGTGCATTGTCATGATGCAGCATCATGAATCGAATCAAAACCATGTTAATTTGTTTCATCGATAATAATGGCATTTTCCATAAGGAGTTTTTGCCTACAGGAGGCTGACTATAAATCAATATGTTTACAGAGAAATTCTTGAAAGACTGCGGAAAAGAGTTGTCCGTGTGAGACCAACCATTAAAGACAACTGGATGCTGCATCATTACAATGCACCTTGTCACACTGTACTCTCAATTAATGAGTTTTTGGCAAAGAAAAACATTCCTGTAGTTCCTCAACCGCCTTATTCACCTGACTTGAGTCCCTGCGACTTTTTCCTGTTGCCGACTTTAAAAAGCACCTCAAAGGACTCCATTTTGGAGCAATAGAAAAGGAAAAAAAAATATGTAAGACCATCTAAAGGATATTCCAGTTTCTTAGTTTCAACATTGCTATGAAGTGTGGAAAAACTGTTTGAAGCCTGTTGTGTGGCTTCCCAAGGGACTATTTTAAAGGTGGTAGAGTCCGTATGTAATTGGATTGTAAATAAAAAGTTTTTTTGAAACAGTCTCATTACTTTATTTACAGACCTCGTATAATACATAATACAGATCATGTTCAGAATTGATAAGTATGTTACTCCATGAATAATTCAAGGGAAACTATGATAAAATATTTACTAGAGTAACATCACAAAACATACAAAAATTTTTATTTTTAAATATACAAATATAAATTCAGTATTAGTACTTAATAAATTGTTACTTTACGAAAGCAAACATTAGAAAAAGCAAATATTAGAAGATACTAAATGAATTAAATAAGTATAAAAACATTTTAGGCAGATAATGAAAATCATTACAGCACATGTTAGACAAAGTCGACTATTATTGTGTACTGAAGTACTGTGGTATTTTTTTTTTTCAGAGAAATCAATTCAGTTGTCTGGTGTGTTAGAGGTGGACAAAATTTTCAGTCTTCTGCACTGATCCAATTCTTGGTATGGACTATCACTGTAATATTTTTACCTGAAAACAGATATTTATAAAAATAATTTACTCTGGTATGTAAAAATTTAATTTATAGGTATTGTGTTTGTAGTGACTATTTACGATAATAATATTTATATTTCTTCTATGCATGTAAATAATTTTGTATACAATTATGATATAAAATGGCAATATATTTTCAAGTTAAATTTATATACCAGTGGTATAATTTAACAGTTCTGAATTAAGCTGCTTCTTATCTTCTTCACACCCAGCAAGAATGGGATTATTCTAATGCTATTTGAAAATATATTTTATTCATTTGAAACCAAATATAAAATGTTATCAAGGTCTATATTTGCCTTCTTTTAGACTTGAATAAAAAAAAATTGTAAGTAAAGAACACCAAGATTAAAAGTTTAATAATGTTACATTAACCTGACACTGACTGAAGCTAATCAATGTAAAGGTATGTATAAATGAAAAGCTTTGTCTTGATGGTAGTTAGAAACTTTATAATATTTAGGATTTTACAGAAAACTTATCTCCCAATTCTATTTAGCAAATTAACTCCAATTTAAGCAAATTATCCCACAACCTCAATTCTGATCATTTTGTAGTGATGCATGTTAGGTGCTGTATTCAAAGAGTTGTAAGTGAGGTGATGTGTTATATCAGTTACTCAATATGATATTGATTTAGTACACCAGCTGATCTAATTACCAGAAAACAGTACAGCCATTCTCAGAAATAACAAATGTTTGATGCTAGACTTACTAGAGAAAGTGATAAGTTGAGTCATTTCCCCATTGCCTTTTTCATAAGTCAAAATACTTTTGTTCATCATCATTCAAAGCCCATTGAAATTCAGTATTCTCAGCCCTCCTTGTCATTTAATTCGTTAACTACAGGAGCTAGCTACATAATGTAAATTATTTCACACAAAACAACTCTGATAAACAACTCACCATATAAAGGTGAGAGCAAATAATGTAATGCAACAAATTAACATACCTTTCTTTGGAAAACAATCCCCAGGTACAAAGCTGAACGTAACAAAGTAGCTAGAGAACTTGCAAGAATCAATTCTGGTTTTGATCTGCAAGTTAATTGAAAAACCAAAAGGGAATAGAACATAGTTGCTGGCTTCCTTAAATTCTTAGCCCTGCAAAGGATGGTTGTGAGGGTATGATGCTGTTACAGATATATAGATATAATAGCAACCCGGTGGCTAGGGCCAGCCAGGGTGCTTACTTCACCAAGATTAGTGTTTTGGCATCAAGCCCCATATTAGCTGAGATATTCACTGTTAGGATGAGAATGGATGTATGGAGAACTATGTGATGGAGCTGCAGTGTGGGAGGGTGTAGGCATTGACCTTGCTCCCAAAAGCAGATCAGAGCAGAGACAAATAGGGTATACATTCCTTAACTTATTTTCATTGAAATACCCCATTTTCATTGGGATATATCCTTTTATTAAATGCATTACATAATTAGAATCTTGTTTTTGATTTGTAAAAGATCTCATGTGTTTGTTATATCTTAATTTTAATTTTCTTTCCGTTTGTCTTATGTATGTTGTATTGCATTTATATTTTATTTTTATATACTATTACTGTTATAAATATCTTTTTTTTCTAATATTACTATTAAAAATCTTTTATAGGGTATTATTTGTATTTACAGCCATTTTTATATTATATTTACTAAAGAATTGTTTTACTGGGTAAATTTCTTTTCCCATAAATGTTAATTTATTAGGTTTCTATATCGTTTGTTGTTTTAATTTCATTTCTTTTATTTCTACTTTTATTCATTTTTCTGATCATTTCTTTTTTATACCCGTTATTTTCTGCTACATGAAAAATAATGTCTTAACTCTTTTTCTATATGCTGGTTTCTTCAATAGTAATTTATGAAGCCTTCAATGGTATTTATGTATCATGTATCTAAAAGCTGCTAATTTATGCTCTATTAAATAATTCGAATTGTAAGCTATGATGTTATCTGTATGTTTCTTTTCCGAGTATTTCAAAATCTATTATTATTTCTTTTTATGGTTAGGTCTGAAAAAGTAATAGTTTCATCTCTCTCTTCCATCGTATATTTAATGTTATGATGAAATTGGTTCATTTCTTCCAGAATCTTTTTTTCATTATTATTTATTTATTTTTTAATTTCTAATAGAGTGTCATCCATGTACCTAATAAATTCTAAGCAACTGTATTTTTTTATGATGTCTGGTGTATTTTCTTCTTCCATATTCTGTAGGAATAGAATTGATATAGTGGGTTGCCTAGTCCTTCTTTCATTTTATATATTTTATTATTAAATTTAAATTGGTTCTTTTGAAGAATTGTTTCTAAAATTTTAATAATTTCTATTTTCAAGTTATTATTTAAATTTCCCTCATTTAGTTTCTTGTAAAATCTTTATTTTTTTTTTAATGGTACAAATTTTCTATGTCAAATGATACAATTCTCCAATCTTCTGTTAAGTATCTTTTAATTTTTCTGCTATTTCTATTGAATATTTTACTACATATTGGCTTTTTCAATATTCCCATGTCTTTTAATATATTTGCTTAATATTTTTCTAATTTATATGCTAGCGCATTAGCGTAATTTATTATAGGTCTTAACAGTAAATTCTCTTTGTGGATTTTAACCTGTGTTCTCATAACCGGTATACTCGGAACTTGGATTCATGTTAATATACTTGTAATAATTTTCTTTAATTAGATTTTTAGATTTTTTTTTTTTGATTTTTTAAATTTCTTTCTGATATATTTCGGTTTTATTTTTCATTTCTGTGTACATTTGTTTTATTTATAAAATCTTCTATTTTCTTTACATAATCTTCTTTTTTAATGACAACTACTGCGTTTCCTTTGTGTGCTTTTGTAATTAGTGTATTATTTTATTTTAGTTTCTTTTGTAGGTTATTTTTTTTTCTGTATTTTTGCCTTAATTTACATATATTTCATTTTCGTTGGTTACTTTCTTAATTGATTTTTTAAATAATTATGCTGCTAAATATCTTGCATGCATCTGTTCTTCAGACGAATAAGTATAATCATCAATAGGCCAGATAAGGCATGACATCAAATAAAAGGAGGGGCATTAACTAAATGACATTATATAAAGACTAACAGAAATTTAAAAGTACCAGTATAATAAGTTTTGACAATTTTTCCCTTCCTTAAGAAAGGCTTTAAAAACAGTACCAGGAAGGGGAAAGTCAAAGGTAGAGATTTAGTCGGTAGTGTGCAGGTATACTTACCTGTTGGTTATAACTGGCTGAACCTGTTAGCGAGCCCGACACTGCTTAGGGGCCTGTAAATGGGGTTCCTCCACCTTTTGTTTTGACAATGGAGTTATTCCGATATGTGTAAACATATAATAAAAGAATGAAGCTAACAAAGGTAAACAGTACTCAACATAGAAATTAAAAGATGCTTTTCACGAAAAAAAAGAAAGTTTTTCCTTTAATAAATTACTCTTGAAGATACACTTCTTACTCATATTATTTCAGCTTATAAACTTAAAATTTTTAGTTTTTTTTCTAAATGAATGAATTAATCGGTGAGAAAAAATTTGAACCTTTATTGCAGAGATTTTGGTACATTTTTAAATGATACTAAAGTAATTTTTTGTTTAAATTGCCCAAATATTGCCATCTGAGATGTTTTCAATCATTATGATAATTTTTAACTAAATACCTTAGCAAAGTGTTGAATTTGTATTAAGATTTATAACTTTTTACTAACTAAGCAGATTATTGTTTTTGTTTAGAAAACATAAATTAGAAAAATACATAAAAATTATGTAAATTTTAGATCAAGTACTGTAAAGATAAAATAATTTTCAACTGCATCAATAAGGAGAGAGTTAGAAATTTTTTTTCAAATACCGGGAAATTTCAACTATATTATTTGTTAATCTTATTAACTACTAACTTTTTTTAAATTTAATATTCTTAAATGTTAGTTAAGTAATAAATAAATGTAACCCTTCTACCCTACTAAAGGGCATTTGTATGCGTCTCTGTCTGTGCGTGCATCCCCCTTAGCTTAGCACCAGAATGTACCGATCACCAGTGGAAAATACTGATTTGTTAGTACATTTCTCATGGTGGTCAGGTGAATACTTGTTATATTATTATATATCAATATACCGCATGTATATCAATATATATGCAAAAAAATATATACTAAAAATATATTTTTTATCACTATTAACTCGCTCTTGGACTATGTGTGTGAGATGGATTAAGTTGCTAAGTGAAAAAGTTTCCCCTGAACTTATGCAACCTCGTTTACATTCATATTTTCTTAGTGAAAGATAACCTAGTCTGTTTCGGTAAGTTTGGATCTGAAATTCGCACATGTTTGAAGTACATAATTTTACCAAAACGTAGGATTCTACCTAATATAACAACCGACTGAAGCTAAATGATAACACGCTATTAGTTTTATAAATAAGTGACATATATATTAGGGTATACACTTGCTACTGGGAATTCTGTACAGTAACGACCAAAGTTTTGGGAAAATTTAGTGCTTTTTAACCGGATCTAACTTTTCGGAAGAAAATCGCAAATATTTCGAAAACGGTCGGTCCTAATGATCTGAAAAATTTTTCCACCCACCTACATAGTACCCGATCCGTTCCCAGTATACCCGTCGGATGATAATATTTTCAAGTGCCCCTGGGGCGCTGTTCGGAAATTGGGGAGGGGTACTACCGTAACCGCTCGTCCAATTTTCACGATTCAAACGATGTATGTATCAGCAGGTCGAGCGCTAACTCATCGGGTACACTCTTGATCGACCGCATCTTTGTTATCCAGAAATTAAATCGTTCAGCCCTAAGTTTCGATTGCACACACTCACCGTAAAACGTACCGATCCGATTTTTAAAATCAAACTCAAACTTGTGTGCTAGCGCAGCTGTAAAGTATAAAATTATGAAGACTAGAAAGTAGAAAATAAAAAAAATAAGTAAAAAAAAATTTTTTTTTAACTAACGTTTTTACCTTTTAGTGTGTTTAATTTAAGAGTGGTGTTTTAAAAAAAAAATTACATTTTCTTTATTTACTTATGTGGTTGATTTTATTCATAAAATAATGAACTATAACCAAAAAAATAGGTACCGGAATGTACCGATCACTAGCGGAAAATCCCGATTCGTTAGTACCAATTTCTAGAGTTAAATTTCTAATTTAACTTTTGTTATATCAATTTTCATCATTTAAAAAAAAATTTTTACACAAGAGGTAATTCAATTTTGGACACCTAATAATCCCATTCCGAGACGATTCATAGGCACGCCCTACAGCTAATACTAAAATAGTTCCTGCAGCTAGTACTTAGTATTATGTTATAATACTAATAATATAGTAAATTTAAATATATACAAATGGCTTAATAAATAAATTTTTATTTAATAGAGCAAATTGCATAATTTTATGAGTGTGTGTGTGCATGTGTATGTAGTAGTAGTAGTAGTGGTAGTACGTTCAGTGATAGACTGATCAGAAAAAAATATAACGAAAAGGTTAAGGTTGTGACTTGACTTCACAGATAACCTTTAAAATATTATACGAATTTGATAAAAAAAATTAACAAAGAAATATAAAAAAAAAAATCTTTTTATATTTTTACAAGAATTACAAAGATAAATGTGCAAATAAATATTCTTAGTTACATTTTTTTTTT
Organism: Lycorma delicatula; assembly: GCF_047948215.1. Taxonomy (NCBI): domain Eukaryota; kingdom Metazoa; phylum Arthropoda; class Insecta; order Hemiptera; family Fulgoridae; genus Lycorma; species Lycorma delicatula. Next base: position 125,309,876 of record NC_134462.1, read on the forward strand.
AAATATGTAACGAAGGTAATATTTTGAAGTAAATGAAACCATTATCAATTTTATTGTTGTCATAGTTTAACGTGTTCTTTCTCAGACATATATATTTTACTGATTGTTTTTTTTTTTTTTTTTAGTAAAAGGTTAATGCCTAGTAATAGCAAGGTATTAAATCAATCTATAATTTTTATTACTTTTTAAGGACAGTTTTTTTGGGGGAATGACCGGCATCAATTACTTTGGTCATTTTGCCCTATGAGAATGGAAATGTGTACCTATGCCTTGCCTGACTGGGATTCGAACACAGGACCTCTGGATGAAAGGCTGAGACGCTACCACTCCGCCACAGAATCGACAATAGTTTTTGAAGTCTAATAATTAGAAAAGTATTACTAATTTTGAAAAGGATAGTAGGCCGTATAGAAGGGACACTAAAATTTAAAAGACTCAAGTTCACATTAAAAAAAAGAAAGAATACTGAATTCTTAAATCTGAAGTCAAAGTAGGAGAAGCTCTTTCCTGTATAAAGTAGTTTGCAGATTCTACCATTAAAAATATACAAACGTTTTATAAACTAAAGATTAGAAAGAAAATCAGCGGGAGTATTTTTTAAATAGAAATGGTATTTAGGTAGAATATTTACACTTAATGTCGTCTAATAATAACCACGTCACTCACCGGGTTGGTATAGTGGTAAAAGCATCTTCCCAAATCAGCTGATTTGGAAGTCGAGAGTTCCAGCATTCAAGTTCTAGTAAAGGTAGTTGTTACTTTTGTACGGATTTGGATACCGGTATTCTTTGGTGGTTGGGTTTCAATAAACCACACATGTCAAGGAATGGTTAACCTGAGACTGTACAAGACTACATATTTACATTCATACATATTATCCTCATTCATACTCCAAAGTAATACCTTACGGTGGTTCTGAAGCTAATCAGAAAAAAGGGGTTAGAACAACAAATCAAAATATACGATTTTTTTTTGACAAGGTTGTAATAAGGTGTAAAATTCGTGTAATCAATGCAAAACAAAACAATAATACCTTTACATTACCCCTGCAAACGAATTAACTAGCTTGAATGTATGCAAAGCCAAATATATATATTTTTTTTTTTTTCTGAAAAGAAACTAAAAGCAAAGAAAGAGGTATATCAGATTATAATATAAGATAACTTATATTGATAACTTAAGATAACTATTTAAGATAAATAGTTATAGATTGATATCTATTTAGGATAACTTAAAATTGGTTAAACAGAAAAAAAACCATATTCTAGTGAACATTTTGAATTGTAAAAGGTTCAAATTTCAAATGAATTTTATAAAAATTAAAACTATAATAAGTACATGAAGAACCGCATAGTGCTAATACAATAATTTTAGATGTACAAGAATAAAGATTCTTGTGCTTCTAATATTACCGTAAAGGTCAAAGAAATAATTAAAAAAAAAGGATTTATTTCAATTGATAATGACATCCAAGAGTTAAAACTGATCATTTTGCTAATACAGAAATCATTGGTTAGGGAAGAGAGAAAGAGGTAAAAACACTAATCAGTTATTTTTTTCTTGTATTACATATTTAGTACAACAGCCTATCAACCTTGTCTAGTGGTTAACTCGTCGTTACAAATAAGTTATCAGTTGATTTTCGAAGTCGAAGGTTTTGAGGTTCAAATCCTAATAAAATTTAGTGTTTTTATACAGATATGAATAGTAGACAGTGGATACCGGTGTTCTTTATTGGTTGGGGTTCAATTAACCACATATCTCAGGATTGGTCAACCTGAGTCTGTCTGTACAATACTACACATCATTTACATGTCATATATCATTCTCCTCTCATTGGGCTGGGGGGAGGGGGTGGTTATTTTTCACTAGTTGAAGAGACTGCAACATACACATAAGGAAAGAAAATATTTATTAATCTAGAATGAAAAAGAGATAAGAAAAAGAATGAATAAAAAGAAGATTACAAGATATAACATAAAGAAGGAATATATCACAAATTTGATATTTTGTGATAATTAGTGTTTATTTATTTTTTAAATAAAAATTAATTCTAACTACTTCTATCTTTGAAAAAAGTGTTTAATATCTTTATTAAGATAGTAGCAATTGCTATTAAAATGATATAAGACTACGCATAAAATTAATTGCGTGATTAATATTAATTACCAGTTATTAAAAAATATAATGATAATATGATAGTTTATCTTTTATAGTTGACATAAAACTACTCGTATTTAATGACTCATCATATATCATATTTAATGACTTAGCATGTATATATATAAATATACAGAATGTCCCACGAAGAAACGTAGGAATCTTCAAGACATGTTCTACCGGTGAAAATGATGAAAAAATTTCATATAAACATACTTATGGAAACGTTGTGTTTTCGAAAGATTTCGCCCGGATTTCAGCTCATCTAATAAAAAAAAAAATACCGAATATTGTGTTTTATGTCGGATATCTTAAAAGCTATTGGAGTTTTTAAGTTTTATTAAGTTCTTGGACTTGTTTTATCCTATTTCCAAGCTCAAATTACATAAGAAAACACCAATTTGTTGAAAGTGGCCTCCATTATACGATTTACGTAATTGAATACGACATTGCGTAAAGACATGTTGTAACGTTTATTGAGGAATCGCAGCGACACATCGTTCAATTTCGCTCTGCAATTCGGGAACGGTGTGAGTATCCCCCACAAGAAAATTCAGGAGTGAATAAATCAGGAGACGAGGATGCTGTAACACCTTAGAAATCACTTTTTCATGAAAACACTGATCCCAGAAAGTCATAATGTTGTTGGCTGTATGAGCCGTAGCATTGTTCTGCTGAAACCACGTGTACTCAAGCCGACCCGCTGGTATAGTGTTTACAAAATGTTGCACCGTTCTCTGTTCACTGTACCGTGAAGATTCGCCTAATTGACATTGCACATCAAAACCCATTTTTTGTCCGTGGGGCTGATGTGAATTCTCCGTACACCAAATGCGTAATTTTTTTACAATCACGTATCCATGAAGGTGAAACCAGTCATCGAGTATCTCCCCATCTGGCGTTACAGATGACTTAAATCACTGACAGAAAGGTACACTTATTCCAGTGTCTGTAGGTAACAACGCTTGAACAACACGAATTCTGTACGGACACACCTTTAAACGCTTGCGCGATTCCGTGTGAACACTACTGACGGAGAGACCAGACCGGCTAAATAGACGTCACAAACTTCTCGGAAGTAACAGAATAAGCAGCTTGCACGGCGACCAACTTTTCTGGTGTTAGCACTTTCGGCACCACTTTTGGTCGCATCTGCCACATTTCCTGTCTATTGGAACTTGTCGTACAACCGCTTGATGGAAGACTTGTTTGGTGTATCCGCATCATACGTTTCTATGAAGGCTCTCTGGATCCGGGCAAAACTGACACATCTAATGTATTGGGAGGCAATGAATATTCTCTGCTGCATTGTGTAACCCATTTTTCTTCAATTTTCCTCAATTAAAGCTGCAACAAAAGAAGGAAACATTCTTCCATAAAGTTGCATCACTTTTTGAACACGCTGTAGTAAGCTATTAATATTAAAAAGATAAAAAAAAAAAATTATTAGTAAAACGGCAGAGTGATAAATAATTTACAGGCTAATAGTAAAATAAACTGTTGACCGGTACAGATTTTATATCGTAAAAAATATTTCGAGTGATTTTATTTCTAGCAGTTATATATTGCAGTTTACCCGCTTGGTTGGTCTAGTGGTTAAACTCGTTACCGCAAATCAATTAATTTCGAAGTAGAGAATTCTAAGGTTCAAATCCTAATAAGGGCAGTTATTTTTATACGTATTTGAATACTAGATCGTGGATACCGGTGTCCTTTGGTGGTCGGGTTTCAATTAACTACACATCTCAGAAACGGTCGACCTGAGACTGTACAAGGCTACAACATTTCATTTACTTTTATACATATCATCCTCATTCCTTTTTTGAAGTAATACCTTACGGTGGTTCCGGAGTCTAAACAGAAAAAAAGAGAGACAGAGATCATATTACATACAGATATTTATAATTACATATATTACAGGTAGTTATAATTGTACGGGAAAACAACTGTACTTTAGGATGAATGGGAAGAAATACTGTCAATGATAGAATATTCATATACGATACAGTGTACAATCTTTAATCGTAAATATCAATCAATAAATGAACTGAATTTTTTTTCTTAGAATAAACCATTTTTTTCTTCTTAATAGTACTTATATTACAAGCAAAAAAATTAAATCAAGATCAGAGATTCTAAAGGTTATTTGGTGTAATTAATGCAATTATAATGACTTACAACGTAGAGATATATTAGTATTCAATAAATAAATTTAAATCTTTATTAAATTAACATGTACTACTTTTTTTTTGTTAGGATCAGACCGTAACATCTGATGATCGATATTTAGTAGCAAGACACCGAGTCTGAGTCTCGGCCAAGAAAACAAGTGCACAATATTTGGCTAGCGGCCATTATTACTTAATACTCTACTGTCTTCTTTAATTAACGAGTCAAACACGTGATGTCATTTAATCTTGTGTTATTGTTCGGAGCAATAGCTTTAGTAAGCGCTTTAATATGGTTACTGATATCCAGTATTTTACGACCGAGAAAATATCCACCAGGTAAGCAAAAATTTTGAATTTTTTAAAAATAAATGATTAGATTTGTAATTTTTATATTTTATCATTTCTTCGTTTTAATTCTAAAAAAAACGAACAGCTAGTTTTATTAAAATATATAATAATAATAATTATTATTAAAAAATAATATATTTTTGTACAGAGTAATTTTCCATTTTATTTCTTTGCAATCGAATAAGAAATCTTGTTTATACGGTACAAACTAATATTTTTCAAAAAGGTAGCAAAAAAATCAGTTTGAAGAAAGTGAAATAACGTCTTTTGAACGTTAAATTTTTATTTTTAATTTGATATAGGTATAGTTTAGTTATACGCCTATTAATCTAATTTTAGAGTAAAATGACGAGTTTCGTGAAGACAATATCTCTTATATAAAAGAGAATGTCCTGACTGATTCACTGACTCATAATTAACGTACAACAAAAACTAATATAGATAGAGACTTTAAATTTTCAGGGTACCTTTGTATCTTTAAGTAGGCGTGCGCTAAAGAAAGGATTTCACGAAATTTTGATTTTAAGGGGGCTCAAATCGATAAAAAACTAAATTTCGTGTTAACAGCGCTATCTGTTGGACGAAAAAGCAAAATACGCTATACTAAATATTTTACGATTCCATTGCAATGTTTCCGATATGTGTGTCCGCTATAGATTAAAAAATTACTGGACCGATTTACGCGCGGGGAAGAAGGGAGAAAGGGTAAATCGGGAAAGAGAAATAGGTAAAATCGAAAAAGGTAAGAAGGAGAAAAAGGAAATGGAAAGGGAAAAGACAAGGGGGAAAAGGGAAGTAAGGGAAAGAGAAACGAGAGAAGGAAAGGGAAACGGGAGAAAACGGGAAGGGAGAGCAAATCGAGCCATAACCTTCTGACCGTGACGGGAAGCACAAGTAACCATAGAGCACGGACGAAGCCGCGATGGGGTTGCTAGATTTGGGATTGTAATAAATTTTTTGTTTATCTTTATTGGACTTTTATATCGAACTATTTTAATTCATTCGTAAAATGGATCGGTCTAACAAATATAGTTCAATTTTCTTATTTTCCTTTTTTTGTTTTCCTTTATTTAAGTTTTGGGCAACAATTCATTGTTTATCGTTTATTCCTTCAGTATTTTTCATAAAAATTTTTATTTACCGTTTTATCAGGATTTAATAAAAATCTAAATATAATATTGTCGATTAAATATTTCTTTGGTACTTATGTATTAACGCCACCGCAGCTACAGCTTTATTTAAAAACAAAGTAGTCAATCAGATTTCGGTGGAAAATGAACAGCCTCTTTATTACCCAGTTATTTATATTTATTTATTTTATAAATATATAACCAAACCTAACCTACGCTCGCTAACCTTGAATAATTAACAGGAGTGTTTTGATTATTTAAATAATAAATAATTGCAATAATTACTGAATTTATTAAATAAATACTCAAAAATTACGGTGTTAATTAGTCAAGGTTAGCGAGCCAAGCGAGCGTAGGTTAAGTTTGGTTAAATTATATTTATAAAATAAATAAATAACCATTTATTAAAATTAATTTTCCACCGAAATCCGATTGACTACTTTGTTTTTAAATAAAGCGTAGCTGCGGTGGCGTTAATACCTAAGTACCATTTTTTTAATAAAAATATAAGTTTGCTATTAAAAAAGCATTACGAGTGAAGCTGCATCTATATTGTGGGCGAATTCGCGACGGGGTACGCCAGTTTAAATTATATTTCAAAATAAACATACCCAAAAATCAATCTAACCTTCCCCCTCCCCAAAAAAAAAGCTATTGTTATAATAAGTTTGCATGACATCATGGATTTCTCGTTTGATTGATTAAAGTTAAATTTCTCCCCCAAAAAAAAACCGTTCAGATAATTTTTATAAAGTTTTTTAATATTTATTGTGGTTAACAATGTTGTACTTTTGTTATATTTTTAAATCACCTCATTTTACTACAAAAAAAAAAATTCTTTATATTTTCAAAAAGTGGTAAATTTCAATCATTTTTTTAAACCGGTTCGTATGATTTTTATAATATTTCATGTTTAATACGGCCGAATAAAATAATAAACTTCCTTATATTTTTTTAAACGACTTAAAAAAAAGGAAGTAGCTCTCAAAGGATTGAGGTTTTTTTCACTTCAACAGAGTGTACATACAAAGAAATATTTTTATGGACCTTTATATATTTTATTATCATCAAACTTATATTCCCTTTTTTAAATTAAAGAGGTAATTTTTTTCAGATAATATCGATAAGAAATTTTTTAAAAGAAAATATATTTACGATCACGCGGAAGATTTGGAAATCTTTTTTTTTTTTATATTGTAGAAGGATTCTGGCTAAAGGATCAAAAAGTAACAGCTTATATTAAGAGAGCCACGTAATATAACTTAATTTTTTTTTAGATATACACACCAACTCACAAAGTTTTAATTTAGCTTAGTTAAGCTCAATTTGTGCAGCTTTAGTAGCTCGACAGACGTCTAGATGATAATATAACTCTTGCCAGATGTTTAGGAGCATCTATGGCGTTATTAGACCAACGACTTTAATAATTCTCACTTTTTAAGTAATTACTCAGAAACTGAGAATCTCAAATCTCAGAATCATAACATCTCGATAAAAGTATGGTGGAGCACTTTCTTGTTGGAAACAGTAAAGTTTTAAAACATTTCGAACGTACGTGTGTGTCCTGTCACAGTGGGTTCCATGAAAAAGAGGACCGAGACAACATGAGTCCTAACCAGACATTGACTCTCGATGTGTTTCCCTTAGTAACCCAAATTCGACTAATTGTGTTTGTTAAATTTCCAGCAGGTATGAATGGTTGCCTCATCACTAAATAATAACATATCGAGATAATTAAGATTGTTTTCGACTCGACACATTACCTCTACAGCAAACAGGTAGGCGGCGATCATTTGGTTTAATGTGATGAAAGAGTTGTAACTTGTACGCTCTCAAACGGACCCGTTTATGAACAGTAGAACGAGGAATTTGTAGTTCATAACTAGCCCGCCTAATTGACTTTCTCAGAACTGAATGCATCGAGTTCACGATCCACAATCACTAACTAAAACTTTTGGATGTTTTCCAGTTTGTTAAACCAAGCTTCCAGTCTCTTTTAAACTCTATTCCGCTGACTCCGCTAACTAAAACGCGCACTGAACCTATTTTTTTTGTGGAGTCCAAATCTCGACTGACTACAATTGCATTCCGAGTCGGTTTGCCCGGACATGCGTATTTCGCTAACCTTGAGAGTAAACAGAACAAATGTTGGACATATTTACTGTCGATTGAGCCTGCCTTTAAGAGATTGATTGGTCATTTAGAAGACTAGTCGTTTTACTTTTGGATAAGCCATTACTTTTGGATACCTTTAGCTTGGAGACACCTTCTCGTATTTGGTAATGGATTGTTACTGCATTATAATAGACATTAGCGGCAGCAGAAATCATATTGATAAGGAAGTATTAAAAAACTGGTAGTTCTAAAAGTTGAAGTAAATAAATAAATAATATTCACTTATTCCATACAGCCTTAGCTCAAAATTAGTTTTAGATAACGTAAAATCGATCCTCTGAATTTCTTTTTTATAAAAAATTTGGTTTCTTATGTTTTATTTTTCTTGTTTACGGTAGATCAAACCACATTTTAAATAAAAATTAATTACAAAATCAACTTGTTAAAGGTATAATAAAAAGAAGAAAAACTATTCAATCTTGTTAAAATTTCGACTTATTTTGAAGCCGGAATCAAATTAAGGATTAGTAAAATTTGTTTTTAATTTGAAGGCTGATATCAAAAATCATATTTTAATGACAGATTGAATGAATTCATTTTTACTTTGTGGTGTTTTTTTTATAGTCGGTTATGCATTTTTTAACTTCATTTTGTTATTTTAATAAACTTTGTATTTTTATTTTTATTTTTAAAGAATTTGCCTAAAAAATATGTATTCAACAACAAAAGTGAAACAAACAAAAAAAATATTTATATATAAAGATTTTAACATCTTTTTATCGAAAATTCGGTAAAATAAGATCTCACCATAGGGCGCTAACGTCATCCGTTATTTGAATCATTACTTCCTTGTCCGAAGTAAAGGGGAAGTATTGTGATGGCGAAAAATTTCGGTTTTCAGATTTCAACGGAAATATCCAACTGCAGTAATAAGCCCCTCATTGAGAACTTTTCAATGATATATTGTAATAAGTGTTAATTATTTTCATTCATTCCAGAGTTACAGTCAAATGAAATTTTAATTATGAAATATTTGGATCTTAAAAAATGGAAGGCACATCGGTTCGAATCAGACTTCAAATACATATGTTCTTTTTTATTTTTTTTATTTAAATATATTGATTTATTAATCAATATTAATTATTTTAATTAATTAATTAACCTCTCATTGTAAAAATATTTTTGTAATAAATAATAACTCAATAATAACAATAAAAAAATATTTAAAAAAATCAAAAGTTATTAGTAAAATAAAAATTTTATGTACTTTTCATTTTAATTCAAATTTTGTTACAGAGGTTAACAATTATTAATAAATCAATTTATTTATATTTAAAAATAAAGAAAAGGGAAAATATATTATATGAAGTCTGATTCGAATCGATGATGTGTCCGTGGTTACGGATCCGACACGTTCTCACTTACACCACATAACTGCTTGAGCGACGTGAAACAAAATTAATATATAATATTTATAAAAAATGCTGATACGGACACCAGAAAAGAAGGTGATACAATGCGGTGTCCACCACAATACAATTATGTAACTGTCCACTTTATTAAAGAATTAGAAGATCGTATCTCACTTTCAAATGAGATAAGTTTAAATGAATGTGTATATGTAATTTAATAGGCGTACATAAACAATTTTTTTACTATAAACTGCCTAAAAACTACCAATAAAATTTCAAATTCCACGACTATAGGTTACAACAAAGATAATGTGCAAGTTCCTACACATTAAAAAATTTGGTGAACGGATTTTATATTACTTGAATTTTTGCACATCGAAGCTTCAAGAAAAACAATACTAATGGGTAAAACAAAAATTTAACCATTGTCAAATATATTTCAATTTATTGTAAACTAGTGATAAATTTATGATGAAATTTTAATGGCAAAATGTATTTTGTTTTTACTACACACAGTAACCGTATACAATCTTTTCGCTAAGTATTAATTATTATGAATGATCAGTTATTACTAACGCCAAGCTAAAATAATTATATTCATGAATTTTGTTTCACCTCCTGCTTTTAAATTGAAATCGAACTTTATTATTCTGTTCATTCACTAAAAATTAATTATGCTCAGTAAAATAATAGAAATCAGTAATTATGTAATAGGCGAAGGCGTAAATCATTATGTAAAGTCTGTTACGTAACACATAGCATGTTGTGCACAGATACGCATGCGGACAGTTGTGGCATGGAGGAAATCCGGTATAATAAATCAGATATGTTTTCCGCGCGTAAAATGTACTTCACTTTGACTTTAATAAACGTTTAACCTTGAAGTGGCACGTGAAAAATCACAGTAAATTATATATACGTTTTATTTTTACTAACAACACATAAATAATTTTTATTATCGTTTTACCATATATATTTGTCAAGGAATACTTTTTCGTACATGTTTCGCCGCATCGCTGTATCAGCATCATCAAGGAATGAAATTATTCACAATAGATTTCATCAGTCTTACAAAAATGTCTTAAACATTTTGTGGGATTGGCAACATAAATAAATTTCATTAAGATAAAAAAAGAAAACAGAGTCAAAACATCCTAAGCCAAAATAGTACTGCTCGAATAGTGAAAAAATTAAAGTTGAAAACAAAATGATTTTTTTTTTTGAGAAGGTTTTTACATACAGGAAATTAAATAACTTCAAATGATATAACGGTACAAAATGTTTTTTTTTCTTTATTTTTTTTTATATTTTTAATGGAAATAAAATACTGTAATATATTAAATACCACTTTATTTATTAAATATTACTCCCAACACAACCAGTTCTAGTAAACCTATACCATTTTAAGTCTCTGTATATATGTATGTTCAATTATTAAATGTATTATTAATAAATATGTAGATGGTTTTGTATGGATTAGATATCGGGCATTATAATTATTGTGTGCCTGTTATTTTACAATGCATAATATAGCCACAAGTATATTACCAATTGATTATTTTTATCTGTAGTTAATAGGTTTCACTAGAATTACTTGATTCGAAAAAAAAATACCGTAGGTAAGAGGAGAATAATGAATTTTTTTTAGAAGGAACTACACAGTTTTGCTGATTATTACCCATCAGTGATTTATGACAAACAAACTGACATGTTATTGTTGTGACTACGGCTGGTACATGATATCCAAGAAGTGGCTGCTGGAGTCTCACTAAGAAAGAAGTTAAAACTTTTATATGCTTAAGACAGGGCTTAATGGGAATGATGTAAAGGAAATTTAGGTTGTTATGATGGGAGTCTCCCGTTAAAGCCCGACAGGGCAATGAACCGGTGGGGGGGGGGGGGCGACCGGAACGTCATTAGGCGGGTTTCTTCCCCTACGGGGTTGGGATGTTATGATCTTAGGTCCGGACGAGGCCTACAGCAAAGGCAAAAGCTGAGTTAATAAATCACCGATGCAAATGTCTACCGAGGCATTTACATCAGTGGCATCCCAAAGAGGCCAGGCTTATTACTATGAGATGTAAAAGATCAGAGGGCGATAGACGATTCCCGTTAAAGCCCAACAGGGCACGGCACGGGGGGGGGGGTGTTGTGGCGACCGGAACGTCACTAGGCAGGTGTTCCTACGGGGTTGGGACGTTATGATGGAAGGGTTGACTCCGGCTTGTGTCCGGACTGTAGGGTCGATGGGGCACTGTGGACCGTGTCCTGTATGTCTGACCCCGGTACGAAGCTGAGCGTACCAGAATTTTTAGGGAACTTGAGAGAGTAAACTCCTTTGATCTGCGAGATTGGACAATTGTGGCTGGCTTCTTTCGATTCCTCGCCCAGCGTAGGACAGCCAAGGGGATTTAGTAGAGCAGGAACCCGGGCGGCTAGGGACCGCCTGGACAGTTTGACTGGCCGAAGGTAGGCGAGCCACCGTTAGTTAGATCTGAGGTATTATAAATTATATAAGCTGTCTTTGGAACGGCGACTGCACTGTCGATGGTAATTTAAATAAAAATGACGATTTATTTTAAATAGAATTTAAATATACATAAAAAAGTTCACTGCTATCATGTTTACATTTTGATTTTATAATAAATAAAAATAACGAATAACTAAATTCTTCATTTTTTTGTTATAGGTCCAAACTGGTTACCCATTGTCGGAAATACACCGGCAATAAGAAGATTAAGCCGGAAATTAGGAGGACAACACAATGCGCTAACCTACCTAGCTAATTTATATAACACTAAAATTCTTGGTCTTAAACTTGGAAAAGAATATATTGTCGTGGTTTTTGGTGAAACTCTTATTCGTGATGTATATACAAGAGATGAATTTCTGACACGACCTGATAGTTTCTTCATTCGTTTACGATCAATGGGAACAAGAAAAGGTATTTTATTTTATTACCTTATAAAAATAAATAAATTTGTATTGTCCAACATAGAACATGAATAACATTCGTCTTTAATACCTGTAATAAACACATAAATGTCAAATGAAAAATTGTTTGGACTGTTCTTATGAAAACAGTTGTTTAGAATGAAATCAGTTAATTAGATATAAAAAACAGCATCCGTTAATGTGTTCAGGCTGAAGTACCGTTTTACAGATGGAAGCACTGGGAAAATTAAATATCAATAAAATTAATTTTAAAGCCAGTCTACATTCAGTATGTCGGTGTATTTTCAGATAAAAATTTCTCAATTCAGAGAAAAACCTTTCGATTCAGGTTCAGATAACAATTTCTCGTTTTAGAGAAAAACCTTTCGATACTGTGATTAATAATTGTTTAAATAATTATAAATACATGGTTCATATCCTTTACACTACCAGAAATCACATTTTCTAATTATTTTAACAAAAAAAAATTAATACGAAAGATGTATTCAAATTTGAAAAAATTTGCTTTCTAAATGTTTGGAAAAATACTTTAAACTTTTTCATGAAGAAGCAACACAACACCTTTGAAATAATATTTCAGAAGCACATTTTTGCGAATTTAGGAAGAATATATAAAAAAAAAAGACTTACTTTTGTTAATATACACTGTCACACTAAAAAAAATTGAAATTTTCAGGACGTGTTCTACTTGTAAAAATAATGAAAAAAGTTCATATAAATACAGGTCTGAAAACGCTTTGTTTTCGAGTGACGCCTGGCAAAAAATTTCTCCCGGATTTCAGCTCTTCTAATAAAAATAAGTCCTACTGCAATTTTTGGATCCAAATTAGGTTATGTAATTTGAGATGGAAACTAGGACAAAACAGGTCCAAGAACTTTAACTCCAGTAGTTTTTAAGATATATATATGCGAGGTAAAACACAAAATTAGGTGTCGAAAAACAAATTTTGTTTATGTAGTAGTACAACAGCTTTGTTAAATGACTGATAAATGCGGAAGATTTAGTAACAAACTGTAGAGAATTTAATTCTGGGAAAATTAAAGGAAATACAGAAAATAAAAAGTAAATAAAAAATCGTTTTTTTTCTTGAAGCAAAAACAGACGAAAAAGACAGAAAATCGAAATATTTTGTATATCTACCTAATAATCATATTTCTAATACAGTAAAACGAAAAATAAAATACATTAAGTGATAAATGATAACAAAATAACAAACCTCAGTTACAGTTATTGTTCGAAATTCCCTCCTCATAATTTACACAGCTCTCTGCCCGACGTAAAATATTTCCGTATCATCTCAGGATCGTTTCGTATAAATTCAATAGCATTTCGTATTGTAATGAGTAATTCTTCTATAGTATTAACTTTTTGTCGGTATACTATCGTTTTCATATGGTCCCAAATCTAGTGGCGCTGAGTCAGCTGATCGTGGTGCCCGGTTGATTGGTCCACCGCATTCAAAGCGGTTCAAAAAATTAGCATTCAAGTGATTTCTAACTACTAAAGAAAAAATGTGGTATTGCATCATCGTACTGGAAAATTATTTGCAATTATTTGTAAAGGTACTCCCTCCAAAATAGCAGGCAAATTATTTTTCAAGAAATGAACATGTGCTTCTCCTGTAAGGTTTTCATTGAAAACAAACGGTCCCAGAATTTTTTCATAAATAATGACACACCAAACATTAATGTGAATTATATGTTGGAAACTAGTTTCAACAATAACATGTGGATTGTCAAACGACTATTTTTATAATTGAAGATTCCGTTCTCATAAAAGTGGCTTCATCAATTAAATAAATCTGGACTCATCTTATCGTTGTCTAGAATTCAATAACACAAGTTTAACCTGTAGAGGTAATTTGTTACCTGCAAATTTTGAACCTTCTGCAGGTGGAAAGCATAAGACTTTCTTTCATTTGCATGCGCTACACTTTGTTTTTTGACAAACCAATACGACATGAAATTCGCCTTGTACTAGTGCCGGGGCTACGCTGAATTTGTTGAATCACACAATGATTTACTTGCCGTTCAACAGAAAACGAACAGTTGGAAATGATCCTTTAGTTCGTTAATGTTGATACACCGAAGAATGTTTAAAAGGAATGTTTGTTAGAAATAGAAAGAATAATACAATTTTCTATTTTTCGTCCGTTTTGCTTCAATAAAAAAACCATTATTAAAAGTTTTATATACTTTTTATTGGCTGTATTTATTTTAATTTTCTTAGAATTAAATTCTCTATAAGTTTGTTTCTATATATTCCGCATTTATTAGTCATTTAACAAAGCTATTGTACTGCATACCTAAACAAAATTTGTTTTTCAACACCTAATTTTGTGTTTTACGTCGTATGTATATCTTAAAGACTACTGGAGTTATACGAGGTTCGACAATAAAGTAATGAGACTGATGTGAAAAAAAAATGTTGCTTACCGTTTTAGTCATATTTAGTGTTGTCTCGTTCAAAGTAGTTCCCCTCTGATTGCACACACTTATTCCAGCGCTTCTGCCATTGATGATAACATTTCTGGAACTCATCTTCTGTAATATCCTCCAAGACCCTCGTCACAGCTTTTTGGACATCTTGTGTTGTTTGAAAATGGTGTCCCTTGACCGCCATTTTGACTCTTGAAAATAGAAAAAAGTCACACGGAGCGATATCTGGTGAATAAGGTGGCTGTGGTAGTACTGAAATTTGTTTTGAGGTTAAAAATTGCTGTATTGACACAGCAGTATGGGATGGCGCATTATCGTGATGCAGAATCCAATTATCAGCAATGGTGGCACGGTCACGAAGAACTCGTTTACGAAGTCTTTCTAAAATTTCTTTGTAGAAATATCGGTTAACTGTTTGTTCAGGAGGCACCCGCTCTTTATGAACAGTTCCCTTGGAATCGAAGAAGCACACAAGCGTGCATTTCACTTTTGACTTTGACATGCGAGCTTCTTTTGGTCTGGGTGATCCCTTTGAGCACCATTGCGAACTTTGGCGTTTTGTCTCTGGATCGTATTGAAAAAAGCAACCTTCATCACCAGTGATAACACGGCTCAACAAATTTGGATTGATTTCAGTTTGTTCTAACAGATCGGCTGCCACATTTTTTCGTGTTTCTCGCTGTTGTTGTGTGAGATTTTTGGGGACCATTTTTGCACAAATCTTTCTCGTACCAAGATCTTCATTTAATATTAGACGAACCGTTTCTCGATTGATGTTGACTTCTTCTGCAATCATTTTCACTGATAATCTTCGATCAGATCGTACGATTTCACGCACCCTGGTCAAGTTGACATCTGTCCGTGAGGTTGATGGTCGTCCACTGCGGTCTTCATCTTCAACATTCGTTCTGCCTTCACTAAAAATTTTATGCCACCGAAAAACTTGAGCTCTTGACATAACCTCCTCTCCAAAAGCCTTTTGAAGCTTACCGTAAGTTGTCGTCGCGTTATCACCCGATTTAACGCAAAAATAAATGGCATACCGTTGCGCAAATTTTGCGGTTTCATTTCTGTGACGAGAGACACAAACACGTGTTCACTTATTACAGCACAACTCACGACTGAGCAGTTGCATCAATGTGCCGCATGGACTAGAAGTAGCTTATAGACCAAGGTCAAAGATGGTGTGCCTACGCAAGCTGCAGGGTTGCCACATCTTGCAAAGAAAAATCAGTCTCATTACTTTATTGTCGCACCTCGTAGTTCTTGGACCTGTTGTCTCCTAGTTTCCATCTTAAATTACATAGCAAACTACCTACTTTACTATCTAATTTGGATCCCAAAAGTTACAATAGGTCTTTTTATTAGGAGAACTGAAATCCAAGAGAAATCTTTTGCTAGCCGTAACTCAAAAAGAAAGCGTTTGCTATATTTAAGCTATATTAAAGCTATATTTAAATGAACTTTTTTCATTATTTTTATCAAAAGAACATGTCCTGAAATTTTCTCCGTGGGATACTCAGTATATAAACACAAAAGCACACTGATAATACTTGTAAATAATTTAAATTTTTAATTTAGAACCTACTGATATAGTAAATATTTGTAAAGAAATTTATACATTCTCTTTATGTTTTGTCTTTTACTTTGTATTTACTTGTCTTCTACTCACAACTTATACTGTTAATTTAAACAGGCATTACAATGACAGACGGACCATTTTGGGAAGAACAAAGATCTTTTGCTGTAAGACACTTGAGAGATCTTGGATTTGGAAAGACATTAATGGAAGATCTTATTATGGAAGAATTCCAAGTATGTATACAATATAATCAAGTATATAACAATAATTTATATATTTCCTCATTTACAGAACAAATAGGTTAAACCAGTGATTCCCAAACTGTGCGCCGCGGCGAGTCGTGGCCTCTTCACAAGGGCGTCGCGAAATATTGTAAAAGCTTCATAATTAATTGAATCAAGACATTTATAATTAATTTAATGTTAATAAAGTAAAAAAAAATAATGAAGATACACGACTTTTATTTATTTTTGAAGTTATACTTCTTTTGGCGCGTTAGGAGAAACTGATCAGAGGGTACTTTCAGCAAGTTACGGAAGCTCCGCGCACCGATGTAATACACCATGAAGATTTGTGAAGGACCAAGTGGATCAGTTTGCACGCACTTGCGAGTAGTGTTTAATTCAGTCAGTCGTTCAATGCAATTGAACGAATCGTGCAAGTGATTAGCACGTATTGTAAACGTAACAGATATTTAGTCGTTATAAATATATATTTATATACACGGTTTTCTGAAGACGGATATTTTCCTTATATTCACAAGAACTGTGAATATCGTTGTTCATATTCATAAAACCTTATTTATGTTGCAGCGTATATATATATATATATATTTTTTTTTTGTGAAAATTGTGTATCAAGATTTGAGGTGATATTTATGTAAGTATTATTTTTTATGAGTAAAATTATATTTTTTAATAACACAGAAAGTAGCACACATAAGATAAATTCTTGATTTTGCATAAATAATTTTAAATTTACCAAAAACATAATTTTTGATAAAATACTATTATAAAATAAAACTATTTGTGCCATATCTTTCATATCATAAGTCACTGATAACTTTCATGCTTATTCAGTCGCCATCCGAAGAATTAATGGAACTAAACTAATCGAAATATATTCGATTAAATTTGTTTTATATAATAACGAATACTTCAATACTTTTTAAACTGTATAAAATAAATATTATTTAATTTAAGTGTTATTTATTCAAACTTTTATTCATGGTATTTAATGTCTTCTATCGATCGTTTGACTCGGTTCAAATTTGTTTGAATGCGTAAAAAAATAATTTTTTATTCACGTCAAAGAAGTATAACTTCTTACCTGCGTACATAAGTACACACGAGCTTTTTGTCTCTTACTTACGAATAATCATACTTTTACTTAGGTTAAGGCACCATGGAAAAATTGTAATTGAAAAAGGGCGCCGCGACTCGGAAAAGTTTGGGAACCACTGGGTTAAACCATACATTTTAATAGTAATTTTGTTTCTGGAAGAAAGGATTTTACACTTTTTTTTTAAACTGATTGTGTTCTGAAAATTCCAAACCTGGTGGAGGAGAATTATGCTGTCTAGAAATATTACAGAATTAGAAGGGGGAACTGTTTTATAAATGCAAACAGTCTTATATAGTAGTATAGATTCCCTTAGATCACACATTACAGTACATGATTACACTTTACTATTAGTAAAAAGAGACAGAAAGAAATTGAAATATGTTTACTTCTTTGCTAGAAAGAAGTAAATCAGTAAATTCAGGTAAAATGATCTGCCCTACATGTGAGTAGAATAAGAAGCTTCTTTTTGTAAGTAGCTGCAACTGATATGAATATTATTGTTTATGACTAAAAGTATAGTTAAATATGTATTTACTCAAACATTTAGCAACTAATGATTTTAAAACTATTTTATTCTGTAACAAATATATCTATTGATTTATTATCTATATTACTGATTTCATCATTATTAATTTTAGGTATTAGTATGAACTGTGTAACCACTTCTTTATAATATTATACAAATATTATCATATAATTATTATAAATTTCAGTAATGCTGTCCTAATCAAAACGTGCTATGCACTTGTAAAGCTGCCCTGATCAAGGTTTCACTTGATCCTTCCAAGTAATTGCTGGAGAATTACTTCATTCATGAAATAGTGATCTTATTCCTGACATAATCATAGGAGTTACAGGTGACCTTATATGAATCACAAGTTTGTAGAAATGAAATAATAAATTTCAAGAAGCATATTATGTCAGACTTGTTTGGTGATAGGTGATTGAAGTGTTTCCTTGTTTATTTTTTCACCAAATAGAATACATTGTAATATCAGTACACCAACCTTACTGAAATACCAGAGACATTCACCCATACAACAAGTCACACTTTCTCTCTGTTGTCCACAGAACTATCCGTGTAATGAACATCATTACTTTTAAGAGAAGGCAATGGTGATTGGTGCCTTTTGTATCTCAAGTATTGTCATGGGATGCAGATTTTGTGCTGCAATAAATTTATAACCCACCTGTTATGAAATGTGCAAAAAATAAACTGCACACACACACACCACACTCACACACTCTTTCTCTCTCTCTCTCTCTCTCACTCACTCACTCATCCACGTGCGCATAACTTATATATATATATATATATATATATATATAAAGTTTTTCCGGGACTTTCATAACATATTCTACTTTTGTAAATAATCAAAAACATTCATAAAACATATGTCTTAAAATAGGGGGGGGGGGGTCAATTTTCTCAGAAAGTTTCCAAACATAACCCCCCACTTAATATTAAGCTTAGAACATGCCTGAATTTTTTTTTAATTTGCCCCAAAATTCCCCTCTTTCACAAAATTCAAAAAGATCATATTTTTATTTATTGCATTATTTTTCAACAAAATCTTTTTTTAATGACTTCCTAGACATTGGGAGTGGAGAAACCGATAAAAGTTTAAAAATATTGATTTTTTTGAATTTTTCAAAACTTTTGGGTTTATTTAAACTCTGAAAAGGTATTAAAAGTTTAAATAATAAACTTTTAGTCATACTACTAGCTGCAGAGGTGTGCCATAGGCATGTCCTTCGCAGCTAGGCCCTCTGGGATGGGTTGCCCTGGTGGGCGGCGTCTCAGAATCGCATTATTAGGTGTCAAAAATTGATTATCACTTGTGTAAAAATTTTTTTTTTTAATGAAAAAATTGATCAAGGAAAAGCGAAAAAAAGGGTTCGTCATTCAGTTAAGCACCATTCCTTATTAGGAAATAATTTTTAGGGTGGGTTACTATCATCGGGCTGATAGTTGGGTGATTTTGTTGGTGGAGGAGCAAAACGTTTTTTAAAAATACTTATTTTATTTTACAATATTCTTAACTTCCATTTATAAGCTTAAACATCACCCTGATTCCAGAATAATTATTTCTTCAAAACAACTGATAAGTAACGATAAAAGATGCAATTTTTAATTTTCAACACAAAAGGTATTAACTAACATTTCTCACTTTTTCTGTTATTGAAAATCATTAAAAATGTCTCCATGAAGTTATGTGACCTTCTTTCACCCCTAAATTACTACGTTAGACAATAAAGTAATTTAAATATTCAGATGTATTTACAAGACCATTTGTTTATATTACAATAATTATCACTATACTAATATTACAATATTATTTACGTACCATTTTTAAAAATCTTTTAGGAACTTGTTAAAAAAGTGGGAGATGGAGGTGAAATTGAATGGTCAAAACTTTTAGCACCTAGTGCACTTAATGTCCTTTGGGCACTTACAGCTGGCTCACGTTTTAAATTGGATGATCCTCGTTTAGCCGCTTTACTTCATTTGATGGATGAACGTGCTAAAGCATTTGATATGGCTGGAGGTGTCTTAAGCCAAATGCCTTGGCTTCGCCACATAGCCCCAGATTACACAGGATTTAATCTTATTAAAGATATGAATATTCAATTATCTAAACTACTATCGGTAAGTAAAACTGTTTATTTGTTTTAAATTTATATCCAATGATATAATTTTAATGTTATATTTAGCCAGTGGATAATTACATGCATACTTTGCTTTCAAGGTTCTCTCAATAGCTCATTTAATTTAACATAGATGTACATTGTTTTTTTTTTTTACATTTTTAAGGGAAAAATTATTTGCTATTTATGTTGTTTACAATAAATAAAAACAATATTCAACAGAATAATTGAATAGCATTAAATACTGTGCACCAAACATAGAACTGTATGCTAAAAAAACAACATTTATAAATTTGCAATGTTTAAAAATAATAATTACTTCAAAATTAATTACCCTTTAATATAGCAATAAACTCAGAAATGATTCAGTAAGATTGAGCTTTATTGACTTTCCTTTGTTCTTTAATCTGTAAACTTCTTTAATTATGTAACTGCACCAAATCTATTTACAATTTTTAATTGTAAATAGTTCAGTAGAAATCACAGCATTAAACTTCATTGTAAAAAAATATTAATTTATTTATAACGCTTGTAACACGGTACGTCATTTTCACATTAATTTCTTTTTTTTACAAAAACTAGGATTAGTGTACCTCTAAAACAGAAACAACAAAATTTTTCTTAGAAAATTATTCAATTTTTTTTTTAATATTCTTTAGTTACAAACAAGTAACTTAACTTATAAGTTATTAATGATGTAACTTATTATTTTGTTAATTATTAAGTTATTAAAAGAAAAATAACCTTTTTTTAATTAAAAATTGTTTAGTCATAATAATCATCATTAATAAAACCTGCTCTAATCATAGTTACGAGAACTGTAAAATAAATATTTGTAAAATTTACTATACCAGTTATTTTATTAATGTTACCAACAAATATAATCTATTATCTCATAATTAATTTGGTGGTTCATAAATTATGTTTATTAAATTTTGGACTATTCATTATTATAATTATTATTAAGAAAGAGTGATCTGTTTAGGCAGAGTAAGATGCAGTAAGAACCATATTTCCTTATTTTTTTTTTAGAAAAATTTCAATCTTTATTCTTTTTTTGTTAGGATTGGTTTCCCACTAAAATTTATACAATATGTAAATAAAATAAACAGTAACAGTAATTATCAATTCCTGATTATTTCTTTGCTTAGTTACACTTAATTAGCACTCTATTGTCTTCATATTGAATTTGATACTATCATTGCTGAGATTCAAATCCGCTTGATATTAAGGTAAAAGTACTTTATTAAAAAAATATATATATATAAATACCATTAGTAATTATTTAAAAAACAATTATAATTTTTATAATATTAATCTTAATTACTTCTAATCAGCTTAACACTAACTAATCTTATATAAATTTTACTTAAGGATTCTATAGAAGAACACAAAAGAACACTTCAGGAAAACAAAACAAGAGACTTTATCGATGCATTCCTTCATCAAATGAATATTTCTAATGGCTCACCAACAACATTTACAGGTATGAATTTATTTCATTTATAAAACCATTGTATGAATAAAACTAGTTCTATCAAACATATAAAGACCAACAAAACCAAACTGGAAAGACCAACTGAACTGTATGCAGTTCAGTTAGTATTCATGGAGAACTGGTAATAATTTATTTAACATTTTACTGAATAATAAACACATTAACTATGACACCACATATTTTGGAACATTAAACACATCTCTATTGAATTAACTATCCTTTGAGTTATCAGAAAAAAACAACTTTTATAACAGTAAAATTAAATTACTACAGTAAAAACTCTAATTCATCACCTTTTATAATTTTTAACTTGTGTGAGTGTGTAACAATACTCAGACATAAATAAATAACTCTTTTATTCTAAATGTTATAGAAAAATACATTATATAGATCACATCAGGAATTGGTAGGTATATTATTCTACAGATAAGAGAAAAGAATAATATTTTTAAAAACAACTATTTAAAAAAAAAAAATACTGGACATTCATAAATGTAAGCGATAATATTAAGTTAACATTCTTACATTAATTTAACAATTTTCTAAGTATTTGTAAACATAATTCATGCTTAAGGGCACCAAGCAATGGTTATGGGCATCTGAAAGCCCATTATTTTATCATGAAGACATTACATTTCAGACGGGAATATACATAACCATAATAAATCTTTAATGATGATGAAAAGTTTAGCGTTTTATTAAGGCAGTTCAAAGCAAAACAATACAGTTTGATTTTGTTGTTAACGTAATCAGTTTAATCATTCCAAGAGAACTTGTCATATCTAATAAAGTATCCATAAACATTTGCATTATAGGCAACAGAAATACTGTCGTTTACATTAATGGATGACTTCTTAAGTACCTGAATAAATTAAACTGAATTGAAGTCTATCCGTGTGAGCACCAATGTTACGTCTACCTGAGAAGTGTAGTGCAATGGTTTTATCCGTATTTAAAGACAGATAGATGGTTATAATCCAACTGTGAATAATTTTCTGAACTTTTTGTCTTTCTGAATAATTATCTTCACGTATGGAGATATTTATTTGAAGTTAATTATCTTACAATTTTTTATCTGGTAAATGATACAGTTTATCATGTGTAACACTGTACGTAACAATGAATGATTAAAGAGCTTAAGGTAGGTCATTAATGAACAATAAGAAAAGCATGGGATCAAGGATACTTCCTGCGGCATTTGGCATTCTACATCTTGACATGAGGACCTACATTTTACAAGTGTATTTATATCAAAAAATGATTAATAAGGTATGACTTTATCCAGTTGAAAATAGCTCTTCTGATAGAATATCTGATAAAAATGAAACGGTCTATTTAATTTGGTTTTAGTTTTTATATGTAATTTCTTACAACCTATATACACAAGATTTAATAAATAATCCTGTAAAACTGCCATATTTATTGAAAACAACTTCTTCATGTCATAATTACATTATATAATAATATATCTGGAACTGAAAACCTATAAAAAATTTAATAGAATGAATAGAACTGAAAAAGAGATTGGTGCTTACATTCAAAACAAAGACATATACATGAAAGAAATTGATGTTAATCATTATTGATTGATTATATTAACTAAGAAATGATTTCATGTGACAGTAAAGTAGATCAGTGCTTAGAAATGTAGTAGGTTGTATGAGATAAGAAGCTGAAGTGATTGACATCAATAGTATAAAGAAACATTTTGCTAGTTTGCCATAGAAAAGTAAAAGAACAGACTACTCTAAAAGAAAATAATAGATTGTTTTAAAAAATCATAATGTTTTGCTTTTCATTTTTTAAAATTATTTTTAAAACAATCTATTATTTTCTTTAAGAGTAGTCTGTTATTTTACTTTGCTATGGCAAACTAGCAAAATATCTCCTCTTTGATCTTTGTTTGTCTGTGCTACTTATTGTACTTGGAACATATTACCACTTTTTAAAGGAAACTAGTGTTTTGTGTTCTTCAATGTAAAATATTAAGCAACAACTGATTTTCCTCTATAATGTTACAAATAACTTTCTTACACGTAATTTTATAAAGTTCTATTATTAACATTTGTATTTTTTTAAACGTCTGAACATGTTTAAAAAAATACAAATAATATTACATAAATATATGTTACATTCATGTATCCTGCAATTTGTCATATTTTTTCATCACCAATATATGGTTCTGATTATTAATGAAAAATGAATTATGGAGTCTCTGCAGTACATTGATTTTTAAGTTCTATTGTAAATTTCTGGTAATTATAATATATATTTAATATATTAAATTATATATTTTTTTAATATAATAATATATTTCTCTTTTACTATATAGTCTACACTACTATTAATATTAACTCTTTATTTAGCTGAAAAAAACTTTAAATTTGTTACAACAATATTACTGATGAAACAAATATTTACACAGGATTTTACAGGGACTGGTTTGTTCTCATTTCAGATGACCAACTTATAATGGTGTGTCTGGACTTTTTTATTGCCGGTTCACAAACAACAAGAAATACACTTAGTTTTGCATTGCTCAATGCTATGTTACATCCAGAAATTCAACAGCGAATCCATGAAGAGATTGATCAAGAATTACCAAATGGAAAACTACCTGCTTTTTTTACAAAATCAAAGTATAAAGCACAAAGTATTTAAGTAAATTTTATTATTAAAATGTAAAAAATATGATTCAGTTGAAAAATTAATAATCAGATTAAAAAAACAGCAAGGAGATACAATAGCAATAACACATATAATATATATACAAAATCAAGTATGATTTTGTTAATAAAGTGCTATACAATACTATGATTACTTATGACATAACATCACTGCACTGATTAAACATTGAAATTTAACAAAACTGGGAGTTAATAACTGTATCCGTTATCCCTGAGTACTGACACAGTGAGATTAGATGTTGCAGTTAATGTCAATCTAATGACTTCAAATCACAACAACATTTTTATGATCACTGAGCCAGATAACCAATCCATTTTATTCTGTCAATGAAATAATATATATAGTTTCATGTTTTATACAGATTTTGTTTTTTTCCTAAACCAACAACTTTGTATCTCATAGAAGTTTTAGTTACATAGATTTTAATCACACATTATTAGAAACAAAATATTTATATATTTATCATAATAATTGAAGACACAAATAGCTGTGGAGGCAAAATATTATCTAAAGGAGGGTTATGACACTTTCAGAACATTAAGCTGGTTACCATTCTAAACCTGATGATGACTTTTTTGTTGTTTATAACCTTAAAATCTCAATTTACAATGGCAAGTCCTCTTAAAGTTTGTGAATTAGTTTTAACAAAGTTCAGTGATCCGTTTACTCTACATGACCAAACTATACAGGCAAAGTTGTATGAACTGCAGAAATTTTTACAAATGGATAGAGAAATTTAAAAACTCGTCAGTGACAGATGAGCACCGATTAATGTCCAATTGAAGTTTCAACTTCAGCGTTTGAAATTCGCATAGATTCTCTCATCCAAAAAAAATCAATGGATTACAGTTAAAAAATTACAAGCAAATATTGGTACAGTTCACAACACTATCACTGACTAGCTCAAATACTGTAAAACAAAAGCGCAAGATGAGTTTTAAGAAAGTTGATATATTACATCAGTTTGACAAGACAAAGATTTCTTGGAAGCAGACATAAATAAGCTGATTCAGAAATGAGATAAACATATTCAGAAATATCGCTGGATTATGTTGAAAAGTTCAAAAAATGTCACATTGATTAAATCAACTGTTTTAACTCCAGAACAATTGTGTTTTTAATTCTTGTAGGACCCTTGGTACAATGAATTAAAATTGTTTGTATTAAAATATCATTACCATTATTCCCACTGTTTAATCCAATTAAGTAACACAAATAAATAAAAAATTAATAGATTTTTGTTTTCACTGACTACTAAGAAAAATTAATTGAATAAAAATGTATAATTAAATAATGAATTTATTATTTTTTTTATTAAAAATATTTTTAATTGTGTTAAATACAGATTTCCCTACACAGAAGCATTTCTTTGGGAATCACAAAGATTTCAACATGTAGTACCAATTGCTGGACCTAGACGAGTAACTGAAGATACTTATATCGATGGTTATCTCATTCCAAAGGTAAAAGTACAATATAGTTTTGTAGTTATATTAACAGATAAAATGATAAAAAACAGTTGTAATTTAATAAAAAGAAAAAACACAAAAACTAGACTACTTTTGGGCAAAAGTTTTTTCCCAATCACTTGCCTTTAACTGTTGCACAAACATCATTTTGTGTAAATGAAAGTTGAGATCCAAATGCAGAATTCCCCTTACAAATTGATCCAAATTGTTTTCAGCACTGCATGTCTCACTGGGAAACAACAAGGGTTATTCTCCACCACCTCTCTAACAGTCTTAAAGCTCTCATGTGTTAACTGTTCTGACTCCTCAGGTAGTACCTTTTCAATCCAGATAGAATCAGTGGCTCTAAAATTTTGTACCCATAATAATATTGAGGGTAAAATGCAATTTAAATGCTCATTATGTTTTAAAAACTGAATCACCCATTTAAAAAAAAAACTTCTTGAACATATGCTACAATCCAATGCTTCTGGCAGCTATTTTTTACTACCAAGTAGCTTAGGTACTAGATTATATAAACTGGTTTTAAGGGGAAATTATTTCATAATAATAAATCAGTTCTGAAAAATTTAACAAAGCATATAAAAGCTTTATTTAAAATCAATTGCTGAATATCGTGCTGAAAGAAGACCTGTATTTAGAAATACAGGTAAACCTGTATTTCTAAAAGAAAGAAGACTTGTATTTATTAACAAGATGTTCACACTGCCAATCAAAAACACGCCGATGTCGTGAACAAGAAAGTGTGTCAATTCTAATTTTGAAAGATGACATAATAATAATCCATGTTAGAGATGATACTTGCTAATCACTGTAATAAAACAAGTTTGAAAATCATATTAGCTTACTGTATGTCAGTATTATTTTTAGCATAATAATGTTTCATTGCAGACAGTTGACTTAATGGAAGTATGCAAATCATATTCTGAAAGCATTACTATAGATAATTAGAGAAAATATTGTCTCAAATAATATCTCAAAGAAATTGATCCATCACCAATTCCAAAGACCTGTTGAAGTTGAGAATCTTGTTATAAAAGTTGAGATGGAAGCGATAGTAGTAATAATATTAGCAATGAAAATAGTGATTAAAGCATTGTCTAACACTGGGCGACCAAAAAAAAATTCTGGTGTTTAAAGAATGAATATAGCTTTTATTTTGCACCACTCAATAGTGTTTTATGAGTAATCTTGAAGTGAAAACAATTAAATTTTAGTTTGCACACACTATTTTAAATAGCAGCTCCTTCGGACTGTTGCATAGACCAAGTTGTTATTGCACAGACCACAGACTTAAACAAAATCAGTTGACTGTTGAATGAAGAAATTACTTGTGAATCTCATAATAGAAATTTTCAAAATAACAAAAACAAACACAAGTGATGTGAACAGTTTTTGAAAATTGGTGTTTTGAAAGGAATTGGTAGAATTCATGTGCAACTCTCTCTGAAAGTAAATGTTTGGTGTGGTATCATCATGCATAATCAAATTTTTGGGCCATTTTTTTTCTATGAGCATAGTATTATGAGTATAATATATCTGAACATGTTAGAGAACTTTGTGTTTCTGTAGATTGAAAATATGGAGGACCAACAGGATGGAGCCCGCTCTACACCATACAAAAGCTATGTGGACTGTGCTCAACAACGGTTCCCAGAAGGTGGGATAAACATTGAAACTCCCATCTCTTGAACACTGCCAATGTGATGTGAAGTCCCAATTTGTATACCACTTCAAGAAAGCTATTCATAGAATTTCACTTCACTGTCCATCAGTTTAGCTTTATTACACAAAATTTCCTTAGCATGGAAATAGAAAATTGTAGGAAGACAAATCTGAGGTCTACGAAGAATGCAGAAGAATTTAAACCAGAATTTGGCTAATTTGTTAATGCAACTGCTAAGTCTTACTGTTTTCATGCAAAAAATGTTTTTTTGTCAAATTGTGGTCTGGGCTATAACTTTCAGCAATCAGAAATTTAAAAAAAAATTGTTGTAATACTCACTGTTGATTGTTATTCCTTTAAAGATAATAATGAAAATTATGCCTTTCATTTCAAAACCCAATGGCATGAATCTTTAGAAGAGAGCACCAACTTCGCTTTCATTATGACCCAAGTTTCATCGTTAAATTACAAATCAGCTCAAAATTTCCTTGAAATGCTCTAAATTCTAGGATGAAAAATCCATTTAACAGTATTTTGTTGAATGCAAGCAAACATGGTTCCGATGAATGTAGCTAATATTTGAGTAGAATGCTGTGCAAATGATCAGTTGAGATGTGTACAATCTGTTATTTATGTGACATTCAATCTGCAACAGTCCATACAACAGCCCAAACTGATTTACAGATGATAACCAAAGAATTTTTTTTTTTTAAATATCACCTCATTGGGCATCCACTTCAGTGTTTGTCTAAATAGATTGATTCAATAATTTTCCAATTCTGCAATCTGTGTATGAATGGTTTTAAATGACACTGAAGACTTATCAAGAACTGAATCTGCATCCTTTTTGGTTAGATGCTGTTTTAAAAAATGTACAATTTTTCGATGAACAAAGTTCTTTTTTCTCTCCATTTTACCAAAATCACTAAGAGTGATTTCTTGACACTAAGTAACATACTGATGATCATTTTAAGAATATAAAAAAGAACACAGCTGATAAAATATATTGTTAATTGTGCTACAATCATTAACTTTACTTATCCTTTTATACAATTTCACAATTTACAAAAACAAACATTTAAAAAACTAACAGTACTAACTAAAATAATAAATAAATGGACCCCACAACATTCTATAGTTTTATTTTATCCTCATTTAAAAATTAACTTAAGAGATCTTCAACCCCAAATAATTTTAAAAAATGGTTTACAACAACAATACTTATAAATTATATTCACTTTGTAGACAACAAAAAAGGTCAGTAATAAAGTAAAAGAATGATTTAGATTAAAATAGAAGTATAAATTAATTTCTTCAGAATAAATGAAAATTCAAGAAATCAACTTAATTATAAAATTTGCTTACAGGGAACAACTATACTTATAAATCTAAATGAATTTCATCACAGTTGTGAAAAATTTAAAGATCCTGATGCATTTCGTCCTGAAAGATTTTTAGACGCAGAGGGAAAGTTTTCTCCAGACAGACTATACTTATTTGGATATGGTAATCTATTCTCAATATACTATACTAGTTAGTAAAATATCAATAATAATTTCATATAAAGAGAAAGTGAAACCTTTCATCTAGAAGGTTTCAAATTCAAAACCTGACCCCATTTATTTTTTACTATCTAACATACATTTCAAGGATCATTCCTGTTCATTTTCCAGGAATCGTTGAATGCAATAAAGTTAACGAAAGGTTTTAATTTAATTCATTTTTAAACATATGGCAATTGATCAAGAAAAAAATTATATCACTATTAATAAACATTGTTATTCTCTTAAATGCTCTAAGTAATATGCATAAGATTTTATGTAACAGTAATCTAAATGCAGTTGATTATTATCATAGAATAAAAAGGCACAAGAAAATGCAACTCAAATATGAAAGATCAACTATTTCGTTAATTTTAAAGAAAATATACTTATAACTGTGTCAGCCATTTATTTTGAATAGTATCACGTAACTCTCAGGCTTATTTTTTTATTTATAAACATTCTACCACTACTAGAATATTAATAGAAAATATTTTTTATACAGTTATTTATGGATTTTAAAGGTGCATTAAAAAAATGTTATTGATACTAATGATTTTAGGCTGACCTTTTTAATATGTCCTGATTATAGACTGATTCATTTTGGATATATCAATTATATAATATGAATTTTTGTTTTATTAATAAGAAAAACTTTTTTTTATAAAAACTAAATTAAACATTCTAGGAAAAATATAATTTAGCAAAAGATTATCTTATGACCTTATTAGTCAGCCTGTGATCCTACAGGCTAATATGAGTGCTCATATTAATAAAAAAATTAATGGCAACATTTTGAAATGCTTACCTTGAGACATTATAATTGCTAATCAGCAAACTACGTTTTAGTAGCCTTGTGTCTTGACTGCATCACTGAATTTTAATAAAATATATAATTAACCATGTAATATGTTTTATTTACAGGAAAAAGAAGATGTTTAGGTGAAACACTGGCCATAAAATATATATTTCTAGTTTTTGTAGGTTTATTGAAACATTATGAATTATTGCCAGTACCAGGAAAACCATTACCAACATTAGAACCTATTCCTGGAATAACACTATCACCAAAACCACACAGTATGCTGATTAAAAAACGTTTTCAGAGTAAATCATAACATGAATCAAATACAAAAAAACTGTATGGCTTTTTATTATATATAAAAAAATTAATCGCTGATTATATTTAGTACCAGTATTTAGGATTGGAGGACCAGTTCCAGAAATCACTATTAATTATATAGTTTTCTTTCCTTATTCTCTCAGTTAATAAGTTATATCATTTTTGTTATTTATATTGATTTAACATAAAGTAAATAAGTATGAATAATGTGTTTGTTAATAAAATTCAGTTATATAAGTAAATAATAGGTAAACATTATATAAGTAAATCCACTATGTTTTCAGTGTTCATGCAAATGTAATGTATGAAAAGTTATTTTTATTTATTTAAAATAAATAATATAAAACAAATCTAAAAAACTCTGAAATTATTTTTTTTTTTAATTTCAAGAATTTTCTTTAGAGTAAAAACAATGGTTTAATAGTATAACAAAAATAGTAAAGTTCTTTTTAGAGATACATCTCATAAATACTTTATACCACAAGAGGCCTTAGACTCATTAATGTTAAGCAATATTTGGATATTATTCCCGTTTTGTATTTTATAATTGCATTATAAAATGGGTTGCAGGGTTGCAGTCATTGTGGGTCATGACTGCAGCAATTCTTTATTGTAACTGACAATTTCTCCCAAAAAAATAATGCCATAATGTATTATAGAATGGAAATAGCTATAAACAGACTGCTTTTAAACCTCAAAAAAATATAACATTCTAAGAGTACAAATTATATATATGGAATGCTTTGCTTATTGCACAACCTCAGTACTATTATGTAAACTATAAAGGTTTTCAATCATTAAATTAAGGAAGGAAATACTAAAACATGTAGGCTAATTTTAAAGTTTTTAGATAATCTTATCTTAAATTCCACTAACAGTGGTTTTCCATTCAATAACCATAAAACCTCAATCTTCATTTCAATGCTAAATCATTATATGCTAAATCAACATATAAGTATTATTAGCAAATAAAATAATTCTAGAAGTGCCCACATATACCAATATGTGTCGCAGACAAAGTGACTATTCAACTATTCTATTAAAATATATTAAATATATATTCTAAAAAAAAAAATATATATATGTATATATAAGCTTAGCAAGCACAATTTTATCAAAGATACAATTGAATGCTTTGGTCACATTGCAGATCATACCAAATATTTAAAAATATAAGCGAATGGATCTATGAAAATTTCTGGGCAAATTATTTGACATTCCAGATAATATGAAAATTATTTTGTTACACATTTTTGATTAACATTAAAATTCCCAACTCAAAAATTAAATGGAATTTAAAATTACTTCTGCACTTCAAATGGCGTTACTTCCAATTTTCAAGGGTGTTAGAAATGTACAATTAAGTTACTACCTTGTATTTCAGAAGTGAACTGATTTAGAGCTACTTCCAAAGTTCCTTCAAGAGTAAATCTTTATTGTGTAATCCTTAAAGAACTGTGAGCCTCTATCACTGTGTGACCTAGGTTTGAATATGTATATATTTACATATATAGTAGTGGAGAAATTTGCTGATTGAAGTACAAACTTTAATGATTTGAATTGATGAACTGCAAGCCTCTATCTCTGTGTGAACTAGGTTTGAATTGAATGATTCAAATCAATATTACAAAAATAGAATTAAATTTATATTAAACAGAATAAAATTATATAAATTTAAAAAAATTCTGTTTAATAACAGCCTTCCTGTGGGAACTGTGTGTGAGGCTAGAGTGGTGAGTGGTGAGGTGATATGGCACCTTTTGCGAGGCCAGACCAATCATCACCACCAACTGGTAACACAAATAGGGTGCTGTTTTGGGAGGTGCAATAGGGTGCTCTAATAATATCTCTGCAAACAATCATCTGATTTTCAAAATTCAAACGGGGTATTTGATGGCTAACTTTTGCATGAATCAGGTACTCTCAATCTAACAAACTTCTCAAAAACACAAACGCTTAACATTAAAAGAAAAAGTATCTGTTAGAAATGTCAACGAAGAAGGAAAACTAAGTGTTCATGATATTGCAACACAATTTGATATTGGGAAAACTCAGATAAGCGACATCTTAAAAACCAAACTTAATGAAACCTGAAGTCATGATCTGAAAATGACAATCAGTTAAGCAAATGTTCATTTCCTAAAATGCCAGGCCTAGCGGTTGACAATTTGACTTATGAGTGGTTTTGCAAGGCTCGGGCTAATAACATTCCGATCGCTGGAACTTTGGTACATAAGAAAACCAGAAAACCCTACAAACTACTTAAGAAATCGGCTACAATGAGTTCAAAGCATCAGGTGGTTGGTTAGATAAATTTTGAATTAGACATAACATAACATTTCATTTAAAAATGTTTGTGGTGAAATGTCTGGGGATTGTAGATGAGAATTTGCTGTCTGAGTGGAAGGAAAAGTTAAATGAAATAAGTGTGAGTTATAATGAAAGAAACATTTTTAATTGCGAGACTGGTATTTTTTTCTGGGCTTTGCCCAGTTAAACAATGTGTTGAAGAGAGAGAAATGTACAATGGGGAAGAAATCAAAAGAAAGACTGCCTGTTATGTTGGTTGTGAATATGTCAAATGAATTTGTAAAACCACTAATAATTGGCCAATCTGCAAAGCCATGATGTTTTAAGGACAACATAAATTATTAATTAGAAATTGAATGTAATCAAATCATAACCCTAGTCATCAAATCTTGGATGACTAGGGTCATAATGATGAACTGATTGCTAAGTTTTGAACATAGAATAAGAAGGCAAAATAAAAAAGTCAGCGGACAATCCAAAATTCCACCCTAACGATAGCTTAGAAAATGTAAATTTGATATTTCTTTTCCCAAATATTACTGCAGTATGTTAACTGCTTGATTGAGAGATCATTCAGAACTTTAAAATTCAGTACAGAAAAAAGGTGTTACGATCCTATTGTCAACAATAAAAGAAGATGCTGGATTAGCTTTCTAAAAGTAATAGTGTGCTGGATGAAATCTTATGGACTATGGCAATAAAGCAGGTTACTTACTACTACATTGGTGAGAAATTGTTTTGTAAAAGCCAGTAGTATTAAATCTCCAACAACTAACTACAATTTCAACATTGAAAATCTTTCTGAACCAAATGAAAAGCCTGTGGAACAGAGTGAATTACAAGAACATACTGAACCTAGTTGAACTTGGAAACTAGAAAGAGTACCCGAATATTGAAGATGCACTCAACACAGAGGACGTTATTGACTCGCATATAGAAATAACTAGTGACTCATGTCAAATTGCTTACAACTATTACAATTTTACAATTTAACAGCCAAAAAGAAAAAAAACAAATAACTGGATATGAAACTTTTCTATTTCAGCATTAAATTATAAGTTAAGGTATTAAAACTTAAATCTGAACTGTCTTACTATTTCCTAGTTTGTTAGTCCAAAATACACTCACCAGATGGTGCATGAAAACACAAAATTACTTCTAAATTTTGCTGTGTACTGAATATTGTTACATGAATCAATCATCACAGTTCAGAGAAAATTCTAAACCACTTAATGCAAAAAATTATTATTCTAAGTTAAAACTGTTTTCTGGAAACTGACTATATAGTAAACCAGATATTAGATCAGAAAAACCTCCAATTGCAGAGCGAGGTGATTGAAAATTCCAAAAACATATATTCACGGTTCAGATAACAATTAAATATATAAAGTTAAAACTCAATATTTCCAAGGGTACAACAGCATAGTATTAGAAATAATGTCTGCAACTTAAGCTACAGAGATTACTTATGATAAAAGCCACACTGATATTGAAAAAAAAGTAAATACATTTTACATCAGAATATTATGAAAAATTTATTTATAAAACTTAGAAGCTGCTTTCTATCCGAATGACAACGTGAACTCCCATAACCTTAAGATGTGGAGTATGCACATCCCACAAAAAGTAGTAAGAAATGAACAATACTCATCCAAAGATAAATGTTTATGGGCTTTAGATTTTTCTTAAATTTGTAGGCCATTATTTTTTCTGAGAAAATGTCACTGCATTTGTTGTCTGTACATAGTTGAACACTTATCTCAGAATTACAATAAGGTATACAGAGAGAATGTTTTTATAACACATAAGCATACAAACCACATTTCCATTATAGTTATTTATTTTCTTAACATAGCATAACTGTCTTAATTGGATATGATAGAATAATAGTCTTACCATTAATTACCCAGTATAATATCTATTGACTTATCTACGTACAACCACATTAAAGTAAAGATTTCTGTTACATTTCTTTCTGTAAATCTGGATCATCTGCAATTTCAGAGATAACAGAAGAGAATACAACCATAAATGTCGACATGGTTCATACAATTTGAATCAAAATAACTTAAAGATGGGCCATGTTACATATGATGCTCTTACAGATCACTTTAAAATAAAATTTTGTCTTTGATTTTATAGAAATTAGTTTAACTATTTTGTCATCAAGCATTTTAAACTGGGATGTGATAAAAATAAACATTTTTATCACATCCCATTTAAAATGCCGGACCTTTAAACTGTGTTATGTAGTGGTACTTCAAAACATTAATAAATCATGCATTATTCAGTCTAAAAATATGAAATAATTCACACTTAACAAAAACATTCTGCAGAATGTGATTATTACCACAAATTATAACATTTTGGACTGTTTTTATTTTTTATCATAAACCAGTTTTGGATGGTAAAGTTTACTAATATGTTTATTTTTTTTCACATTCTGAACAATAATTAACAATTATAAAAATTCACTAATGTAAATATCTACATGAATTTCTTGATAAAATAAAACAAAAATTTTGTAAATATACAAATATATTTACAAAATTATGGCTTGTGGAAGCCTGATAGTACAAAGACTACAATCAGTTTTTTTGAAATTTTTTCTTTACAATTATGTTTACTGTTGATTTGCATGGCATTTCTCCTGCCACCACCCCATTCGGTCACCCTAAAGCATAAGATTGAATGTCTGTGCCACAAATGGCTACTGAGCCTAGAATCAGTTTAGTGACCAGTGTCCTAACTAGCTCCTAGAGCTAACCTAATTGTGTGAGTGAACTAAGCATGGTGCCACACATTACTTGCTTCGTGTACCACCACTCATTTGATATATATTGTAAAATGGGTAGGCACACCCCGTCAACTACTAAAATATATATGACATTCAATAAATTAAATTTATCTCAAGACAGCAATTCACTGCCACGCCTAGGTCGCTGAATGCCAGCAAGTACCTGTCCACCAATATTAAAGCACTTGGAGCTTTAATTGGCTGATGGCCAGCCATAACTCTCAGGTAGCTTCCCACAGCAGCGAGGTAGGAGTCTTTCCCTAAATAAACTACTGATGCCAATTGAACAAAGCAACAACATCAAGGAACACCCACACGGTCCGACAATACAGCTCACGCCACATTGACTTGCTGATTATGAGTGGCCAATTTTCCTCTTGACCTCTAGGTTCCAGGGGCCGAAGCATAAACTTCATCTTGGGCAAAGAAATCTTTAAATTTTGTATGTCCATCCAGCCCTCCGTGGTCGACAAAGCTGCCTGTGCTCGGTCTTCTAGTTGTGGTTGTGAATTACCATGAACTAACAGGAAACAGTCATCGGCGAAAGCATGGGCCATGACCCCTTCTGAGAATGTCATTCTCAGAAATCTGTCAAATACCAGGTTCCATAGCAGGGGACCAGCAACACAACCCTAAAGGCTTCCCTTGGTGATGGAAATTCCACAACCAGGTGCGCATCTCTAAACAGAGCCATATGGTTAGACAAATAGTCACGTACTATGGCCTGCAGGGCTATGGGAACATTGCGGCATTCCAATTCATAGAGGACAGAACTCCAACCCAAGGAAGGAAATGCTGCCTTATATGTCAATAAAAATTGCAAAAACATATTTACAGTTGGCACCTTCCACCTCGGCAAGAGCATTTAAGATGCAATCCTCTTTAATTTAAGCCAACCCCTTTCGTGAAGCCATACTGACCTCGATTTAGAAGCGAGTTTATATCGATGCTTTTCCAGAGCTGTTCCACAACCAGCCGTTCAAACAACTTGCCAATTACTGGCAAGAAGCTGATGGTTCGATAACTGCTGACCTCACTCAGATCCTTTCCTGATTTTAAGAACACCTCACCAAAGCCACCTTCCAACAAACAAGTTGGAAAGCAACTCCCAGCTTAGGCACCCCGAGAACAACCCACTAAGCGGCTCTCTTATGACAGGCAGCAGATGATAGAAAATACCCGGGTCAAGTTGGTCAATCCCCGGTGCCTTTCTCAGTGCCATTCGAGAAACCACTTGGTCTATGTCTACATACACCAGGGAATGGTGTCTCACCCGCCCTAACCCTAACTTCTGTTTCAACCTTCGGAGCATCTGGAAACAGAGTATCCAGGAATGCCTGGTAAGCTGCCACAGATGTTAAAGTGTGTTCATGATCACCAAACCTGCATCGAACACTGGACAGCATGTGCAGTGGCTTTGGCTGGTAACATGACTTCGCAAGCTGCCAGGGGCTGTGCTGCAACTCGTGCATGAAGTCTTGCCAAAACTTGAGTTTGGCTTCCTTGATGGCATGAATGTACTCATTATGAGCGCGCCGGTAGATCCACAGACGCTCAGGCGTGCACATCATCAATGATAATCCCTGTAAGGGAGCAAAACTGGTATCTTCTCCGAGTGGATCTAACTCTTGCGCGCAGCATGGTAAATTCAGAGGACCACCACTTTTTCCCGGATTTCTGCCTGCGTTTAACAAACGGCTCCCTGGAAGCAGTGGTCATGAAGGCTTTAGGCACTCTCCGATCAGTGGACTGGCCACTATCTAAGGGTCCATCTATTGGCTTAGGCTGCCGTAGGACACTATCGTAGCCAGTCTTGATGGCCCGGCTGAATTGTTCAGCCATCAATTCCACCTCCTCCCTATGCCCCAAGCGCCATTCCAACCCCTGTAAGGCACAGGCTGCAGCACACTCATGCTGCAGCCTGTGCTGATCCAGGCCCTTTAGGTTATAGCAACCTGAATCTGGAGCTCTTGGACCGCCACCATAAGCGATCTCATAGGTTATAAGCGATCACTCACACTGGCCTCGGGCCAGACAGTCAAAATTCTTGTACACCTAAGCAGATTGCCCATCACCAAGGTGACGTCGATGTAACTTTCCCCTGTTCGGATGAGAAAGTCGGTGGTTGTTCTGCCTCGTTAAGCAATTAGAGGTTCCTGACTTCAATGAACTGTGCGACACCAGTGCCTCTCGTGAGTGGTGAACCCTAGGCAGAAGACTTGGCGTTAGCATCCATAGCTACCAGCACTCTGATACTCGGGAGACCGTCCAGAATCCGCCCCAACTTCGCCAACAAGTCATCAATACTCCATCCAAGCTGGAAGTATCCTGACACCAGTACAACATCATGCGTACTCCTCGTGACTCGCACGATGGTGAATTGCTCATCAGAAAACTGAGTACCCAGACGACACCCAACGAGATCAAGCTGACCACAATCGCAGAGAGCGGCCATTCCTCACGAGAATGAATAACATCAACCTTGCGGAAACCGACCACCCTATCCCTGAGCGTGTGCATATACAATTATCTTTAGGAAAATATTCCCCATATAATCCTTTACTGCACCTGATACATAGTTCTTGGAATTCTTTTTCTTCCTTCTAAGGTGCACACACAGCATCTTGCTTCTTCTTCTTTGGTAATTTCCTCAACCCTAGACCACCACAAGGATTGTCACATGCATTCTTTGCTTCTACCTACTGAGCTGCTAAACCTTCCTGCATGTTTATTTACGTATAAACTGCTTTACAGAGCAACTCATGTCTTTAGCAGTGAGTTCTAACAGTGAAAATAAATTTAAATACTCAATTGCTGGAGATCCCATGGATGGCATGTGTTTTGTTCCTGGCTAGGATTGCCATATTTTAGGTGAATGAAACTGGGACAATTGTATATGGATGGCTTATCTAGTGAGTATCAACCCCTCCACCAAGAAAAGGGGT
Organism: Lycorma delicatula; assembly: GCF_047948215.1. NCBI lineage: Eukaryota > Metazoa > Arthropoda > Insecta > Hemiptera > Fulgoridae > Lycorma > Lycorma delicatula. Next base: position 125,348,218 of record NC_134462.1, read on the forward strand.
GTTCCAAGGGCCCTTATCCGCAAATAACAAAAAGATTAACATTTAAAAAATCTAAAAAAAAATTTATTACTTACTAAATTAAAATAATTACAATATTATTGTTTTAAGTTAGATAGAATAACAGAATACAAGACAACGATAGTTAGAGACAAGACAAATAACATTCCGAAATCATATTCATGAATTACAAGTCTCTACAGCTGCAATAGCGGGTTGAATAGATTCACTTTGAGTACCAGTGTATCACTTTTATTTCTCAGATGACTTTTATAAGGTCTGGTTGATTTTTCACATAACTGCACAACTCAACACAGGTTTTGTAGAAATTATACTTACAAATTAGTAAGTTTTGAAGTGTTTCCACTGAAAGGCGGTAGCGTTCATCAGTCCGCTGAGATGACATCACTGAAAAAACTCTCTCCTCATTTGCATTGTGAGCTAGTATTGAAAATAAATATTGACAAATTTTCAACTAGTGAGTATACTGATACTTTCAAAGCAGCTAATCCACTTTTCACTTAAATTTAAATTCTCCCATTTACGCTTTTCTTTGTCATGCTGTTTGTCCACTAAAACTGTAACCATGCTCTTTAGACACAGAAACTGATGAAAAATCTCACTTTCTGAGAAGGAAATGTTCTTTGTGGTAAAATAAGTCAGAGAATTTTCTATTTGATCCCAATCAGGGATTGTCTTTAGCATAATCCAGTTGAATGTGGATAAGTGCTGAAGGGACTTGCTCCACTTCTCCAAGTAACCATAAGCTGTCTGGAAAAATTCCTTACATTCCCCAGTAAACTTCTCCTTATCACTTTCTGTTTAGCAATTATTTGCTTAATTTTAAACCCGATAAAGAGAGATTCTTCTCATTCTTTAAGAGTCTTCACGGTTTTGTAGAGGATTGATTTAATTTCAATAACTGAAATATTTGAAGATTAAATTGCTGTTATTTTTCAATTAAACAAATGCAGCTGGTTGTGGAGAAACCACAGATAGGCCTTACTCAGTGTGGTATAGAAAAAATCTATGAGTATCTTAGGTGATTTTTTCTGACTGGAAGTATGTCTTCAAAGCCACCTGCAAACTTAAAATGTGTTCAACTGCAGGTATAAGCGATAACCATCTTGTTCTTGTGTGGTACAGCAACTGTTTGTAAGATATGTCGATAAACTCACAGAAATTTTTCAGTTCTGACTGTATAACAGAGAAATAGCTGAGTTTCACAACTACTATTTCAACATCCACAGATTCACAAGAAACTATGTTGTTTATATGTGTGCAGAGCACCCAACCTCTCTGTATCTTTGCCAAATTATCTTGGAGTTTGTGGAAAATTTTTCTTCCCCTTTGCAGTTCGCACCTCCAAAATTAGTGTTTGTGTTACAATTACAAAATGACGAACACTTGTCTGAAGGGAGGTTTACTTCAGCTAGGCTTGTTAAGCAGTACCCACCGGGTTGGTCTAGTGGTGAACGCGTCTTCTCAAATCAGTTGATTTGGAAGCCGAGAGTTCTAGCGTTCAAGTCCTAGTAAAGTCAGTTATTTTTACACGGATTTGAATACTAGATCGTGGATACCGGTGTTCTTTGGTGGTTGGGTTTCAATTAACCACACATCTCAGGAATAGTCAAACTGAGAATGTACAAGAGTTCACTTCATTTACACTCATACATATCATCCTCTGATGTATTATCTAAACGGTAGTTAACGGAGGCTAAACAGGAAAAAGAATAAGAAGGCTTGTTAAGCAGTAGCTGGTTGTGGTATCCCAAGTGTCATCTTTAGGTGATGAAATCTTTATTATTTTACTGGTAATACCATCATCTTCTTTAAAGTATTCAACAACAAGAGAAAATATTTTTTCTGCTTTATGGTTGCTAGCATCAATTGAAACCCCCATAATAAGGAATTTTTTCTAATTCTGAAACACAAGTACTAACTGAATGTGGAGAAAGCACATTATTGGTAAGTGAGTGCAGTAGCTTTAGTGTGTGCTGTAGATTGTTTTGCTGCAACCTTAAGAGTCAAGATAAATAGTCTGATCTAACTTATTTGAACAATCAAGTAATTTGGAAGAGTGATGGTGTTTCACAACATGGTACGCTGTTGTAAGCTCAGGAGCAGCTATCTTCTTTGGAATCCTTTTTCACAAAAAAATCCCAACCGGCTTAGAAGAAGTCCCACCGTGCATGCTATTTTTATGTTTGTTTGTTTTTAACTGGTTAACAAATTAGCTCTACCGACATGACTTACTGAAATGAAGCTGTTGCAGAAAGAACAATACGCCTCTTCTTCATTCCTTCCCCTCTTAGTAAAAATCCAGTATTTAGAATATTCCTTTTTAAAATGAGATTTTCGTTTTGGCATTGTATATGCATACACTACACTAACATGCAACAACTTAAATATGTGTATAATGGAATAGGCTAAAATGCCAAACCACAGTAACGACACTGACTGTCTGTGATCAGTGAAGTGATTGACCTTGATTTGGCTTCTGTTTTGGTTTGACATCTGCTGTTCTGCAAACAGGCACGCAGGCCACACGTTGCCAACCCTCAATGAATAAAATTTCCCTAAAGTGGAATGAAATTTCTCTTCCACAAAAGTTTTACCCTCGTGCGTTTACAATACTTACTAAATCGGGACAACTTGATGTCCTGAAAAGCCTTCTCGGGACACTGGGGCATTGAGGGAAAAACCAGTGACAGTTCTGGAAAACTGGTACGTATAGCAACCCTAGTCCTGTCAGTTCTTGGTATGCATGAGGTAGCATCTGCAGCTGTTCAGGAGCAATGATTTCCAAGTAATCGGTGACTTCCAATTTATCATCACTTTCATCATTGATTATATGATTGAGTGCCTCATTGTTTCATTCACTCTCAGTTTCATTCAAATTATACTCACTGTCAGTTTGATTATCAAAATATTTACAAATATTACGATCGATTAGGCTTCTATACTAGTCTCCACTGTTGCACACATTTTACCCATATCATGTGAATAATATAACAGAGAAATATATGTAGAAACAATACAAAGTAATAATATAACTAACTGAAATAAGAACTAACTATGAAATAAATGGACTGAAACAACAATGAAGTTATATACGCGACAACATTCACAGAACTATGAAAACACGAATTTCAGTATTTAATATTTTTGTTTAATTTTCGACTATCAGAATAAAACTGATAACAATATATGTACATCGATGTATATGCTTTGAGAAAATAATATGGCAACACCATCAAGTGGTGAATTTCATAAACTATAGATGATTAAATAGAATAGCGACAGATCATTATGTTGGGTAACGATAGATCGTTAATGAATTGTTTGGAACTGATATATAAAAAAAAAGAAAAACAAAAAAGTTAATAAACAAAATAATTTTATCTTTACTATATAAATAACATGCATAATAAATACACATAAACACGTAAATAAAATCAATCACACTATACATCAAACTGCACATCAGCAATTGAGCTAGTTTCACTTTTGCCAGGATCATCAATATGACATAAAAATAAGTCATTTTCATATGTAGGAAAAAAATATCTGAAACAGGTAAGATAAAAAAATAATACTGAAATTAAAGCTGATATTAAAATTAATATCAAAAATATATTAAAATAAAAATATTATAATTAATATTAAAATTAAAACTGATTTCTTAAACAAACTAAACAAGATGTTTCCTAGACAAATCAGCTGCGACTGACCCAACACTGAATGTGATAAATAATGGTAGAATACTAACTGAATTAAAATTCTGTAAGCTATACTAAGTAAAACCAATCATCAAAATAAGAATATTATAGAAATTTTATTAAGATATATAATTAGAGATAAAAATATAAATCACACTTACTCAGGTTGATCCCACAACGACTGATCCGGTAAAATAAAATGATTTTCATTTTTCATATGATTTAAAAGATCTTCAATACCAGAATTAGAAATAAAATCACAACTGATACAAGATGATCTGTGAATTTGCCTTCTCACATAATTAACCAACTTAACCTAAAAACAAATAAAGAAGTACGCTTAACAGTCATTGAAATAAATTGTAAAATAAGATTATTTTATAAGAAAGTTTACCTAAAATCTAAACTTTGAAATTTACCTTGAATCTAAGCATGAAAGTTTACCTAAAATCTAAACTTTCATGCTTAAACCACCAATTCAGACTAGCCACTATGACTTAGTTGCTCACATATTTTATATACTGGGTAGAATAAAACTTATCATGAAAAACTGATAACAAGAATCATAAACCAATTGATGAGGTACCTCCACCCATGAGTAAAGTTTTACAATAAATTGATATCAATTTCATATTCTCATGATTGAAAACTTTCACAAAATGATTAAAATTCAAATATGCTGCTCGATACTGGCTCCACAACATTATTAAGCAAAGAAGTTTCTACTTTACTATTGGTAAAATAAGTTTCTAACCATTAAATTCATGTTTATTATGTATATTTTTTTAAAATAACAATTCTAACAAACTAATTTTATGGTTACTTTTCAAGCAATGCAGACTATAGCTGATTTCTTTGGTATATTTTTAATAATAAGTCAAATTTCCTTTATTCATCAAAACTGCAATTAACATTTTTACACATTAATTTATAAATGCCCACTCTTTCGATGGCTCTAGTTTTAGTTTTAGTGCTTTACGCCTTAATTTAAATTCCAAGAATTTTAGTATGGTTTCATTTACCCTTGGACCAGAAATAAGGCCAAAATCTTTCACAAGCTATAAGTCGAAAGTGAAGCGTTACCAGACCCATGTTTATGTGAACTTTTTTCTTTATTTTTATCTGTAGCAAATGTTCTCAAGTTCATGTTCATGAGACACTCTGTATGTATTTTAATAAAAAAATTTTTCCATAGTGTCAATTTATAATGACTGTCTAACAATCAAAAGCCATCTAGTTTTACACTTTAACCTTCTCCCATCACAATGATCCATGCTTGATTAACGCTCCGTGAAAATATGTTGGTATCTGATTGCCTCCCTTCATAGTCTTCTGCTACCCTCTTGTGAAAAAAATTTTAAAAAATTACAGTATATTAAAGATATTTAACAGATTCTGACAAAAAAACGTTACAATTGGGTATTTTTTATGCCTGTAACAACAAAAAAATTGAAACAGTACAAAAATTATGATAATTTAATTGCAGAATTTTTTTTTCGCATTTCTACTGCATTTTTTATTAGCGAATTTTTTTTTTTTTGCTTTGTGTTTATGAAACATTGTTTGCTGATTTTAAAAATAATACTTTCAAGCAAATCGGTTGAAAATTGGGCAAAATATGATGAAAAACCCGTGTCTCATAAATCACAGATTAGTAACATATGTTAGTATAAGTGAAAGTAGATTCAGAAAAGTATGTTTTATAAAAATCCCCACCACTGAAAAAGGTATTGAAAAAAAACAATTTTTACTGTATAGTGTTATTCATTACGAATCGATAAACATGTATGTGTTACATGTTTACTGATATCATTTGTCAGAAAAGATATTTATAGACCTCAAGTAAAAGTGACGTATTTATGACCACAAATTCCTCTTTTTTTGTGTGTGCAGTATATCATAATTTATTATGTGTTTCAATACATCGATATGTTGCTACTAAGAAAAGCTATTTTTGTAAATAATAAATAAATCCATAATCGTCATAGCAATTATAATACACAAGTCACACACACACACACACACACACACACACACACACACACACACACACACACACACACACACACACACACACACACACACACACACACACACACACACACACACACACACACACACACACACACACACACACACACACACACAAGCACATTTCTGAGAAAAAAATGGTCACATTCTTTCTAGTCTAAATAAAACATTTTACATCGTATAAACGTCGTCGTTCAAATTGTGTAATAAAACCGATTCCTTTGTGAATATAAAACAAAATAACTGACTTAGATGCAATATAAAATGATTTTGTAACAGCATTTTAAAACTGACGCCGCACATAACCAGTTCCAAGACTAAATGATCTGAAAAGGTTAAGTACTTTTTGGTAAACAGTTTCTTATGAGTATTCTTGTTTTCCAGTTTATTAACTTTTAAAGTATAAAAATAATAAACTTGAACAAAAAATCCACTACCAATTGAATTAAATTTATTGTTGAAATTAAATTATCTTAAGTCAATAACTTAGCTTCAAAAGTGGAAGTAATTTAAATCTGCTTTCCAACCCACAAAATATAACAAATTCTTGTTTTATTCATTAATTTTAATCTTCTATGATCCTGTTGAACAAGATCTTCACTGATCTTTCTAGACAAATAAATACTACAACTTTCAACATAGATCATCAGTAAAAATAAGTTTTGTTATGAATAAAGTAGCTAAAGTAAACCACTTATTTATTCAATATTTTATCAAAATAAATTCATTGGGTTTCAATCCTGTGAAACACATATATTAACAATTTGATTCCGATAAGTTTTAAGACAGTTATCATCATAACAGTAAAAATATTTAAATAAATTGAACTTACGGTTCTGCTAAAATTTTTATTATCTATTTTAACCAAAGGTATACGATTTTTCAAATGAAATATTAGCATATTCAAAAGGAGAAGAATTTCAAAACTGAATACATACACATCAACATGAAAATAAAACTTTTAATTTGGGGGCTGCAGATTTTTCATTTCAAATAACCTTGTCATAAATACATCAATTTACTTAAAAATAGGAAGTAGATATAACCAATAAAACAAAAAATAATATATAAATTATTTCTACCTTCTATAAAAGAACTATCCCTTGCTTATAAAAAAAAACACCAAACAGTTTATAAGTTATGGGGAATATATATATTACAAAACATAATGAAAATAACAAAAATTTGTAATCAGTTGTTTTGTAATTATTACTCATACAACTAATTGTAAATAATAGAACTAACCTGCTGATAAAAATCCATTTCACATGAATACTTTTTATAATCAAAATTATGTTCTAATTTCATATGGTCGAGTGTATCCTCCCAAGTAAATGAATTATTTTTACAAAATAAACAAACAATCTGTATCTGAATTTCTTCCCTCCAATCAGACCAATCTGAATCACTGCCATCTGAATCTGGGCTGTCATTTTCTTTTATACGTTCAAAACTCTAAAAGAAAAACCAAAAATCTCACAAAAAACCAAAATAACACAAATCCTTACAACAATATTATAAGTATATTATAATAATAATGATTGAACCATTATAAGATCTAACTAGAAAACTGTTATTTTATTCATTGTTTTAGAAGAATAAAAAATATACTCTATCAGACAAATAAAAACAAAGTTAGACAAAGTAAAAAAGTGTTGTTCAAAGATTAGTTTATTTTTTAGCATAAGAAGGAACAAAAAATTCATGGACAAAATAAACTACAGAATAAAACAGAAAAAATCACACAGACAAATAAAAAATTACTAGCAATAATTAAAATAATTAAATAGTACATTTCATAAATGTACTATTCTCCATTTTCAATGCATTCCTGAATTTTGGTAATATTAACAAATTTTAGCACCATAACCTAGATTATAATGGTTTGATATTACATTTTGTTTTGTTTGTTAATTTCTTTTTAATTAAAGTTTACTACAGTTGTAAGCATTCCATTTGGCTCTGACTCATTCAGCATAGTCCCAGTTCCCCTTCACCCCCAGCCAATCATCAATAGTAATTTCAATTAACTAGTTTTGACTCATCACAACTATAATAGCTTGTTTACTTGGTCACGTAAAATGAATGTGCCATATTTATTTCGATTCTTATATTAATTACAGTAAATAAATTAAAGATAAGGTAATAAAATATAACAGAAACTAAAATTTGTTTGATAACTATAACCGAGATATCATTAGTCACTGTTTAAACATTCCCTACTCCCTATTTTTTCAAATGTACGCATATTAAAATCACATATTACAAATCAGTTGTTTGTTTTATACACCTGTCAGCTTCAGTGATTTTTAAGCATTTGTTCACCTTTTCACTGTATACTATTTGAGTAAGGTTATAACAGTTAATTTTTTGTGTCCTGTTTTTGGCTATGTATTTTTTTGGTGAATTAATATCGTCGTGATATTATATTTGAATAGTTTCGTTGGAAAGTGAAATTTAAAATGCCAAAAATTGGGAGAACTAAACTCTGTACTCAATATCAGGAAATTGTGGCTAATGTCGGTAAAGTTTATGACAAAGAAAGCAGAGAAATGTGACTTAATAATGGACCCTAAGAAAATTACAGAATGTATTAGTGAAGCCACTGGTATCTCGAATATGTCTATCACTCGCATAAAAAATTAATAAGAAAAAACTGCAGCAGGTTCATCAGTGTCTTTTTCAACAAAAGGAAAACTTTTCAATGGCCATAACTTGTCACAGGTTTGATAATTTTAATATCATGTTTAATATCCATGTTCAAGTCAATCATTATGTCGGAATCTTAAAGCACTAAGGTTTAAAAGGACTGGAATTCCACTAATAAGTGCTTCTTCATTTAACGATTTGACATTCGGTACCAAAAATTTACATATTTACAAAAAACAGAATCAACCAATAGTTTTTGTAGACGAGACGTACAATCACAGCAATCATTTGCAAAAAAAAAAAAAAATATGAATTGGAAATATTAATACAGGAGAATGTTTGAGAAGAAATTTATTAGTAAACGAGACGTGACAATTATTTTGAATGCAGGAGGAATGGGATTTATACTGAATTGTCTGATGATGTGGAAATCAAATCATACAACAGGGGATTACCACCATGATATAAACTACATGCTAACTTCTCTTTCAAAATAAATTACTTCCTACTTGAAAACTCTGTAATTGTAATAGACAATGCGTCTTACCACATTGTAAAAATTAATAAAAATCCTAATTCAAATGCTAAAAAGAAAATAATGGTAAACTGGCTTCAGTTTAATTAAATTCCAATACCTAAAAATGTCTTGAAAGTGGAGTTGTATAATATTATCGACGAAAACAAAAACCGCTGCAAGAAATATGACACTGACGAGACTGAAAAAGACAAACACAATTTGAGACTGTCTCCCTACCTCACCGAACTAAATCCCATTGAACTGATATGAGCAGATGTGAAAAACTGGGATGGTAAGTACAACGTAACTTTCACACATAAAGATGTTGTTAATCTTTGTATGGGTAAATTTATTTCTACTGGACCTGAATAATGGAAACCAAAAATTCATAATTGCTTTCAATGTGAAGATAAATAAAGACGAACTAGATACTTTATAAAACACAGTGGAATCTTTTATAATATGTTTAAATGAAAATAACAAAAGTGATATGGATGACAGCAGTATATGACAGAAATCCGGATTCTAGTGCTGAAGCTGTGAATGAGGTAAAGGAGTTGTGTGATATTTGTCTGGTGGTATTTTTTTTAAATATTTTTATTAGAAATTAAATCAGAGATATTTTAGAATTGCATTGGATTAAATACTAACAATATAAGGCATAATCCTACAACACTTTCCCATAAAATAAATAAATAAATATTATTAATAAGATAAAACATTAACACAAAGGTTTTTAAGTTTAAAACATAATAGTTAACATTAACATGAAAACCACCTCACTGATGGTGGGAAAGGTCGGTATAAAGCAGCCTGTATATACTCTACAGTGTCTCTACACATGCCAAGTGAAATGCCTACTGTAGTACAGATCTTTAGACCCATTTACAGTAGTTACCTTTGAAGTTATATGAATCTGTAGAATATGAAAAATGTCAAATCTTGATCAGAATTTAAACCCACAACATTCCAGATAAAAGACAAAGAAGCTACACATCAATACATGCAAAAAAACACAAAAAAACAATTACCTTCCAATTTTTCCCCATTTCTAAATAATTTACAATATAAAATCTATCATACTCTGTATTTTTTGGGTTAATTCGTTTGTGAAGCTTTTTCCTCATATGTTCTTTCAGTACATTTCTATCCTTAAATATCTTTTCACAGTATAAACATTTTAAACTGTAATAAAAATAAAATAAAATGCATAAAGAATTCATAAAAGGAGTATACAAGAATTGATAAATAACAAATTATATTTTCTGAGCAGAATTAATGTGATGAAAATAATATTTGTTATATAAAATACATATTATTTAAATTTAAAAAAAATTACCTGAAATTAAATACAATTTCAAATTTAATTAAAACTGTTTTTGTAGAGTCTATACAAAGACATTATTCAATCAATGAACTTAATACAGTTTCAAAAAAACCTTTTTTGTATTTCTAAAAATAAGGACAATTGTATTTATTACCAAATAACATTAAAAACATTTTTTCTAGTTAGGAAATTAGATGGAATACCCACAATAAACAAATTTTCAATCAATTTACACAATAAAAACAAACTTAAAAAAAATACTATCACTTAAATACTATCAACAAAGACATAACAGACTGTTGCTATTAAATGATGCAAATAATTCTGAAAGAAAAAAAACAGTAGAATATAAAGCATAACACAGTTAAATAGATGTCAATAGAGAAAATACATACTTTTTATAATTGAGAACATTATACTTTTCATTTCTTCTGACAGTCTGATTTAACTTGTAACCTACAATGGCAGTTTTAAACAAAAAACACTATCAAATCATCTGGGACAGGTGTACCCATCTTTATGTTAAATGGATTGATGACAATAATCCTCTCTATCAAATTTAATTACAATGAATTTTAAAATATATAACCAAAGTTACAGCATAAAAGAACCACGAAATAGATTGCAGAAAAGTCATTCTTCCGTGAATACTAGATCACACATTAAATAATTTTATAACAGTAACAAAAAATACAACTTATTAGATCCATCCATAATTAAGTTACATTGAATGAATCAGAAAAATCTTTAGTACAATTACCTAAAAATTCAAAACCTGTTCGATAAACAAGAAAGGTATTCATCTTAGCAGAAATTAATCTACAAATTTACTCTGAAAAATGAGCAATTTATACATAAGCATAAACAAAACCTTACCTGATTCAAGGAGTAAACTGCAAGTTTGTTTTTTTAAACATAAATTAAATAAAAAGTATAATTTCTTTATTTTTTGTTTCCTAGATTCATAAGCTTCTTTGTGTCAAGAATATCATTGTATTAGTATTGTAACAAGACCGGTATAGCGGACCTGATAACAGATTCCTACCAATTAAGAAAAAGTGGTAGAAAATATAATAATGGGAGGAATCCAGAAAGGGGCTAAAAGGAAACCTTTTAGTAAAGGTAACAGGTCTGGTTAACAATCGTCTTTTATAATACTCCCCACTGACACACTAAATACATGTCGTTCCATGAGAAGAGTTACCGAACTAAGGTTTGGAATTTCATGGGAAAATGTGATGACGGTTGATCATTCTCATGCTTCGAGTTGGGTCCGATCCGGCAGATAAAGAAGACAGGAGTATAAATACTCTGGGGAAGACCAGTTAAAAATCAGTTCTGCAAATCAGTAAGTGAGATCCTATGATCTCAGTGGCACCGACTTCAAAATATTTAAATTAAAAGAATTAAAAAAGTATCATCTTTTTGTTTTTAATGGATTTATTATTTAAGTCTGTTTTTATTTTTATTTTATAGCTTTCATCTGGAAGGTTCTGGATTCAAATCCTAGTCCAATAGCAATTTTTTACAAGCTATGAAATTCATTTATCATCAAAAGTGATTAATAACTGTAATTGGGGATATCAATATTAATTGCAGAAGAAAAACAAATTAATCTCATAATACTAATTATATTAAAAATTATCCACCTCAGGTCTTTCTTCTTCTCTTTAATATCATAAAAGTTTGGCATTTTTTAAAAGTTATAAAATTTATTTCCTCATCATATAAAAAAGGATAGCTGTAATGGAGTGCCATTTTTTAGTTCATAAATTAGACAAACAATTGGTTATTATTAAACTGTTTAGAATTTTTATTTCTTAATGTTCATTAGCTCATGGATTGTATACATTTTGAAATTCCACTAAATGATTCTTTTCTTACACAAATTATTATTACATAATAAATACAATTAACAGTTAAAATACTAATAAAAAAGAGTATATATATATATATATATATATATATATATATATATATATATATATATATAAGTTTATTTATTTATTTATTGCAAATGCTATAATTTTGATACAAAATCATTAATTTCCATACTCGCCAATAGACCTTTCCAGGAGATATTCCTTTACAATTTTTAAAATAATCACATTCATTAACTACATGCTCCCAGTTTGTAACACTCTTTTTCGCCTTCCAAATGACATCTAAATATAGAATACATATTTTATTCAGTGCAGATGGGTACAAAGACAGTCATGGCCAGTTGTTATCCTGAACATGGCCACACTTTCGCTTCTAGGACAGTCAGGTATAATAGCTTCATTTTCTACCAGTGAAAACAATATATTTTTATTACAAAACAGGAGAAATTGTCGATATTGTTTGGGGTATAGCATTTGATACCTCCATATGGTGCATCCTTTCTTTTTCCTGTTTAGCCTCTGGAACCACCATAAGGTATTACTTCAGAGGATGAATGAGGATGATATGTATGAATGTAAATGAAGTGTAGTCTTGTACAGTCTCAGGTCGACCATTCCTGAGATGTGTGGTTAATTGAAACCCAACCATCAAAGAACACCAGTACCCATGATCTAGTATTTAAATCCATATAAAATTAACTGCCTTTACTAGGATTTGAACCTTAGCACTCTCGACTTCAAAATCAGCTGATTTGCAATGACGAGTTCACCACTAGATCAAGCCGGTGGGTTATATGATGCATCTTGGTTAACTGTAAATGACTTCCTGATGAAAGCTCTCAATAGAAATCAGCCCTCATTCAGATGTCCGACAAGGAACTACATTAAGAGATCTAGCTTATGTATAAAGTAAAAAAGTTTAAAACAGCTTAATTATTTACAGACAGCCCTTTAGTGATAAAATTTTTCATAACTATAAAAGAATAAATAATAAAGTAATCACTTTTCTAGTTTGCTTTCAATAGTGTTTATAAGCTGATCAACAAAAACTAAATTCTGCGGTTTTCCAAGAAGAAGATTATGTTTTCCAGATAGGTGATTCAGGTAATCAGTAGTTGTTCCAGATATTTCTGTATGACAAAACAAACACTCTCTGCAATAATTATTAATTTCCCTTTCTTTTCTCTGTTGTTCTAGAACAAGATCCTGTTAAAACAAGAATGCCTCATTTAATATCAATTTTTAACATAAAATAAACAAGCTTATGCATATGAAGTACAAATAACTACATATTTATAATGATAATATAATAAAATTTGGTAATAATTTAAAATTATTAACAAGTTGTTTTCAAATACACTAAACTGTTCTTCCAAAAGACCTTTTGAAGTTAATTATCAGCATTCTTCAGTGAAGTTACTGGTAAAATTGTTGTTTACAGCACCGGTCTTGAAATGCTAGGAAACCTCTTTGTCTAATTATAATTTGCTTAATAACTTACAGAATTTAAAAAAAATGTTTTTATGCTAAAGTTACAAGGCTAAAAGATTATATTATAATTAATATCTAATTCACAGAATAGATCTAAAATTACATGGGCAGTTATCAAAAGTGAGAGTGGATTTGGAAATAAAACACATCACGTAACTTCACTAAAAATACTAAACAATTTAACTTTTATTATCTCATCCCCTACTCACTTAGCAGATGAATTTAAAAAACACATTTTTAAATATGTCAAACAACACATTGATCCACTTCAAACAACACCATGCATTTACCTTGAATGGTTTTGCCAATATTTTAAAATAGGTAGATACTACCATTATCCCTCTTACAAATTTAATTCTTTCAACAACAGAGCATTTACTAGCTGCTTAAAGATTTTTATTTCTATCTCTCTTCTTAAGAAAGGTTCGGCATTTAATTTACAAAATTATAAATAAGTAAATTTCATTGTGATCTTCTAAAGTACTTGAAATATTTTTTTTAAATGTCTTTTAACATTTCTTGAAAAGCTAAAACATCAACAAACTTTCAGCAAGGTTTTAGGAAAAAAATTGTTCAATGAAATAACCATTTCCCAATTTTTGGAGAATATTTTAAACTGTAAAGATAACAAAAAGATTCAATTTTCAATTTTTTGTGACCTCATTAAAACACTCACTTTAGTTCTACATTTTTACCGCTGAAAAATTTAGTAGCTTAGTAGCTATAGTATCAGAGGAGATGCTTACAACTTATTAAAGTAATACCTCACCTATTATAAACAAGTACTTGAAATTTCATCTTTTGATAAGAATGTAAAAGTAAAATGTAGGTTCTCATTTCAAGATTCAGAATTGGAGTGGTTAAGGGAAATGTTCTTGGTCCTTGATTTTCTTACTGTTTATTATTAATATATCTCTTTGTGTGGAGTGTAGCAATTTACTGAAGCATGAACAAGAAAAAAAACAGAAAAGAAAATAATAGAAAGCTAAGGAATTCAACAATACATGAGGATGATGAAAACTAGGTGAGTCAATAAAATTTAGCATGAAGAAGTCTTAAGAAGAATAACAAGGAAGAGAGGTTTAGGTCAAAATCTCGTAAAGAAATAAACTACGTTGGGGGAGGCTCTAAATTTAAACACCCAAATTAAGTTAATTGGACAACAACGAAATAATTAAAAGTAACAATTGTATTGTAAGACAAAGATTAGGATATACAAAATAGATATTTGGGGATGTAGTAGATACGTTGAGCTTAAAAGATAAGCATGAATAAAAAGGAATGGAGAATAGCTTATATTGGCTGACCCAAAGAAAAAAATTATTGCTCAAGTGAGTAATTATTTATTACTCTAAGTAAACCTTACAGTGGGAGCCTAACTGAAAAGTTAATAGTTCAGTTGGATATTTCCATATATCCACTCGATATAAAAAATCAAATACATAAAATACATTATAACATTTTATTCCATTCTGTGTAAATATGATTACAAAAAATGTTATTTTTTCTTACAACAATTTCAGATTGGTTATAAGAAAGTCTGTGGGAGGAGTGTAAACAGTCATCCCAACTCCTTTGTGAAAATATGTGCAAATGCATGTTCAAGGACATAAAAACAAAAACCTTAATAAAATTATTGTTCCTTGTCCTAAAAGTGAAAGTTTTAAAAGTTTGTATAACTACATGGCCTCTTGGCAGCATAATCTTTTATCTGATAATTACAAAGAGTAAAACAAAAAAAAATGACGGCAAAACCTAACGATTACTGCATATTGAAGAACAATTAAATTTTATGTTAAAACAAAATGTACTTTAAATACAAAAAATATATAAATTATATATAATTATACAATATTATACATATTAATTAAAAAAACATATATTGTTCTAAAAAAAGATTATATATAATATGGCACTTATAAATTTGGTTTAAAATGTTTTTTAAGTGATAAACAATTAAAACATATATAAAACACACATACCAGTCTTTTAGTTTGTAAATTATTTCTTAGTTCTTTATCTTCTGGAATGTCATCAGAAAGCACAAAAATTTTATTCCTTGCCAAATTATTAAAATCAATTATATCAAAATCACCAATATTTAAAGATGGTAAATCATCAAAACTATCTGAAGTAATACTTTGAACACATATTTCTTGAAGTTTTACACTTTTTAATCTAATTTTCCAGTATTCAACATACCTGAAAAAATTAATTAAGAACAATTAATAAAGATTATCAGAATAATAGACATGTATAATAACAAATTAATTGAAGCTCATTTTAAATTACTGAATATTACAAACTAATTAATTTTTGTACTCACAGATTAAGGTTTAATCACAGATTAAAGTAAAATCATTGAATGTTTATATTAAATTAACAATATTGAACTGAAATAAACATGTTTTAGAACTATCCTTACTTCAGAGAATACTAAGGGAGTTATTGTAATGTCAACAAAAAAAAGCTGACTGAGTTAAGACTGTGTACGGGGAAAATTACTTGAAACATCTGATGAAAAAAATAAAAGACTTTAGTAAATTCTCTGTAGTATAATTGAATAAAAAACAGTACTACTATAACCTAATAAAAAATCAGTGGCACCACGCTCTATAATCTACTCGTACTTCATTTACTGGGATCAATATTCCTTGATAAAATATTTTATGGTACACATAAATATAAAATGTGAATATTCACAGGATTTCTTTATTAAGGATGTGTTATGTCTACAATCTCATATTATTCAGTTGTGTTTAATATTTAATGTAATACATATGTCAATTTTACCATTTTTACTTCCTTGTACGAAGTAAAGGAAGTATTGTGATCGTGAAAGATTTCAGTTTTAAGATTTCAATGGAAATATCCATTTTGACCATCCCTAAATCTATTTTGACTAGTTTTGGCATGAAATTTGTATGTATATTGCATAACTCAAAAACAATTAGCCGTAAGATGTTGAAATTTTAGATTTAGGACTGTTGTAACATCTAGTTGTGCATCTTCCCTTTTGATTGGAATCGACTGAACCAAAAGTGTCCAAAAAAATTTGTATTTTGGGCTTTTTCTTAACTGCATTAATAAGCCCTCATTGAAAGCTTTTCAAAGATGTAAGTTTACCCAAATAAAATTTTAATTAATGAAATATTTGGATCTTACAAGGGAAAGCAGATCGATTCGAATCAGACTTCATCTTTTTTTTTTTATATTGATTTATTAATAATTATTAATCCACGATTGTAAAAAAAATAAAAAATCAGAATTTATAAGTGAAATAAAATTTTATGTACTTTTAAAAATGTGTATATGTAATAGATTTGGTGAAATACCTGATTATTTAATGTTAATTGAAAATTATAATTTAGAACTGTATTATTTTTGGATTTTCTAGTTTAATTTTCTTTAATTATTCTGGAATTTCTGTTTAATTTTATCTACATTAATGTTAACTACAGAGTGACTGAAAAATAGACCCTCATGAGAACAACATATATATTGAGACATACATCCACGACCTTTAATAAATTGCAGAAAATTCTTATCTTTAAGTTCATTACTACTCTGATATGGTCAGACAATATTCTCCATAAGTCGGAGTTGATCATCATTTTGTTTATTTGTTTTTTGTTGCCAATCATTTAATCGCGCTTTGGTTTGATATAATTCTTCTGATCTAATTGGTATACACATTCTCTAGTTTCAGCAATTGTGTAACTGCCCACTTTATTACACAGTTGTAGGATCGTATCTCACTTTCAAATTAAATAAGTTTAAATGAAGTGAAGCAAAAAATGTGTATATGTAATTTAATAGGCATACAAGGAAGTCATATGGTGTCCACTCAGATTTTTTAAAACATGCAATACAGTAGGGCCTCCCTTAACCGAGATGATCAGCCACCGTGGTTGAGCAGCATCTAAGCCTTTCATTCGGTAGGATGCATGAATCAATTCCTGCACCAGCACGGCATCTTTTCACTATTGCTACAAATCATTCATTAAATCCATAATTAGCCTCAGCTACAAAAAGTCCAAGTCAGTAAAACTAAAAAAAAGAAATTAACTGAGATGCCATTTACTCCACATATGAATTTTATTATAGCCTATTACTGAAGATTATTTGTTGTACGTAATTACTATTGCATAACTAGTATTGCGTATTTACAGCACCTGGCAGTAAAGCAGAACAATAAATTCTCTTCAGTTTCTGTTATCTACTATATGCGTAAAGATCGAGTTATATTTTATGAGTGTGTATCTGCTGTACTTTAAAACAGTATAGTAGCTGTAGTATGTTGTGTTATTTACTTGTATGTACTGTATTGTGGTTATTGTTATAATGCTAGCTGTAGCAAGGATATTACTAATACGAAATGTAAACAGGTGGTAGTGTCAATTAAAAGACAAAAAATTAGAAGCAATTAAAAGATTAAATTTGTGAAATCGATTAAAAAGATTGCTTATGAGTTTGGTATTGGAGAAACATCATTGATGACTGGAAACTGAACAAAAAGAATACTGTTCAAAAGTGCCCAAAAAGTTTTTAAATAAACAGTCTATGCTGAAGAAGCCTGTCCAGCATGCTTTAGTTGACGCAATTTCTTTGTGGTTCAGGCAACAAAGAACCTTTGGAATACCAATATCTGGCCCTACTTTGCAACACAAGGCTATCCAACTTAATAAAAAATTGAACGGTCCAGATACATTTTCTGCCAGTAAAGGCTGGCTGGAGAAACTTAGAAATCGTCACAGCATAAGATAATTAGCCATATTAGGGGAAAAATTATCTGCAGATACTGATAATGCTGCTAATTTTATCAAAAGGTGTTTTACTCTTGTTCAGTTAGAAAAATCTGTGGCCAGAACAAATATATAATGCAGATGAAACAGGATTGAATTTTGGAATGCTGCCATCAAAAACACTAGCATCAAGGAATGAAGCTTCTGCACCAGATTTAGTTCTACATGCGACACCGACATGTTAGGTACACTTTTTGTAGGCTCTGCAAAATTTGTTTTGTTTACTTTTACAATTTACACCATTCATCCTTATTGGATGTTTTTTTTGCAAGCGTTGGATTTGTGTTTTGTGCTCATAATTTACAATGACTAGGATTTTTTAAATATTTAAAGATTTTTACTGGTAGGTAGCCTACAGGCTAACCTAGTCATTAAATTAATAAGTGGTTGTTTTGAATAACCACCTGTACTGAGACTGGGCTTGTGCTGTCTTATACTTTATTTATTTGTGTTGTTTTATTTCTTATTTGTGCTGTTTTGCTCGTTTGATTCATATTTTGTTTCAGATATCTGTTGTTAGGCAGACATCTTGTTTGTTGATTTGCTGCTAGCCTGTCACTGGCTCTTTGGTGGCTCTGGTTTGTTTACATTTATTATACTAGTTTTTGAATACTCAATTTTTTTTTTGAATACCAACAAGATGTCTGACAGGAGTAAGCCCAGGCAGGTAAGACCTTCTGGTGACGTGGCATCCGAGGTTCAGCAAGATGATACTTTGTCATTGTCTGGTGATGAGGGCTGGACTGTCAGGGGTCCCTGCTCATGAGAATAAGGACTATGTGGTCCAAAATTTCCAGGGGGGCTATTGGGGGGGGGCTATTGGGAGTGCTGGGAGCTCCAGTCCTCTTTTAAGAGCTTTTTTAACCTCCAGGTCCACCATTAGGCATGCTTCAGAAGATGAGGTGAATGATTTGTAGCGTGTGTGAAAATGCCATGCCTGACCGGGATTCGAACCTGGGACCTCCGAATGAAAGGCCAAGATGCTACCACTCGTGCCATGGAGGCCAGCATTTGATTAGCTCTTTTAAGAGCTTTTGATTAACATTATCTGGCAGCATTTCAAGTGTTAGAGGGTTCCAGTAAGACCAGTAAAAAGACCTTATGTGAGGTGGTTGAGAAAGAGTTTAAGGTACTATTTACATTGGGTAGGTATGAGGCAGAGGTTTATCATAGTGTATTCAAGATTACCCCTGAGATTCTTGATAGCTTCGTGAATCAGGGTAGGTCATTCATCAATGTTTCTTTGTGCAGGGTTAGAGAATACTTAGATGTCTGGCGCTGCCAATATGGTCATATGGCCAAGAATTGTATTGGCAGTGATCTGTGCACATTGTGGAGATGAAGGGCATCAGTATGAGAGGTGCCCTGAGAGGTTTGAGGGTCCTATTTGCATTAATTGCAAGCGTTTTTGCAAGGACTATGAGCACTCTGTGAACAGCAAGGAGTGTCCGTGTTATCAGACAGCTGTCAACATGTACTGAAATTCAATAGGGTTTACATGGTTAGTTTCAGTTAGATGAATGCACAGGGTACAAACATGTTCAAGTAGAGCTTGGTGAAGTTGCTCTTCATAGGAATTTAGATGTTGTTTTATTGCAACATCCCTGCATTGTTTCTGGTGTCTGACGGGTTTCTCTCATTGAAAAAAGTTTTTCATGGTTCTAATAGTATGTCCACTGTTCTGTGCAGAAGAGAGTTAGACTGTGTTTTTTTTCAACAGTTTTCTAATGAGCATCATGTTGTCGTTCATTTGGATATTCCAAACTTGCAACTTTATGTTTAAAATTTACAGTTTCAGTATCGTGACCATGCTGATCATCATCATGAGCTCTAAGATAAGCTCCTCAGATTCTCTGGTCTGAGTCCAATCCTCATTGTTGCAGACGTTAACACTAAGTCACATTTGTGTATAGTGGTTCATAGGATGAAATTCCATAGTTAAAGAGATATATTATATTATTGAGGGCTCAATAACTATTATTGTTGACGGTAATGGGTAGTTACTGGACGCTTTCACAGGAGGCAGTCTTGGTGACTGCGAAGAGTGAAACTGTTGATATTCTAGCTCTTGGTTATGCAATATGGTTATGCCATATGGCAGGCTAGATGGGATGGGTCTACTGATGGGCGATATACGCACCATCTCTTCCCAGAAATTAGAAGCTTACAGAATGCCTCAAGGGTTTTCCCTAACAACTATGTAACTCAGTTTCTTACCGGTCACAGGGCCTTCAGGGGTAGACTGGCTGGGTTTGGCTTGGTGGATTCGGGTCTATGCCCACAGTGTGGGGTGCAGGATGATGCCTTCCATGCGATGTATGAGTGTGCCAAATATGATCTGGAGCGCACCGCAGTAATTTGTTGACTGGATAGTGTGTGGATGCTTGACATCAGTCAAAACTGGAAGGACTGGGCTGAATGGTCAGTGGTTGCAGAATTTCAGCACTATTTGGCTAGGGAACGAATTGCGGAGGGAATCTAAGGTGCTGATTAGTCTTGTTCCTGTGTACTTTTGTTTTGTTACAATTTCTTGTTAGTGTTGTTTGTACTATAACGGTTTTGGTTGTTTTGTTATTAGTTTTATTTTTGTGTTTTTGTTTTGATGTTTTTCCGCGTTTGTGTCACAAGTGAGCTCATTTTATTTTTTGGGTAGGTAGGTGATTCAGTTCTTTCAACAACTATAGTTTTCAGTCTTACTTGAGACTAGAGATGTGTTTTGTTATTTTTAGTAATCGCTACACCGATGGGAATGTCGCTTGTGACATTCCCATCGGCGGCATCTTGGGCTGAGGCAACAGAGATGTCATATGCCAAGGTTTATCAGATGACCTTTACTAAAGTCCATCAGGGCTAGGTACAGAGTGGGTGGTAGGAGTGGGAACAAGTAGGAGTGGATCAGGATGCACCCAGCCTTAAAATTAGTAAAAAGGGAATACCTGTTCTTGTCTATAGTTAACACTAGTGATGACAACAAAACCTAGGGCATTAAGATTTGAAATTATACTCATGTTAAGTACGCTAACCAAAAATCAGCATGGATGGCTGCAGACATTTTTAAAGATTGGTTTAACCACAGTTTTGTCTTGCATGTGAAAAGTTATCTACAAATAAAGAAATTACTGAAAAAAGCAGTTCTGTTATTGGACAGTGCACCCTGCCACCCATCTGAGGATGTTCTAATTTTGGGGAACATCAAGACAATTTTTTTCTACCAAATGTGACACCATTTGTCAACCTAAAGATCAGGCTGTCACAGCAGCAATATAAAAACATTATAAACAAAAGATGTTATCTCATATTCTAGCATCAGAGCTTCAAGTTACATCCACATTAAAGGCATTGACCATAAAACATGCATGTTGACAAAATCCTACGATTCTATCAATAAAACAATCAATAAATCATTACAAAAATATGGCCAGAAATTCGATAAGTTAACAATCAGAAAATTTTTTGCACCATGCCATCGAATGAGGAGTTTTGTGTTTTATTAGAAAATATACTGGGATATAAACATTTAAAGGAAAACAAAGTGCTATACTGGTTAGAATCAGATTCAAGGGAATCAACATTTAAAATTTATGATGATGATGAGATTGTATAAGTTGTGACAGAATAAATTAATGAAATCTCTAGTGACGAAGATGAACCGATTGATGAAAATGAGAAAAATTAGCTGCAACGAAGGGACTGTATTTCTCACAAACACTCTAACATTTAAAACAACAAAACGCTGTTTCTTCCCTTGAGTTAATGGTAGTACGAAACTGGCGTGATCATGCTGCTGGACCATGTTACTCAATAAGACAAAAGAAGGTGACAAACATTTTGGTTAAAAAATCAAACTATGTTTATGTGAGTCGATGCAAGAGTGTTTGGTAACTATTGATTTTATTATAATAAATATAGTAAAATAAAACAATAAATAATAATATTGTTATAATAATTTTTAATTTGTGGCTTATTCTTATTCTGCTACCAATTTGACATTAATATGTCAAATTTAGCAGAATACTCTAATAATAATAATTTTAAAGCCTAATTATTAATAATTTTTGTTGCCTGTATTCAAGAACAAAACTTAAGATTTCTGTAAACCATGGATTCTGTTATCAGAGCCGACAACAACCCCCCTCCACCATTACCTCGGTTGAGAGAGGCCCTACTGCATTTGAATTTATCAATGCAAATTATCAATTTATTACACCACAATTATTTGAATAACCTTAACGTTCAACCAATAATCCCATATTGTTTGGCTTTTATTAACAATCACACCATTTGTTGTCACTTAACAAAATAACAAGTTACATAGAAAATAAAATGACACAAATATAATTATCCTAACACATCACCACTGGTCAAATGGCCAAACCTACATTCTTCCATAAAACCAACATCACATAATAAATAACAAACAATAATTTTGTAAGATATACCAATACAATAAGTAAAATATATCACATACATGAAAATGTACTCAACATTTATCATCAGTGATTGGTGCCAAAATGTAACGTACCTGAGAAAGATACATTCATTTTTGTATACTCTGTCTCTTTCTTAATATTTCAGTAGTAAAAAACCAGTCAGCTGACAGACTCAATTTTATGGCCAACTATGTTCACGGATTGGGCTGCAGTACCCATCAGAATAATCATTCTAACCAGACAGTTTACCCACCCAGAAAGTAGTGACTTTCACACTACTGCAGTCCAGCAGCTACATAAAGAGCATCCTACACAAACAGCATAGTGACTTTCACACTACTGCAGTCCAGCAGCTACATAAAGAGCATCCTACACAAACAGCATAGAATATCATCAATGGAGAGACAAAGAAATCATCCTGGAAAGAAGAAAAAAGGAAGTTATGTGCTAAAGACAGAGGAGCTGGGTAAACCACAGCTGCTCACCTTGACTGACTCTGGCTGGTACATGGTGAACCAAAACAGATCTTTTATGAATCACTTTTGGTTAAGACTCAAAGGCCAGCCCATCTGTTCCTTAGATCTGTAGTAAACAGTTCCTTTCAGAATCAACGAATTAAGGCTAATGATGCCTCCTGTCACTATTAGTTGATAATACAATAAAATATTTTTCTTTATAATAAATTATTTATAATTAAAACAGTCAATAGAAACAACTGGAAGCAAGACAAAACTGTCTGCAACACAATAACAGTAAGCACTAAAAACTGTTTGGTGTTTTAAGTTAATATTAAAGGACATTGTTTTTTTTTTCATCATATGTAATAATAGTTTGCCTCTGTAACTGAAATAGTAAAGATTTTGGCTGAAATACACAGCACACCAGATTAGTCTAGTGGTTAAACTCATCAATGCAAAATCAGTTGATTTTTGAATTCGAGAGTTCTAAGGTTTGGATCCTTGTAAAGGCAGTTGCTTTTATATGGATTTGAATACTAGAATGCTTTGTGGGTACTGGTGTTCTTTGGTGGCTGGGTTTCAATTATGTGGTGGGCACATTTCTCAGAAGAGGTCGGCCTAAGCCTGTTCAAGGTTTCATATTTACCAATACATGTTATGCTGTGCACACATGCCTTGGCATCTCTACAGAGTACTGTTGATGTCATGTCACTGTGCTGTTACTCTGTAACCACATATATAAACAGATAAATATCAAATATAATATAGCACTTTTTTTTAGATTTTATAATAGCTATATCACATTATGTTAACCTGAAAATCTCACACAAGTTCTTTGGAACCTTAGATTTCTTTTAAATAATATAATGTATTAGAAAAAAAATTGTCCAGCAATTATGTTAAATATCTTTACATCTCATATCTTAAATAACCAAATGTTATTTTAATAATTCATACCACATATTATTACAGAAAATATACTGTAAAACTGTATTGTGAATACTGATACTGATGAATCTAATTACAATTTATTTCAAATTTACATAGTACATGAATAATGCCCGTTTCAAACTATTTCTGAAGGCCAACACTTACTTTGGCAAATAAAACTACAAAATTTCTTTATCAATATAAAGTGTAATAGTACAGGAATTCTTTGATCATAACCAAATAAATATGCAGTTTAGAATTAGATATCAGGAAATATCATTATAACATTATATGCCCAAGAAAACAGCCTGCCACTTAATAATTTACTTGTGTTGTAGGCCTATAAAACCTGGATACTTTCATTGTAAACTTGGAAGATATAACAGAATTCTACCCTCCATCTATTTAAATGGGATTCACAGGATAATAAATACATTCTTTCCTATTCATTTCACAGGCGATAAACTATTAGCATGCAAGTAAATATTTTTCATATGAGAAGCCTTTTATCTGTTACAAGAGGTAACTTTTCCATTGTCCATGACGGTTGGGTGTAGAGAACACACAAAGGAATTGATATTTAATGTTGTGAATATTCAATTTGTTTTTTTATGTTTCTTAAATCACACAGATTGAAACTATTTACTTAACTAGATCAGGACTACTACTGCTGTTGCTTTGAAAAGTGGTTCAGTTGAAGTTATTGCTGACAGTTTTTTTTAAGTTGGGATGGCTTTTTTTAATAGTAAATTGCATTTTTTAACAGTAAAACAGTAAGGATAACTGTTATAATTAAAAACAATATTACGACGAGGAACACAATTACATAATATACAACTAATAAGTAATGTACTACTTTCTTCTAAAATGGTCAAAATAAACACAAACTGATTGAAAACTTCATTCTGCAATTTTTATTTATTCACAAAAATGATAACATGCTTCATGAAAATCAGCTGATAGAAGTAGTTCATTGCATGAGATTCCTACATGGCTAGCAACCAAGTAGAGAGTGATATACAACTAAAGTTGCAAAGAACAGAGAAAGATGCATGAACATCTGGAATTACTGGATAGGTATTGAACACGTCAAATACTGCTTAACTGTCAGGCAAGCGTGTAGTATCACTAAAACGCTTAATCATTGTAAAACAGGATATGACATGATGGCCACGAGCATGATATACTGTTCAATTTATAAAATAATGTTTTGTGGATAAAAATGTTGACATGGATTCATTTGGGAAGGCATACTGGTATTATACATGTAAACACAGTGAATGTTCAGAAGGCACGTCAAAATGAATTGCTTGTTAAATCAATCAGCACAAATCACCATGTCTGGGTTACTCAGAAATTTCCATATTTAATTCTATTGTATGAGGTGATTATTAGTTAATTTTTCTTTAACATTAAGTTGCTATTATAATGGCAAAAACATCTACAATGGAAAATTACATTTATGAATATAATTCTGATAATTTGACACATAAAAGAACAAGAGCTGTTAAAGGGGGATGACAAAAAATGTAATACAATATACCCTGTATAATGTAAACAATATGTATTTAAACACATAATTACACTTTTTTTAAATTTCATTACAATAGTCAGGCTAAACTGTCCAATGGTTTTGATATAATCGATAAATTTTCACTTGTTCAAAAAAAAAATGTTATAATTTGCTGCGCTCATCACTAACTAAAGAAATGTTGGCATACACATTTTAAATTTCGGTAAAAAAAAAAATTGGTAAATATACATTGCAATTATGTCAGAATCTTGCAGACGTCCAAATAGTTTGGTTGGGGATACTTTAGGGCATCTAGGTAGAGTGTATTTAGTTTAGTTTCTAGAAATATATAATAAATCAACAAAATGTTTTTCGTATCAGTACTTACGCATTTAAACAAGCAATTTTAATAACATCACGTATAACCAAATTATGCTTAAATAACAGATGCTGTAAAAATAGATTTCTTTGTTTAAATAGTACAAACTCTTCTTCGCACAACAAACAACTACTAGATTTAATGTTTGCATCACTTAACACAAAATTATAAGATTCTTCTTTGACAGACGGAAAACTAAGTGGCCCAAACATATTAGTCACTTGGCAATATATGAATAACTTATATAAACTGACTGGAAATTATATCAACAACACAAAATAACCTTAAATGGTGTAACAGACGGCAACAATATATCGATTACAACGAGCTTCGATCAATTAATTCCATCCATTACTCTTTACAATCGACACGCACTGTATGTGAAAGGATTGAACAACGATGTTTACGTTTTTATTAATATTAAATTGAACAAAATGTAACTATAAACAAGGGAGTTCAGAAGTCATAATTTTTTCTTAAATATTAGCAAAACCCAACATTGATAAAATTTAATTGTTTTTTTTTGTTCTGAAATCTTTCTTTCTCCCGTTTAGCCTCCGGTAACTACCGTTCAGATAATACCCCAGTGGATGATATGTATGAGTATAAATGAAGTGTAAGTCTTGTACATTCTCAGTTCGACCATTCCTGAGATGTGTGGTTAATTGAAAACCCAACCACCAAAAAACACCGATATCCACGATCTCGTATTTAAATCCGTGTAAAAATAACTGGCTTAGTAGGACTTGAACGCTGGAACTAATTACTTCCAAATCAGCTGATTCGGGATGACGCGTCCCGGTGGGACGCGTAATCCGGTGGGTTTATTGTTCTGAAATCAGCATCTTTTTTAGTTACTTCCAGTCCCTGCGATGAACAAAGTGAAAGGTCATTTGTAGAACTGAAACATCTATGTTTACGGTGGGCTTGGGATGCCACCAGATGTATAACATATGGTTGGGAAAAGCTATTAGAAGCCAGTAACATGTTACTTTCATCATGTTAGAAGCAACCTCACTTCTCAAATCAGCTACAACCTTTTTGGTTATGGGATTAATATACACGCAATAGTATAGTATTTTATCATCTGTTTAACTTTTTATTACTGGTATGTGCTCCCTGAGAACCTTCCTATTGTACAATTCTTTTCTCTTCTTCAGCGGATTGTGACTAGGAAAAACGGGTTCATATCTTTCTGGCAATTGTTGATTTAGGTCTACGTAGTGAATTTCTTGTCATAATTCTTTCTTTTTTTTCTAGATTACCAAGCCCCTAGAACTATTCATCAATATTTATATAATTATATTTTTCATTTTTCCTTTTAATTTCACTTTTCTTATTTTCATTTTGTAATAACTTTTCATTAGGACATCAAAAACTATTAGGATAAAAATTTTGTTGTTAATGATTAGTTTGGTGGGGCAGAGTATTGAATATGATAAATACATTTTTTTGCAGTTATCAGTTAATGACATGACATCTCTGATAAATTTAATGCAGAATGTTATAGTGTTGTAGACACTATATTAATCGCATTGCACAAAATGACTGTTCAGAAGGCTGTATTATTTCTGAATTTGATGAACATGAGATAAAAGTGACATAAGTATTAAAAATCACTTTTACAGTAAAGTTTGCTGTAAGTGAACCAAGTCTGCCAACAAAAACTGTTAAAATTGCTGCTCACAAAAAAATTACAATTTCAAGTTTTCAATTGTATGTGGTCCGATTCAAAATTATTGCAATAATTCTCTACAAACTTGAAAAAAATATTTTCCCAAGCTGTCTGTTACCCACTGCTGAAACCCCAAAACCTTTAAACTATAAAAACAAAATAAAATACAAAATCAAATTGGCCAAAACTAGTAGCTTGCATCAATAAAGAGTTCAAAATCTTTGTAGAACTTCCTTTTTATACAGCATTATTTACATCAGATATAAAGAATATAAGAACATCCTATCAACAGAAAGATATAGCATACTTATTTTTGAGATCTGACGTCAAGAGAGAAAGAACCATAATGTAAAATCAGACCACCCATTTTAAAAATATTGCTTATCTTCAGTAAAAATTCTCAAGCAAATAATTCAACTTTGTTAAATGTAACAGTGTATAAAATTCACATACCAAACAAATCTGAAAAATAGTTTAAAACCTCATACTTTACTGATATTACATGTTTGCAAGGTATATTTATATTGTGGGGAAAATGCTGGTAGATTGGATTATCTAAGAAAGAAAAAAATTCCTCTGACCAATTAAAGCAGTGAATAGGTACTATTAAATAGTGTAAGCCACTATTTAACTCTAACTGGAATATGATATACTATAATACCTGGAATACTTCTATTGAAGCAGCTGAAATATTAAGACAGTGTGGCTTAGCATTAAAAAAAATTAAATTGCCATCCTAGCCTTAAACTACTATCTTCCGAAAAATCTTCAGGAGAAAATTTATAAGAATTTAGCTAACATAGCTGAACAGAAAGAAGCTACTATTCTTTATTCGTTAATGCACCACTCTCAAGGCAAGGTTGTTATAACCAAGTCTGAAATGATTGCTTTATACAGTAATAAATAAAAGGGAAATAGGCAGAGTTGATGAAAAGTCTAACAAGTATTGATCAGGTTGTTAAACAATAAGGTGGCCAATGATAGGATTCTTCTGACATTTGTTTTCTTAATTACAATTTAAAACATCACTCATATTCTAGAAAAAATAAATAAATTGGAAAGATTAAATTTCATGAATATACTTGCCAATCAATAAGTGAAACCAGATGTGTTTAGAACATGCTTATCATGAGAACACTGATGTTCTCCTGGGAAAGCTATAAAAAAAATATTGATTCTAAAGAAGATGCTGGTGATAGACTGGATAGGTAAAAACCTCTACTGATCCAAAAAAGAAGGAAGATTTATCTCTATGCTACATATAAAAAAGTAGTTTGTCCAGAGTTCAGTAAAGATATACATTGAGAACAAGAATGAAACCTAGGAGTTTAAGCCGCTGTATAAATTCTGTTAGTTATATGTAAAAAGAATTATAAACTACTTTTTTCAAAATTTCATTTATTTAATTTAAAATCCAAAAAAATTATATTTAAGAATGATTTTTTTGTTGTACCTATCTACATTTTGTTACAAAATTTTTCAATTTTTTCAGTGTATAAAAACATATAACAATTTTCAATGTTCTAAGACCTAATAAATTCATAAATAGCTAGAAATATTTTATATATTTTATTATAATAATATGGAGACAATGAAAAAGTACAGATGGATGTCCATTGGTCACCTTATCAAAATGAGTATAAATACGTTAACTAAGCAAATCTTTGATTTCTTCTGTAATAAGAAAACAGAAACATAAAGTGGATTAAAGAAGTTGAAAAGATTAAAAATAAAAAATATAAATAACCACATTAAAAATAGAGATACTTTTAAAACCAAAATTATAGTGATAGTAGATTTCCAAAAACAAAGACCAGGAAAGAAAATCTAAAAATGAAATGGAAGAATGGAAAGAGCATTAAACAAAGAGAATGAAGAGTTACTGAGAAGAAAGAAAACAAAAAGAAAGAAGCAAAGGTAGTTGGTATGTGGTCCTGAAGTGGCTAAAACTGAAAATAAAGATAATAGAAAAAACTAAAACTATATAAGACTTTGTATGCTGATTTAAGTATTTCCTTATTGTAGGTTTAAGTAATGTTTTCAGTGATATTATTAGCATATAAATATTTATACACTATTAATATCCCACTAAAAAAAAAAACAAAAAAAAAAAACAGAACTAATGATAAAATCTGTGTGGAATTTATAAAATGCAATGTAATGATTGTGATGGTAATTAAATAAGAAAAATGAATAGACAAATAGTCTTGCACTACGGCCTGCAATGTCACAGGAACATATCGGCGCTCCAACCAATAGAGGATAGAACTCCAACACAAAGAAGGAAATGCCACCTTCATGTCAACAAAAATTGCCAAACACATCTACAGCCAGCGCCTTCCACTTCGGCAAGTGTATTCAAGATGCAATCCTCGGTGCCACCCCATTCATGAAGCCATATTGGCTCGACTCAAAAGACAGCTCACATCGATGCGTTCCCAGAGCCGCTCCACAACCAGCCCACCAAGCAACCTGCCGATAACCATCAAGAGGCCGACGGGCCGACCGAACCAGAATCCCTTCCCGGCCCCAAGAGCACCCTCACTAAAGCCACCCCCCAACAAGCGGAAAGAAACCCCAATCAAAGCACCCCGTGAACCGCCCACCAAGAAGCTCTCCCATGACAGGCAGCAGACGACAGAAGACATCCGGGTCAAGCCAGCCAACACCTGGCCCTCCCCCTAGCGCCATTCGCGAAAACACTCGGTCCACAATCACGGGATCCACAGCCCACACGCCTGGGAAAGCGCCCCATCCGCCCCGACGTCGACCACCACCTCATCCCCCCAAACATCCGGAAACAGAGTATCCAGGAACGCCCGGCAAGTCGCCACTGACGTCAACGTGTGGTCCCGACCACCAAACCCGCACCGAACACCGGACAGCACGTGCAATGGCTTGGGGCCGTAACATGATTTCGTGAGCTGCCAGGGGTTGTGCTGCAACTCGCGCATGGAGTTTTGCCGAAAACGAGTGTGGTTTCCTTGACGGCATGTACGTATTCACTCCGGACGCGCCGGTAGATACGTAGCACCTCAGCGCGCACGTCAAAAACGATATCCCCGTTAGGAGGCTACGCTTGGGCTTACTACGATCTACCATTGCGCCCAGCACGCTCAGGTCAGAGAACCACCACCTTTTTCCGGGCCGCCGTCTGCGATCAACAGACGGCCTCCCAAAAGCGGAGGTCATGACGGCTCCAGGCACTCTCTGATCAGCGGACTGACCACGACTCAAGGGTCCGTCCATTAGCCTTAGCCGCCGTAGGACCCTATCGCAGCCAGTCTTGATGGCCCAGCTGAATTTTTCAGTCATCAATTCTACCTGCTCACTATGCTCCATGCGTCATTCCAACCTCTGTAAGGCAGCCCCCAAGCCCAAACCTATGCACGCACCGTCCAGCCCTCTGCGCGGGCCAGGCGGTCGTGACCACACGCCAACATCCGTGGTGACCCACCATGCGCTCCCGGACAATCTGTCTCCAGACGCTCCGGAGGATGAAGCAGTAGTCTGGGCCAGGGCGAGCGAAACACCGTCCCCGGCGCGTGGGAAGCGGATCTTGTGATTGCAAACAGAGTGCCTTCCCGAATGGCACCGAGAAAGGACCGAGCACTGACCAACGTGACCCGGACCCCCTCCACCACCAGCGTCCATCACAAAAGAGCCGCCCGGCAGGCAGCCCTCGGGGCGCCCCAGCCGTGGCTGCTATCCGACTTGACGAAAAGTGGCTTTCGTAAGGGTGCTCCCAAAACCAAGAAAGGACTCTAGTTAGGTCAACAGTCATTAGTCCATCAGCCTCCAGATGACCATCGACAAGCCGCCAGAGGCTGACCGTGGAACGGCTCCGGGAATGCATCGACACGAACCATCCTCCAAATCGAGACCAACATGGCCTCATGAAATGGTTAGCACTGGGAATTGCATCTCAAAAGCTCTTGGCGAGGTCGAAGTTGCCTACTGCAAAAATGTTTGGCAATCTTTTCTGACATAGAGGCACTTCATTTCTGCAGTATTGATCTGATATAAGCAACTTCTGATTGAAAATTTTTATTAAGAAATGTACATTTATCATTAGATTTCATTACATGGCTAGTCCTAAAGTTTTGTTTTCTTTACGACTAACTTTTGGTATTCTTAATCCATTCATTATGCTTCCAATCAGTAAATTTCAAACAACTTTCAAGTTTTTCAGTAACTGATTAATTTCCATACCTTTTATTAATAGTCATAGGAATAAAATAATGATATAAGAATTTGAATTTTACCTTCACTTTGGAACATTACTCCAAATGATGATGCGAATTTAATAAGAAAAGGAAGATTTTCTTATTTGTATAATATAAGCAGGAGGATATAAAATTAGAGCATCCGACAAATCTTATAAGCTATTTCAAAGCAGTATATATACCTATCTTACTCCATGGAAGTGTTAGACATTATTTTAAGAATACAATGAATGAAAAGAAATTTTTAAACAAGGCACTGGCTGCACTCATTTCAACAATAAAAGGAATATAACAAAGTATGTGCAGGATTGAATAACTTTAACCCCATTAGAAACTTGTTCAATATAAAGATAGTTATAGATTGGACAGAGTATTGTTATCTTTGAATTTCTAAGTCTTTTAAGCCTCATAATCAACGTACTGTGGATATCCTATGTAAAACGGGCAGAACAACAATAAAACAGCATAAAATACAGAAAATGTTACCCAATATTATTTAGAATAAATGAACATTACTGCTGAATATTACATCTAGTACCTACAACCACGACTATGACTGTATTATAATAATAATAATATAAATATATTATGGAATGAAAATAACCTGTTTTATCACTAAAATATTGCCTTTTTATCTATTCTGATCTCTTGTCCAAATATATAAGTTGGTTTAACTTTTTGTACAGAATGAAATTGATTGAAATACAGATTGTGTATTGGGTAATATCTTTTTCTATTATTGTGAACCATTTCACAAGATTCTTGGATTAATCTTTTATTCATCACATTAACATTGCACATGGCAATCAATTTTCAATGAATTTTAACCTGGTATCACTTTTTAAAGTCAAAAAATGTACACATTTTTTTGGCAATTAACATTGTATCAGCAATGTCAATTGTCTTATTCTCTTTAATACTCTATAGGGTAATACACTAAGCGGTAGAATATAGCAAATAATGTAAATCTGTCAAACTTAATATTAATTATCTCGATATCCCAGCATCTACTTTCACCCTCCCAAGAAAAAAGTATTGAATGGTCCGTAATCTTTTTTAAGTAACCTTCCACGTATTTAAATTCTTGATCTTTTACTTCTACTATGCACAAAATTATTTTTCATTATTTTGATGCTTTCCAAGTTTATTTTCAGACCTAACTTGATACCCTCTGTGAAACTACTTTTGTTATTTATTTATTTATGGGAAGATTTTTCTCACTCTTGTGATTAAGGTTGGTCAATTCATTAACATGCTAATAAAATTAACAATACTAATTAGTAGCAACATTTATAAATTTTTAACTTTTGCAGGACATCTTTTTTAAATATCTTTTGTGGTAGATAAATCCAATACAAATCTTAGATCTTGAACAATTGGTTTCATATCTTTTATTCAATCTTCACATGATAATGATTTTTTTTTTGTCACGTTATAAAACTTAAATTTTGTAGTTTCATACTATGAATAAAATTTTTACGATGAAATTTTGCCACAAATGTTATAAGGGAAGAAAAACATATCATAGGAACTTTTAAAATGAAGTTTTAAAGGAAGTAAATAATAATTGACAATAAGTATATTTCCTGTTCAGGAAATATTCCCCAATCCCATAAGGGGGGACATTTAAGAAGACAATTTGTTTTCTAAACAAAATAAATCCAATTGATAATCTGAGTAATTTTAGAAAGTTCATGGTAGCAGTAAAAAATACATTTTTTTTTTTTTTTTTTTTTTAGAAAAAAATAAAATAAAAAATCAACTTACAAAAAAGATACCTGTACATTGAGGAAATATATTATACGAAATGGTTTGATGTTACTGTCATACATGTTACTCTAAAATTTAAAGAAGAACAAGATAGCAGGATTCCCAGTTTTGGGGCTTATCTGCAATAGCCAGTGTCAACACAGCAGAGTTATATGCAATTCAGCAAGCTCTTCATTAAGTATTACATTGCAACGGAGAAAGTGCTTCTCTAGTCCGATTCCTTAAGTGCAATCACTGCTTTAAGGAGTGGCTCCACGTATGATGCACTTGTTCTGGATATATGGGCAGCATTTAAAAACCGTAAAGATAACTGCAAACAATGCATCTTGATATGGACACCTGACCGCGTCGGTATTCCAGGTAATGAACCACCAGCTGATAAAGCAGCCAACCCTAATCAATACAAAGAAGCGATGGGAACGGAACGGAACGCAAAAGTGGCGGGAGTTTCACAAATTCTCCCTTCGAATCGCAGAGCGTGGACAGTGTCCCTTGCTGCTTTATATTTCTGTTAATCGGGCGTGTTTTAAGAGTTTATTTTTTAATGTCGGGTCTAAGTTTCAAGTTTTGTTATATTTTATGGACGGATTTGTGAATAGCGTTCCATATCCGTTTGGACCAGCATTCTCAAACTCATTTCTGGGTCCAACCGCGGGAACCCACCGGGTTGGTCTAGTGGTGAACGCGTCTTCCCAAATCAGCTGATTTGGAAACCGTGAGTTCCAGCGTTCAAGTCCTGGTAAAGGCATTTACTTTAATTCGGACTTGAATACTAGATCGTGGATACCGGTGTTTTTCGTGGTTGGGTTTCAATTAACCACACATCTCAGGAACGGTCGAACTGAGACTGTACAAGACTACACTTCATTTACACTCATACATATCATCCTCATTCATCCTCTGAAGAATTATCTAAATGGTAGTTACCGGAGGCTAAACAAGAAAAGAGAAAGGTCCGACCGCGGGAGACTTTTAAAACTGTTAGGCTTTTAAAACCTGTGCTCCCGACGTAATTTCCTTTCAGACCGTCCGCTGAAGTCCTTTTGGTGCTAACGCTTCATAGGCTAGCAGGAATACGCCACAACGGGGCCCTAATTGTTTGGAGGGAGCTGCCCCCTTCTCCGGAGGGAGCAGCAATTGCTGATTTAATTTAATTAATTGTATGTATTGAAATATTTTAAGGTACGGATAAAGGAGATCTTCATCTACTTCTCTACCCTTCACGTTGCTTCTCTGCTGGGCTATTTTTCCGGATTCCAGTTCGTGACGGCGGGTCGCGTAGGGGGTCTTCTTTCTTCTTTTTCTTCTTCAGATGACCTCTTCGTCCTTCTTTGGCCTACACTTTCCGAGACTCGGCAGTAATCAAAATTACATGCCATTAACCTTGCTGTTCCCGTGGCCCTGAAGGGCTGAACGGGGGAAAGTGCAGGTTTCTTCTTTCTTCGTTCTTCTATGCTGTTGATGGCTGCTGGACTCGTTCCCTCTTCTTCGTTCTTGAAAGGAAAGGAAAAAGGGGAATTTACAATTTGGGTAAAACATGATTCGCGATCACGGTTTGAGAGCGGCGATCGCCTTTTGTCGAAGAAATAAGAGCGGATTAGTCAAACACATCAAATAATTAATCTTTCAGACACACGTGTGTCCGGGAAGGGTTTGGGGGGACCGCGTGGCCGCAATGAAGAAACCAGTGTTGTGGTGGTTGTCGTGGGTGTGATATCTGAAACAGAAAACAGAACACACACACGGACAAAAAAAGGAAGGTTTTTATTATTTTATTTTTGGGATAAGTAGGATAATTTGAAATGGAAAGGGATTTGTCCTTCTTCTGCCGGTGGGCGCCATCCATATATATTTCTGATATTAATATAAATAAAATATTAATTATCAAGCTATTTAATATATATATATATATATATATATATATATATATATATATATAGGATAAGGGGGGTATCTCTCACGCGAACAAAAACCCGCATTCCCGACGCTAAACGGCGTTTGTTCGACTTTTCTGTCGGCATTGTGGCAAGGCTCCAATTTTTCAGAATTGTCTCGGTACGGTAGTTCTCGATCTGAAAAATAAAAGAAAATTTTTGAATGGATACTTACCGCCTTTCATGGTCTCTCAGCGAGACGGTACAGCTCGTTGTTTCAAACTACAATTTACACAAAAAAATGTTCACTCGCGAGACCGGAAATTTTTCTAACGCGTTATTCCGGTAGGTAGCTCACGAGATACAGCGGCGTGAGGCCGCTTCCTTATACCTTGAGGAGTTGGGTCCTCCCGGCAGATGTCCCGAAGATGATCGTGTTTGGACACAGCCGCTCTCCCGAACAGTCTGCGCCACCCCCACTTCGGTCACGGTTAGTAATCTCACGTCGCATCGGAGAGTGGCGTTTCTGACGAACCACGGAGCTCCAAACAACGCTACATTTTGGACGGCTTCAATCTTCTTTTGAAGCGTGGAGCTCAACAATGCCCCCCATGCCGGGTAAGCATATGTCAGAATCGGCAGTACGTACAACCGAAAAATGAGTAATTTAGTTGCCAGTGGGTATGGGCTGGCACTGTTCGATCTGCGTATAGTGAGACCCTGGCAGCCTTAGCTTTCCGGGTCACATAGTTAACATGTTCCCCGAAGGTAAGCCGCCTGTCCAAGAATAATCCCAGGTACAACTGTTTTCACAAAAGGGATTTTTTCCTGAGATTTCCAACTGCCTGGCTGGTGCGCTTGTCTTGTATGTGAACATCATGGCCACCGATTTTTTACCGTTGACCCTGATTCTCCACATTTCGAGCCACGGCTCCACTAAGTCAAATTGCCTTTGGAGCCTCTGGACCGCGTAATCCACATTTGCGGATTCGTAAAAGTATGCCGTGCCATCTGCATAGAGGGCCGTTTTAAGCCCTTCCGCCAGCAGCAAATCGTTTATTTACAAATTGTACAGGAAAGGAGAAAGCACTGCTCCTTGGGGAACTCCAGCGGCTATTTCAAATATTTATACTTTTATAAACCAGCGTTTATATTATTTGTATTTGTCAGTAAGTATTTATAGCGACAAATACTTTTTATTGTCACTTTTTCTCATAATTAGAGGTTTTAAAGGTTAATTGGAGATACGAGATAGAAACTACGAAAACACCCGCAACCTATATTCCTTTATTCGCATCCAAAAACTATGCTATTTAAATTCTTTCCAGTTAAAACTATTTTCTTTTTTCTAGCCGACTCCCAGACGATTGTAACCGAATTACAGTTATTTGCTTGGAACAGGCCCTGAGAATCGCTTCTGTCACCCGCTTCACAAGGGAGTATTGCTCCCTAATACCTGGTTTTCTGCTCGTTTCGGATCGAAATGGAGTGCATCAAGGAAGAGGCACCGGGGATTGACCAGCTTGACCAGGACATATTCTACCATCTGCCAATACGGCTTCATGAAAGGGGTTGGCACCGAGGATTGCGAGTATATGGAGAGATCGATGTTAGATACAGTACCAGATGATAAAACATGAATTAGTGTGATCCATTATTCAGTAGACAAAAGTCTAAGTCTTGCCTCATTCTGTTTATCATATTTCCTCGAGTAGAGTAGAAAGTTGAGCCCCAGGAAATATGGTGGGCATTGAAGTCTCCTACTATTAATGATAGAGAGTGTATTTGCGTGTGGAGATTGCAGATATGTAGAGCACTGAACTCAATGTTCGGTGAGAGATACAAATTGCAGATGCAATTTGAAGGCGATAGAGACATTTACTGCAACAGCAGGAATGAGTGCAGTTAGTTGAATCCTTGTAGCCGAAACCCCATTCTTCATGAAAATAGACACTCCACTATTCTCTCTCACAGAAGTACCCTCTAAGTATTATTGGGTTATGTTGTAGAAGATGAGTTTCTTGGAAACACATGATTAGTGGATCATGGGCGTGCGCCAGTACTTTAATATCTTCAATGCGGGACCGAAGACCTTTAACATTCCACTGAATATGTTCATAAGTGTGAAAAAATAAATTCAGAAAACTATATAAAAATTAGTTGTACGTGATTCGGTTTTTATTTTTTATTTTAAAGAACTCCGATGCGCTGGGGTCGGGTGGTTCTTCAACCACATCTTCCAGTATAGAGGTGATGGTGGAGGAGATTTATTAGAATGGGATGCCGCAGATGACATCCCAGAGGGAATTGTTATGTGGGTTCCCTTAACGGGGAGCTTATTAGGTGGCTTACTGCCAGCTGTGATAATCCCTGTCCGTACCTGTAAAACTTTGGGAACAGGAACTTTCATAGAGATCAGTCATTTAGATTCACTAACTGCAACCAAAGACTTTTTGTTCGTCTTTGTCAGTTCTGAAATTGTGGCTGTTGAAGCAATAGGAAAGTGAAGCAACTTGATCAGATAACACCAGAACAAGATTTTTTAGCTCACTGCAGGATCCGCATAGCTGATTACATAAACTTGTAGGAGTGGGACTGGAAGGTTAAACGTCAGTATAAGAGAAGGTGTTGATTCTTCCATTCCCGTTCTGCCTTTTCATTATACGCTTCACTTCTGTAATATCTCGAGCACGAAGTTCATCAGCAATTTCGTTTATATATATTTCCAGAAGGTCTCGGCAAAAAATTACTCCACGGCTGGTATTTATGGTCTTGTGGCATGTCGCATTTATGTTTATGCCGCCATATTGCTGAGACGTAACAGGGAGCGACTCTGCTCATGTTTCTATAAGAATATTTCCGTTTCGTAGTTTTCTGATTTTCTTCGGAAAACCAATAGAACCGGTGACACATTCGTTAATCAGGACAGGTGACCTGAGATGACTCCCGCACCGCATCCTCAAGGTGGTTCGTCCAATACGGCGTGAAGCTGCTTCCTTATACCTTGAGGAGTTGGGTCCTCTCGGCAGATGTCCCGAAGATGATCGTGTTTGGACACAGCCGCTCTCCCGAACAGTCTGCGCTACCCCCACTTCGGTCACGGTTGTAATCTCACGTCGCATCGGAGAGTGGCGTTTCTGACGAACCACGGAGCTCCAAACAACGCTACATTTTGGACGGCTTCAATCTTCTTTTGAAGCGTGGAGCTCAACAATGCCCCCCATGCCGGGTAAGCATATGTCAGAATCGGCAGTCGTACAGCCGAAAAATGAGTAATTTAGTTGCCAGTGGGTATGGGCTGGCACTGTTCGGTCTGCGTATAGTGAGACCCTAGCAGCCACATCACGGCCACCAATTTTTTACCGTTAACCCTGATTCTCCACATTTCGAGCCACGGCTCCACTAAGTCCAATTGCCTTTGGAGCATCTGGACCGCGTAATCCACATTTGCGGATTCGTAAAAGTATGCCGTGTCGTCTGCATAGAGGGCCGTTTTTACCCCTTACGCCAGCGGCAAATCGTTTATATACAAAGTGTACAGGAAAGGAGAAAGCACTGCTCCTTGGGGAACTCCAGCGGCTATTTCAAATATTTATATTTTTATAAACCAGCGTTTATATTATTTGTATTTGACGCTAAGTATTTATAGCGACAAATACTTTTTATTGTCACTTTTTCTCATAGTTAGAGGTTTTAAAGGTTAATTGGAGATAAGAGATAGAAACTACGAAAACAACCGCAACCTATATTCCGTTATTCGCATCCAAAAATTATGCTATTTAAATTCTTTCCAGTTAAAACTATTTTCTTTTTTCTAGCCGACTCCCAGACGATTGTAACCGAATTACAGTTATTTGCTTGGAACAGGCCCTGAGAATCGCTTCTGTCACCCGCTTCACAAGGGAGTATTGCTCCCTAATACCTGGTTTTCTGCTCGCTTCGGATCGAAATGGAGTGCATCAAGGAAGAGTCACCGGGGATTGACCAACTTGACCAGGACATATTCTACCATCTGCCAATACGGCTTCATGAAAGGGGTTGGCACTGAGGATTACGAATATATGGAGAGATCGATGTTAGATACAGTACCAGATGATAAAACATGAATGCAATTTGAAGGCGATAGAGACATTTACTGCAACAGCAGGAATGAGTGCAGTTAGTTGAATCCTTGTAGCCGAAACCCCATTCTTCATGAAAATAGACACTCCACTATTCTCTCTCACAGAAGTACCCTCTAAGTATTATTGGGTTATGTTGTAGAAGATGAGTTTCTTGGAAACACATGATTAGTGGATCATGGGCGTGCGCCAGTACTTTAATATCTTCAATGCGGGACCGAAGACCTTTAACATTCCACTGAATATGTTCATAAGTGTGAAAAAATAAATTCAGAAAACTATATAAAAATTAGTTGTACGTGATTCGTTTTTTATTTTTTTTATTTTTTATTTTAAAGAACTCCGATGCCCTGGGGTCGGGTGGTTCTTCAACCACATCCTCCAGTATATGAAGTGATGGTGGAGGAGATTTATTAGGATGGGATGCCGCAGATGACATCCCAGAGGGAATTGTTATTTGGGTTCCCTTAACGGGGAGCTTATTAGGTGGCTTACTGCCAGCTGTGATAATCCCTGTCCGTACCTGTAAAACTTTGGGAACAGGAACTTTCATAGAGATCAGTCATTTAAATTCACTAACTGCAACCAAAGACTTTTTGTTCGTCTTTGTCAGTTCTGAAATTGTGGCTGTTGAAGCAATAGGCAAGTGAAGCAACTTGATCAGATAACACCAGAACAAGATTTTTTAGCTCACTGCAGGATCCGCATAACTGATTACATAAACTTGTAGGAGTGGGACTGGAAGGTTAAACGTCAGTATAAGAGAAGGTGTTGATTTTTCCATTCCGTTCTGCCTTTCATTATACGCTTCACTTCTGTAATATCTCGAGCACGAAGTTCATCAGCAATTTCGTTTATATATATTTCCAGAAGGTCTCGGCAAAAAATTACTCCACGGCTGGTATTTATGGTCTTGTGGCATGTCGCATTTATGTTTATGCCGCCATATTGCTGAGACGTAACAGGGAGCGACTCTGCTCATGTTTCTATAAGAATATTTCCGTTTCGTAGTTGTCTGATTTTCTTCGGAAAACCAATAGAACCGGTGACACATTCGTTAATCAGGACAGGTGAGACCTTTTGATGGGAGCCACTCTCCTGATTCCTCCGTAGAACATCAAAACGAACATTCTTATATTTGATATTACAATTCTCTTCTGCAGTAACATTATCCTCGTCAGACAAAGCTGACCGAGGCCTTTTCACTAGACTAAAATTTGTGGTTTTTTCAGATGGACCACCAACCATCATAGAATTTATTGTTGGAACTGAAATTTTGGTCCCACGAGTACCGGCGATATAACGGACAACTCCAGCAGAGCGCACGCGTACTGAAGCTAGAGTTAAATACAAATAACTGGGTTTGCCCTGGTGCCCAGAGGACATCGTTCAAGACTCACTACGTAGAGCCATTCACCCATCGGCACGATAGTTCCCACCTTGGGTTACGGTTGCGTTTGGTAATCACCATCGAGTATAAATGTAAGATAAAATTATGCTGTATGTTGTGTAAGGGTACATGTTGTAATCTGTGTAGTGTTCATGGTGT
Source organism: Lycorma delicatula (assembly GCF_047948215.1). Lineage (NCBI taxonomy): Eukaryota > Metazoa > Arthropoda > Insecta > Hemiptera > Fulgoridae > Lycorma > Lycorma delicatula. Next base: position 125,389,565 of record NC_134462.1, read on the forward strand.
AGTGTCTGTGTATAGAGTAAAGTGTTCTGCAGCTCCGTGTGTAGTGGGAAGAAGAGCTGCAGAGGCTAGGCCCGTGGGGATGCCAACCCCCAAAGTCTTAAAGAATAAGACTCCCCGTCGGGATCTGTTTTTTTTATGTAATTATTTAAAATTAATATTTTTAATAGATAGAAAACTAAATATTGCTTTGAAATTTAAAATATAAGTAAAATTGTAACACAGACGTAATCTTGTCAAACTGTATTTTTATTTTCTTGTAGAAAGGAAATATTGTGATCGCGAAAAATCTCAATTTTCAGATTTTAATGAAAATATCCATTTTCACCAACCCTGAATCCATTATGACAAGTTTCGGCGTGACGTCTGTACGTACGTATTTATCTCGCATACCTGAGAAACGATTAGCCGTAGGATGTTGAAATTTTGGATTTAGGGCTATTGCAACATCTAGTTGTGCACCTTCCCTTTTAATTGCGTTCATCCAAATTCAAATAATTTGGATTTTGGAATTTTTCTTAACTGCAGTAATAAAAGACCTCATCGAGAGCTTTTTAACGATATTTCATAGATTTAAGCTCGCTTTTTACCTATTTTCATAGATTCAAGTATTATAGAGAGATTTTAAGAATTAATAGATAGATAGAATAAGATTTTAAATAATGAAATATTTGGGTCTTACAAGGGGAAGGCATATCGGTTCGAATCAGACTTCTTCTCCTTTTTTTATAACTTTTTTTTTAAAATTTAAATATACTGATTTATTAATAATTATTAACCTCTTATTGTTTAACGATAAATAATAATTCAAAAATAACAATAAAAAAGTATCAGAAGTTATTAATGAAATAAATTATTATGTTCTTTTCATTTTAAAAAAATGTGGATATGTAATTTAGTAAGCGTACAAGGAAGTTAGGTGGTGTCCACATCAGATTTTTTATTGAAAAAAAGTATTCAGGTTTTAATTAATTTTTTTAAGATTATTAAGGATGTTATTTTCCAGAGTTTATTCTAAATTTTAAAGCTTTATGTATAAGTAGAAATATATATTACGTTTAATAATACTTGGCAAAAGAAGTTTACAGTTACGGAACTTGCAAGTAAAAAGCAACTTGTAATACCATATAGTTTAATAATAACAATGATTTTCATCGCGCTATTCAATTTTTGGGAATTCTTGGTCAAGTAAGCCGCGCATTTTCAGGTGTCTCATAGTGTTGAAAACAGAACTCCTCATTGTCGTGTTGTAGTAATAAAGGTGATATAATGGTATCTCTCAGCTAACTGTATCGATCTACACTTGTATCGAGAATGACAAGTCCAGCGAAACTTTTACACACATACCTGTCTAAGCTGTAACACCTACTCGATTCAACCATTCTTCAACTATAACATGAGAGTTTCTTGTTGAGTATTAAACGCAGTTACCTGTTAAAGGCGCCTGAAAACTTTAAGTTTGCTTCATCGGACCAAATAATTTTTCGGATAATGAGGCCATTATCGATTAATTAGGGTCAGTTGAATGACCACTGATATTGTTCAAATCAAAAGCAATTACTTTTATATGGATTTGAATACTAGATCGTGGATACCGGTGATCTTTAGCAGTTGGGTTTCAATTAACCACGGGTAAATTAGGGAACGGTCGACCTAAGACTAAACAAGCCTACACTTCATTTACATTCATACGTACATATCATCCTCTGGAGTAATAATTACGTTGGTTCCGGAGGCTAAACAGAAAAAGAGACCACTGATATCTTTACGCCTACGGAATGCTTTTTTAGGGAGGAAATAAACATAAAATATTTACAAAATAAAATTCTTTGCTATTCGAGAAAAAATTTTATTAATACGAAAATCGTGCCAGGAAAATAAAGAATTTTGTAGTAAACTGTGCTTGATTGTAAACTAACCGTCAGATCGGATCAGGTTCCAATTTTTTTAATATTTTTATCCGTTTTTGACGTAGAGGGGCGACTCGGGCGAGTAACATCTTTGCCTTCTCAACCACCTTGGAAACTCTTAAACGACTCAAAACCTCGCGCACGTGTTAAATATTCATTGCCATATACGTTTTTTAATAAAATATAAGTTTCAATGGCTTCAATGTGGACACCACATGACTTCCTTGTACTAAATTAAATCATTGTATTAAATTAAGCCCTTGTATTAAATTACATATACACTTTCACTAAGAATTCCTGATTTTTTTCTTTTTTTTTTTTTAATTGTTATTATTATAAAAGATTTTTTTACAATCAGAAGTTAATAATTATGAATAAATCAATATATTTAAATTAAAAAAAAAAGTTAAAAATAAGGTGATGGATTCGAACCGATGTGCCTTCCCTTGTACGATCCAAATATTTCATTAATTAAAATTTTATTTGCTATATTTCTGGAACCGATGAAAGTAAATACCACTTATGATATATCGTTGAAAAGTTCTCAATGAGGGCTTATTACTGCAGTTAAGAAGAAGTCCAAAATTCAAATATTTTGACTTTTGGTCCAATCGATTGCAACCATAGTGCTTTGTACTCCGTACAAGTAATAATTAAAAACAAATTACTGCAAAAATCCATTACAATCAACCAAATTCATATACACTTAAACCTAATTCTGATTTGAGGTATATTAACAATATTTATCTAAACTGACAATATTTTTGGATGTTTTAAAAAAAATTAATTCTTAAAGAAAGTTTTTAATTTTCGCCCTTCTGATAAAAGTTGTAAACTATCAAAAGAAACAACAAACAAGAAGAACCAAACAAGCGTACACCTCAATCTGTTGTGCGTCCTAGTAACAGTAAAAATCACTTTTGCTTAACGTATAATTTGAATCTCGAGTAAATGAAAAATTCTATAGCAGCCTTTATTCAGAACAAAAAAACACCTCGCACTGTGGCGTTTGTTTTACAAAAATAAATCAAATCAATAAAATTTGAAGAAAAAATAAAGGATACGAGTTGTAAAAAAATAATAAAAAGATAAATTTAAAATACGGAATGCGCTTTAAACTAGTGTCCAAGTAACTGCTATAATTGCTAGATATAATTATCCCGGTTCAATACCCGGCAAGGACCTGGAATTGTTTCCCTTATAATATTTTGTCCTTTCTAATAATAAAGAAAATTATTTACTAAAATTAACAAAAAAATACCTATAGATAATTCAATTTTTTATTTACATATTAATTCTTTTCTTTTTTCGTAGATTATTTTTTATTGTAAAAATATATACTCCTGAAAAAGAAATTGCATGTGAGAAGTGAGAAAAATTACAATATTTTATTTTACTAAAATAAACATGACATTTAATAAATTAAATTTATCTCGACAAGACGGCAATTCGCTGCCACGCGTAGGTCGCTGAATTTAAGAAATTACCTGTCCACTAATATTAAAGCGATTGGAGCTCTAATTGGCTGATGGCCAGCCATAACTCTCGGGTCGATTCCCAAAGCAGAGGTAGGACTCTTTCCCTTAAAAAAACCATTGATACCGGTTGGACATAGCAACGCCATCAAGGAACACCCACGCAATCCGACAATGCGGCTCACGTCACATTCACTCGCCTCATGCGAGTAGCCAATTTTCCCCTTCACCTCTAAGTTCCGGGGTGGCCTGAATTTTTGCCCCCCCACCCACAACAGCTGCGCAATCGGAAATCATATGTTCGTTCGACTGGACCTCCCCGCAGATGCAGATGTCATCAGCTGCGAGGTGGAACAAATTCGCGTACTTGGAGAGCACCTGGGCACCCGTTGTCCTTAAAAGCGAAGTAGAGGCTTACCATCCTCCCAAATCCTATATAAATGTATATAAGGGATATGGGCAACTGTTCGAAATTTAGAACCAGTGGATTGTGATTACCGTTCCGCTTCGGTTCAAGCCAGGCTCGAAACCACGTCCAAAATACTAAATTACTCCCTGCCTCTTCGCAACTTCCAGATGACCGCCCGAACTTTCACCACTAAATCGTCTGGGAGAGCGTTTTCCAACACGGTGGAAGCCACGTAGGAGGTTATATTACACACGCCAGTGCATACGAGTAAGGCTCTGCGCTGGGCATTTCGTAAAATTTGAATAAGAGCTCGATTTCTTTCCAACCTATGCAGCAAACGGACGAAGCATAAGAGTCATACTTCCGAAGATACCTGGGTACACCTTGTACAAATGACGGCCTTACAGCCCGTAATTCTTCAGAGCAATCCGCCTGAGCTTCTGCATCACAGAGATGGCATCCGACGCTACTTGCCTAATGTGGTTGCTAAACAGACACTTCTCATCAAACAAAAACACCAATAGAATACCCTATTAAAAAAATGATTCCTAAAACTTTCACCATGGTGACTAGAACTAAGGTCAGTAGGAGAAATATAAAGGAATATAGTAAGGTGGATATACGCTCACCAAGCCGCTGCAAAACGCGTGCCCTAAAGCTATGATTTTTCAGTCCGATTCCAAAAAAAAACAACAAAACTTACATGTACCTTTTAGATACTCTGGATTAAAATCTGAAATCACAAGAAAAAAACCCACTACACACATACATAGTGAAAAGACCAACCTCAAAATCCTGCGGCGGGGCAAAGCAATGCATAAAAAATATGTCTGCCGTTGGTCGATCTAACAAAATACCCCGGTTTCCACTGCAAAATTTGTCGTTCCCACGGGTATAGGAAGTTAAATTAACGATATTGGTTAAAAAATTAAACCAATATTACACTTTATCATAGTATAATCTACTCGGATTCGGAATCTTCACCTGAACCACGACCTGTTTCATTGTTACTTCCAAAAAACGTGTTGTGAGAAACATATTTATTACATTAAAATATACCGAAAAAACATGAACTATCTTTTTCAACTCTTGACCAATAACATAACATCATTAAGGTTTTCTGAATGGATCCCATTAAATATGATGAACACTAAACAACTCACGCGGGCCACAGCCGCAACCCAGCCGCTCTGTCCCTCACACAGCCAGGCTCAGTGGTTAGGGTACGGACAGAGCTTCAGCACCCTCAAACCACCTCCCGCTCTACCCGGCCAGTGCACACCTGCATGTCTCAGAGAGTTCCGGTGCACAGCACTTCGGCTCCAACGAGTCTGGGCCACATCTACAGCCCGTGCGAACGCGCTATGAACGAGCCCAAGCGCGTCTGATCACACAACTGAAACACTCCAGAACTACCGTGCAATCAAAGCAGCTACGACAAGACGACACAGTTGAGACAGACACTGACGATGGAAAGAAAATGGAATAGAGGAAGAAATTCAAATGAATTGAAGCGGAAACTGCTGCCGCTGACGGCTCAGGCACACAACACGAAGCACCACGATTGCCAGTAGCTGACGGCATTAACGACCCTCCATTAGCGAACATGCCCCTTTCTAGAGACAAACAAAAAACTTGATGAAATTGAAGACATCTCTCCCTGGGCCCACCAAAGTCCATTCTTAACCGCGCAAATGTGTGATGCATGCCCAGGACCAAAGGCCTGAAATATAAAAACTGAGTTTTTTTTTATGAACCATTATCTACATTTCAACAATGCGAACCGCTTTGTACAAGAAAGAGATGGTAATTCTACAGATGATATGACATTCGCGCTTTCATAAGACTCCCACCGCCCTCCGTCCGCTCGGGCATTACAAGCAAATTCACCAAACACACCCGAGATCACCCTCTTGGCCCGTCCAGCACCCAACCGCAATGCATCCTTCTCGAGGCTGCGAAGCCTCCCCCAGACGAGAGATGGGCAACTGCTCGAAAACTAGAACCGGCGCATTCTCATCACCGCTCCAATCCCGCAATCGCAACATCCTCACAGCCGCCCGAAAACTTCTCCAACAAATTAACCCCCCCCCCCTCAACACGGCGGCAGCCTCGTAAGAGGTTGTTTAAACACACCAGTGCATACGATTAAGGCTCCGCGCCGGGCACTCCCAAAGATCCAAATAAGCGATCGACTGCGACCAAAATATGCGCCCAAATGGACGAAACACAAGTCACACTTTCGAAAACACCCAGGCACACCATGTACAAACGACAGCTAGACAGCCCGAAATCCCCAGAGAAACCCTCCTAAGCCTCCGCACCACAGAAACGGCGTCCGACGCCACCCGACCAATGTGGCTGCCAAACAACAAACTTCCATCAAACAAAAACCCAGGCACCCATGAACCCCAGCTCACCGATCACACAACCCTTACATTCAATATTGGAGCCACGACTGCACAACAATCCGTCCGCGCACCCGAGAAGCACAAACATCGTTTTGGGCACAGAAATCCAAAAATTCTGCACATCTATCCAGCCCTCCGCGGTCGACAAAGCCGCCCGCACCCGGTCCCCCAGCCGCGGCCACGAACCACTACGAAACAACAGAAGACATTCATCTGCGAAATCAGATCCGCGAACCGTTCTGTAAATGTAAGCCCAGAGATCCGTCAAACACCAGGCTACAGAGCAGAGGACCGAGAACGTAAGTGTGCGAGCTTAACCCGGTGACGGAAGCCAGGTGCGCATCTCCAAACAAAGCCGCACGGTTAGACAAATAGTCTCGCACTACGGCCTGCAATGTCACAGGAACATATCGGCGCTCCAACCAATAGAGGATAGAACTCCAACACAAAGAAGAAAATGCCGCCTCCATGTCAATAAAAATTGCCAAACATATCCACAGTCGGCGCCTTCCACTTCGGCAAGTGTATTCAAGATGCAATCCTCGGTGCCACCCTATTCATGAAGCCATATTGGCTCGACTCAAAAGACAGCTCACATCGATGCGTTCCCAGAGCCGCTCCACAACCAGCTACCCAAGCAACCTGCCGACAACCATCAAGAGGCCGACGGGCCGACAACCGCCGACCGAACCAGAATCCCTTCTCGGCCCCAAGAGCACCCTCACCAAAGCCACCCCCCAACAAGCGGAAAGAAACCCCAACCAAAGCACCCCGTGAACCGCCCACCAAGAAGCCCTCTCATGACAGGCAACAGGCGATAGAAGACATCCGGGTCAAGCCAACCAACACCTGGCCCTCCCCCCAGCGCCATTCGCGAAAACACTCGGTCCACAATCACGGGATCCACAGCCCGCACGCCTGGGAAAGCGCCCCATCCGCCCTGACGTCGACCACCACCTCATCCCCCCGAACATCCAGAAACAGAGTATCCAGGAACGCACGGCAAGTCGCCACAGACGTCAACGTGTGGTCCCGACCACCAAACCCGCACCGAACACCGGACAGCACGTGCAATGGCTTGGGGCCGTAACTTGATTTCGTGAGCTGCCAGGGGTTGCGCTGCAACTCGCGCATGGAGTTTTGCCGAAAACGAGTGTGGTTTCCTTGATGGCATGTACGTATTCACTGCGGACGCGCCGGTAGATACGTAGCACCTCAGCGCGCACGTCAAAAACGATAATCCCCGTTAGGAGGCTACGCTTGGGCTTACTACGATCTACCATTGCGCCCAGCACGCTCAGGTCAGAGAACCACCACCTTTTTCCGGGCCGCCGTCTGCGATCAACAGACGGCCTCCCAAAAGCGGAGGTCATGACGGCTCCAGGCACTCTCTGATCAGCGGACTGACCACGACTCAAGGGTCAGTCCATTAGCCTTAGCCGCCGTAGGACCCTATCGCAGCCAGTCTTGATGGCCCAGCTGAATTTTTCAGCCATCAATTCTCACTATGCTCCATGCGCCATTCCAACCCCTGTAAGGCAGCCCCCAAGCCCAAATCTTTGCACGCACCGTCCAGCCCTCTGCACGGGCCAGGCGGTCGTGACCACACGCCAACATCCGTGGTGACCCACCATGCACTCCCGGACAATCTGTCTCCAGACGCTCCGGAGGATGAAGCAGTAGTCTGGGCCAGGGCGAGCGAGACACCGTCCCCGGCGCGCGGGAAGCGGATCTTGTGATTGCAAACAGAGTGCCTTCCCGAATGGCACCGAGAAGGGACCGAGCACTGACCAACGTGACCCGAACCCCCTCCACCACCAGCTGTCCATCACAAAAGAGCTGCCCGGCAGGCAGCCCTCGGGGCGCCCCAGCCGTGGCTGCTATCCGACTTGACGAAAAATGGCTTTCGTAAGGGTGCTCCCAAAACCAAGAAAGGACTCTAGTTACGTCGACAGTCATTAGCCCATCAGCCTCCAGATGACCATCGGCAAGCCGCCAGAGGTTGGCCGTGGAACGGCTCCGGGAATGCATAGACACGAACCATCCTCCAAATCGAGACCAACATGGCCTCATGAAAAGCGTTAGCACTGGGGATTGCATCTCAAAAGCTCTTGGCGAGGTGGTAGTCGCCGACTGCAAAAATGTTTGGCACCCTTTTCTGACATAGAGGCAGCATTTCCCTCCCTGCTTTGGAGTTCTATCCTCTATGAGTTTGAAGGCCACAATGCTCCTGTAGCCCCGCTGGCCGCAATGCGTAACCAACTGTCCAACCGCACGGCTCTGCTCAGAGATGCGCACCCGGTAGTGGAGACGTCCGTAAACAGGTAAAGCCCGAAGGGCTCCGCCCCCGGTCCTCCGCTGCGGAACCCGGCACCCGACAGACTCCTGGTACTGACACCCAACAAGGGGCCACGGCGCAGACTCCACCGATCGAGCACCTATTCAAAATTCAAGAACTGCCCAGCGGAGAGCCTTAATCGCATGCACTGGTGCGTTCAAAACTACTTCATATTACGAGGTCACCACCGCGCCGGAAAAGGCTCTCCTAAATGACCCCGTAATAAAATCTCAAGCGGCCACGCGGATGATTTTATCAATTTAACTTCCCATACCTGCAAAAACAACCAATTCCACAGTAACAACCAAAAGATTCCATCAGATTGACCAACAAGAAACTCATCCCCTATGCAACACCCTGACCTCTTCCCCACCACAAAACTTTGAAGTCAGTCCCTTAACGATACATGTGCATATTAAGTTTTTTATCTTGTTATTTCAGAATATAATCCAAAATATTAAAAAATTACATGTAAATTCTGTGTTTTTTCCACACTCAAACCAAAAAATCAAAGTTTCAAGGCTCACACCCAGCAACGGCTTGGCAAGCACACATCCACCTCACTGCAATCCCCCATATCCCTCCCAATAACCTGATATACAATGTGGCAACTCTAGTCAGTAAAGTAAAAGTTTTTAAAGTCATTTTTTAAGCAGTCCTCCCTCAATAAAAAAGAAGCTTGTTGATCAGTTAATTAATTATAAATTTTATATGATAAGTTAAAATAATTTCTTTGTTTTAATCGGCTTTTTCTGACCTCTTAAATGACATGGTCTTTCCTAATACAAGACTAACCAATCTACACTGTTCTTGATTGTGCTGTTCACTCCTGAAATTCCTAAGTTGTTTCTGCTTCTTTTTCACTTCATTCTTACGGTAATGATCAGATGTAAGCAACTTCTGATTGAAAATTTTTATTAAGAAATGTACATTTGTCATTAGATTTCATTTCATGGCTAGTCCTAAAGTTTTGTTTTCTTTACGGCTAACTTTTGGTATTCCTAATCCATTCATTATGCTTCCCATCAGTAAAATTTCAAGCAACTTTCAAGTTTTTCAGTAAGTGATTAATTTCGATACCTAAGATTAATAGTCATAGGAGAAAAATAATGATATAAGAATTTGAATTTTACCTTCAGTTTGGAACTTTATTCCAAATGCTGAAGCGGATTTAATAAGAAAAGGAAGATTTTTATTATTTGTATAATATAAGCAGGAGGATATAAAAATAATGATATAAAATCAATTTTAAATAGGAGTCCAAAGTTAATCAGTCATTTATAAACATTTGCATACAGTAACATTTTAAATTAAAAAGTAACCCTGACTTTTTTTTTTGTTAATAAAGAATGTAATGGATTTCATTTCTCGAAATAAGTGTAAAAGTCGAGCAGTGAGAAATGATTTAATGATTAAAGGCCATTCGTTAACTTTTTTGTCTATGAAAGTTTTTTTTAATTTTAAAATTACGTGAAAAAAACATTATTCCAAAATAAAGTTTTCATTTTTGCAACTCATTTGACTGACAGATTGCTTTATATTACTATCTTAGTATATGACAAACTATGGATATAAAACAGAAAAAGAAATTCAGCTAAGATTTGAATAGAATGCACCAGGAGAAAGATTAATGAACACAGACAACAATTTAAATCTGTATAAAATAGAGGTTACATTTTCCCTTCAACAACCGATTGGATATTTTTCTAATTCGTATCCAATACAATTCTGCTTAAAATTTCCTGGATAAAATTAGATAATTCCATTTTTGTTAATCTTTACTTTTACGGACATATTACATTCATTAAAAAAACTTTTTTGAAAAAGCAGTATAAATTCTATACGTCTTATTTATTTTACAGCGGATAAAAATTTTTAAATTTATTCATAATGCTTTGCTAATTTAGCATGTTAGTTTTTAGATCAGATTATACCACGTTCGACCCCCAACTAGTCTTATTCAATACGTAATAAATTTATTCTTACTATCATTCTAATATAAACACGTGCAATATTTACACAATACTGAAATAAACTGAAAAGTTATATACACTTTTATGGTTACTGTTAAAAACAAATAAATTAAAAAATTTTATATTAATAAAAAATTATTCCGGGTTGCAAAATGAAAAGTATTCTGACAGATAAATAATTCATTTATTCAGATCGGTAAACTATTAAAAATTGCGTATAAAACTTGGACAAATCAAGGGAAACCGTGGGAAAATTTCAATCTCTGAGCATCACAAAATACAAAATTATTATTAAAAAAATTAATTATAATTAATTAACTATTAAAGCTCTAATCAATACAAAGAAGCGATAAATGCATTGAAGAAATAATACAGAAAAAATGCAAACATAATAAATAAAATCGAAAAGAAAATTATTTAAATCCATTATTTTAATTAAAAGAAATTATTTTAATTATTATTACTTGTACTTTTTATTGTAAAAGTTTAACCAACTTTCATAATAAATTTATCATAACCCTGTCTGAAATCCACATTTTTTGTGAGATCGGAGCCACTCTTGAAGAATATTTTTATTTTTATTGTATATACAATTATTAAGTCAATAAAATAAATGTTTTTTTAATGAAATAAACTATGTATTATTATTTATTGTATTTTTGATGACAGCAGTATACTTTTTTAAGTTATAAAATGTTTACCCAATCTAAATTAGTTAGGTTAGGTTAGGTTAGTTGTAATGAAAGACTTAAAGCTTCCATCTTTATAACGACTATGCTTGATTTAAAGCGAAAGTTAGCTCGGTCTCAAGATAAAGTTTTTATATAATTTTCACCTAAAAATTATAGTGCAGTGCAGTCAGTTTTTTTTTATTTACCTAAATATGGTGTATCACGGATGCCAGAATTCATTCTATCATTAAAAACGTAATAATTTTATATACTGAGAATGAATATATTTTATTTATATGTATCATTTTACATTCTAAACAATCTGACATAGTCATTTCAAGGATTTCAGAGTATGAGGCATATTTTATAATTTTTCACTTCTTCCATCATATTTGAATACTAATTAGAATTCCTCTGCTTTGGTGTGACTTGTTGAATGTCAATAATTTACTACGTTTTATATATTGTAAATAATCAGTTTTTAAATACTAAATTTTGAGTCCAACTCAAAATCAGTTAGCAAAAAAAAATTATCTTAATACAAAAGCAGTTATATTAACTTATTATAACCTAAATTATTAGTACATGGAAACATCTGACACAAACAAAATTCATGAAAATGTAACATACAAAATTAAAGTTCTTAACATATAACAGCATTTAACCCAAGAAATCTTAAAAATAACATCACTAATAAAAAGTTTCTTTTTGAAATATAAATCTAAAAAACACAAAAATAATAGCAAAAAAATTCACATATCCTATCATATGGAAACCCTACTGCGATTGGAATGGCAAATATGACAAATAATTAAGTTTATGCAGTTATAATATTAATTTAGTTAAACCTGAAAAAAAATTGCATAAATAGATATCATATCTACTATTAAACACTTAATACACAGCACTTAAAATAATCTTATTTAATTTTTTTATCGATTCTGAAACAGGAACATAGAAACATACGTATAAAAACATAACCTGTTAGGGAAAATCGTAACAGTGGATCCTACAGGGACTGGGACACCTACCATGAATAAGACAACTAAGTATTAAAAAAATAATTATGGTGTACCTGAAAAAAAATACATAATAAATTCAGAATAATCTACTGGGGATCCAATATAGATTTCTACAGTGAACGCAACTTAACCTAAGTAATAATAATGTTTATGAAGTTATAATATAAATTTAGTCAAACCTGAAAAAAATACACAACAAGGACATATGTCTACTGATAAAAAACTTAAAATATATAGCACTTAATCAAAATAATCTTAATTTAAATTTTTATATAATCCTGAAACAGAAACACACAAAAGTACACATAAAAAGATAACCTACTAGGAGAAACAGTGGGCCCTACAGGGACTAGAAAACCTACCACGCGATTTTATCTTAAAATTAAACAACTTAATTCTAACATGCAATTAAGTAATATACAACATAATAATAAAAATATTTGCCTTTTAGCATAAATTTATCCCATTGTAAAGGTTGTACCACAATATAAGGAAGGCCACTTACATTGTACTTACTTTTTTTTAATAATTAAATGAACGTTGAGTTACCTGCAACTAAAAAAAATAAACAGTACTATTAGTGACGATAATCATAAATCCTTTTTTAACTTACTGTTTTGGTTATGCTGGCAATTAATACATTTGTAACATAAATATTGTACTCATATTGTATTATGAAATACGAGGGCGATAGTACACTGGGAAGAAAATCACTCAAATTCAACGACATAATATCTCTAAAGATTACCATAATCTTAACCTGGACCTGGCAGGCATTCAAAAATTTTGTGTTAAAGGAAAGATCCTGACTTATTTATTGTCTATTCCATTCATATTCTGTTGAGTTCAAGTGGCAAAATTTTGCAAAGGACCTGGATCTTTTCCTAGCTGTTCTTTGTACTTCATCAATTACTTAATAAATTGCAACAAAATTTTTCTTGGCATAACTGAGAAGTTTTTTTTAGATATATTTCATCTAGAAAAAAAATATATATATATTAACTTAAATGTAATTTATTTACCTCTTGATTGGGTAGAATTAAATATAATAACACATATTTTACTTAAAAATACTATCTATTAATCTCATGGGTTAACCAATCAACTATACAAACCTATAAATTAAATTCACCACATTTCACTTGAATTCCTCAGGTGACAATACACATTCATACACACATCATACAAAATTCTCTTACAGATTAAGAAACTAACTGGTCTAACCATCCTAGATAACAATATTTTATCCCCACCCTTGCTGTAATAGATCCCCCTACACATACATGATTCATCTTATCTTTAGATAATTACACGTATCTCTTTATATAACCTGATTGCTATTTCTTTATATAAAGGGGATACATATAATTATATAAAGATAAAAAGAGTCATGTATGTAACAAGATCTATTACAACAAGAGTGGGGGTAAAATATTGTTATCTAGGATGGGTAGACCAGTTAATTTCTTAATCTGTAAGAGAATTTTGTACGAGTGAGTATGAATGTGTATTGTCACTTGAGCAGGCTTAAAGAATTATAAGTAAAACATAGTGAATTTAATTTATAGGTTTGTATAGTTGATTGGTTAACCCATGAGATTAATAGATAGTATTTTTAAGTAAAATATGTCTTGTTATTACATACGAGGTCTGTAAATAAAATAATGAGACTGGTTCAGAAAAACTTTTTACTTACAATCCAATTTTAAATGGACTCTTATCACCGTCGAAATAGTTCCCTTGGGAAGTTACGTAACGCTTCAAACAATTTTCAATTTACAGAATTATACAATAAACATATCTATTCTTGTTCTGTATATATTCTATACATTTATTTATCGTTTTTATTTACTTTTACAAAATAAATGCCATCAAAGAATGGCTAAAGTTTCTTAAAAAACTTAATAAAAATTTATCACGTAACAATCTCAGTTGTGATTTTGAACTTCTGGTCATCGAGAGGCTTTTCTTTTTTTTAAGTTCTATCAACTGCTACACAATAGGCTGAATTATAGGAATAGTGAATGTTAATTTTTATCTGAATTACTAATTGGCCTTTTGTTTGCTCCTGGGACAGGAAATGAAGTGCACAAAAAGAACAATCATATCAAGCATCCCTAAAAAAACAAATTCTCCAACTATTAAGTCCCCAAACTGTTTCATAAAAGTCTCTTAAAACAGTTATTCTTACCCCCAGCAGTCATTCTTGCATCCAGTTTAATAATACAGAAATAAAGAATTAATGAAGAAAAATGGGAGCGATCAACTACAAATGGAAGCCATTTCTGAAGACTAGAATAGTTTGCAACCTTACCTAAAATCAGATGCTTATAAATTTCCCTAGAAATACAAAACTTAGCTAATTCTTAGACAAACTAATAACAGAATGAAAAAGGTGTACTAGGACAAAATTTTTAAGCATCTAATTTCTATATATTTCAGAAGCATAAACTACCAACTAATACTTGGTGCATTAACAAAATAAAATAATCTTGCAAACATCATGTTTTCCCTTGGTAATAACTGATTATATTGTTCAGATTAACTACACCTAGCCCCATCAGGTGTGTAATATGAGATACTTCATAAACTTTCATTGCAGACGAGGAACCAGAAGGGTTCTCTCTCTCTCTCTCTCTCTCTCTCTCTCACTCTCTCTCTCTCCCAACTCTAAGATGTAAGCAATAAATTTAAATTTTATAGTGATATCATGCATAATACGTAGTATAATACCTTAATTTTACCATAATGCTGATATATCCATGATAAAGTCACACCAGCATAAGAGATGAGTTCCCAAGAGGAAAGATATCAAGCAATTGAAAATAAACAGGTACACCATCAACTGTATAAGACAAATACTACACTTTTATAGCAACACAGTTTCTATATTTTTACATTGGTTTTTAATAACATAGATTTTGTTATTTTGAAATTTTTTTTTAATTATAAAGAGAACCGATCGATGAGTAGTAATGGTTGTAGTTGTAGTAGTAATAGTAACAGAAGAAAGAAATACTGATAAAATAATGCTGAACTAAATTTGGAAAAAATGACATATTACAAAAATTGACTGGGATCAGCTTCTGCCTTTTACTTTTACGGCAAAATATTCAATTATCATTCCAATAAACTTATCAAATTTTAAAGAAATTTTTGTTATGCTAGATGCACTTTATCATTTAATTTTTCTTATATAGTTTCATTAATAATAATGTAATAAGTTGCCTACAAGATATGTTTTTTAATAAAAATAAATTAACTTCTTAAGTAACATTTATGGAATCTCTCTATAACCACGTGATCAGAGTTAAAAGAAATTAAAATAAACATGCAGCATGTATCTTCTTAGCTTGAGGCTGAAAACTGTGGAGAGAGGGATAAGACAGCCAGTTAAAATTATTTTTAAATAATTGCCAAAAAACTGCCTATGTTCAAATTAACAAAGGTTTGTTTGGCTTTTTGTTGTTAATAGAGCTACTACTACGGTTATCAATCTAAAAGATAGAAGGAAAAATTATTAATTAAAATATAGTTTTAAAAAAATTATAAAATAACAAATAGAATTTTTTTTAAGTATTTAAAATTTACTTTTATATGAAAAAATGTAAACCAAATTTTTATTTATTTATAATATCCTGTCTTCAAATAACTCCATGGCACAAGTACTAGCATCTCAACCTTTCATCTGGAGGTCTCAGGTTTGAATCCTCTTCAGGCACGGCATTTTTCATTTGCTACAAAATTCAATTTCCATATCCCACGCACAAGCTTCAAACTTATGTAGCGATATCATCAACCCAAAAAAAATCATGATTCTTCCTAAATAAAAACTATCTATATTTATGAACTAGTATATTATTTCTCATATTAGTATTAAATCAAACGAATAACTCAGAATTTATTAAATTACATGAATAAGATAACTTTAAAAAAATGACAAAAATTCTTACGAATCTTTCATAAAATTTTTAAATGTTTAATTTCATGATTTTTTTCATTTTTTTTCTCAAACAGGGATTAATTCTTTTAAGTAAAAAAACTTGAATTAATTATACTTTAAAGTGCCCTAAAAACTGCTAAAATTAATTTAAATATTTTCCAAGGAGAGGAGAGTCTGCAGCCATTGGTTGAGATGTGATAATCTGAAAGAGAAAATAAAGAACATATGAAATCAAACATAAAAAATAAAGTACTTTCACTAAATACAGATCTCCAATCACATCCTGATTAATAAAATTGGGGAAATGATAATAATTGTAACACGAAACAGTTGACATGAACAATTTATTTACACACTCACATTATCATCAATTAATTTTCAGCAATATTTATTGATAATTTTTTTTATTTTAAAATACTAACTGAGTTTAATGGAGTTTTTATATATAAATTTTAAACTAAATTATTAAAACATTTTTATTGGTTGCATAATAAACTGTTTTATAATAACAATAACACCTCACAATATTGCCTTAATCTAACATACTGGCCAAAATTTTAACAAGAACCTACACTATGTCTGTACCTTCAATGTGCTCTCCACTGTCACAACATATTTCATTTCTAACTTGTTCAGTACAAACAAATAACATACCCTGTACTAAATCAGAGCATATCATATTCCCTAATCACTAACACCTAGAACCTGAATAACACATCCTTCACTATGTCATAGCATATTGCATTTTCTAATTTTTCAACAAAAATAAATAATACATCCTGGATGTATTACTACTTGCTCAATTCCTTGCCCAAATCCTACTTGTTCAACAAAAAATTAAATACAGCATGCAATATGATAGCTTACAAGATATGCTGCTAAATCAACAAGAAGCTTGATATGCACCCATAACTGTCAAAGTATATCGCATTAGCTGTCTCATCAATAATAGTTAGTACACTCTGTACTATGTGAGAGCAATATAACATTTTCTCTTGTTCAGTAAAAACATAAATAAGATATAAATTATTTATATATTCCACTTACCGACAATCTTTAATAGTAATGTCCCAGCACTTTCACATTACTAATCCATCCTTAGGAACAATGATGTGTTATACATTATAATTATTTACTTCACATATCATTAATTATACTAAAAAACTTTGAATATTTGTTTGAAGAATATTATTCAAACAAATATTAAACAATAATTTTAATTCTCAGGTGGGTAATACTGCTTCATACTAATAAACATAACAATTTAGACCTTCATACTGACATGATGGATAACATTAACTTTATTGTACCTTTTGATGATCAATTGCTATATTTATATTTTTATAAAATTTAATTTAGTATAATTAATAATGACATGCAAAGTAAATAATTATAATGCATAACATATCACTGTTCATGAGGATGGATTAATAATCTGTAAGCGCTGGAACATTACTATTAAAATTTGTTGGTAAGTGGAAACTATTATATAAATAATTTATATATTAACACCAACGAGCCATGCTTAATAAAATTCATATAAATAATATACTCTGTACCAGGCCTAAGCAAGCTTATTGCATTTCTTACTTTTTTTGTAAAAATATAAATAATACCCTCTGCAATATGTCAGAGAATAAATAGGGCGTATTTGCTGCTTGAACTGCAAGATTTGAAAGAGGACACCCTATAATTTACCAGAGCATACCGTACTTCCTATTTCTTCAAAAGAAGACTAAATACTATTTAGTTTTTCTTTCCACTGTGTCAAAATATAACATGTTGGTTACCAAAAAAATGTTAGTAATATACTTTGTATGATATCTAACCACAAGACATTTGTAACTTGTTTAATAAAACCCTACATAATAATCCTGCACTGTGAAAAACTAACTGGTTTTCCAACGACAAAGAAAACAGAACTCAAACTCTTAAGTAAGAGTACATCACATTTTCTGCCTGTTCAGTAGAAACCAAAATAAAATTATTTACATTCGGTCAGGACAACCCGTCATATATCTGCTGCTTAGTCAGCAAAAAACATTCTTCTTATATAATATACAGTACACACTACATTGTGTCAGAACATATCATATTTCCTAGCAACTGGAAAAGATCAAAATTATACACCTTTCATACGATATGTCAAAGCATATCATATTGTTTATTGTTTGACAAAAATATACAATACTTACACAGTGTCACTATCACATTTGAAAAATCATCAAGCAATTAAAACTTTTATATGAAACTGTATTTAATATAATTCATGTACTTTACCCATAATTTTGTATAATTTTTCATGAATAATTTTTTCTTAACAGTAACAACAAACTACTAAAACTAATATCCAATAAAATTAATACTCAAGAGTAGTTTAAACAGTGAATTAAGCATACCGGAATACAACATTTTTGTTGTATCATATAATAAAAAAGTAACTTTTATTATGTTGACCCGTATAAAGTTTTGTCTAAAATATTGACAGTAAAATACCACTAACAATAGAAAAAGAATCATAGAATATTAAGGTGGATTTAGACCTGAAAGAAATTGTGCAAGGCAAATATGTAATCTAAAACAAATTTTACAACACCAAAAAATTAAAAAACCAAAATTAGTTACAATTTTTAAAATTTTATGAAAGCCTATGACTCCATCCTCAGGGAATCTCTAATTAAAATCCTTTAATTTAAAATATATTCCAAGGCAATAAATATTATAAAAGAAACATTAACAAACAAAAAATCAAAAGTGAAATTTTTAAGGGAACTTTCGGAACTATTCAGGTTAAAATCAGAATTCAAAAAATAAGCAAATTTGCAAGCAAAATTGGTCTTCAAATTTTTTATGAAAAAAAAACTAATTGGTTTTCCAATGACAAAGAAAACAGAACTCAATTCCTTAAAATTTCTGACATCAAAAATGTAAGTAGAGTTCAAAAATGGGAGAAATCATAACACCAAATATAATTGAAAAACGTGGGATGAGGAAAAGAGTACAAAAAATGGAAACTGCCTATCATCTCATAAAGAAAATTTATCATAAAAATTCCCTGTCATATAACTCCAAATTGAGGCACTACAAAACTGCAGTTCTACCAGAAGCACTGTATGGGGCGAATGTAAGCATTTTTTGTTGAGCAAGAAATAGCAAAAGTAGAAAAAAAATCTTAAAAAAGTCATGGACCAAAATATAAAGATGAAAATTACAAATTGAAAAGTAATAAAGAAATTTACTAATATACAGAAAAAATTAAGGGTCTTAATCTGGAAAAGAGATTACAGTTTTATAGTAATTTATAAAGGATGAAAACCAAAGATTAGACAAAACTGTATGTAAAAGTTTAAAGTAATAAAATCATTTATAAATGAAATTTATGGCAACTCTCCATTGGTCTTACTGCTCTGATTTAGTATTTTTTTCATTTGAGTACATTCTTCTATGATAAAGAAATTAATTGTAATTTTCAGAATAATTCTGATTAAGTACTATGCAATGTAAATTTTAAACTAAATTCATAAAAAAGTTATGAATGCAATTGTTTCCTAAAGTATAATTTATTTCAGCAGCCATAAAAATAATCAGATTCAAATTTTCAAGTATTTGTAATTTGCAAGTATAATCAAATTCAACTATTTTTCAATATATTTTTGTGCCAGAAAAAGTTTTGTATAATTATTAATATTTTCATTTATTTACATTCATATGAAAATTCAATTTTAGTTTCTATAAAATAGTATAGTAGAGAAAAACTGTATTCTGTGCTTCATTAGAGCAGCCTTTACAAAGTAGGCAAAACATGTCTAGACAAGTTTTTTTTTGTCAATATAAAATATTCAGATTTGCTATTCAGTACCTATTAAATATGTACTGATAAAAAACATAAAATCAAAACAATTCTCATAGGGTCTTTTAAAAGAATAAAGTATTTTGTTTTTTAGTTCAAAAAACTCATTTCAACTTCTACATAGAATTTAATTAATTTTATAAAAATAACGCCGCCATATTGGCTTGTTCAAACTAATGTAAAATGCATCATTTTTATATTAAATAAAATGTATGTCTGAAAATTATTATTAAATAAAATTAAATGTTAGAATAGACCTTAACAAAATACAAAAATCATCTTACAATCACTAACTCTTACAAAATATAACATTATTCTGTTGTTCATTAGAGCAGCCTTTACAAAGTAGGCAAAACATGTCTAGACAAGTTTTTTCTTATCAATATAAAATATTCACATTTGCTATTCAGTACCTATTAAATATGTACTGATAAAAACATAAAACCAAAACAATTTTCATAGGGTCATTTAAAAGAATAAAGTATTTTGTTTTTTAGTTCAAAAAACTCATTTCAACTTCAACATAGAATTTAATTAATTTTATAAAAATAACGCCGCCATATTGGCTTGTTCAAACTAATGTAAAATTGCATAATTTTTGTATTAAATAAAATGTATGTCTGAAAATTATTATTAAATAAAACTAAATGTTAAAATAAACCTTAATAAAATATAAAAATCACCTACATATCAGTAACTCTTAACAAAATATAACATTTTAAGAATCCTGATAATAAAAGCTTTACAAAATTACCCGATTACATTTTTAACTCGTTTTAACTAAAATTTAAGTACTCATCTTTAATTAAATATTATTAGCTTAAAAATTTATGTTGCATATATATATGAGTAATAAAGTTATTTCTTACTTTAAATAATGTCCTAAATTGTGTTCAACAGTTATTTTTCTAGAATATTCTATAAAAAAAGTTCATCAGTATAAGCCCACATACACACACCAAAACGGTAACGATGAATCTGAAATTGTGATTGGACAATAGTACCATAATCCATTATATTTAAATACTTAAAAAAAAGTTTATTTATCATTTTACATATAAGAAATTAAATAGTAATAAAACACACAGGATTTTCCATTGTTTGTTAAAAAAATATTTATGATAATTGATAAATAAACAGAATAAAATTGCTTCTAAATCTTATTAACAGATTGAGAAATTTATATAAATTTTTAATTATGATGCGTTTACAACAAATTATTCCTTGAATTAAGATTATTTTAAGTCAGCTAAAAACGATTAATATCAAACAAAAACAAGCTCAATAAGTAATAATGTATTAGTTATCAGCTATTTAAAAATATCGTTGAATTCGCAAGTAAAAGATATTTTATTTAAACTTGGTTAACCTGTAAAGTTACTTGTTCTATTTATGGTAAATTATCTCTATTTTCTAGGTAAGTCTATATTACTACTGACTTTTTAATATTACGAGTTAATTTTATTTCCTTTTGTTTTATTTATACGGTATAATTATGCGTTTTTAAAATACGAATTGTTTTAATTTTTATAGCTTCAACTATTTTACGACCCAAAAGTTGAGCCGTTCTATCAATATATTTTAATAAACCCGGCAGTTCTTTCAATAATGGAAATATTATGTTTAAACGAATAGTAATATCGAACAATCGCTTTTATGTATATCATTTGTTTAGAACAAACGCATGTTTTAACACAATTGTTAATGTGATTTTAGGTCTTAAACTATTCTTATATTCACAGTGTTTTCCACTACGATCCCAACTAAACCAAATTTTTGTTTTTTAATCATATTTTAAATGTAATTACAGCGTATTATATTTATCACAGTATATTTTTCTAAAGGCAAAATACAAAAGGTAAGTAGTTAAAAATTCATATTTAATTCAAGAAAATTTACCGATGTTAAATGAAAAGAAAAAATATTAGAAAGAAATTTTGAGTAGAGTGGGGATACCAAAATAAATTAACAGTATAGTATAGCACATGTTCTCATCAATTAAGATAACATAATTTATACAATCAAGTTCTAACATTAAATAATACTTGTGCTATTATTTTTTTACTACAAATGCAAGTTTTAATTATTAATTAAATACGTACCATAATGTAGATATATGATGCAGCTTGGTCAATTATTATAACAAATATGTAGTAGTACAGTAGTAGGTAAGAACGTGTAAATTTATGATTTATAATCATGAAGTTTAATAAATTTCTGAATTTCACTCATTAAATTGCAGTTCAATAACAGTGTTAATAAAAACAAACTTGATTATGTTTTTCTAGGTTAAAAAAATTTAATCACTATCATCCGTACAACTTAATCTTGAATTTTTAATAATATTTAAAAATGCATTCACAAAATATACAAATTTTTATAGTTAATTTTTCTTAAGGATTGTGTGTGTGTGTTAAACTTTTAAAACTGCGTAATAAAAAGTCCTATTCTATATCGTAGCAGAATTGCAACTGTAAAGCAGTTAAAAGAAGTTAAACCTTCAATACAAAAAAATATCGTCTTGCCTCCCTGTCCATCTCTTTATATATTTCATCATTTACCGCTGCAGTCCCTTTTCTCCTCATAAATCATCACTGCACGTACATCATATATAACACACGTACTTTTTGTCCTTGAAAATTAACGAAAGAGCATTTTTTGTTTCAGACTGTTATGACTTATTTCTTTAGCTATTGTTTTTTTTAACTACTTTTTAAATAAAAAATTATAGTAGACTTGCCTTTTTCATCCCCTACGCACAAGCACACACTTTCAAACACACACACATACATATATATATATATATATATATATATATATATATATATATATAATTTATTTATTTATATATATTTTAACACAGAAACAGACAAAGGTTTGACCAGATCGTACGCTTAGAGGTAACACAAAAAATTATGGATGCATACATAAAATCCATACTTCTTTTGGACTAATTAAAAATTAGTTTAATTAACATTAAAAATTATTGTATTTTATATTAAAAAAAATTTGTATATAGTATGCTGACATTAATTTGTCGCTTTGCACTATCTGGGTATATCAGTTTTACTTTCCCGTCTAGCACTGCAGTAGAGTAATAGCTTTCGAAGGGAAAGTATTATAATAGGCCCAGTTTGGGAATTGGCGGTTTTCATCGGATGACGTTTTGACGTAAAGAATCCAAAAAAACCGGATGGAAATTTTCCTGATGTTCGTAAGTACGTGTGTGTGTTCGGTATCGCACTCTAAATCACCTATCTTCAGAACTACTAACTTCAGAATTACTGAGCCGATTTTGACAAAACTTGGTCAGATTAATTCTAAGTACGGGGCACTGATGCCGTTAAAATTTCAAGTTAAAAGGTCACGGAGGTGAGGCTGTAGAACAACGTATCTCTAGATTACATGTAATTATGTTCTTATTTTTCTTAGGCGCATTTGTTAACAATTAAAAAATAATATTTGCAAAGTCGCACCCTTAGCCTAAAAAATATTCTAAACTATTGGGCAGCGCTAATGTAGCAATGGCATGCTAAATTAAATTGTGTGTGTAGACCGCGTCACGACAACTGCAACTGTGTTGTCAGCGTTTTTCTTACGAATGTGATGAATTTAAAACATCTAAAGGAAAAGACCCATTAGTCGAGTTGCTTTCTATGAAAGTAACTATGTTCTTCAATTTTTTTAATAAACGAGTGGTGTTTCTTGTACAGCTGAAAATCCCTTTTATTTCAAAGGTCTTAGCAAGCCGATATAGCTCAGTAGAGAAAGCAACATAGAAATCACTTCACTCATTATTTTTCGTAGTAAGCCAAGCATGGAGTGATAGTTATCTTTGTAACGGCTATTCCAGTTCTGGGTGTCTTGTATCTCATGTCAGTTCGCTTACAACCTTTTTGATTGTGGCGTGTAACATACAGATATAATAAATCGACGGAAAGTTGAAATTCTAAAATTTGATAGGGTTCTATGCAGTGTTCCATTATTATCGCCTCTGGATTTCCTTTATAATAAATACAGTCACGCATACGCACCTGCAGTGCGTATGCGTGACTGTATTTATTATACTTTTCTGTACTGTTTTCTGTGACGGTATTTATTATACTATACTTTTTCGGATTCTATTTGTAAAACTAAACAAAAAATATCCTTAGGAAAAATGGCGATTTCTCCCTCGATCTCCCTCCTGTCCATCATTTTGTTATTTTTATATCAAAAATGTATATCTCAAGTTCAAGTAGGCGATTCACATTAATATTTGGTAAGCGTCTTGGTAATAAAGTTTTAAAATCAGAAATTAAATACCTTCGCAAATTACAAAATGGCGGCCATGTTTATTTTTTTAATCCGTTATATCTCCATAAATATTAGTTTTATCAAAATTTATGTTATTTACTAAAATATTAAGCCTTTTATTTTGAACAAAAGTACATTTTATTTTTTAAAATCTGTTAACAAATATTATTATAATCACAAATCATTTACTCATATAAAAGCTTTCCAGTTAATTTAATATTCGTAACAAAGTATAAATGAACGAGAGGGTAAAGTATAAAATATATTTAAAATTAAAAAAAATTCTACTCTGAAAATTTGTTAAAAAGTTAAAAACGCTGAAGTTGTAAAAAAACGTTGTAAACGACTAGACCAGTTTCGAACACGTGCCCAATTCACAACATTTTCACACTTTCACAAGCTACAGCACCATAACGGTAAGTCGTACAAGAAAATTGTTTAAATAAAAGTTATCTGTTTTTTAAGATTAACAACTTTTCCAAATGCAATACAAACAAAAAACAATTTTTTCCGGTGAAAAAAACCGAAAAAACACGTTTTTTTACAACTTCAGCGCCACCTAGTATTTCAATTTCAAATTATACGGCATAACTTCAACGACATTAATTGTAGAGGAGAATGTCCTGTACATTTATTGTTTGAAAAACTTTTCTCTAAAATGCATAGATTCAGAGAAAAACACATTTCAAAAACATTTGAGTTTTTCAAAAATCTATGGGAGGGGATGTTAAAAATCTGGAGTTAAGCTTCCCTCATCACCCCTAACATATGGAAAAAACATCAATCGGTAGGTAAGGATTTTCAAATAAAAATACAAATTCACTGTATTATATGTACAGTATCAAATTGTTTCAGTAACTATACAACATAACCTGAGTGTAATATACTCTGCGCATAACTGCGTCTTATGTTAACAGAAATTTATATTAAGCAATATCGGCTTCTTTTATTCTATACTGTATATAAGAACTCGATTTCAACAATTTTTTTTTTCAGGCGGATAGATGGTAGCTGCTCCAATAAGAAAAAAAAAAGAAAAGATGTATAACTATTATCTGCGGCGTTTTTGTTTTAGTCTAAATGACAACGTACTTCTTTATATCTTGTTTAGTCTATCTTTTGTCGGTTATTTCCTACTGACATTCTGCACGTACGTTAATAAATCACGCAAAACTCTCTTGTACACATATTTGTAATATTTATACAAATTAAACATTTTTTTTATACTATCATTTTCTGGACAGTTTTTCATTTTATCCATAAATAATAATAATTATATATATTTATATATAATCTTTATTAATCTCTTGGGTTAAACAATCAACTATACAAATTTTTAAATTAAATTCACTTTCAGTTCTCTAAACTTCCTCAGGTGACAATACATATTCATACAAAATTCTCTTGCATGAGGAAGTATCCAAGAGAATTTTGTATGATGTGTATTGTCACGTGAGGAAGTTAAGAGAACTGTAAGCGAGAGGTAGTGAATTTAATTTATAAGTTTGTATAGTTGATTGGTTAATCGAAAAGATTAATAAAGTTAATACTTGTAAGTAAAATATGTCTTCTTATTATATTTAATTCTATCCAATCAAGAGGAAGATAAACTTAAATAAATTACATTTGAGTTATAAATATTTATAAATCAGGGTGTCCAAAAATTACCTGTTCACCTCTTTTAAAACGACAAAAACCTTTTTTTTTTCGAAAAATTCTGGCTTCTTATTAAGTAAATTGGGTATGCTGTATCGATTGCTGATAATATCAACTTTCGATTCCCACGGAAAGTGAATAATCCAAACCGGGAATTCATTTTATAAAATAGAACATGCATTATTCTCACCACGGATTTGGATTTTCGTTAGAAAATATGTAAGTTTTGTTTGAAACATTTTTTATGAAAATGCAATTTTTGACCTCTAAATGACATTTAAAGTTGGCATCGTGGGCAAAAATAAACTTACGGTTTCGACAACCCACTTCCGGTAGAAACCGGAAGTTGAAAAATCGCTATTTGAAAGAACGATTTCAGTATTATCCTAAAAATATATTTTTTTTTTTTTTTAAGTTGAAAGAACTTTCATAGTAATTTAACACAAGATTAACCTCAAAGGTCTAAAAACGCATTTTCATAAAAAAATATTATAAACAAAACTTACGTATTTTCCAACGTAGAATTCAAATACCTGGTCAGAATATGGATGTTCTATTTAAAAAATTGACTTCCGGTCTGGATAACTCACTTCCTGTGGGAATCCGAAATTGATGTTACCAGCAATCGATAGAGCGTACCCAGTTTACATAATATGGAACCATTCGTTTTTCGAAATACCAATTTTTGCCGTTCTAAATAGGTGGGCAGGTGGTTTTGGATACCCGAGATGTTTTATATATATATATATATATATATATATAAATCATGGGTGATTTATAATCAACGACACTACTGAGAATAAATTGATGAAAATTTGTATACCGTTCTTCTTACGATGCAAATGCACACTAAGAAAGGATATTATGAAATTGCTAGTTTAAAGTGATAAAATTGAGCAAAACTGAATTTTACTACTTCTTAATTTTTCGAAATTATGATATCAGCTTGATTTTTGCTGTGTGCAATCTTCATGTAAATATATAAAATCCAATTTCTAGATTTTTTTTGAATTTCATCCTTAAAAGGGGTGAAGAAAGGTAAAAACATTTTGAAGAATGATTGCAAAATTTCCTATTTCCGACTATATTGAACGAGATGTTCTCTAGCTTTGGCTTACAAATACGCTTCAGATAAATAATGAATTTTGATTTTTTAAGGTATGCGAAGGTGTACGACGCGGCGGCTCAAACAACTGACCCTCTGCCGCTATTAATGTACGTGCGACGCAACTGGCAGCACCTGTTTTCGGTTACTTGACAAAAAAAGATAAAAAAAAAAAAAAAAAAAAATGAGAAACGAAGTACGGTCATCTCATAGAGATGTTTGTCGGATAACGCTAAGAACCGGCCAAAAATGATCAATCAAAGTTTCGGGGTCCTGTAATGGCCAAATTAATATAATCCACCTTACCAGCACAGCACGTTGATATGTTCCCTAGATCTTTCGGCTTACTTGGAAGCCATCATCAGGAGTTAAAATTAATGCATTAAAGTCAAAGTTTAAAAAAAATCATAGTTAAAATTTATGACTGTCCGGTCTCACTAGTAACATTAGTCCCACTAGTATACGCGTATGCTAGAAGGACCGGACAGTCATGATTGTTTTTAAATTTTAACTACGATTTTTTTAAACTTTGACTTTAATGCGTTGATTTTAATTCCTGATGATGGCTTCCAAGTAAGCCGAAAGATCTAGAGAACATATCAACGTGCTGGTAAGGTGGATTTTATTAATTTTTAATTTATTTAACATATCAGCGGTACCATGTTTGAGAAATTAATATTGATCAAATTATTGCAGTGAAGAAATTCCAATTCACTGATATTTTTTTATAAATTGAACAGTCTTTAATTTTTATTTATTATTACTATTCTCACAAACATGAGTTTAATGAAAACAAGGGAGTTCAGGGGGACGAACTCCCTGGATGGACAGAAAAGACGAACGAAGTGATTCCTGACCTGCTAAATATCCCCTGATCGCGACGGGAAAGGCAAGTAACCAAATAGCGCGAGCGAGGCCGCGACGGGCATATATATTGAATCTGATAATGGTAGGTTCAACTTTGGAAAAGTTTATTAGCTTTAAACTTTAGTGATTTGGGAGTAGGTAAATCGAAAACTTGGATATTAAAATTAAAAATTGTGTATTAGGTTGTATGAATTTTAAAGCGTTAATGTTAGAATTAGGTAAGAAACTGATATGGAGTTATTGTGTTTTTTTTTTTTTAATTTGGGTAATTATAAAGATACGTGTTTATAGCATCTTTATATTTAATAACTAACTACTGATGCATCTTTATTTTGAATATTCTTAAAAAAAAACAACATATTTTTCAATTAATTCGAATGGGACCTTTACTTAAAATATCAATTTTCTTAAACTTTAATTTTCAAGATTGAAAATTCATCTTTGTCTAGTATTAATGTAGCCGACAACGGAACCTTTTGAAAAGCGAATGTCATGTTTTCCGACTTAACTAATATTAAAAATAAGGGAATCAAATGGGCCGAAAATATTGTTTTAATATATATAATTATTATTTGCGAATGGATCCTGTTGGATCACGCAAAAGTATTATGATTCAATTTTCTGCGTTTCCATGCGGCTCACAGTTTTTCTCAATGGGTTCTCATTCTTTCTTCTGTCCACTCGGTTCCTGGTCTCTTCTGGAATTTGTTCTCCGACCGTACTTCCCATCTTCCAATTTTTTTTCTGTAACATTTTGTGACTAAAATTTCCGACGAATTTATCTGAGCTTTTATTTTAGGTCTTTTTTGACTTGTTGGATCCAAGGTATGGTTTTCAGTCGTTCTATGCAGGTCAGAATTTGTGGGTGAGCGTTGTTATCGGTAGGCTGTGAATGTGTTGACCCACCGGGTTGGTCTAGTGGTGAACGCGTCTTCCCAAATCAGCTGATTTGGAAGTCGAGAGTTCCAGAGTTCACGTCCTAGTAAAGCCAGTTATTTTTACACGGATTTGAATACTAGATCGTGAATACCGGTGTTCTTTGGTGGTTGGGTTTCAATTAACCACACATCTCAGGAACGGTCGAACTGAGAATGTACAAGACTACACTTCATTTACACTCATACATATCATCCTCATTCATCCTCTGAAGTATTATCTGAACGGTAGTTACCGGAGGCTAAACAGGAAAAAGAAGAAGGCTGTGAATGTGTAATCTTCTTC
The DNA here is from genome assembly GCF_047948215.1 of Lycorma delicatula. NCBI lineage: Eukaryota > Metazoa > Arthropoda > Insecta > Hemiptera > Fulgoridae > Lycorma > Lycorma delicatula. The sequence continues at coordinate 125,418,709 of NC_134462.1, forward strand.
TTCGGATGTCTGCTGCAAGATTGGATAATTTTTCGATTGTTTTCCGCGATTTTAATCTGTAGCAGTTTTCTGCTCTTTCCCAGCCGAGAATCTTCTCATAATTTTTCGTTCTTCACTCAAGATTTTTTCTAGTTCACCTTTTCTATAGTGTGCGAGGGTGTTCCTGGCGTACAGAGTTTCTGGCTTGATTACTGTGTTGTGTTTTATATATATATATATTAGCAGTACACACTAAACTCTAAATACTGTATGTTTGTTAATGAAAAAACTGTAATTTTGTAAGGGGATCTTTTATTAAGAATTTTGGTTTTTTACTTCCTTGTACGAAGTAAAGGAAGTATTGTGATCGCGAAAATTTTCAAATTTCATAGGAATATCCATTTTGATCATCCCTGAATCCATTTCGGCGTGACGTCTGTACGTACGTACGTATCTCGCATTACTGAAAAACGATTGGCCGTAGGATGTTGAAATTTTGGATTTAGGACTGTTGTAACATCTAGTTGTGCACCTCTCGTTTTGATTGCAATCGACTGAACAAAAAATGTCCAAAATAATCCAAAAATATTTTGATTTTGGACCTTTTCTTAACTGTATTAATAACCCCTGATTGAGTGCTTTTCAACGATATATCATATGTGCTAATTATTTTCATCGGTTCCAGAGTTATAGACAAATAAAATTTTAATTAATGAAATATTTGGATCTTACAAGGGGAAGATCATCGGTTCGAATCAGACTTCGCCTCCTTTTTTTTTTAACGTTTTTTAATTTAAATATATTGATGTATTAATAATTATTAACTTCTGATTGTAATGAATTTTTACGACAAGTAATAATTCAATAATAACAATTAAAAGAAAGAAATATCAGAAGTTATTAATGAAATAAAGTTTTATGTACTATTCATTTAAAAAAATTGTTTATGTAATTTAATAGAGGTTCAAAGAAGTCATGTAGTGTCGGGATTTTTTTGTCTAATTATACTTTTAATGCTGCATAATATTTAAGCTAAAATATCATTTGATCAAGGGAATCAAATAGGACCTTTTTTTCCTTTACTGCACATTTTGATCTTATTATTTAATTAAGTCATTAATATTTAAAAACCCTATGGTTATGCAGAATAAGAATTTTTCAAGAGTAAAGCCTTTGTAAAGGATAAAATTATCCCACCCATTGTTGGCTTTTTTATTTGATGGTTCTTTTTCTACAGTTAGGTAGTTATTATAACTGTTATATAATCTTTGTAAATTTGTTCTTTTAACTAATGCTATTTTAAAGTCGATTATCAAATTTTGATATAATACGAGGATTTAATTTATGATTACTGGTGAAATTTTCTTTGTAAATTTGACATTTTTGGGTTTTGAGATTTACGACTACTCCTGAACTGAACAGATCTCATCATTACATAATTCAGTGAAAAAGTTTTTATTAAACTTAAATAATGTAATATAATGTTAAAACTTAATGTACGAAGTTTGAAAGTATGATGTATTTAATAACAGTTTTAATTAATAAAGGTAAGGTAAGCGTGTATAGCCGACTGTGTACATACATCATATTGTGTGATACATTACATATCAAATTACATGTTACAGAAGAATGACTGTGATTGACTATTAGCTTCCCTTTAAACCACTTCAAACCTCAAGCATCGTTCCGTTATTGAGTAATCCCTTTTAGAGTCGAGTATCAACCCTTTACCTCTCACACAATCCATGTCTGAGCCGTCAGTAGTTATCTATTTACTAATAAACAATTGTTACTTCATGCTCTTACTTTAAATATGTTAATTTTAAAATATTACTACCGTACTGTATTTACAATTGTAAGATATTTTTGAAATATTACACGTTTTTTAGGACGTGTTGTAATAAGGAAATTAAATTTTTTTAATATTTTTTCAATTAATTTTTACTTGTAGTCTAAAACTTTCAACGATAAAACTGTATAATTACTTTTCATTTAATTGTAACATTTAACATTACTTAATAATACTTAGTATTGAAAGGTCATAGGAATCATTTACCCTTTAAGGTAATTAATTATATAGATGCATACAAACTAAAAATTATTTAAATTCAAGTATCTGAAAAATTGTATAGCAACGGGATAAAAATAGATAACTCCATTATTTTTTTCTCACTTTTGTCATTTTTTTCTCTTGGTTTATAAAGTTTTTCTTGATCATTCTAAGGGTAAAACTACGTAAGTTTTATCGGCATTTCTTAAAAAGTTGATACGATGTAAATAAGTAAGCAGTGAGAATTTAAAACATCGTGTAAGACATATTATATGTTCCTGATATCTTTGTTACATGTTTCTAGCTCAGTATTTTTGGTTAGGTTAAACATGATTTATTAATTTTGTCGCGAATAGCAGTAGCAATACAATACAATACAGTACAATAATAGCAATACGATAAGCAGATTCTTTTAACTCACGTTTCTTATTGACAGTCTGTTGAATAATCATCATCATTTTTTGGATCTATTCCAATAAGTGACCCATGTCAGATCCTTCAAGTAGATCACCATAGTTGCTGTCTTCTATCGCTTCAACGTTTCTCTTCGGTACTTGCGAAGAAAGTACTTCTATTAGAACTGATTAAGTGAAATGTTATAAATGCTGGAGCTGGGGACTTATGACGAGGAACTGCTGTGGGCCCAACCGCACTGCTCTATGCTTCAACTGTGGGGGTACGAGACAGGGCAATAGAGTGCATAGCGCCCCAAAAATGCTTAGAATACGGCAAGGTGGAACACCGGACCGGAGGCCGGGTATGCAAAACATCTAGATCATGAAGTGCCTCCAAATTTAACGTGAAAAATATGACAACATGCAGTATACCGTTGATGGCTATAGAAGATAAAGTAGCACCTAATACACTTCCTTAAAGTACTCCATTCTCCAAGTCGGCGCTAATCGAGAGAGAATCTCCAACACGAACACAGAAAGTTCGGTCATTCAGGAAACTCCTAATAAAAGCAAGTATATTGCCCTTGACTCCCAATTTTTCGAGGGTGTTTAGAATACCACGTTGCTAGGCTGTGTCAAACGCCTTCCTGATATAAAAAAAAAATAGTGATGAGGCACTGGCGTAGTACAAAAGAATTTTTTGAATAGCTGTTTCTAATGACACTAAATGGTTAATGGAGGATCATCCTTGATGGAAACCACTGTTCTGGAGATAAAAGGTCATGCCTTTCCACGTACCACGTAAGTCTAGTAAGTGTGATTAAGTGAAGTGGGGTGGAGGGCTCCCACCTTTAAATGTAAACTAAAATATGTCATAAAGTAAAGAGAGGCAGCTGTTTAAAAAAGTTTAAAGACGAAACTAAAAACCAAAGGAGTAAATGTTAAAATAAAACTTAAAAAATGTTGACACTGCTATAATCTATAGAAAAAAGTATTTATAAACTAACAAAAACTAACATAACTAAAATAATGGTAATACAGAAACGATAGAACCATAACGATATTGGTGGGGTTTGATAAAGTGAGGTGCGGGGCAGCCCCTATGTCTAAAATTAAACTACAATATTTCAGAAATAAATGAGAGAAGATTAACAGAAATGACAGAATCATAACAACATTGGTGGGGTGGGATTAAGTGTGGTGGGTGGTCAAGGGTTCCCACCTCTTAAAATTAAACTAAAGTATTTCATAAATAAAAGTGATGCAGCTGTTTAGAAGCTTGCAGCTTAAAAGAAGTTACTAAAAACCAAGAAAGAAAATTCAAAAAACTTAAAACAGTTGATTACTATAATATAATAAAAAAGATATATATAAACTAACAAAAGTAAAAGAAGAATAAAAAAGAAATGTAAGAAACACATATTGCTTGGGTGCGATTAAGTAAGGTGTGGTGGAGGGCTACCATTTCTAAAATTAACTACAATATTTCATAAATAAAAGAGGTTGCTGTTTAAAAGCTCAAAGATGTTACTAAAAACAAAAGAAATAGAAAGAAGTGAAATAGAAATGGTAGTATCATATTGATATTGAATATAAACAAAAAATATATGGAACTATAATGATAAAGAAATTAAATCCAAAGGGTAACAGTAAAAAAAAAAAAAAACTTAAAACAGTTGAAACTATTATAATCTAAAGAAAAATTTATTTATAATCAAACAAATACTAACATAAGTAAAAGAAAAGTAAAACAGAAATGGTAGAACAAAAAAAATATTTAATATAAATAATAAATATGCTGGAACATTACGATATAGAAACTAAAACCACAAGGACTATAAATCAAAATGAAACTTAAACAGTTGAAAATACTCCAATCTAAGGAAAATTGTATTTATATACAAACAAAAACAACAATAAGTAAAAGAAGAGTAAAACAGAAATGGTAAAACCATAATGATATTGGTTAGGTTTAGTTAACTGTGGTGAGATGAAGGGCCTCACCTCTAAAATTAAACTAAAGTATTTTATAAATTAGAGAGGCAGCTGTTAAAAAAACTTAAACTAAAAATCAAGAACTATAAGTCAAAATAAAATTTGAAACAGTTGACACTACTATACTCTAAAGAAAACAACCAAAAATTAAGATGAGTAAAACAAGAATAAAACAGACATGGTAGAACCACAACGATATGCTTGGGGTTGATTAAGTGTGGCTAGGTGGAGTGCTCTTACCTATAAAATGAAACTAAAATATTTCGTAAATAAAAGAGAAGCATTTAAAAAACTTAAAAAAATAAAAACCAAAGGAGTAAAGGTAAAATAAAACTTAAAACAGTTGACACTTCTATAGTCTAGGGAAAAAAGTAATTATAAACAAAAAAAATTAACAAAAGTAAAAGCAGAATAAAACAGAAATGTAAGAACCATATCGATATTGGTTAAGTGTAATAAAGTGTGGTGTGGTGGAGGGCTACCCAACCAACTATCTTCAAAATTAACTACAACATTTCATAAATAAAGATAGGCTACTGTTAAAAAAAGCTTAAAGAAGGAACTAAAAACAAAAGTAGTAATAGTCAAAATAAAACTTAAAACAGCTGAAACTAGTATAATCTAAAGAAAGAAGCTTTATAAAAAAAATAACAAGAAAAAGAAGAGTAATACAGAAATGGTAGAATCATAACGATATTTGTGGCATAGGATAAAGTGAGGTTGGTTGGAGGGTATTCATCTCTAAAATTTAACTACTATATTTCATAATTAAAAAAGTGTGACAACTGTTTAAAAAAGGTTAAAGAAGAAACTAAAAATCAAAGGAGTAAAAGTCAAAATAAAATTTAAAACAGTTGACGCTACTATATATAAGGAAAAAGGTATTTATAATCAAACAAATACTAACATAAGTAAAATAAGAGTAAAACAGAAATGTTAGAAAAAAAATGTTGAAAATAAACAATAAATATATTGAATACTAATGATATAGAAACTAAAACCATAAACAGTATAAGTCAGAATAAAAACAGTTGACAGTACTATATTCTAAGGAAAAAGGTAACATTTAATAAAACAAATAATAAACATACAAAAATCTAACATAAGTAAACAGAAATGGTAGAACTCTATATGGCCCCATCTCTAAAGTATACTACAATATTTCATAAATAAATGAGGCTGCTGTTTAAAAAACCTTAAAGAAGAAATGAAAACCAAAGGAGTAAAAGTCAAAATAGAACTTAAAACAGTTGAAAGTACTGTAATTTTTTTATAAATACGGTTTTCCTTAGTTTAAAGGAAAACCGTATTTATAAAAAAATTTGAACAGAAGTAATAGAAGAGTTATACAGAAATGGTAAAACTACTAACGATATTGGTGGGGTTGATAAATAAACAAGTAAGTAAACAACTACATTGAACCAAAACAATATAGATACTAAAAACCAAAGGATTAAAAGTCAAAATAAAACTTTATACAGTTAACACTACTATATTCTAAGGAAAACGATATTTATAGACAAACAATCTGATCTGATCGATCTGAAATGACAAAGCAAAATATAATTTTATAAAAAAGCATGTGCGGTTACAGTTGGGATGGAGGGCCCACACCTCAAAAATTAACTACAATAATTCAGAAATAAAGAAGTGAAGAGTAAAACAGAAATGGAAGAACAATATTGTTATTGTTGGGGTTTGATAAAGTGAGGTGGGGTGAAGGGCCCCCCATCTCAAAAATGAACTACAATAATTCAGAAATAAAAAAGTAAAGAGTATAACAAAAATTGAAGAACAATATCGTTATTGTTGGGGTGAGGTTGGGTGGAGGGCCCCCACCTCAAAAATTAAATTAAAATATTTCATAATTAATAGAGGCAGTTGTTAAAAAAAGGTTAAGGAAGAAACTAAAAAGTAAGAGTAAAAGTCAAAATAAAACTTAAAATAGTTGACACTACTATAATCTACGGAAAAAGGTATTTATAAAACAAAAAAATACAAACATAAGTAAAAGAGTAAAGTAGAAATCGTAGAACTAATAATGATCATGGAGATGTAGGATTAAGCGTGATAGTGTGGAGACCCTATCCTAAAAATTTTTTTTGTTATAATATTTAGATGTTTATTTACAAGTTGTAAATAAACATCTTCCTTTACAAAGAAGAAAACTAATAAACAACCTTAAACTATTTCATAAATAAAAGGCAACAGTCTAAAAAAACTTAAAGAAGAGACTAAAACACAAAGGAAAATTTTTCACAACGGAAACAAAACAATTAAAACTAATAATATAAGAAGAAATCTATTTATAAATTATAAGCAAAAAAAAAATGAAAAACAGGAATAAATCCATAATGATAGTGGAGGACCCTTGTGACGAAAATTCAAGATCTTAATTAAATATTTTTTAAAGAAAGTAACTAATGAAATTGAAGACATTTATTCGAAATTGTAACATTATTTTTACTGAAAATATTTTACTTTTTAATAAAATGTTTAAGATCTTGATTAAATTTTGTAGTAATTTTTCAATTTAGTCTACTAACATTTAAAAACTGAAAATATTTAAAGACAGAAAAATGTTTATAGAAAATTGGTTTAGTTTGTCATTAAAAATTTTAAAAAAGGTTGAACTAAAAATCAGTGTTTATATTCTTAGGATTTTTATTTTGTTCATATATCATCAATCGTGAAAGACTGAACATTTTTTTAAACTAATTTCATCCATTTTTCTTCCACTTTTGTACTGTTCAAAAGAAAGGTTTTAGAACCTAGACAAACAAGAAATCATCAAAGAACCAAAAGCTAATAAAAATACAATCAATAAATTAAATATTATCTGTAATTCTTAGTAGTATTGTAACATTACTTACCGAGAAAACCTTTATCCATTTAAATAATATATTAATTCCAAAAAAACATTGTCATCCAAGATTTTTTAGGATTTATTGTAAGAGTCTATCAGGGATCAAAGGTAGATATGAAGTGGATCTCACGTTGGTCTTTCATCTTGGTTTTAGTCTATAGTCGGTCCTAAATTCCTGTAGAGATTAAAATTATTTAGATTAATTAATTATTATTTATAATATTTTATTATTTCTTAATAATTTATAATATTAACCTATATTATTATAATTATATTATTAGGATTATAATAACTATATATATATATATATATATATATATATATATATATATATATATATATATATATACAGAACAGAAAGTTAATTATTGTATCTGTATTATTTAATATCCACTTTTATTTAGTTGCAAGCCATTGAATGAACACTTTTTCTGGGATGGATTTTAATTCCAACTACGATGTAAGTTTCCTATGTACTAAACTATCCAAGAACAACTAGTCCTGTTTTTTTAAAAACCTTGACAGGCTTGTTAGGACAAACCTGCTGTCTTCCAGATGGTTTGTTATTCAACATTAGAGTAATAAAGCAGTAAATAAGTTTTAGATAAGCTCATCACAGTGTCCACTTTATTTTTTACAGTTAGGACTGTTTAATTTCCAGTTCATGTGAATAATCACCTACACTCCAAACTAAAGACTGTTTTATAATTTTTAACTCTATAATAATAGTATATTTCTATTAACAACTAGCTTAATAGAAAATAATAGGTCGATTATTAGATTGAATTTACTCTGTATCACTAACCTTCACATTTAATCTGTTATTGTCAACTATGTAAACAGTTTGTTCATATGCATTTTAGACTGAATTAGGAATTACTAGAATGTTAAATTTTCTTCTGTATTAGTTTATTGGTATAATTATTATCCTAAATGCATTTCTAAGAAATACTTTAAAATAAATTGATTTTTTTTAATCTGTATTACATTAAGTATACAAAATAAAATAAAATTAAAATACATCCTGAACACTGAATATGTAATGTCTTAAAGAAATTTTGTAATTATCAAAACTTGGTCTGTAACATAAGTTAACCATGCAGCTATAGATATCATTTATAGAAAGTTGATGCAGTAAACTTATTCTGTATTTTACTACAAATAATTATCATTACTACATGTTGTTTAATCGATTTAGGCGTTTCAATAATAAATGATGATTACATCATTATTAAATGTTTTTAAGTTATTCATCCAGTTATTTAGGATTTTACTATTTTTAGCCATTTTTCCTGTTGACAGACATTTAATTTTTTCAAATCATTTTTGTTTGAAATCAGCAGTACCTCCAAACAAAATATTAAGCTTTAATTGTTTTAAGATTTTCTCTACCTTCTACCATTTCAGCATGAAATTTATGTTTCTATTCTTACTAGGTTGTGAAGTTGCTTACAGTCTTAAAAGTATTTATTTTACGATCCTCCCTTACGTTTTCATTATCAAGAATCTTATTTTCTTCATTGATTAGTAATTATTCTATTTTGGCTGAAATTATCACATTCAGAGGCATCTTGCTTCTTGATTTCAATTATCAATATTAGAAATAAATTAAGATCAAACATTTTTAAAATAAAAATGATAAAGTAAAATCATTTAAATAAGATTGTATCAAAACTTTATTTATAGTAAAATACAGAATAAGTTTATTGCATCAACTTTCTATAAATGATCTCTATAGCTGCATGGTTTGTAAACTTCTGTTACAGACCAAGTAGACATTACCTTTGATAATTACAAAACTTCTTTAAGACATTGCATATTCAGTGTTCAGGATCTATTTTAAAAGTAATGTGTTATTGTAATGTTAACTTGTGAAAACATTATGCACAAACATTAAACGTTCACATTCATCCACATAAATGCTATATAAGTTGGTTGTATTTACCTTTTTTCTATAAAGAGTTCATTGCACTTTTGAATTAAATATAACTAAATGTCAGCTAAATTATTTAAAAATACCTGAAAGCACAAATCTATGGCATGCACTTTTAATAAATTAACAGTAAAAGCATTTACCATGTGTCTGTAACAAATTATTCTATTTTTTGCAAGGAACGCTTCAACATCGTTTATTATCTACTTTTGTATATCGATTGTCTATTACATCTATTTAATATGTATTTTTTTAAACAAAATTCTAAATTAATAAAAGATTTTTATAGTAGAAATGTAGTGTATTTACCTTTTTTGATATCAGTATCCTTTTAACAGTTTTATTTTTACAGAATATTTTTGAACGGAAGGAAACGTTATCTGCAAGACTCTTATCGTGTTTTACATGAAATTGTAATTTTTTGCATATCACTGCGTTTTGTCAGATAATTCTTTTATATTTTTATAAATTACTGATTGTTATCTTACGGATTTATTATTAAAATTTATTGCCATATTTTTTTCTTTTTTAATAAAACTAGTATAACCTTTACGAATCGAAGATCCGTGATGTAATATTGCTCTTACTACATTGTATGTGTAACCCTCCATTTTTATCGTTAAATTCGATTTTACCAATCGAATGTTCTGTTTTATTTATCCCTTTTTTAATAAAATTACTGTAATCTCTTGTAAACTTATACTTTTATTTTATTTTTTAAAGAAATGATGGGAATTAAAAAAATTGTTTCATCTTCAGTACTTTCATTTACATAACATCAATTATTATTAAAAGAAGCTGTAGTATACTTTCTTTTAAATTTTGGTATTTCAAGTAAATTTTTTATTTTTTATTTCAAGTTTTTGTACGCTACCTAATACTACACAGTACTGCTATCTAACGGCGCGATTCGTTAACTTACGTTAAAATATTAAATAAAATGACATTCGAGACCCGCGGTTCATCAAATGTAAAAATAAACGTTGTCTAACGAAAGTGGAGGTATTTTTTGAAAGTATTCTTTATTGCAAATCTAATTAAACTGAAATATAATGTTTTCATGCTTATTTTCTGAATAGAATGTTTTTATTACGTCGTTGTAAATTCATAATTAAGTGGTTTAAATGAAAAAATACATCAGGTATGTAAGCCAACAGCAACATATTCTCATTATTCTGTAAAAACATTGAAAATGGAATTTTTTTATTCTGGAAAAATATTATTAAATATTAAATCTTCCAATTCCAATAACTGGATTTATTTATACTTTCCCCTGAGATAATCATGTGATTTCTTTATGGAAAAGAAGATATTTTTTCTTTTCGCACTTTTCATCACATAGTTTACCAAATAGCCTGTTCTGTAATGGTTTGACACATGATAGCTAGGAAAAATGAGCTGTTAGCTTTTAAAAACTTAAAGGTACCAGACACACGCTTTTCAACGTGCCATGTCTGATAAAATTTATTTTTAATCATGTTTGTTAGTGCGAAAGAAAAAACGAAAATAATTCATAAACAGGAGATATCAATAAAAGAAGACGCTTTTAAAGAAGGTGATATATGCGAAAGAAGCAATCATTTAAATATTTTGAGGTCAATATTGATATGCTTCATGTTTGGTTTTAATATCTGAAAACAATACTAAAATCTAAGATAAGTGATGTGAAGTAAACTTTAATAAAAATCAGAGCAAAGCTTTAGATTCATTCAAGATCATGTTTTGTGAAAAAGCATGTGAGAAATAAATGTCAAAAACAACTCTCATTTGTGAACTTTACATATCTACATCGCTTTTGCTGAATCGATGGAATCATCTACAAAAATATCTGATCGGCATGGTTCCGGGCTTAAGATGTATTCTTTTTTAAATTAAAAAGACGATTAAAAATCTTTTGGCAGAAATTACAAACATAACTTTTCTCTTTTGTATGAATATTTAAATATAATTTTAAAGTAGAACTTTGATTAAAAGACTTCTCACAAAAGTCGCAAACATAGATTTTCTCTTTTGTATGAATATTAAGATGTTTCTTTAAACTAGAACGACAAATCAAAACCTTTTGGCAGAAGTTACAAACACAACTCTTTCTTTTCTTCTGTATGAATTTTTAAATGTGATTTTAAATTAGAACTTTGGCTAAAAGACTTCTGACAAAAGTTACAAATATAACTTTTCTCTTCATTATGTATAACAAGGCGCGTATTTAAATCATTATCATGAATAAAAGACTTTTGACAAAAATTACTATATTATTATTTTTCTCTTTAGCCTGAAAGTTAATGTGCCTCTTTAGGTAACATTTGCATCTGAATCTTTCATTGCAATATTCACAAGCCAACTAATTTTCTTTCTGGATAGGTAACTTGTTTTCACTACTTACATTCTTGATTAAATTTTCTTCTGTTGTTACATTGTATGCACACTTCCATTCGATGGATTTTTCTTTTATAACTCCATCACGTACAGAATTATTTACGTGTCTCTTACAAGTAATACAATTTTTGGTACTTTCTTTGATGGTTCCTTTATCGATAGTAACCTGTAAAATTAAAAATAACTAATAATGACAATTGAAAATGAAAGAGACACATCAAAAGTCAATGTCTGATTATGATGGAACAAAAATGGTCCATGTCTGCTCCATGGTAAGTTTTGCAGTCAACGAGTTAGTTGATTTCTAAATCTTTGCTTAACCATGATATAATCTATCTGATACCTTGCAGTATCGCCTGGCTTTTTCCAAGTTTATATTCTTCTCTTATGATTTTTAAATTGGGTGTTGGCAATTACTAAATTACACTTCGTGCAAAACTATATATAAGTCAGTACCCTCTTTCATTCCTTTTGCACAGCCCTTATTCACCCACTATATCTCCTTTTAAGTGTTTAATTGCTTCATCAATCTCTTCGTATGCACACTCTACTTCATCATCATAAAGGCGTTTGTAGGCATATAGACGTTAACAATCGTTGTCGGCTTAGGTTATATACTTAATACAATGATTCCATCGCTATGCATCTTGAAAGGCTCCAATCTCCTTGTTCATCATGTAACCTACTCCTGTCTGCCTATTATTTGAAGCTGAGTTAAAGTATAATTAATGGAAATTATTAACACCAGCCCATATAAAATGACACTACCCCAAAATCGTGAAATTACAGCATTAAAATGTAAAAATTGCAATTTATATTGATAAAACGTTTAATTGAAATTAATTCTATATAAACAAAATAATAGTGAAGAAGTAATACTAATTTTTTCCAATATCTAAACAAGCAATAATAATTATTTTGTGTCAAATCTGATAAAATATATCGGCTAGCCTTGTTTAATTCTCCATTTCATCACTAGGGTGAATGTTTGTACTAAAAACAGAAAGATTGTCTTTTAATGCTGCAATATGTCACAAATGTGGACTGCATTTTTAATAATAACTTCTTGTTTAAATGAAAAAGTAAATGCGTATCACATTTTATAGAAACTGCAAATATAATTTAAAAAAAACTGTTTCATGTTTTTTTTTTTTTAATAACTATTTGACGTTTATATGATAAAAAGGTTTTTGAAAATAGATTACAAATAGTGGAAGAGTTTTTGATGTAGTCAACTACAATTATTCAACAACAAATACAACCAAACATGCTCCTTTATTCTAGTTCTTTTTTTTTTTGATTAATTTTCCCTGCAGACTCAAATTATTATTAATGGCTTTACAAACTAAGCTATAAATGCCGCCACTATCATTCAACAAATTTTATTTTTTTAAATAGTTTGTAATTTGCCAAAAAACGTGGGGGGGGGGGCAGTATGCTGTCTAATTCTTCTTCGTTATTATTTAAAAGAAATACTGAAGAGCAAAGGTTAACTGCTAGGATGGAAATTAAGTTTGAAAGTAAAAAGAAAAAACAGAATAATATAATGAAGAATTAACTATTGAGAAGCAGAACACACAAGATAACCAATTGTTTTTTTTATTAAGTCAAAAGATTACAACAGATACACAAAGTAAGGTTATGTCAATAGTGAACTGGTACAAAAAGAATTTTCTTGCAGAAAAAGATATCTGCTAGTATAAATTGTAGTTGATCTGGGAATTCTTGAAAATATTTATGTTGATAGGTAATGCTTTACGTAGGATGTAGCATGTAACCCACCGGGTTGGTCTAGTGGTTAACGCGTCTTCCCAAATCAGCTGATTTGGAAGTCAAGAGTTACAGCATTCAAGTCCTAGTAAAGCCAGTTATTTTTACACAGATTTGAATACTAGATCGTGGATACCAGTGTTCTTTGGTGGTTGGGTTTCAATTAACCACATATCTCAGGAATGGTCGAACTGAGAATGTACAAGACTACACTTCATTTACACTCATACATATCATCCTCATTCATCCTCTGAAGAATTATCTAATCGGTAGTTACCAGAGACTAAACAGGAAAAAGAAAGGAAGGATGTAGCACGTAGTAAATAAATCAAGATTAAAAGATTAGCGCAGAACAGAAAGGAAACGGCCAATAAATGGTAAAATACTCTTACGTACATCATACTGCAATAATATGTCGTATAAGTAATTATTTGCATAAAAACTTGTATTTATTCATAAAATAGCAAAGCACATTTAACTTGTGTAAGTGGATGTATCAGGCTAATGATTAACTATGTGCTTCAGCGATAGAGGCTGCTGAAATAGTTGAGTTTCAATATTACTTACATTCAGTTTTGTCTCCTAATTATTATTTGATGCAGATTTCTATATCCACCATGATAAACCCAGGTAGTAAGACAGCTAAGCTAATATACACTTCCTTCCTCGTTGGTGAGTGAATGAATTTGTTAATTGTCATTGCCTCAATGATTTGCAATTTCTACCTACTTTGCCTCCCATCTTCTTTTTTGTTTTCTGCAATCTCTTTGTCAGTTGTTGATTACATTTCCTTGTGGAAGTGGCATTCTTAGTAGATTTTTAGTTAATTTTGATCAGAAAGATTGTCTCATTTAATACAAAATATTTGTAATTCTAGCCGAATATCTAAGTTTGTTGATCTGTCTAAAATGCATTGGGCAAAGAAATTTTATTTTTCCCGATTACTTCATGTTTTTACTCATCACCCAAGCATTACTGAACAGCAAGCTCCAATAACTGTTATACATAATTTCAGCAAAACCTTTTGTCTGAATTTATTTTCAGACATCCCATTTATCATCCTACAGATTACTTAAAATTATTTAATTTTTCTTTTATATCAAAATATCCCATAGGATAAATCACATCACAAATAATAGTCACTCACCTGCTACAATACAAATTAATTTATTACTGGATTTTTTGATCTTAGTGAATTTTTTTTTACTTTAAAAGCACATTTTATTCTAATTTACTGACACGGCTTAGACTACAGCACAACGGAAACGGAATCAATAAACTCTATTAATAAATGTAATATCATGTATTAGCATGAATACATTCTCTAAGCAGATATATCAGACGATCTTATATTTGGAGAATAAGAATTTATATATTACATTTATCATTTTTATTGTTTGTATTTGTGCTAATATGCTCCTTTTGTCTTATCAGTCAGATTTATAGAACTGAGTCTAACATCTAACATGTTAAAAGAACACAGTTTATTTGTCCTGGATTAGACAGAAAACTACATCCAAATATAAACCCTACGATCTAACTATGTTTGAAATGTCTTGGAGAATATCATCCTGTAAACTGAAGGGCTTGAAGCAATGCTAAATTTCAATAGCATTAGCCATATAAAATAAAACCAGTTCCTGTAGATCATCAGAGTTAATCAAGATCACTGTATTGTTGGAATTTATTAGCGGATAATGACACCAAAGTAGAAAATTCCACTAAACATTTATTTTTTTTTAAATCATCTTTTAATTCCTACACATAGTATTTAATGTTTAAATTAACTAATGGTTTAATTAATTACTACAAATACATATAACTTACTTTAAATTAACTGTATTATGTTTTCTTACTTTCTTTATTACTGTTTAATCAATAATCAACAGTGACGACCCCTAATTATTTATCACTTTAAAAATTCATTACAGGATTATTAATTTGAATGTGACGTCTGTACGTATGTAGCTCAAAACTCAAAAACGATTAGATGTAAAATGATGAAATTTTGATTTAGGACTGTTGTAACATCTAGTTGTGCACCTCAGCTTTTGATTGCAATAAACTGGACCAAAAGTCAAAACTAAAAAAAAAATTGAATTCAGACTTTTTCTTAACTGCAGTAATCATTGAGAACTTTTCAACGATATATCATAAGTGGTACTTATTTTCATCAGTTCCAGAATTGAGAGGAGAGTAGAAAAGGTATTAGGAGAAGACCAATTTGGTTTCAGGAAAAATATAGGCACAAGGGAAGCAGTTTTTCTGGCCTCAGATTAATAGTAGAAGGAAGATTAAAGAAAAACAAACCGACATACTTGGCGTTTATAGACCTAGAAAAGGCATTCGATAATGTAGACCGGAATAAAATGTTCAGCATTTTAAAAAAATTAGGGTTCAAATACAGCGATAGAAGAACAATTGCTAACATGTACAGGAACCAAACAGCAACAGTAACAATTGAAGAACATAAGAAAGAAGCTGTAATAAGAAAGGGAGTCCGACAAGGATGTTCCCTATCTCCGTTACTTTTTAATCTTTACATGGAACTAGCAGTTAATGATGTTAGAGAACAATTTAGATTCAGAGTAACAGTACAAGGTGAAAAGATAGATGCTATAATTTGCTGATGATATAGTTATTCTAGCTGAGAGTAAAAAGGATTTAGAAGAAACAATGAACGGCATGAATGAAGTCCTATGCAAGAACTACCGCATGAAAATAAACAAGAACAAAATGAAAGTAATGAAATGTAGTAGAAATAACAAAGGTGGACCACTGAATGTGAAAATAGGAAGAGAAAAGATTATGGAGGTAGAGGAATTTTGTTATTTGGGATGTAGAGTTACTAAAGATGGACAAAGCAGGAGCGATATAAAATGCTGAATAGCACAGGTGAAACGTGCCTTCAGTCAGAAATATACTTTGTTTAAAAGATTTTTGGAAGTATATGTTTGGAGCGTCGCTTTATATGGAAGTGAAACTTGGATGATCGGAGTATCTGAGAAGAAAAGATTAGAAGCTTTTGAAATGTGGTGCTACAGGAGAATGTTAAAAATCAGATGGGTGGATAAAGTGACAAATGAAGAAAGAAGCATTTGGAAAAATATAGTTAAAAGAAGAGACAGACTTATAGGCCACATATTAAGGCATCCTGGAATAGTCGCTTTAATATTGTTATAGGCCACATATTGGCAACCTGGAGTGGTCACTTTAATATTGGAGTGACAGATAAAAGGAAAAAATTGTATACGTATTGTATTGTACGTTTGGTATATGTAAAACAAATTATTAGGGATGTAGGATGTAGGGGATATACCGAAATGAAACGACTAGTACTAGATAGGGAATCTAGGAGTGCTGCATGAAACCAGTCAAATGACAAGACAAAAAAAAAATAGCAACCTAAGCTTTAAGCTCGTGCATGGAACATGGAAATGGAATTTTGTGGTGTATAAGAAAAATGCCAAGGTCTCGGGGATTCAAACCCTTGACTCCCCGATTTAAGACTGAGACGCTAACACTCCACCACGAAGAAAGGCAAGAAAAAACTAGGTGATAAAATAAATCCGAAAGTATAAACATTAGTATTAAAAGAATGTTTTTTCTTTAGAAAATAAAAATATTTATATTAAAACATTAGCAAAAAGTCCAAAATTTTGAATTGTTATCACACTCAATGTGGTATCTTGTGAAGAGTATTTATTTTTTAACTTTTGTATTTAAATTTCTTTTATAACCTTCTATGAAGCCAAAGATTCATTTTTTGTTTTGAGATCGCTAAGATCAAAAAAGAAATTGATTTATTTAATAATGTCAGTATGTATATTTTTCTATTTACTTCAACAGAATAATTAATTTGTAATCTATTACTTTTACATTCAGAGATGAAAACTTTCGATTCTACAAAGAACACAATTTCAAAAAAAAAAACAGGTTTCCTTAAATATACCAAGAAAACAGATATAATAAAACGTTAAATGTAATTTGTTCTAGTTAGCTTTGTCCTTTAATAGATTACGAGCTCAGTTACAGTTTTGATAATTGTTCTTAATTGTCCAGTCAGTGTTGACCGATCCAAAGATAGTTCCATTAATTTGTCAATAAAATAATACTTGTTTGATTAGAAGTAAATTTTAATTATACTTGTAAAAGGATCTGAATCAGATTTAAAAAAATTTTTTAAACATGAGTGACCCTGGTTCTATTCCTGGTTTTTACCTATAATTTAATCCGTTTTATTAAATATCCGTTTTCGTTTTGTTAAGCTATATTAATAAGTATTAATTCTAAACTGCATTAATATTTACAACTGTTTACGATACAATAATTTATTAAATGTTTTATTATCTTTAATAATTTTTTTCTTTTTTCTTTACGGGGTTCATTAGATGCACGATATTCAAGAAATAAGAATTAAAATTAAGCAATTTATATTGTTTAAAAGCTATAAATAATTATACATCTCTATCCATTGTTACTCTTTGCGTTTATAATTTCTGAATATATTTTCAATATTTCACCAAGTTATGTACTCGTTTTTTACTTACGAAACTATAATGAATGTGAATATTTGTTTTTTTTTTTAATCTTAGTTGTTGAATGATCGCTAGGAAACAAAATTTATAAATATTTTGTTACTTTAATTTTTAACTTTTAATATTTCATATTTTGTTAAATTATTTTTATTTACAGATTTTTTTAATTTCCCGTTTAGATAGCGTTATAGCTCTAGAAAGGAAGTATTAGTATTGTAATCGGTCCAATTTGGGCATATGCGGTTTTCACCGGATCTTGATATTTTGACACCTAAGGAACCCGAAATACCAGATGGGAATTTTCCGGATGTTTGTTTCGTATGTACGTGTGTATTCGGTGTTGACCTCTAAATCACAATATATTTCCAGAACCGCTGGACTGATTTTTTTTACCAAACTTAGTCAGATTACTTCTATATATCGAGCATGGATGCCGTTAAATTTTCTACTTAAAAGGTCAAGGGGGTGAGGGTCAAGGTCACCCTCAGTATCTCGAGATTTCGCCTTATTAGGGTCATATTTCTCTTAGGCACACTTGTCAACGATTAAAAAATAAAAATATTTGAAAAGAAATTGTTGCAAAATCGCAACCCCACCCCAAAAAATGCTCTAAACTATTGGTATGTTGTGACGTCACAGGTGAGCGATAGACTTAAATAAATGAATATTATTTAAATTGTAAAAAAGTAACTCGGTCTGTTTGGGTCTCGAACTCGATCGCCCGGTTGATTCGGGGCCTGGTGCGTTAGGCCTCGCGGCTACACCAGTCTGCCGACCGTACTTAGTGTCGAACGTCGCCGCTGATACCGCCACACCTTTGAGAATTAAATACGATATGCGCTTTAGTTAGAATCATTGAATTAAATTAACGAAAAATTATTATTTTTAAATTAAATGTTAAATATTTTAAATTAAGTTGTGTGTGTAAGTCGAGCATGAGAATCAACTCGCAGTTGTCTTTTTTTTTTACTTGTGTTTCATAAAGTAAAAAGTACATGCCCTTGAAAACTGCAGCCTTAGTTAATGTTGTAGACCACATACCCTCCTTAATTAAATCAACAATTCAATTGTAATTAGTGTCTTCAATAATGGAGTCTGAAAAAGATGATTCGGTGCGGTGCTAATCTGAAAACTAGTTATCTACCGTCCAGTTCAGCAGATTATTTACTTATCCTTAATTATATATTTTCAATTACTTGCTGTAAGCTTTTGAGAATGGAGGTACGGATAATCGAGATTTTGGTAGATGTTAATTACAGAATATAGATTTACTTGTTCTATTTTCCAACAAAGGAATTTTTTTAGGCACTATTAATAATTTATATATCTATTAAATTGTACAATAAAAACTATGCGTACTGTACTGATAAATGAAACGCCGAAGTATGGGTAATTGAGAGCCGGATTAATAAATTACTGAGTATTATAGTAATTGTATCATTTAAGTTTTTTGTACCGCGGTGATCGGAGCGGCATTGTATTAGTATATTAATTTTTTTTTTTAGCAGCATAGCGTGGTTGTTGTTCGTATGAATATAAATTAAGTACAGCCAATAAAATCCACTGGGTTGGTCTAGTGGTGAACGTGTCTTCCCAAATCAGCTGATTTGGAAGTCAGTTATTTTTAAACGGATTTGAATACTAGATCGTGGATAGATCGTTGTGGATATCGTCGTGGATAGATACTGGATCGTTGAATACTAGATCGCGGTGTTTTTTTTGGTGGTTGGGTTTCAATTAACCACAACATATCAGGAATAGTCGAACTGACACTATAAAAGATTACACTTCATTTACCTCTGAAGTATTATCTGAAAGGTAATTACCGGAGGCTAAACAGAAAAGAAAAAGTACGGCCAATAAATAATTTTTTTTTAATTTTTACTTAAATTATTACCTAATAGGTTTTTTATTACCTGCTACTACAAATTGTGCTTCTTGTCTATATATATGCAGAAAGAGAGAGAGTGAGTGAATGCGATAGTAGTGGGAAAATGTAAAAAACACCATTACAACTACGAACGTTCTACTACTTATTCACTTCCTGCTGCGGAAAAAAATAACAAAAAGATATATCTCTGTGAATATAAAATTTTAACATTCAAATGTTATTTTGCTGAATCGGTTACATTTTATCGTCGATACTCCTCAAAACTGTCTCCGGCATTATTCTGTTGTCGAGTTCCGTTTACAACATATCCTAGCCTGGCGAGCATGTTTTAAGTACGAGTAAATAGATAAAATCGGTTTAAAACAACAAGATAACATCTACTTGTATTACAACGGCCACATTAATTTTCTGTTATATTGTACCTGCCCCAGACTTTGTTGTAATTATTATACATCTAAAATATCTCGGATACTAAATGTAACGGTCAGAATTGCTTTCTTATAGAGTAATAAGCTCTTACACGGCTGAATACTATCTGCATTTTGGTTGGCTTCTTTTGTCGATATGCAATCGTATATTTGGTTCGGTAAATAAGGGAAAGGGAAATCATATACTTCCGGTTTTCACTTTTCCTTGTAAGCCTGGCATGAGAACTTGTTATTCTTAAGGCGAGGAAATTTTTTTAGCTACTTGTCATGTCCGATCACTTTCGACCATTAAATAAATTAATTTTTTACACTTGCACACATACACAGGCTAGTACGAACTGAAGCGTTGTGATTATAATTTCAAGGTGATGGAATATTCCATAAACAGATGTGGATAAATATTTATTTATCTGTTTAGAAGTCCTCCACATAACTCATTCGTGTACCGTCAGCCAAATATTTTTATTTTATCATAAATAACCCTTTGAGTAATGTATATTTATGATACATGTCAATATATACGGATTTTAAACACCACCAGAATGTCTAAATAACTAATCTTTTTATTACTGAATAAATCGAATACGAATAGGTTTTGTTCGCAAAAAAAAAAAAATTTAAGATTTTCTTTTTGAATCGGCAAATATTGAAGTTTCGGACCGTCTAATTTTTTTTGGCTCTCGGTTCATCGGTTGATATTTGAATACGATATGAAATTTTGTTACAAAATTCATAATTTCTTTTTCTCGGGAAATCATTGGTATCATTTCAGATGGTGCGATTCTGATCGATTAAGGCGAACCGAATCCCGACTTTCGGTTAGATATTCCTTTTTTTTTGTTGTAAAACTTATTTATTAAATAAATAATACCATTTTAAATATATTATTAATGAAAAATTTTAAAACTATAACTTATAATGAAATGTTTATTTGAAGGTTAAACCATATAATTCAACGTTAATATAGAACTATAAGTAAAAAAAAAAAAAAAGACATTAAAATAAAATGTTTTTAAAACAACGATAGTGAAAAAGTGCGGGCTAGCTTTGTGTAGTATGATTACGGTAATCTATAAACCACAAAGGAAGAGAAATAGTCTGTTGCGTAATTGCTATATGTGCATTATTTAACGCCTAGCTGTGTCGCCTATTTAAAACTGTTTCAATGAATATCGTATTTGCTAGGGCAGTTATTTCTAGTTAATTTATCTTGCGTCATACGGGTATTTTGTATAAATAAAAAGCAATATAGAAAATTATTTTTGTACACAAACTCTGTGCGTAATTTAAATAATATTTTGTACTAAGAAAAATAGTACGGTAATAAATGATGTGATGGCGGGGTAGATCGTTAATTTATTAACTGAATAAACGGGAATTTAAAAAATCAAATGAACTAAATATTTTAATTTTTTTACAAAATGCCAATCAAATTGGTTTGTACTAATTTAAGCAGAAATTATTTTTCTCGCTTTATGAACTACAAAGATCGATTTAGAGAATGACAATCGATGTAGACGATATATCTCGATAAATACATTAAGTTCAGTAAAAGAAGTTTGAGGTTGTTATATAAATATATTTTTTACGATTTATATAGTAATGAAAATGATGAGGTTTGAACTGTAATAAACATCCCGAGGGTCTTAAGAAGAAAGAAAAAAAAAGAATAAAATTAATAGTGAATTAATATTATAAATTTTATTATTTTCATAATATAATTTGTCAAACATAATATAAAAATTTATTTAATTCGTTCAAATTTAACTATAATGAAGCACTGCTGGATCCGTTAGTTATAGATAAAAATTTGCTTTGCAAGAATACAAAATAAAGGAACTTATTTTAAGTACGAGTACAATAAAAGCCGGTTTATTTTGCGGAATAATCTTCTTGTTTCAAATCGCATTAAAACATTTAACTATTATAGGGATTTTAATTTTATAATTCTCGATTTAACGACTTCTCCCGTTCATTTATCCAAACGTTCGCTTCATTTTCGGTATTCTTAATTTACTGACAACATTAACAAAATTTATTTGTTTCCCTTTTTGTAGCTGAAATAAGATTAAAATATCTAAATTGAAATGTTTTAAAATTAATATCTGTAATTTCAGATATCCGAACGTTCATAGATCGTTTAATCGTAGGTAATATACCTGCCAATTTAAATATAACGTCACTTATTTTACGAAAATAATTGAGTTTTTACTTCAAATTCAGGTATTTTGTAATGTATTATTTTTGTATTTTTGCATGTATTATTATTTTGTTTTTAATATTTCATTTCCAGTGATTGTAGTCTCTGTAAACGTTTTCTTTTATATTTATTTTATTTTTTTATATTTTAAGATAATAACATGACCCTTCACTAGATATAGTAAATGAGATAAAAGTAACAAAATTTTATATATACAAAATAATCATGAAATCAAACCGGGAATCGAACTGAGTGTTCAAACCTCTCCTAGCAAAAAGTAGGTTTTAATTTTTTAATGTGCATGTTTGATATGTACATGTTTATCAAATATAAGTCCAAATCCGTGGCAGGAAGGGGTAGTAGACAGTCTTACCGAATTATATGTAAAGATTGATTTTTTGAATATTTATAATATAATCATTTTAATGGAATTTAAGTTATTTTGAATTTGTGTAATGACCAAACGAAATACTGTACTCCCTTTACATCTATAAATTTTTGTCTCTCCAAACAACAATTTCTGGTCCACATCCCCGTGTGTGTGTGTGTGTGTGTGTGTGCGCGCGCGCGCGAGTGAGTGAAAAAAAAATGTAGCTATATATTTTATAAGAAGCTTACAAAAAAAGCTGAAACATAGATGAATAAATAAGTATGTCTTATACAAGGTAATAGTTGAAAATAAATGTTCTTTAAAAGAGTATACCAATGTAATATAAGACATGTACAATGAACTATCTACTGCAAGTGTTGTTGAGAGGGTAAAATGGTAAAAAATAAGAAGAGAGGTAACAAGATATATTCAACAGTCTGTTTCTTCTAAATTTACAGCATTGTGTAGAGAAGGATGTTAAGCGCTCGCGCGCGCGCGCACACACACACACAATATATATATATATATATATATATATATATACCCGTGAACAAATGCTTGCAGTTTTTTTTTTGTTTTGTTTAATATAGTGGGCATCGACTACTTTGCTATTAGCCCTCGCCGCAAGCTAAAACTTTCCTATACTCATTAAAATAAGCGGCTAAGTCAAAGGCCATTCTTGTCAAGTAATCATCTAGAAAACAGCTTTGTCATAAAATAATAAAACCCTAGAAGAACACAAGATGACAAGGATGTATACAGCCCATGCCACTGAAACACATCCGATCTATTCCTGAAGAAATGTTATTAAAACTATCAAAAGCGGGTAGGTGTAAAGGGCCCGCAGTTATTAAGAATATAACCTTGAAAAAAATTTGCCATTATCCTAAAAGAAGCACAAAATACAGATAAAAAAAGAACATCAATAAATAGTCATTCAATGTTTCTATTTTGGAAACCGACAAGAATTCTGGTAAATCGATTTCACGGTTCCCGTAAATTTCTAATTTTATTATTCCGGCAAAGCGGAAGAGGTAGGTCTTTTCCGATACCGTTCGGCCACACCGTGTTAATAAAAGGAAACAAAGTTTATACGACTTGGAAAAGCTAAAACAGGAGCTCCGTATCTTAGTAATACGATTTTCCTTCTCTAATTCGGCGGCACGACGCAGGCTTCTGACAAAATACCGTCGATCGGACTCGTGCGGAAGGGTCCTGCAGCAATTCCTACATTACGGATCGCATCGAGTTTCTTTAGATGAGACTTTACTGCAGAGCCGTAGCTATCGATCCGTAATCTTTTCTGACAATTTATTCTTGTACGACCAAAATATATAGACATTAATACATTTATTACATCATGCACACACCGGTACCGGCGCAAGTGTAATGTTATTAGTGACATTAGACCATTTTTTTAAAGATATTTTTAGAATATTGGTGAAATTCAAAAATAGATTAAACTGAATAATGGAAGTTAACATTTATTTAATATTCTGTTTTATTGTTACATGTTTACGATAACAATAATTAATGATTTTCAAAACTACAACTTATGTCTGTAGCGTGACAAAAAATTATTTTAATACAACCGGCAATTATTGTAAACAAAAAGTAATTAATGTTGTTTATTTCAACCGCTTTATACAAATTAATATTTTATTTTAATATGCTAAATTTTTTCAGCTACCCGATTAAAATACTTCAACATAAGTAGCATTCTCCTACCAAAATATAGATCGTTTCAAGGTAGCAGGAGAGTTTTATAAGTTTCATTTTTAACTGTGTTTAACTGTTACACATTACATAACTTCATTTTAAGTTTTGTTTAACTGTGAAAAGTTATTTAAGGGTTCCGATACTTTATTAACATTTCGTATATATTTTAATCTAATAGTATATCATAATCTAAGTGCCTGGCGAAATGAATTAAGTCACTTATGGATATCGCAAAGGCATCATTAAGAATAACAAGCGTACCGTACCGGGCTTAATAACGAAGATGAAGAGTAGTCTATCGTTACCTTCTTCGAGGAGCCAAATATATGGTTTTATATGCCTAGCCCGCCGAAATTCGAGTAATATTCAACTCTTTGAGTAGCACCTTCGTTCTCTACGAACACAGAAACCGGCCGAAAAAGGAACGGCATTACTTTCAGAGAAAGCGTCTCAGATCTGTGCCTGTTTTACCTAAGGTCCTTTATATATATCACGGTAATGAGAAAAATTAATACGAGTAATGTAAATTTAAAATTTTGACTAGACCAACCCGATGGCTTCTTTAACCTAACCTAACCTTTCCTAACTTAACCTAATGCTCTACCATCTTGTAATTTCCCTTTATGTACGATTATGAAATAATCTTAATTTTAATTTTAAGCTATTAAAACCCTAATTTTAAACAACCCTTTGTTTTGAGGCCCAGCTATATGGTTTGAGCTAGATAGGGGTTAAATTAGACAATAACTAGATCAAACATTTTCTGAATGTTTAAGCCACCAAAGGAAAAACCGAATAGCTACCTCATTCGTGCAATTTGACGCCTTCCAATTTTTCATTTTTTTAAACAAAAAAGACACGGTATTTCCTTTAAATACAAATGACCTGAACAATTTCAAGCTTTTAAATATTTTTCCTGATTATACTAAGAATGAAACTTTATTAAAAAAAAAAAGATATGTACTTCATCGGTTAAATGCTGTATCAATGTATAAGAAGAGAAAGACAACAATTTTACCACTTTTTCTGATGTGAATTGGACATAATGAAGCGTAATTGGACATAATTCTAACGTGAATTAGACATTAATGAACGTAATTTCTTTATTAACTATTTTCTAATTAGTAAATAGAGAAATAGATAATTGTAGTCAACCCGATGTAAAACACCCGCCTTAAAATTGTTTCATACTAACAAGATGTATTATTAACATGCTTAATAACACATTTCAGCCAGGTTTTATGTTGCTTGCATGTAATTTCAAGTAAAATTGTTACATTGCATCGAATGTTAAATTCAGCATTCCTAATGCTGAGTATATATATAAAAAATTTGATTAAAACTTTATTGAATCACCAAAAACCATATTTTTGAAAAAAATTTAGATTCAACCAAGTGAATTTTCAAAACATACGTTTTCAGTTTTTAATTAATTTAATGAATATTACTAATACTGTACTGCGTGCGTGCGTGCGTGCATGTATGTATGTATATACGTATTTCGCATAACTACAAAACGATTAGCCGTAGTATGTTGACATTTTGGATTTATTACTGCTGTAACATCAAGTTGTCCACCTCCCCTTTTTATAGCAATCGACTGAATGAAAAGTGTCCAATAAAGCCCAAAATTCAAAAGAAATTTGATTTTGGACTTTTTCTTAATTGCAGTAATAGGCCTTCATTGAGAACTTTTCAATAATATATCACAAGTGGTACTTGTCCAGCGATTCTAGAGTACCTAAATGAAAATTTAATTTATGAAATATCTGGATCTATAAGGGAAAGGCGTATCGGTTCGAATCAGACATCATCTATCTCCTTTTCCATTTTTTAACATGTTTTTTTTTTATTTAATTAAATATATTAATTTATTAATAATTATTAACCCGTGATTGTAAAAGCAATTTTACAATAAATAATTATTCAATAATAAAACAAAATATGAAAAAAAATCAGAAGTTATTAGTGAAATAAAATCTATGTATTTTTAAAAATGTGTATATGTAATTTAACAGGCATTATTACATACATACATATATATATATATATATATATATAATACATACCGCAAGAGAACCAATCAAAGACATAAAACATTCAACATAAAAACAATGAGTCATCTCTTACAGTAGACAAAATAAAGACAGCTGCCAGTATTACTAAAAAAAGTCAAGGTTGATGTTTTGTATCTCATGTACAAGTGTTCATACGTTTTAATATATATATATATATATATTTGTGCAGAGAGAGAGAGTGATATTGAGTGAGTAAGCAAGTTCTGTAATATAAACGATTTATTATAAATAACTAATCTGTTCATCAACATATGAACAGATGTTTCAATATATACGTACACACACGCACACATGCATAAGCAAAGCAAATAAAATGTTTAGACTGCAGATTTAAAGGAAATAACTATTATAATAATTCTAATACGTTACCTAAACGAATACAATTTTTTTTAAATGTGTCCTTGATACAAAATACAAAATTTTTGTATTTCCAAGCATACAACATAGAAGGGATAAAATATTAAAAGCTAATTTTTATCATATTTAACGGGGGAAACAGAAACGGACAAAAGTTATCAGCTATCATTACGGTGAAAAAGCGGTACTGCAGGTTAATTGTCTGCTTTAACTCGATTGTTTGTCAACAGAGTTTTACAAATGAGGTGTCATTTTCTTCAAAATAAAATGCTTAATAAATTTTGTAATTAGTAAAAATTTTATCAAATAAACAATCAGAAAGATATTGACGAATAAAAAATTAAGATGGCCGCCAATTTTTAAGGTGACGTTTTCAAAATTTTAATTACTGTAAGTTTACCCGCTCCTGAGAAATAATTTTTTTGTTGAAAATCACAAAATGGCGTCCAGAAGGAAAACAAAACAAAGTAGGACTTATGTCGATATGAACTTTTTTGCACATTTTGGTGTCCTGAATCAGTTACTGGAGTTCGGCGAATACATTCAGTAACATTGTACCTATGGTCTAATTATAAATATAATATTAACATTATAGAGTTGTACGTTTGCTATTTCAGTCGTTGATAAAAAATGAACTAACTTCTGCTCGTCATTAAAATATGAATTTTTATACTCCATTGAATAGTTTACTTTCAATTTATACCGACGTGAATATATTTTTCAAATAAAATACATTTAATTAATTATACAATCTATCTTAAAATTAAAAAAAAATGATCGGATAAAATAATTAATAACGAATCTTAATTCTAATATATTTATAATAAACGTAATGTTCATAAAATATAATTTGAAGATAAAAATTTCAAAAAACGATATAACAAAATACCGCTTCAGAATCATTTACAAAAATGTTGTAAATGTAATAATACATAAATAGATTTTTTTTGCGGACACATTATGAAAAAATAATTACATACTTTGTAGTAAAATATCAAGAAAATATTTTAAATAAATGGCAAGAAATTAAAACCCTTTACTGTTGAAGAATATACATAACAGAAAAAAATATAACTAACTTCAGTTCTATGTATATTTACAACATCTTTTTCGTTTGTTCCCGACAACTAGTGTTCCCGAAAAACTAGTGAACCAGTCATAACTAAATTTTACCTGCAGCTTTATTATGACACCTGGAAAGTTAACCGCAGTTTAAATATCATCAATCTCACTACTATGTAAAACAAAATAAAAAAGCTTATAAATAAAAATCTATAACTTCCTTTACCAAGATTTAATGTCGTTGTCTATGTTAATATCGACTTCAGACAGTAATTATGTATTTTACTAAATTGAATTTGTTGTCTATAAAATATCAGTTTGTATTAGTAACATATACGTAAAAATAAATTAATTTGAAAATAAAATTATAGGAAATGACGACCATTTACAAATTTACGACTGCTTACAGAATATCACTCTGTATATTTTCAGTTCCTGAACTAAGAATTTACATCAAGGTAAAAAGAAAATGGGGCAAACTGAATGTCTGGCCTGTGGTAGTCCAGTGTAGCGGATAGAAATATACTTTACAACTCATTTATTAATTCAATCGTTTAAGTAATCGACCATGTAGGTGAATATTTCATAGCTTTAATATTAAGTTAGGCAATGCTTATTTGTAGTTTTAGGCTATGAATTTACGGTTTGGGATCGGCTAAATCATTCTCTATACAAATGAACACTTCTGGGTAGTGAATTATTTATTAACCCGGGCAGAAGTGATACAAAAAAATTTAACTACTCCGTTAATAATTAAAATCAGGCAAAGGTTGTATCGACGAATAAATAAAATCCCGTGACGATAGGAACTGTCACTCGCTTACTGCAAGTAACAATAAATTGTAGTTTATTCGTTAATCTACTGTACCGGTTTCAGTAGAAATTCAAACTAGATTTATGAAACCGTTTCATACATAGGCTGGTGTCTTATAATGGAAATCTTTCCTTTTCCCTTAAAAACAGGCGATGTACACCTTTGTCTATGTATTTTGCTAATTACAGAAGTAGTAATTTTATAGATTTATACAATCGTCAAATATTACATATTCAAATTACTGCTGATGCAAACTAGATTTACATAAGTAATCTCGTGCAGTCGATGTAAATTCTATACTATTTATTTGACCGGAATACTTAAGCAAATTTATAGCGTTATGTGGATGATTGTATAAGGTTTCAGTTAATTTATTATTGAAATATTTTTCCTGTACGAGCTTATTATACCGTAAGGGAATCGCTAAAATTATTGAGCCAGACCGGTAAAATTTGAGCTAACTTTATGAAGAAAAACCAAAATTTTAAACAATGAAGATTTTTTTAATTCGGTTCAGTACCTCCAAAGTTTTATAAGAAAAAATAATTTTTATGGTTTATAATTTACAACCGGTTGACTGAAAAATATAGCATAATTAGTGTTTTAAGGTATGCTTGATTTATGAAGAAAAAAAATCGAAATCCATTCGTTTAACAATCGATTATAAGAATAAATTAATACATACTCAACACAGATGCGCACGCAAAGTCACACAAAAATACAAACAAAATCAACAACTATAAAGTGATTATCATAAAGGATTACGACACACGCACGCGCGGCACACACACACACACATACACATACACACACACATACTATAACCAGGTTTGAAACAAGTTATTCAATACTATTTTTTATAATATAATACAAAAATGTAATACACTATTCTATATTAACTATATCAATAAAAAGCGAAACATAAATTAAATATATACGTATTGAATTTTTTAAATTAAAATCGTTATGTTTTAATAAGTATATATTAGATAAAACAAAATATTTAAAATACATACCAAAATGTTAAAATAAAGACGATAATTTTGTATAAATAAAAAAACACACATTAACGATACGTATATGTGCACCTCATTTCCTTTAACAGTAAGCGGACTGATGGTCGACCGAGTTAAATATACATGATCGGCAGTCTACGTGTACAGTACAATCGGAGATCTTCGGTGTATGATTACAGGACGCTAACTTATATAATATATGGATTAACGTATAGTTACGGTTTAAAACATAATTTAAAATTCATTTTATATATAAATATTTTTATTTATTATCAAAAGTTAAATAGCTAAATAAAGATTTATTTAAAAAAGAAAATATATTAATATTAAAAAAATTAAATTAAAAAACAGTTTAGAAATCGAACTCGGGTTTAAAAAAATATACTGATATAATAAATTAAACATACCACTCATCTGATCACCGTGGCGGTGTGGTAGCGTCTCGACATTTCATCTGGAGGTCTCGGATTCGAATACCGGTCAGGTGTAACATTTTGCTTATGCTAAAAATTTCCATTGTCACATTGTTTTCTAATAACTTATTTGTAAGCTTGTATGGCGGGTGAATCCATCAGTTGTAGAAAAAAGAATTGATACAATTGAATCGCATTGTATTTCAATTAAAATTTTATCTTCCCGGTAATGTATTATCTATTACATATACAATTATTTATTATATATACAGAGTGTATCACGAATTTCTTCTGGGACTTTCAAAACCTACCCTATTCTTGCGGTAAAAACCGAATTATGTTCCTTACCGATATTTAAATTTACTGTGGCCAAACCGTTGATCAAATCGAATTCTGACATCATTTACTAGTTTTTGAAATTAAATTTTCTACAAAGAAAGATAACTACTTTGAGATAACTACATTTACGATAACTCTTTGAGTTATCGTAAATGTATCTTTAAACGTGCGGCGGTGCAGGGCGTATATTCCTTTACATTCAACACCAGTTTTCAAATAAAGTAGCTTTCTTTATGAAAATAATAAGTCAAAAGGGCAGACGCTTCAAGTGGGCTGGTCTCCTTTTGGAGGCGCAATGCTTCTCGCATGGGCAGCTATATGTGACTTGACCCAGAGTCTCGTGTAGGAACAATCTATATATGCATATCCCAGTAAGAATAGCTATAATTCTGTATGCTATTCTAGTGTTTAGATTATGATGTTTCAACATAACGTAAGAAAATAGTTAAATAAGAAAAAGAAACAAGACCGAATTTTCTTCTTGTGGTGTATATCGGATAACGCTACGATATGCAAAATACCTTTTTACCCTTCCTTCGTACGTACAGCTATAATCACTAATTTTAAGATGTTGGACGACTTTCTAAAACCGAATACGTCAGAAGTTTTGAGTCCTGTGCTTATCACACTGTTACTCTGAAGAAATTACAACGTACTGTTAGCTTTAAAAAATCGAATAGGCTTTATTTGTTATTAATCAATATTATTCACACACGCATGAGGTTGATGAACGCAGAGGAAGTCCAAGAAGGATAATATAGTTCCCTTCCTGGAGCTAAGAAAGCTTGATGGGAGGAAGCGATTGAAGCGAGCCCTGCATACAAATAGGTAAGATTTTTGCACATCAGGGTTGTTGCAGAACTTGAAATTCCATGACACCTCTAAAAAAAATAATAACCGTGAAAAACTCTGTATGTATGTTGTCTTAGTTTTTGCTTGATATCTTCAGACTGGATGAAATGAAATTTGGCAAAATTATTTCTCAATATAGAAAATTGATGCGGTTTTATTTTTATAATAATTGGTCAAATTGGGCACTTGGATACAGACCTTAGCAGTCCAGTATCTCAATTATTTACGTCTGATTATGTTTGATAGTTTATAATCTAAAAAGGGGTAAAAGGGAGGACAAAATGTTTTTCTTTTTTAAATCTCTGGACTGAAAGCCAAAACGTCTTGTACTAAACAGATTATTCCATTAAATTAGTATGTAACTTTGCTAATGTATTAGGGTACAATCATTCTAGGAGATGTACGAGAAGTATAATTTGTACCACTTTTTTCATCAGTTATGAGTTTTGTTACTGTCTTCAGACTGATAAAACGCTTTTTATGAAATTTAATAGGATGACTTTTGAATATCAGTAAATGGTGCCGTTTAACTTTGGTCGCAATTTTTTAAAGGGATGGGGAGATGTGGGGAGTTTTTAGATCCTTGGATCTTAAAATTTTTCTCAAAGATTGAGAATAGTTTTCTAATACAAATCTTTACTTACATATTTTAACGTTCCACTTAATTTTTCCTATTAACGTAATGTTTGTCTGTCGAGGGAAAACCCTGCAGTAGCTTGAGATCCGACGAAAACGAAGAAATTATATATATATATATATATATATATATACTATATACGTACACTTGTCAGGTAATTTTACCGAATTTTCGAAAAAAATTACTGTATTATTTTCGGTCGCACGGTGACATTGAGGAATGAAATTTAATTTTCCTCTCGTTTTGAGGTTTGAGAAGTACGAAAATAACTGAAAATGAGTTTCCTTTTTTATACACAGAGTTATCATAAAAGAATGGTGCGGTTTTGAACATGGTTTAAATTAAAACAGAATTACTTACAGTTTATGTTTTTTATTTTTCAAATTTGTTGTCTCAAACATTTTTTTACATAATTAATAAATTTCAATATGTGCGCCCTTACTCGTTCGACAAATGTCCAAACGACAAATGTCAACTTCTCTCCAAACATTAGTTAACATTTCTTCGTTAATGGTTGTCATTGCTTCACTAATCCTGTTTTTTAAGCGGTTTAGGTCGCGAATTTTTTGTGTATAAACAACGCTTTTGATGTACCCCCACAAGAAAAAATCGCAAGGTGTGGACTCCTTGTCTGGTCTGGGCCTATCCATCGATCTCCAAATTTTTCGTTCAAAGCGTCCGTGACCGATGCATTGAAGTGCAGGGGAGCACCATCTTGTTGGAAATGAAGTCGATGAATGTTTTCGAGTTCATCCGGCTGAGGAAAGCAATAATCGGTTAACATGTCAAGATACACAACTCCATTAATTGTTTTTTCAGCAAAGAAGAAAGGCCCTATTACACGATTTTTCAACACAACACACCAAACATTAACTTTAGGCGAATCGCGTTGTTTCTCAATAATTGCGTGTAGGTTTTCAGAGCCCCATATTCGTGAATTGTGTCTGTTAACACATCCGTTCACATGGAATGTAGCTTCGTCTGTAAAAATTATATCGTCTAAAAACGATTTGTTTTCACTTATTCTGTCCAACATTTCAACAGCGAAATTGTAATGTTTTACACCATCATCGGGTTTCAATTAAACCAGTATCTAGATTTTATAAGCGTGTAATTTCAGTTTTTTACGTAAAACTTTGTGAACTGTTGATTTTGGAATACCTAATTCGACGCTTCGACGGAGGATGGACTTCCCAGGACTTCTAATTTCCGATCGTCTAATTAGTTCAACCGTTTCGTCCGGTACACTTGGTCTGCCGGTTGATTTCTGTTTCTTAACCGATCCAGTTTCGTCGAACTGTTTGAACCGACGTGTTATGTTATTTTTGTGTGGCGGATCTCTTCCGAATTCACGTCGAAACGCACGTTGAATTAAAATTACGGATTTTAATTCGGCCATCAATAAAACACACTTTGCTTTGTCTTTATCCGAGAACATAGTAACTCACTAAACTCACCACAACAACTGACGTTGTGGTTACAACTGCTGATAACCAAACTTTTGGGTAGGAGGCTTTCAGGGATACCAATATAACATTTAGAAATTTTTCCAAAATTGTAGAAATTTTTTTCTACAATCTTCCTATGAATTACTGAAACCGCACCATTCTTTTATGATAACCCTGTATATCTATACATAGGCCAACATGGAAAATACTGTGGCTCAAAACTCTTCAGTACTACTAGACCGATTTCATTGAAATTCAGATATGCTGTAATAAAGTATCTGAGGTTGTGCATGAAAAAATTTGATGAAGATTGGTCGAGTCGTTCTTTAGTTACGCTCAATTTAATGTAGAAAACAAACAACGTAATCTCAAACCGAGGTTAAATTACCTGCGTATTGGTATATTTCTCATACATGCTTATGCAGTTAGTAACAATGGGGAGCAAGTTCAAAGTCGATGCTTGTTTTTAATGTAACGGAACGAATCTAGTGCGCGTAGTATTCTGAAAATCAGTGCGTTTCTGACCGCGAAATAGTGAAGACATCAGAAACCGAAAAATCAGTTGCGCAGATCTGCGCAACAGGTTTTTTCATTTTAAAAACAATATTTTTTAACAGGATATTAGACAGAATATTTATAGTGGGATTAGATAAATAAATTGTAAACTAAATAACAAGAATAGGTAACTTTTGAAAACTTATATAAAGTGCTTTTGTTCATTTTAACTTTATTTCTCAACATTATTTACTTATTAATATAGTAAGTAATGAGTAATTTGATTGGAGGGAAGTGAACTAAAAAAATATTTAAATATAAATCCTCATTGAGAAATACGAAATACGTCATCTAGAAGGTTTACGACCGAAAAAATATCTGAAAGATCTAAAATAATCTATTACAACTTTTTTAATTAGGATCCTATATCCCCGATTGATTGAAAAATATTTTTAAGGAATAAAAGTTTCACTTTCGCCCGATAAGCAATTTAGCTTTACATTGCGATTTTTAAACAGACGCAAAATAATAAATAGCCTATGATATGTTTATAGTCAAATTCGTATCAACACAAAATACTAATATCAAGTTAAGGGTATATAGTTCCGAACCGTATGTACACAATGATTACGTTAAGGTAATCTACCGACAGAAAATCATAAGCGAAGAACGGATCAAATAGAAAATAAGATATTATAGTGTTACTAAAGGAAAGATCTACACAGGGACTGCAAAAACGATCCAAAGACCCCGAAAGGGTATCTCAAATCTTCTACAGGAATGTGAATCCATCCTAGATAAACTCCGTTTGGAGATCGATATATCTTTAACGGGAAAACCACTTACTGTTAAACGAGTTGACGTTGACCGTTTGAAATAAAATAATAATTTGTTTTCTTCAGGTAATAATTAAAGATCCCTTAAACCAAGACTCAGATTTTTCTTAAAAGAGAACCATCGGCTCTCCTTAGAACTGGAAAAGTATCCGATAAAACGTTTATTCGGATCTCTATTACAGTTTTTCTCTCGTTTGATTATTTTCCGAAACTAATACCTTACGAAAATAGTTATTTTATATTTTGTTTAATTTTATTCTGTAAACGCGATTAGAAATTCCCTTTTTATAACTGTTGATTTTTTTTAACCGACGAATTAATTCACCACAGAAACTTAAAAAGAGGTTTGTACGTGGAAATCGGAATTTGTAGGTATGAAAAATTCCATGCCTCACCGGGATTCGAACCAAAGACCTCTGGATGAAAGGTCAAGATACTACCGCTCCTCTAAGTTCAGTATTTAGTTTTTAATATTTATTTCTTCTTTTATCTATTTACTAGTTTATGCAATATTTCATTAGTATCTACTGGTGATGTTTGTTTTAACAATCGAAATGACTTTATCACCAATAAAACATTATAAACGAATTTTGAAAATTTTCTTCTCTTAAAATTTATTTCAGTACGCGTACATTTTTATCGACTTTTCGAAGAAAAGTTCGGTCACATAGTTTGAAGGGGATGAAAATGAATTTTCTGTACGTTTTTAGGAATGAGAGATACGAAAATACCATTAACTTTGAAGATTGGTTGATTTCTTCTTGAGTTACGCTCAATTTAAGGTCAAAAAGATTTGAGCGGGGCAAGTTACAATCGTTGTTTGTTGTGATGCTGCAAGTAGGAACGTTGACGTTTCTTTATCTGCGCTGTCTACTGTTCACAATATTAAACCAGATTAAAAAAAAAATTCTAAAGCCAAATTAAATTAACGAAAAAATCGATCTTCTGACGCGATAAATTTTTTATATTTAATATTTTTTCACTTTAATTAACAAAATTTTAATACCTTACAACAATATTGTTTAAGTATAACCTAACAATCAATTTAGATATTACAATCTGTAGATTTTAAGATAAACTGTAAATTTCCATCGATTACACATTGACAAAAAGAGATTTATCGTTATTTTAAATATTTTCAAAAACTTATTACTACAAAGTACTTTTTTATGAAAACTGTTTTATTACTCAATATTACATTTTTATCATAAAAAAAAATTATTAGTAATTTATTAATTATTTATACTCTAATAAAAATATGTACGTATGTATATATTCAAAATAAGTAAATAAATGAAATATAAATATATTTACTCAAGTTAATTTGTTTTATAAAATACCAAGGGATAAATTTAATTTTACACCCTAGTTTATTCCTCTATGAATTTTAGAACTCAGGTATATATATATAATTTTATATCTTCGGTCGTTGGTTAAAACTTCGCAACACAACATAAATCTAATTTATAACATCTTAGAATTAATGTTTGAACAAATTAGCCAATTCTTTTTACTAAAGAGAAAAGTTTATTTCTCAATAAAAAAGTGATTTTTTTATAATAAATATATTTTACACTTAATTTCGATTGTTCATATGTTCTGAAATATGCCTGTCGTACAATATATATATATATATATATATAATTCAAATTAATATTTTTATAACTGTTGATTAGTTAATAATTTAATTTTAACTATTTTCTACAAACAAATAAAATTTGTAAACTTATTTTTACGTTTTTAAAACATTTATTGTAGTTTATTAGCAGTTGTAGCGTACATTAGAGTGAAAAAACCATTAAGGTTAAACAACAAATTCTTTGCTTACAGAATACAGTGTTTCTCGATCTTTTGATAGCCTCTTGGACAAACCCAAAGTTCGGTCTACGGAGTAGAATAAATTCTGGAAGTAGACGATTCAGCTATATATATATATATATATATATATATATATATATATATATATATATATATATATTGAGAGTAAAATTACTAGAGACTTAGCTAAAAATGACGTCAAAATTTTCATTTTGTTTTTGATAAATAAATATTTGAACTTATAAGGATAATAGTTTATTTCAGTAACAGCAGGTTTTATCTACAGGATCATGAGGACGATAATGTATGAGTGTAAATGAAGTGTAGCCTTGTACAGTCTCAGGTCAAACAATACTGAGACGTGTGGTTAATTGAAAACCCAACCACCAATGAACACCGGTATCCACGATCTAGTATTCACTAGATCGTAGATCAGGTACTTGCTGGCAGGTACTTGCTTTGATCAGGTGGACAGGTACTTGCTGGCATTCAGCGACCTAGGCGTGGCAGCAAATTGCTGCCCTTGAGGGAATAAATTTTAATTTATTGACAAGTCGTATATTTTAGTATGTAGACGAGATGCGTCTACCCACTTTAGTAATATATGACAAGTGAGCGGTGGGACATGCTAGCGAGTGGTATAGGGCACCACGCTTATTCCGCTCACGCAGTTAGGTAAGCTCTAGGAGCTAATTAGGATATTGGTCGCTAAACCGTTTGGAGAAACAGTAGCCGTTTGTGGTACGGACATTCGGTCTTATGCTTTAGGGCGACCGAAAGAGATGGTGGGGGGAGAAATGCCAAACAAACCAATAGTGTAATCGTATCATTACCCTCTTACCTACCACTTGTTAATCTTTTTTATCATTTATAATAATTTGTGGTTCCGTTATTACTTCCTTGTACGAAGTAAATTAAAATAAAATATAGTAATATTTAGCAAAAAAATATCTGGTATGGACTTCTTTGTACGTCTATTAAATTACATATACACATTTTTAAAAGTACATAAAATGTTATTTCATAAAAACGTTTGATTTTTTATCATTTTTTATTTTTATTATTGAATTATTATTTATTATAATTTTTTTTATAATCAGAGGTTAATAATTATTAATAAATCAATATATTTAGACTAAAAAAAAATTAAAAAAAAGGGAAGAAAATGTTGCAAACAAAGAAAGAATAAAGAGATTAAGAGAAAATGATGAATATAAAGAGAGAGAAATTTTCAAAACTAGAGAACGTGGAGACAAATTAAGATCAGAAGAATTATATCAAACCAAAGAGCGATTAAATGATCGGCAAGAAAAAACAAATAAACTAAATGATGATCAAATCCGACTTGCAGAGAATAATGCCTGACAATATCAGAGGAGAATTCTTTGCGATTTATTAAAGATCGGACACGTATGCCTCAGTGTATATGTTGATCTTGTGAGGGTCTATTTTTCAGTCACTGCAGTTAACTTTAATGTAGATAAAATTAAACAGAAATTTCAGAATAATTAAATAAAATTAAACAGAAATTAAACTAGAAAATTAAAAAATAATACGATTCTAAATTATAATTTTCAAATAGTTCAAATCAAATAAAGTAATCAGATGTTTCACTAAATCTATTACATACACACATATGTAATGATGCCTATTAAAGTGCATATACACATTTTTAAAAGTAGTTAAAGTTTTATTTCAGTAATAACTTCTGATTTGTTTTTTATTTATTTATTTATTTTTATGTTTTTTGTTATTATTGAATAATTATTTATTATATTTTTTAAAATAATCACGGGTTAATAATTATTAATAAATCATTATAATTAAAAAAAAAGAAAAGGAGATGAAGTCTCATCCGAATCGATGTGCCTTCCTTTGTAAGCTACAAATATTTCATTAATTAAAATTTATTTGGCTATAACTGTGGAACCACTGAAAATAATTACCGCTTATGATTATTATAGTTGAAAATCTCTTCGATATAGCGTTGAGGACTTATTACTGCAGTTAAGAAAAAGTCCAAAATCAAAACTTTTTTGGATTTCGGGCTTTGTTGAACACTTTTGGTTCAGTCGATTGCAATCAAAAAGGGAGGTGCACAATTAGATGTTACAACAGTCCTAATAAATATCAACATACTACGGCTAATTTTGAGTCATAATACTTAGGTACGTACGTACGTACAGACGTCACGCCGAAACTATCAAAATGGATTCAGGGAAGATCAAAATGGATATTTCCGTTGAAATCTGAAAACCGAAATTTTTGCGATCACAATACTTCGTACAAGAAAGTAAAAAGGATTATAAAAACGAGCACCCGAATGTGCTTGTATATATATATCTGCAGTCATCATGATTAAGTGCGCGGTTGGAATTATATACATAAGTTGAATATTAGATAAAATTAAATAATTGAAAACCTTATCATTACCCGTTTATGTACCGTTGGCGATGTTCTTAAGCTAACACATACAGATGAATTTTTAAAAGTTGCTTTCATTTGTTATGCTATACAATTGTAAGTTATCACGATTAATAAAAAGAAATCACAATGAAAATGTCGGCTAAATTAATGTCGAATAAAAAAATTAATAATAAATCTGACCATCTAAATAAAATCCGACCGTTTTGATCTGAAGAATACATTAATATAAGTTTCAAAAATTTGTAAACTATCTCATATTGAACAATAAAGACAATTTACCTTTCTAAAATAGATACCTAATTTATTAATCACGAAATGCAGACAGGCAAAAGATTTTGTTTTTAACAGAAATCTAACTTTTTTGAAAGTTAGGTTAGAACTTCAATAAATATTGATACACGAAATAATTAATAAGCAATATTTAATTGTGTATTATTTTTCCTAATAAAAAATATTGTTATTCAGAAACCTTACCTAGTTTACATGTAGAATTCTTTTCTGAACCGTCGTTTAGATTCACATAAAATATTCCTAAATATACTGAATTCGCTAAATACATATACTCAACTAAAGAAAATTAGGTACGGTTTTAAACGCGCTACTACGTATCGTAAAGAAAGAAATATTATTACTGAATTTGACAACGTTAATCGTTAGTAACACTTACATTAGATTAATAAATTATCAGAAAGAAAATATCACATAATATACTATGTAAGTTTTATTTATTTTTTACTATATCGCTGTATATAATGGAAGGAGCTAAAAATATTATAAACAAATATAAGTTTTCATCAACGTAGCATATAGTTTGACATACGCAGTTGTTTTGACAAATTGTGGCATGGATGAGGGGAGGGACGAGAGAGTCGGATGCACTCATAGCAACTAACGCTATCTTGTGCCATTCTCTATACACACTCCCTCTAACAATCAAAAATATTAACAAATATTATCAGTTAACAATTTTTTTTCGTATTTACATTTATATATTTTTTTTAATTTACCGACATGGGGGCTGCGCCCCCAAACCCCCATCAAAAAATAACTCCCATATAACAAGTACGAAAACATTTTCGGTAGATAATTTTGAAAAAACAACGTTGAATGAGCGGAATAATCATAGTTAGCATCGTAATGATAGGCGCATTCTTTTAATTCAATGTCTGATGCCCGCCTAGATTGATCAGTTCGTGATCGTGTCAATCGTAGTCGCTCCTCTGCTTCTGCCATTGTTTCTGTTAATCGGGCTTTAGTTGCGGGAGTTCGGACGCCTTCTAATCGCATTTTCCGTTGCTCAGTTGTTTCAGTCGAGCGGGGTTGATCTGTGCGTATTCGGTCGCTTTCTAAACGTATTTCCCGTTGCTCAGTTTCAGCCGAACGGGATCGGGCTATGTGTATTCGGTCGCTTTCCAATCTTGACTGTCTTTCGTCTTCAGTCTCTGCCGCACGAACAGTTTTCATCATACGTGCTTTTTTTGTATTTCTCCCGATTGAAGAATGTCTTTTAGGAACGGTATGATGTTTTGAAAAAAGATCACAGAATTTAAAAGATAGCGATTAAATACTTTACACACTTTAAATTAGTAACACACAAGTGATAAATAAAAGCAGCTATTTATTTATGTTTTTAAACAGCTGTAAAAAATTGTAAATGAATGAATCGTAAAAATTACATATGCATGTGCGATAAATCAATTGAAACTTAGGAATAACTGTTTGTTAAAACTTCAGCCCTTTTCAAAAATGTTAGCTAAAAATTAAATTTTTCTTGAAAGTCATTTTGAAAATTAAATAAGCTTTAAGGAAGAAATAAAGTATTTTAAATTTCGTTATGTCGGAGGTCCAAAAAAATTAGCCTATGTTCACCGCAGGGCTTCAAAGTGTAGGTGTGCAAAATTTTAGACAAATCTGACCGGTAGATCTCAAGTTAAGTTGGAACAGACAGACAAACATTGATTTTTATATATATAGATTATTGTATGACATATTGAGATTTTCTTATTATTGTAAAGTTTCATTTTAATGTTATAAAAAATCATAGCATGATTTTTGGCAGGCAGTGTGTTCAGACTCTAGTTTCAATTCTTAATTATTTTTATAATTAGAGGATTCGCTGCAAGTAAGTTGTCTCGTTCTTCTTACTCTTTTGTAAAAGTAAATAAATTTGTATATTAAGCTGATATTTTATATTAGTAATTCATTATTAATGGACTGTTCAGTCTAAATTTAGAGCTCTTGCTGTCAACATATATACATGTAATGTCATAACTTTAAATAAATTAATACTTGATCAACTGGACAGTCTTATTTACTACAAAATATGAACCGGTGAAGTTACCATGTAGACACTGAGGTATTACACCGAAGCGGTTAGTTATTCGAACATATTATGAAGTAAATTAAACTGTCTGATGTAGGCTTAATTTACTGTACATTCCATACAGTGTGTAATACATCGTTTTCTGAAGAAAGAGCCCGTTAATTTGTCGCATTCGTTCTTATGATTGGATTAATGTAAACCGTCTGCGGTGTAGGTGGTACTAATAATTACTTTCTTTGATAGTAATGATGCTCGGCATATAAAAACTTCCCTGCGGTGAAGGAAATGAACGTTTAATTTGTACGACTAAACATCATTTCCGTTTTCAGTAGGTTAGTACATTGTAACGCGACAACGTATATTAGCTAAGTAAATAATCTAACGGGAAAAGGCTTCTTCCTAATTCTCCTTAGCGAATTCGCTAGCCGTAACTCTACAATCGTTTTCGGACATATGTTTTTAGAAATTTTCTTCTTAATTTCAAGCTCTACAACTTGAAATTGAGAGAGAATTCTCGCGCTGTCTGAGGTATTGTTGTTTTAAAGAGAGAGGATGATAGTGGTTGCATATTACATTTATACGTTTTCATACTAAATTCTTGCAGTATTTTGTATTTCATTTTATTCGCTTGTGAAATATTAAATTTCGTATTTAAAAATATTTAAACGTTACCAGAGCGATAAATTATATTAATACTTGTATTTATGAGAGTAAACAGTAAACAAATTTTTTTTTACTGTTAAAAAAAATTCTGAGATTCGAACCCGGGTGGACGAAAGATCCCACCTAGGAGGTCGGTCGGCAAACGGTTTAGTTGTGTTGATTGATGTATTAGATAACATTATATTTTCTGTTATTATAAACACAAAATTGCGTAAATGTAAGATTGTAGATTGTTTAGCATCTAACGCAACATTGTTGTATATATCTGGCCGTCTGTTACTTTTATTTATTACAACCTTAAATATAATCGAGCTAATTAAAAGTTTTATTGATTTTTTTTTATCCTTTATTGCTTTATTTCATTTTATAAATTAGTTTGTAACATTCTACCGTATTAAAAACTGGCCGATCACTCGATATAGTTGTGAGCTTCTAAATCTGCTGGTCCCGGGTTTGATTCTGGGCAAGAATTTGGCTAATTATTTAAATATCTGATTAATTTCATCTACCTCATATTCCTTAAAATATACGTGTAGGATATTACGAAGTCGTATTGTAAATAAAACCGGAAAAATTTGATCTATTATTATTTAATATTAAAATTTTACTTTACAAAACGGATAAACTATCGTATTATTTTTAATATATTTATTAGAATTAAAGGAGATTAATTATTATTTTTATAAAAAGTAATTAATATAAAATAATCGACTAATCTTAATTTAATTTAATTATACCGGATGTCTTCATAAAAAATAGGACACTAACATTGTTACTCACATTGCAATATTGACCGTTACACGTGTACGGTTGTATTTGAATTGTACCGTCTCATGATATAGTACTGTCCTACGGTAGCCAATCAGAGCTAAGGAAGCCACCTGTTTGTTCATTCCCCCTCGCGACCTCACACCATCCTCGTATTAGTCACCGACTGACAAATCTTTTACTTATGTGTCCAGCTACTAAAAAAAAATTAAACGAAAAAATAATTACCTCTAAAATTCTTCTTTGCAAAGTAGTCCTCTATCATCGTATGACCGATACAATTTTATAAATTATCTTATTTATCATCGGCTATTGAAGTATTTTTTTATTTATTAAAACATTTGTTATTATAAAAATTATTTTATTCAGTTTATTTATCATTAACATATCGTTTTAAACGTAATTTGAATTTTTTTAAAATATAATGAAAAAATATATTTACAATAAATTAAATAAAACTGTACCTTCAAAACTAAAGTGATATATCGATGGTACACAAGGGTGTTCATCACTAATCAAAAAATTCACATGCCCGTGCACATGCACGCGCGCAAGGAAGAAATCTGATACCAGATTTTTGCTTTTTAATTTTTATTAAAATAATAATTAACATTTACTTCTTAGCAAATGTTACGCATTCGTAATTATAAATGCACGGAAACACAGAATTTTTAATTTACTAGACAATTTACACGAATTACGTTTACCGGTACAAAACAAAGTTCTGATAGCCCATTTTAGTATATTTTTTTTTACTTTTTCAATTAATCTCAAAACATAGTATTAAATTTTAGGCAGGGTATACGTAAACATAATAAATGATGATGATGCAAGATTAGCGTTTTATTAAAACGCTTGAAAGCAACACAGTGTAATTTGATTCGCTGTAAATGAAATCGATGTAGTCGTCTCATGAAAATTTGCTACCTAATTAGACGATCCAAACATTTTACATAAT
Organism: Lycorma delicatula; assembly: GCF_047948215.1. NCBI lineage: Eukaryota > Metazoa > Arthropoda > Insecta > Hemiptera > Fulgoridae > Lycorma > Lycorma delicatula. The sequence goes on from NC_134462.1 coordinate 125,462,523, forward strand.
GTACAACAGAAATGTTACTATTAATGGGAATAATATTTATGTAATTAGCAATGTTATTTCTTATTGAGAAATGGAACGCACAAACTTTATCCATATTTAAAGTTTAAAGTTAGAATTTGCACGGCGGGTCGGTAACTTTATATAAGAATTCAGTTCCACGAGAAAGTTTACAGACGTTTATTCTGTTTTGTGTTTTTGTTTGTTGATTAATGCGCTTCCAAGTTGATGATACAGTGAAATGTAGAACAGGATTACAATCTAATTTATACTCAAATTAGTAACAGCGTATATCTAAGTAAGTTTTCAAACAATGAGAGTTATTTTCAACGGCAATATCTGTAATATAGATATTTACTAAGTTAGCAAACGTATCAAAGTTCTGATAAAACAGTTGTTTTTTTCTTCGTATATTTCTGTAAACTATGTTTGGAAAAATTCGTTCTGTTCTTCGATAAACGATAAAATTAGTATTTTTTCACGTTTCAGGGCCGGCCCAAGGCGGTAGGCAAGGTAGGCGACTGCCAACGGCGGCAAAATTTTGTAGTGGCAAAGCCGCCTGAACTAGAGCGCAGAAAAAATGTAACACAACCCACAAAATATATTTCGATTACTTGAATCTGGAAAATAATATTATTTACTATTTATTAGTAGTTTTGTTTATTTTTTTAAAAGTATATTTAAATCATCTCTGAAAATAGTAGGTAATAGTTTTAATTGTCGTTAACTCGTTAAAAATGTAATTTTTTTTCTCAATAAAATATTTTCAGTAAATCTGTATTGGTATTATCGTCTTAATTCAGTTATATATAATTTTTCTAGTTAACATGTCTCTCTGTCTTTCTGTTTCTTTCTCACTCTCTGACACTTTGTACCTCTCCCATTCTTTCTTCCTTTGTCTCTCACTCGCTCTTTCTCTCTCTCTCTCTCTCTCTATGTGTCTGTCTCTCTCTCTCATTCTCTCTCTGTCTTTATTTCTCTCTCTCCCTCTGTCTTTCCCTCTCTCATACTCACCTCTAAGTGTGTCTATCTGTCTCTCTCTCTCTACTCTCTAGCTCTCTCTCACACTGTCTGTCTGCCTGTCTCTATGTGTGTCTTTCTCTCTCTGTCCCCCCTGTGTCACTGTGTCAGTCTTTCTTTCTCTCTCTCCACCTCTGTCTCACTAAATGTCTGTCACTCTCTCTCTATCTCTCTGTGTGTGTGTCTTTCTCTCTCTCTCTTCCTCTGTCTCTCTCTCTCCCTCTATCTCTGTCCATCTGTCTTTCTCTTATTTTCTCTCTGTCTCTCTCTCTCTTCCTCTGTCTCTCTCTCTCCCTCTATCTCTGTCCATCTGTCTTTCTCTTATTTTCTCTCTGTCTCTCTCTCTCTCTCTCTCCCTCTATCTCTGTCTATCTGTCTTTCTCTTATTTTCTCTCTGTCTCTCTCTCTCTCTCTTATTCTGGCTTTCTCTCTCTCCCTCTGTCTGACTGTCTCTCTCTTATTCCGTCTCTCTATCATTCTGTCTCTATGTCTGATGCCACTTTCAAAGGCTCACAACTTCAGCTAAGATCACAATTTCCACATTAAAGGCAATCAAACTGCTTTCTTATTGTCAAAGTAAAACACTTGAAGACAAATAAAAACAGTTTAAGGCAGTTTCAGACATAACTGGCAATCGCATAACAATTTAGAGAAAAAAATAGCTTGTCCCTATTAATTTGTACATTATAATATATCAGTTTTAATATATAATATATAATTTTTTTCGTTAAAATAGAATAATTTCAAATCGATAAGCATATGTATGAAAACTATTCTAATTATAAGAACGTATCTTTTGTTATTATGTCATCCGAGTCCGTGCGGTACTAATCCGCAGTGGAATGTAGAGAATGGAGTGCCAATTTGTACTTGTCTACCGGGATATTTCGGTTCTCCATTACAAGGGTGCCGGCAGAGTGCGAATCGGATTACGACTGCGGCTCATCGCAATCCTGCCAAAATCATCGTCGCGCCTCCGTTTGTTCTACAGGAGCTTGTGAGACTACAGCCGATTGTGAAGCACGAAATCACCGTGCTATCTGTGCATGCCCTCATGTGAGTTGACAAATATTACTGAAATTATTTCAGAAAGGATTCTAAGTATGTCAGTGTCTTATACTAACACCATAGTGTCGGAGACCTTACTTTCTTTGGCTTGATGTACAACACTACAGTACTACTATATTAAATGGCTAGCAAACAGCCGAGTTATGGGAGAAAATCGATGTTGTAATTTTGTGTCTGTTTTCATGTCCTCCACTTTACGTTCAGTTCAATTAATTGCTCTTATTTATAGTTAATTCTATTATGTATCAAATTAAGTAATGATTTACTCGCATAATAATTATGACATAAAATCACAACATCGATTTTTTCCCATAACTCGACTATTTGTTAACCGATTTTCAAAAATAAAATGTCATTTTGTTCAAAATAAAAGGCCTAATATTTTAGCAAAGATAAAACTAACATTTATGGAGATACACGGATTGAAAAATAAACATCGCCCCCATTATGTAATTTACGAAGGTATTTAATTCCTGGGTTTTTGCTAATTATAAAACTTTATTACTAAGACGCTTACCAAATATTAATGTGAACTTGAGATATACAATTTTATATAAAAATAACAAAATGGCGGACAGTGGGAGAACGAAGGAGAAATTGCCATTTTTCCTAAGGATATTTTTCGTTTTGTTTTACAAGTAGAATCCGAAAAAGTATAGCCAGCCCAGTATTTTAGAAAAAATCTTATACACATATGTAATCATGCCTATTAAATTACATATACACATTTTTAAAATGGAATGGAATGCAAAGTTGGCAGGAGTCTATTACTCCCTACTTTATCGCAGAACCTGGACAGAGTCCCTTGCTGCTGGATCATTCTAATCGGGCTTGTTTTTTAAAAGGGTTATTTTTAATCTCGGATCTAATTTTTCAAGTTTTGTCTATTATTATTTAGTGAATTTAAGACGGATTTAATTGCATTCCAATCCGTTGTTAAACCAGCGTTATCGAACCCATTTCATGGGCCGACCGCGGAAGGCTAGGCTTATAAAGCCTGTCCTCCCGACGTAATTCCCCTTCAGACCGTCCACTGAAGTCCTTTCGGTGCTAACTCTTTAATAGGCTAGCAGGAATACGCCACAACGGGGCACTACCTGTAAGGAGGGAGCAATGCGTCTCCTTTTCCGGAGGAGTCGCAATTGCTAGGTTATTTTATCTTACTGTAAGTTTTGAAATAGGAGAGGTTGTGTAGAAGCTCTTCATCCGCTTCTGGTATGGCTGCCCTTCAGGACGCATCTCTGCTGGGCTCTGTTCCGGACTCCAGTCCGTGATGTTGAGGCGAGTGGTTGGTCTTCCTTCTTCTTCTCCCTCTTCTTCTTCCGAAGACCTCTTCGTTCTTCTTTGGCCTGCACTTTCCAAGAATTGGTAGTAACCGAAGTTACATACCATTAACCTTGGAAATTTTTAAAAGTACATAAAATTATTATTTATCGTACAAATTTTTTTCAATCAGAGGTTAATAATTATCAATAAATCAATATATTTAAATTAAATATTTATATATATATATATATATATATATACGATGTAGGACTCGAACCGATGTCCCTTACTTTTGTAAGGTCCAATTATTGCATTAATTAAACTTTTATTTGGCTATAACTCTGGAACCGATGAAAATAAGTACCGTTTATCATTGAAAAGCTCTCAAGGAGAGCTTATTACTGCAGTTAAGAAAAACTCCAAAATTCTGATTTTGTGGGTTTTTGGACATTTTTGGTTTAGTCGATTGCAATTAAAAGGGGAGGTGCACAACTCGATTTTACAACAGTCCTAAATCCAAAATTTAAACGTGCTAATCGTTTTTTAGTTATGCGAGATACGTACGTATATTCGTCACGCCGAAACTAGTCAAAATTGATTCAGGAATGGTCAAAGTAGATATTTTCGTTAAAATCTGAAAACCCAAATTTTTTTCGATTACAGTATTTCCTTTAATTTGTACAAGGAAGTAAAATTCATTTAAAAATTAAAGGTATCTGAAAGTCGACTTTTGGTTTAATCGTATTAAAGAGCCCCTTTAAATTTTAAATATTTTCGTCGAAGGATAAATCGATATGATTGGTGAGGACTTTAATCATTAAATGATATATTTCTACAAGGTGAAAAATTCATTTAAAAATTAAAGATCTATGAAAGTTGATTATTTGGTCTAATCCTATTAAAGAGCTCTTTAAATATTAAATAACTGCATTTAAATATTTTTGTTGGGACAAATCTGTGTAAGTCCTGGTGAGGACTTTTAATCTTTAAATCGCTACTATTTCTACAACATGAAAAATACATTTAAAAATTAAAGCTCTCTGAAAGTTGATTGGTCAACCATTATTTTATTTAATATTTAAATACCGCATAACTATGTGTACTCCTTTATTTAAATACCTTGTTTTCTCTTTTAATTTTATTTGTTTCGTTTAGTCGAATTTACTTCTTTTAAAAAGATTTTTTTAAATTTTTTCCTATCGTGTTTTATAATTTTTACAATTGTTTTTATTATTGATTTTTTTTGTATTATTTTTTCACATCGCAACTTTAAATTTGTAGTAGCATTATTTATTAAAGACAAGTTTCAACGAGATAATAATAATTATTTATATTCTTTCAAAAGGATGATCGATAAAGATCGGTTAGAAATTTTACTTATTGTCAAAAAAAGATTGAAAAAATACAAAATTAGTTTTGACGATAAATCTAACTTTGGCAAAAAAGCAAAAGATTTCAACTTCCATATCTCATCCCCTATTTTTATAACATAGAAATTGAATCAATCGCTTTTCCAATGTTTCAGGTTAAGTCAATATTGATCGTTTCAAAGAGAGCCAATAATAATATTAGTGATTTTCTTGATGAATCAATGTTAGGCAGATTTCATAAGAAAGTTACGTATTGTAAGGGGTACTATGATTAGAATTCCGGAAAATTTCGACATATCTTCGCGTTTTACATCCCCCAGACCCCAAAACTACCGTCAGTTCAAAAGTTTATATATATACTTTCTTGTGGACACGATAACTGCCGTAATTTTGCGACATCACTTTCAAATTGATACATTAAATATAACGATCCAAAGTCTCGTTTCAGTTTATTAACGGGCAAAATCGGACGATGGTGGTGGAAATAGGGAAGCTTTTTGGAAAAAACAAAATATCGCTATAAGTTTCCTATTAAGTAAAACATCGAATTCGTTTAAAGTTCCTACTATTCTTTGAATAAGGGCCAAAAACTTATCTAAGTAAATTTTTTGATATCGCCAACCTTTGCCCCAGGGGGTTGAAAAAATGGGGTTTTCAAAACAAAAAAAACCATGCCACCCTTAATAGGCAGAGTATCGAATCGTTTTAAAGTGGTCGTTAGTTCTCTAAACATTACGTAAAACGTTTTCATATGATCAACCCTTACGGCAAGGGATGACCAAATTGTAAGAAGATGGGGCTAGTCGTATGATAAACATGCAGCCATCGTCGTATTGAGTAAATTTGAAGTTTTTCTTAACTTTAAGGTGGAAATCTTTTTTTACCCCCTACTTAGCACCGGTGAAATCTACTTCGGGAGTGCCGAAAGGGATTTTTTTGGTTATGTTGAGGGCTTGAACCGTTATCAAGTACTGTGATTTGTGTTCAAACAATTTATAATCGAGCTCATCCAGGTCGATGTTTTAGATACTACAGCATTTGTATGTGGGTCTGTGTGTTCCGCTTATTTTACCCGAAAATACCGATAGTGATCGGTATTTTCGGGTACATGTACTAACGAATCGGGATTTTCCGCTCACTAGCGGAAAATCCCGATTCGTTAGTACATGTCTCGTGGTGGTCAGGTGTATACGTGTCATAGTATTATATATATCGACATACCGCATATATTTATATATCGAAGTTTGGGAAAAATTTAGTACTTTTTAACAGGATCCGAATTTTTTGAAGAAAATCGCAAATATCTCAAAAACGGTTGGTCCTAGCGCTATGAAAAATTTTCTCAACCCCCCTGGACGATAACCCCATCCGTTCTCATCGGTTCCCGTCAGATGATAATATTTTCAACTGCCCCCGGGGCGCCGTTCGGAAACTGGGGAGGGGGTGCGATGGGGTTCCACCGTAATATCTCGGGAACCGGTGGTCCGATTTTTACGATTCAAACGGCGTAAGTATCAGCAGGTCGAGCGCTAACTGTTTAACTCATCGGGTAGACTCTTGATCGACCAGATCTTGGTTATCCGGAAATTAATTCGTTTAACCTTATGTTTTGATTGCACTCACCCGACGTAAAACGTACAGATCCGATCTTTCGCTAAATACGCTCAAATCTGTGCGTTAGCGATTACCGGTCCGCAGAGCCTAGCTGGGGAGGGCGTGCCAAAGGCACGCTTCTGCAGCTAGTATATTCGCTAAATTGGGGCGACGGAAGCGAAGAAGGAATATAATCACCGAATCCGTATTAAAAAAAAAAAAATGTGTAAATATAATATAGTTCGAAAAATGCGCGTGCGCGCGCACGCAAACATCTGCAGATGTTTGAAAGAGCATCTGCAAGATCGAAAGAGCATTTGAAATGCAGTTATAAGTGTTATATACAGTTATATTTAAGTATGGACATAGCTTTATACTGCATACCTGAAAGGTCTTTGGAGGGAGAAAGCAATGGGGTTCATCACAGTTATAAAAAATCTGGACTATGGTGGGTTTTTATTTTTTTCCGACATATTGAATCAAACTTAATTTTTTAAATAGGAAGGTATGATACATGATTTCGGATTAAAATTTCACAAAAAAAAAAACAATGGTGAACGCCGTTTTTCTGTTAACCCCTTCGTTATTGAGTTTTAAGCGTTCAAATTTGGAACGATGGAAAAATCGTGTTAATAAAACGCGATGCATGATCAATTTTATTGCATTTTCCATTCATAATGCAGACAATAGCAATGCTGTAATATTGGTAATAATGAACAATGAAACGACAAATTATATCAACTTACATCATTTTCTAAATAAAAATTAAGTTCCACTGACTATATCAGTTGTAAAATGAAACAAATCAGCTGGAACTACTTAATTAAAAAATCTGATGTGGACACCACATGACTTCCTTGTACGCCTATTAAATTACATATACACATTTTTTTTTAAATGAAAAGTTCATCAAATTTTATTTTTATTTATTATTTTTTTTTTACGGCTTGGAAGGACCAATTAGTCATTTATGTTTAGTCTTTCTTATCTTCCAATACTCTTTCATTTTCCTGAAAAAATCCCTTTTCTGTTCCTCTGTCCAAACCGTCCCCGTTCTCTTTTTAGGCTTTTCTGCAAATTTAACACCGGGCAAGTTGTTATAATTTCCAGATCCTGGAAATTAATAAATTTATTTTATTTTATTAATAATTTTTTTTTTTGAAGTCTGATTCGCGTCGATGTGCTTCCCCTTGTAAGATCCAAATATTTCATAAATTAAAATTTTTTTTGGCTATAACTCTAGAACCAATAAAAATAACAATTTTTGACTTTTTCTAAATTGCAGTAAGCCCTCATCGAGAGCTTTTCAACGATATATCATAAGTGGTACTTATTTTCATCGGTTCCGGAGTTATAGTTTAATAAAATTTTAATTAATGAAATATTTGGATCTTACAAGAGGAAAGCACATCGATTCGGATCAGACTTCATCTCCTTTTTTTTCAATTTAAATATATTGATTTATTAATAATTATTATTAACCTCTGATTGTAAAAAAAAATAACAATAAAAACAAAACAATGAAAAAATATGAGAAGTTAATAATGAAACAAAATTTTATGTACTTTTAAAACTGTATATACGTAATTTAATAGGAAATCCCAGTGGGAAATTCCCTATTCCCTTAGCGGGATGTTTGAAATTCCACAGGGGCGTCAACTTGGTTAATATTTTCGTTTTAAATATTATTTATAATAATTAATTCAAATGTTGGTACCGCTGGTGAGCAGCTGTTGGTTTGAATTAAATAAATAAATAATATTTAAAGTGAAAAAAAAAAGTAACCCGGCGAGAGTCGAACCGTGTGATGGTATGACGCCACTAAACGACGCCTTAAAGCAATAGGCTATAGCAGCTCCTTTGTACTCTATGCCAAAAAATGTTGTATATATGTTGCGCGGGAGAAAAATAAAATATATATCAACCAACATATATGTGAATCCGTGTGATTATTTTTTTGGATATTTTTAAAGGAAAGGATTTTCCTTTAAAAATGTCTGTAAAAATGTCTGTAAAGATTGCTGTTTACTGTTAAAAAATTATTTTATATGAAATATTTTGGTCCTGCAATTCTGGGGGGGCGAATTTCGCTCGCGCTAGTATCTCGAGAACGGTGGCCGCCAGACGCATGGGATTAGGACCTATCGTTCCGGGTGATTGCAAAGTTCCGTTTCAAAAGCCTCGTTCTTGGATTTTGAAAAGTTTTAGGCCTTTCAAAATCGCGTTAAAAATGCCCTAGGACGCACCGTTATCAAGATACACTCTCATTTAACGAAAGATGCATCTAAGAAATCCCGTTTTTTTATGTAAAATATAAATAAAATAATATCAGCTGTCAATAATTAGCTATCACAACTATAAGAAATGAAAAATTACCGGCTTTCGCTGAAAGTAATGATGACTGATTGATGCAGAACATCGTTACAAATTTACAGCGTTAACTGAGTAGCTGTTAGATTATAAAAACCAAGTCGAGTGTGGATACTCAGCCTGATTAGACGCGTGTTTCTGGCTCTGAGTTTTATGCGTTTTTGGATTGGTTTATCGGTTGCTTTAGTGGTTTTGGTGTACGGGACTTAAAGTGGAATGGTTAATGGACAAGTTTGTTGTTTTTTATGAGTTTTGGACAATGATTTACTTTTTTGTTGAGGTTACTGTGAAATAACTACATAAGTGGATATTAGGGAACGTTTTTTAGTTGTTATCGGTAGTACAGTTTCTTTTTGGTGAAGTGTTGTGATTTGTAATAGACGAGGACACGAGAGACAGCGTAAATAATTTATCTATTTATTTTATTTTATTTTTATTTTATTTTGAGTTGCCTAGGTTGCCTAGGTGACTGCAGTTTGTTTGTGTACATTTGGTTTGTTTACTTTTTGTTTTATTTCTATTTTCTTCTTCTCCTGTACAGTCGATTAGTTCGACTCACTGCAGAGTACAGGAGACAGCGACAGAAGCGCTACCAGCGGAGCGGGGTGGAGTTAGCTGGGTAGCGCTTGCTTCAAGTTGTTAATCGCGCCTTAGGGGTTAAGTGGACTTCACAGAACATCGCTACACTGCCCTAAGTGATGTCTTCGGACCGCGTAGACGACATGGGGGAAGAACTGCGGACGCAGGACTCGGTTGGATCCGACGTGGTGGTGATGGAGGAGGAGGGAGCCTTTTATAAGTCTCGGAAGGCGCTCCGCTCACCACGGCCCCCACTGACCAGTCTGAGGAGGAGGCAGCAGAGGAGGGGAAACTCAGGGCGAGGAAACGTAGGAAGGAGGAGAAAGGAGGCATGAAGGGGGCTCAACACCCGGCTATGCAATCGCTCCTGGATGAAATAATGGTCTTACGGCTTCTGTGTGGGGAGGACTCGGAAGCGGATGGCATTCTCAAAGAGGTGACTGGGCGAGTGCTGGAGAAGGCGGAAAGGGTCGCAACGGTGCTGCAACGTCTGTGTGGCACTGAAGGTCATGAGGACAAACATACGCAGACCTCGCGGATGGACCTGGCTGCGATAGAAGCGGCGCTCCAGAAGGGGGAGGTGCAAGATCTGAAGGAAGTTGTTGACAGAAGGTGGCCTCAGCAAGCCTTCGAGCAGGTTGAGGAAGAAAAGGGACTGCCAAGATTGGACGATGCTCGGGCCTGTGTCTATGTCCTCGACATCGACGGTGACAAACGGTCGGAGCTGGCGTGCCGGGTGTGTGAGGTGGCGCCAGGGGTAAGACGGAAGCTGAACGATGGAACGATGGTCCCGGGCTCTGTTGTAAGACATGTTGCTGCGACGGACGTCATCGGGGAGGAGGAAGAGCTGGACCCCTCTGGGAATTTATATGTCATCCCGCTTAAGGGGGAGGGCAGCGCCATGGACTGGCTCCTGGCGGGGCTAGACACGGTTGCGGCCCATGAACTGCACCCGGTGACGGTAGCGACGACTGGAGGCAGGCTTGGTGGCATCGTCAAAAAGACCCTGGAATTTTGGGCGAGGAAGCACAAACGGCGGATCACCTTTTTCCTCGCTGGGGGACCGGCTGTGGAAAGGAGGGAGAAGCAGTCGGAGGTTGTGGTTCTCCAACAGCCGGGAAAGACGTACGCGGAGCTGCTTCGCCGAGTTAAGTCCTCCGTGGGAGAAGAGCTTGCCCCGAACATTCTTTCGGTGCGCAAAGGAAGAGGCGAGGAAGTTGAGGTGCGGGTGCGTGCGGGGACCGACTCGCTTAAGTCCCTAAAGGAAAAGGTGGCGCAGAGCGCGCCGGAGGTGAACATCGGAGGCAGAGGACGGGCCGACAGAAATGAGGTGGTTCACATGAGGGCTTGGACGCTGAGGTAACAAAAGAGGAGGTCATGGTGGCGGTACAGCGAGCCCTGGGGGACAAGACGTCCGCCAGGGTCACGTCAATGAGGCAGGCGTATGGTTCTACGCAGAATGCCACGGTGGTGCTGCCATGGGTGGAGGCCAAGCAGCTAACACTGTCGGGGAGGCTCCTTGTTGGATGGCAGTCGTGTCGAGCGGAAATACGCAAGCCTGACATCAATTGCTACCGTTGTTGGGAGACGGGACACGTCGCGGCACGCTGCACAGGGCCGGATAGAAGGGCCTGCTGCTACAACTGTGGCGGGACTGGCCACAAGAGGGCGGATTGTCGTGAACCGTCCAAGTGCGTGAGCTGCGGAACAGTGGGTCACAGACTGGGCAGCAGTGACTGTAAGCACGCTCGGAAATGAGGTGTTTGCAGATCAATGCAAACAGAGCCGTGGCTGCCCATGACCTTACATGGGCAGCTGCACTGGTTGGGGGATACGACTTGTTATTACTAGCAGAACCCAATCAGCGGCTTGTTGCCTCGGACCACTGGTATGTAGACCAGGATGGTGACGCGGCCATCAGAAATGTTACTGGGAAGTTCGCGGTCACGGGGGTCGAGAGAGGGAAAGGCTTTGTGGCCGTGAATATCAATCGGCATCTGGTGGTCAGCGCTCACATTTCACCCAACAGCGGAAATGAGAGACACGAGGAGTTCATGGGGGACCTGGAGCGGTGCATAAGGAGGGCTGGGTGCCCGGTTATACTGACCGGGGACCTCAACTCCAAGTGCATTGAACTGGGGGGCAACCGGTCCACACAGAGGGGATACACCCTGGCAGCAATGCTAGGGGCGGCGGGACTGGTCGTCATGAACACGCCGGGGGTACCCACGTACGATGCGAGAGGAGATGGGTCAGTCATCGACATCACGGCGGTCTCGGACAGGGCGGTTGGCAATATAGTGGGCTGGCAGGTGGAGGAAGATGACTTCGCCAGCGACCACAAGGCCATTAGTTTTGAAGTGCGAAGAGACCGGGTATACCAAGCTACCCAGGACCCAATTTGGAGACCGACGGAACATCAGGCCTCGGAGGTGGTGGATGCGACGGCTGCGATGGTGGCCCAACGGCGTGTTCAACACCCTGAGGACTTCATGGCCATCCTGCTAGGAGAATGTCAACGGGCGCGCCCGCACCCAGGCCAGCGTGTGAGGAAGGTGTACTGGTGGACAAGGGACATCGCGAGGTTACGAGCTGGCACGAGGACAGCAAGACGGAGGATGCAGAGAGCAAGGCGTAGGGATGATGCGACTCTTGCAGAAGCAACGGAGGTGTTTCATTCCTTGCGAAGGGGCCTCTGCAAGGCGATAAGGGCAGCCAAGGAAGAGGCGTGGAGACGCCTTATTGAAGGCCTGGACCAGGACCCATGGGGAAAGGCCTACCAGATCATTACGAAAAAATTTGGTAGGCGCCTGACCCCGTTGACGAGGGATCAGTCTCTAGCTGCGATTTCGGAGCTCTTCAACACGGACGTGGAGGGTTGGGAAGCGGTTCAGTGAGACCGACTTCGACGCTTCACAATCGGCGAGCTGCTCTGGGCGACGGGGAAGATAAATCAGAAGAAAAGCCCGGGCCCAGACGGCATTCCCGGGACCATCGTGAAGATGATGGTGGACAGACACCCGTGGACGGTACTTGACATTTTCAACTGGGCCTTGTCCGCGGGAAGTTTCCCTGTCTGCTGGAGGGAGGCCAGGTTGGTCCTTCTCCCAAAACCTGGCACCGAGGAGGACCGGAAGTACAGGCCGATCTGCCTCATCAACACGATGGGTAAGCTATATGAGAGACTGATCGCTGAACGGCTGCGGGTGGAAATTGAAGGGGGCGGTGGTCTTTCCCCCAATCAGTATGGATTCACCAGAGGAAGGTCTACTGTGGATGCCATCCGCAGGGTGACGGACTGGGCCAGGGTCCAGGCGGAAGGTACATGGCGCCGGAGGAGGATTCCATTGATCGTCCTCCTGGACATTAAGAACGCATTCAACAGCGTCCCATGGAGGGTGATCATGGAGACTCTGCGTGAACGTGGGATCAGCGACTACTTGCTCGCCGTGGTGAATGATTATTTGCATGAGAGGCCACTGCGGGTGTGCACGGAGAGTGGAGAAGACCGCTTCAACATGTATGGCGGCGTCCCGCAGGGGTCGGTGCTCGGCCCTCTTCTTTGGAACATCGCATATGACGGTCTCTTGAGGGAAGATCTCCCGGAGGGTTGCCAGACTGTTGCCTATGCAGATGACCTGGCACTCATGGTATCGGGACGGACGGAAGGAGAGGTAGAGGACAGGGCGACAAGGGCGGTAGCTATCGTCAGTAGGTGGCTCGGTGGAAGAGGGCTTCGGTTGGCACCGCAAAAGACGGCGGCCGTCCCGATTATCGGCAGGCGAAGGCTGAGGGACATGTCGTTTATGGTGGACGATGTCCGGGTCCGCACGTCTGGGTGCGCTAAATACCTAGGCGTGTGGATTGACAAGAATGGACTCCACAACACCCACCTCAAAAAGGTAGTGACGAGGGCTGAGCAGGTCCATGACGGACTCGTCAAGTTGATGGTAGGAAGGAATGGTCCGCGAGCGAGTAAGCGTCGGCTGATCCTGTCAGTAGTCACCTCCGTCTTGCTGTATGCAGTTCCGGCATGGAAGGAAGCCTTAACTCGGCAACGGAACGTCAGGATGCTTGCCTCCCTACACCGACGTGCTGCGCTACGGATCACGTCGGCCTACCGCACAGTATCAGGGCGGGCGGTGGAAGTAATAGCAGGAACTCCTCCCATAGAGCTACGGGCCGGGCAACTCGTACGGACATACGAGGGTATGCCGAAGGCTGACGCTAAACGAGACCTCATAGCGCACTGGCAGGAGGTTTGGACGGCGGCCTCGACAGGGGCATGGACGAGGAGGCTGATCCCGGACTTGGCCCCGTGGGTCAGGCGGAGGCATGGCGAGGTTGATTACTTTTTGACACAGTTCCTGTCTGGACACGGGGAGTTCGGGACGTACCTGCACAGGTTCCATCGCCGGCGTACGTCAAGATGCATGTACTGCGGGAGAGAGGACACACCTGAGCACACCTTCTATGCTTGTGACAGGTGGACTGAGGTGCGTCACAGGTGCGGGACGGAAGGCCTAACGCCTGAAACAACGGTGGCCCATATGCTCCGTGGGGAGAGAGAGCGGGAGGAAGTGAGGAGGATGGTGGCTAGCATTCTGAAACCCAAGGAGGAGGCTGGCAGAAACTGGGAGGAACCATAGGAACCCAGCGACAACTTATCTGCTGTGTCTCACGTATAGTTTATTATTGTTGTTTTTTATTGTTGTAGTTTTTTTGTGTATTGTGTTATCATTGTGTTATTATTTTCGAGACCGTGATGATTCCATCACGTCGCTCTGTTATTAAAGTGTGTCGTCATTGTGTCATAAGCCCTCAGCAACGGCACTGCATTCTGAAACCCAAGGAGGAGGCTGGCAGAAACTGGGAGGAACCATAGGAACCCAGCGACAACTTATCTGCTGTGTCTCACGTATAGTTTATTATTGTTGTTTTTTATTGTTGTAGTTTTTTTGTGTATTGTGTTATCATTGTGTTATTATTTTCGAGACCGTGATGATTCCATCACGTCGCTCTGTTATTAAAGTGTGTCGTCATTGTGTCATAAGCCCTCGGCAACGGCACTGTCAGTTACCGTTGCAGGGGGTCTTGGGTTGTACATGGATGTGGAAGAGACAAAAAAAAAAAAAAAAAAAAAGAAGAGGACAACTAGTACGAATCGTGGTTGCCGTGTAGGGCAGGAGGCAGCTTGGATGCAGAGGCCACTCTGGCTCCTGCATATGCAAGAATGCGGGTTAGTCGGGGCTGGTCCGATGATGCATTCGGGACCCTGAAGGTATGAGTAACGGGGGGACGCGGCGGTTTGCCGGCTCTGTGCGGCGCGTGGTCGGCAACCTAGCTTAGGGACGGGAAGGGCAGCCTTTCAGCTGAGGGACGTAGCGGTCGCCCAGAAGAGGGGGGCAACTGCGTCTTGATGAGGCTGGAAGGACCCCGATGGGTAGCCGTAACTGGCAAGACAGGGGGGCAGTCTACTGCCACGACACCCTGACATTCCTGCGCAAAGCCTAACGGCAGAGGCCAGGGATGTTGGGGGTGTTTAAAAAAAAAAAACAAAATAAAAAGTAAGATTATAAAAACCAAGAACAAAATAATTTTGAAGTGTGAATCGTAAATAATGATCATTGCATATATTAAATAACGATCAATCACATACACACACATCGCTGAAAGTAATGATGACCTACATCGTCATCATAAACCTTAGTACATGTCTCGTGGTGGTCAGGTGTATACTTGTTATATTATTATTATATATATCGATATACCGCACATACATATATTATACATCGTAGTTTGGGAAAAATTTAGTACTTTTTAACAGGATCCGAATTTTTTGAAGAAAATCGCAAATATCTCAAAAACGGTTGGTCCTAGCGCTATGAAAAATTTTCTCAACCCCCCTGGACGATAACCCCATCCGTTCTCATCGGTTCCCGTCAGATGATAATATTTTCAACTGCCCCTAGGCGCCGTTCGGAAATTAGGGAGGGGGTGCAATGGGGTGCCACCGTAATATCTCCGCAACCGCTGGTCCGATTTTTACGATTTAAAAGACTTAAGTATCAGCAGATCGAGCGCTAATCGTTTAACTCATCGGGTACACTCTTGATCGACCAGATCTTGGTTATCCGGAAATTAATTCGTTTATAGCCTTGTGTTTTGATACCACTCACCCGACGTAAAACGTACAGATCCGATCTTTCGCTAAATACGCTCAAATCTGTGCGCTAGCGATTACCGCGTCAAGGTGCATCAGAAATGTACAACGAGGCCTCGAGTCATTGTCTGTGATTAGGCATCGACCTCACTCCCAAACACTGATCAGAGCAAAGAGAGAAGGGTATGTTTTTATGAGAGGCTTACTAACTTTGTAAATCTGTTTCGAGGACTTTGAGTAAATTAAATCGTAGGACAAAACTGAGGTTGTTGCAGTCAACACTTGTTTTGTTAGCACGAGGATAGTATTTTTGACGTTTAAAGACACAAACAAAAATGATTTGAGTGCATCGTCTAATTGAAGTTAGATATAGGGAGAATTTTCGTGGAAACCTTCGATGTTAACAAAGGCCGGACCTAATATATCCCATTTAATATAAAATATTACGTCTGGAAATTAATTTATAACAAAATTCATTTTATATTTAGGTATTTTCACCTATATTAATTAACAAATTAATACCTTATTCTGTGTTAAAGAACATAATTTTACCAAATTTTTTTCTTAACTGAAAAAAAATAAATAACGGTGCAAAAAACGAAAGAAGTCTGTTAATTTTCGACTACATCGGCAATTTTGATGACGTAATTTGTTTTTATTAAATAGTATTTTAATACATGTAAAAGTAAAAAAATCGTTTTGAAATTGGTTCCTTCTTTTTTTTTAAATTCAAATATATATTTTAAAGCGATTATATATTAAAGATTACTAAGTTACGGCAGGAGGGATTCATTAGAACAATTAAACAACTGTAATACAATTGACCAATCAGAGACACAGAAAAGTAATTAACTTGTTTTCAATTCTTACAACAAAGTTGTTTATCCTTTTAACAACGGATTAAGAGATGTCACGAGGTAGTCGCTCGAGTCTGTAACGAAACTCTCCGATATGATTGACCAATCAGAAACGCAGAACTGTAATTAACTTGTTTTGAATCTATCTTGTGACGTCGTACGAAGTAAGACATCTCTCAGTTCGCCGTTGACCGTTGCTGAGTGCATGTCGTTTATGTGGTAAATATGAACAATCTTCTAGAAAGGTAAACCACATAATTTAGGACATTATTTTAAAGTGAGGGACATTTATTTTATTGCATACAACATAGTTTTATTTTTTTTAACGTATCGGTTTTTAATTAAACATTTTTTTTCTTTATTACAGTTTAATGAAAATTAACATTTAACGTAGAAAGCACGTTGCCACAGTTTATATCTACTTTACATGAAATTTTGTTTTTTAATGATTTTTTTTTAGTTTAAAATCTATTCTAGATAAATAATAATCTTCCATTTTACAAAATTTGGTTTATTCAAAAAAAAAAAAAAAAAGGGGTGATGTAATCTTTTTTGAAATGGATACATCAACGTGGCAAAATTTTTATAAAATTAATTACCGATGAATTTTATGTAGGAACTAAAATGAATTTTATTCAAGAAAATGCTATAAAATGTATTAATATTTTCAATAATTTTATAGGAATTGCCTAATTTTTATATTACATCTGGATAGATTACTTGTATAAATAGTTAAGTGTAATCTATATGTACTGAATAGACAAGTTTTTTCTTGCGCTTGGCTACCTTTAATGTCTACTGAAAATAAGTACAAATACCTTAGTACAATGAATATCTTGTAGGAACTATCAAATTTTATAGTTTCATGTATCAAATACTTTAATTATTATTGCTGAAACAGGAAATATTTTTTAGAAACTGTATTAAAAGAACAGTTTGTATTTTGAATTAGGAAAATAACAATGTGCAGTTTTATATCATATTTAAAATACACTTATTCCTTTTTAGTTTTTCAGATCATAATAATTGTGTTGTCTCCCCGCTAGAACAATCAGAATCTTCTTTCATACAAAATCATTGAACTAAATCTTTTTGGAGATCCACACATTTTCACATCTACGATGTTCAATTTCTTTTTTCTGTAATTCTCTAGAAAATTCTAGAAATAAAAGCCCCAATTATCACTTGTACAAATATTTTCCATTATTACATGGTATTCTTCATTTATTTCTCAAGAGTTTATAATAATAAGAAATTATCTTTTATCTTAATTAAAGATAATTTAAAATTTATTTTTGTTTCCCATATTTCTAAATTTTTCCTGGACGTCAGTTGTAGTTAACTGCATTCATTTCTGGGTCTCTCGATTGTAACCTGAAAAAGAAATCTTTTGTAAAGCTGTTTTATTGTGTAATCAACCAAACCTGTTTTAGCTAAATTTATTTTAATTTTTTTCAGCTCACTAATAAATAAAAACAGAATATTCAAATCCAAATAATACTTGTTCTAATCCATTTTCATTTGATCCATTACCATTTGTAGTGAATTGCCAACCGGCACTCAAATTTCTGAATACTGTAATACAATCAAAAAAGTTTAATCTTATTTTTTAATTATTTTCAAGCAGGTGCAAATTTTTTATTTATTCTGATTATACAGATGACTAGGTAGAAAGAAAAAAATAAGGGCATAATTTTTTAATTACTCATTTTTCTTCTAAGTGAATTTTATTCTACGCTTTAATATATTTTTTATGTAATTCTTAACTTTGTTAGGTTAAATACTTTAGCGGTTAAGGTACTGATGTCATATATCTCTTTTGTCACCACATTCATATAAAAAAGTTAGCGAATTATTCAAAATAATTTCTTCATTGAAATCATTTACAATTTTTTACTCTGCTTTTTCTTTCAGTTACAATTATTTTACTGAATTTATGTATAGCCATTTGTAAAACTTCATACAGGAAGAAAAATACAATCCCAGTTTATATTCCTACGTTTAAGAAAATAGTCAAATGATCATATACTGTAAAGGTTCCATTTATTTTCATAATAACAAGTAGTACACTGTAATTTTGTTCTTTATGTGAATTCTCTATTTTGTAATGTAATGCAAATAATACAATTTTTCAAAAATATTAGTTTCCTAACCTTTTAATTAAATATTTAAATTTAACCTCTTTGGAGAGAGATAAATGTTTTTACTATGTATATTTCGTATACAAATTATGTTTACACGGTTTTGTTGGCTCAAACAGTAATTTTAATAATATACATAAAATAATTAGGTAGCTTGTAATTGCATGTACTTGTTATGTAGCTAGTAATTTCATGTAGCTTGTAATTGCATGTTCTTTTTATGTAGCTTAGAAATATAACTGTTTTATCATAAAAAAATAGTTTTACTAACATTGACTAACATTAATTACACTAATTAATTTAAGTTTAGTTGATGGGTATTTTATGTATATCATTCATTCTGCTGTATTTGAGTTGAATATCTAAATTTAAATGTAATATAAATCGATTATCAATTATTAAATTATAACTGGGTCTTCAAAGAGGTTAAATTATAATTGATTTTAATGAACAAGGTATATAAACCACGTAACAGGCTTTTTATACAATTTTTCCAGTATTCTTTAAATTAATTATTTTTACAGCAATTTTTTTTAAATAAGGAGAAATTTGTGATTTGCTAATTCATAGTATTGGCTTTGTTCAATCGTATTTGATCTGTTTATGTAAAACATCCTTGCATCTTATTTTCTTTGTGGATTCACTTTTATTTTATAATTATCCTAAGTAATTTCTTAAATAAATAACCATATTTAACAAAAAAATTAATTCTAAAATGACCCTTTGATTATCTACATATAAACAAATTTAAGAATACAAATCAGATTTTTTGGCATTCGTTTAAAAAAAACTTTTCACCCTAACCATCTAATGTTAAATAAAACTATTTTTGACACCATCAAACAGTATTTGAAAGTATACTGGACTTCTACAGAGAACCATCAAGGAACTATTACAGTATATCCATCAGGAATCATTTTAGTTCTATTTAAAAGGCCTATCACTATTACCGTTGACATTTTTACAACCTAAAAATACACTATATTAAACCTTTTATATGAGCAAATTATATATATAAACCCCCTGGTTTTAGTCTTCTAGAATATATGCCATATCTTGCCTGGTGGTTATCCACTGAAATTATTAGTTTATTTCTATAAATGTATATTTTTTATAAACAATTTTCCAAAACCATGTAAAACTGAAATCGAGCACATTCTCTATCTTATACGGGATTAGAATTTGTAATTTAATTGGTACCTGTCACCTGCTATTAATCATTCTGCACCTCCCACTGTTCACATATAGAATTTCTTTGTAATTATATTTCATATTGTTGATGAAAAAAGACCTCCTTATTGATTACTGAATAATAAAATTTAATTTGCATTTAGTATTTACATTATTACCCCCTTTTCACTTGCATTGTCATTAATCGTAACTTGATCCATTTGCTATTCATTAGCAACTTTACCTTTTTTTCAATAATATAAATTATAGACTTTTAATTCCAACCAGGATTGGCAATATTATGCTGTGAAAATGCATTCTTAGAGAATCTTAAATGGGATAATCAAGAGGTCTGGATAGTAATGCATACACCTGCACAGGTACAAAAGGGAAAAAAAGAAATATGAAAAATGCAAGTAAATTCATTATGATTAAAGACTCTCTGAGTAATTGATTTCTTCGTTAATCTTCTATTTTTAATATTGAAAATAATAGAAAAATCCCTTAAGTTATATTTCTTCAAATCGATAAAATTTTTCTGTTGAAATTATGAAACAAAAATCTTCTGGTTAATATTTACCTAGTTCAGTCTTCTAATTCGGTTTCATTTTTAGAAATACAGTTTCAAATTATTTATAACTGTAACAACACACAGATTAGATTGTATATACAGACAGAAAATGTCATATAGTTAAGGGTGTATTGTTTTAAATTTTTTATCAACTTAGCAAGTCTGATATGCTCTGAAACACTTCAGGGTATATTGTTATAATTTTTTTATCAACTTAGCAAGTCTAATATGCTCTGAAACAGTTCAGGGTGTATTGTTATAAATTTTTGATCAACTTAGCAGTCTGATATGCTCTGAAACACTTCAGGGTGTATTGTTATAAATTGTTTATCAACTTAGCAAGTCTGATATGCTCTGAAACAGTTCAGGGTGTATTGTTTTAAATTTTTGATACTGATAATTTTTGATACCTAATATGATACACAATTACTTTTAATTATAATTCTTGATTACATATTGACATTGTAAATATCTATGTTGTATGCAATGAATAGTTTTCGCAAGTGCCGGGTACATAAACATTCGTGCCGCGTCAACCGCGTCGCGACCGTACTTCATCATCCCGATATCGTTCATCGGGTTCGGTTGGGGGGTGCTGTGTATATAAATGTGTCTATATATTGGGGGGTGATATATAAATATGTTAATGTTAGAAATAGTTATTCATATAATTCATAATATTTAGTTATTCTATGTTTATTATGTTTCTTTGTGTTTTCAGCTCATCACTTCACTACCAGTGGCTGAAGTCCTCCTTAACTCAATTTAAATTCATAAAAAATTCAGTTTTATAATTTAAATTTTTATTTTAATTTTAAATTTAATCTCATAAAAATTCCTTTTTTTTAGTTTAAATTGCTTTATAAAAATTTTATTTGAAATATTAATGAGTGGGTTTTTAAAATTACCTTTTTTGTAAATTATTTAAATTTTGTTCATTTCATTGACAAAATTAATCATTTAAATAAGTTCAAGAAATTAAAAAAATAAGTAAATATATAGAGGCAATTTCTTAATTAAATGCAGCTTTTAAATCTGGTTCATGTAGGATATAATGTTAATTTTTAATTTTTTTTTTATTTGATATATATTATATTACATAAGCTTTTTCTTAAATTTTTTTGGTAGGTGTTAATCAAATTGAAGGTTAGAGCATATTTATATCTAATTACAGTTTTAAGAATTTTTTATTTTTTATTTTATTTGAAATATTTTAAATTTTGAATACCCTTTGCATTCCCCAATCTGCATTCAGCCAACCAGCTTCAGAGAAGATGCATGCTTGCATGTTAGTTTAATTTTTTCAAACCAGAGTCAGCTGATTTTAGAGGTGCCATAATAAATTATTTCACTTTATTTGCTTTTTTTTTTATTAAAACAATTAACTTAGTTGCAAAATTTACCAATTTTTTGTGGTAAAAACCTAAGTAGAATGATTATTTGAAAAAAATCCATCTACCATAACAGTAATCCAAATTACTTCAAAATTTAATAATTTTTTTATGTAATATATTTGCCTTGCATATTAAAAAGGCGTGTACTGATTCTGGTTTTTAGTGTGTAATTATTTTATTTTCACATATTTTGAAATTGTGGGGTAAATAAAGTGATTGGTGAAAATAAAGTGTGAAATTAAAGTGCGATCAATATCAAAGTGAGAAATTAACATTATCTTCCTCACTACAAAAATTTACAAACTATAAATAAAAATGAGACTAGAAATAATACAGATTACCAGATTACATTCCACATCTCATCAACTCTTCACTTCATGCTGCATCCTATTTCTTCAGACTACCAGATCGACCGATTCTTTCAGCTGCTCGATGGATTTGATCTTTGGATTAGCCTTGGCGATAAATGTATAGCTGTGTTACCAAATGGTAAAATATTAAGGTACTACTAATTCTTTACTACACCATATAATTTCATGATAATACTAGTATTTATTAAGACTCCATCCGTTTATGTAATGTTTAGCTTCAGTTAGAGCAACCAAGTATTGGAGATACTCACTCTGTGAATTCAACCGGACATTATCACTTGCCTTGTACCAGGGGCCAAGGTCAGGGCATTAGCCCACTGTGGCTAGTCTAGTGGTAACTCATCATTGCAAGTCAAATGATTTCAAAGTCGAGAGTTCTAAGGTTCAAATCCTAGTAAAGACTTTTAAATGGATTTGAATATTAGATTGTGGATATTAGTGTTCTTTCACGGTAGGGTTTCAATTAACCACACATTTCAGGAATAGTCGATGTGAGACTGAACAAAACTACACTTAATTTGCATTCATACATATCATCTTCTTAAGTAATACCTTATGGTGGTTCCCGAGGCTAAACAGAAAAAGAGCAGGTCAGTCCATTAGTTTAGACTCCAGTTTATATCACTGATAGGTAACTTTCTCTTTTGATACTGCAGGTACTTTTATTTCTAAATTTTTAAAAAAATTTAGGTAGATCTGTCATTAAATGTCATGCGAAACACAGAAATTTTGTGTGGCAAATTACAACATAATGCAATAAAGGAAAAAACAGTATAATAAAGAAAAGAAACTTAATAGTGTTACATATCAAGAAATGCCAGTATCTGGTCAATGCCTAATTTGTCTCTGATAAATATTTTATTTGAAATATAAACCACCAAAACACAGTAATTAGATAAGTTACACTTGCCATATTAATTTCCACCGACTGTTTTTTTGCAGTACCCTGCATCTCCAGTATGTATTAAATTCTATTTTTATTACATTAAAACTTATTTGTTTTAATGATATCTATTTTTTATGATAAATTATAATGTTATCTTTTGTGAAATTTTAAATGATATTACGAACATAATTAGGGTATACAACATACCCTATTGTACAGGTACAATGTATACCAAAATGAAACGACTAGCACTAAATAGGGAATCTTAAAGAGCTGCATCAAAAACCAGTCAAATGACCTAAGACAAAAAAATGAACATAAATGTACTGTGAAAATTTATAATTATTTAATTAAATAAAATATTTATAATTTACACAAAAATAATACAAATAAATTAAAAAGAATAAGATAGAATATAATAGCAAGTGAAGGTGTAAGATACTGCACAAACCGGTTATTGGAACATAAGTATAAATAATCTAATTACTGTGTTTAGGTGATTTAAATTTCATATAATGTTAAATTTTATATATATATATATATATACAAATTTTTATGAATTTTGTTACAGCAATTAAACTTAATAACTTATTATGTACATTTCTTGGCTTACAATATTTCAAGAATATTTTGAGTATTTATCAGTTAACAACTGTACATCATTTGATTTTTTTTCATCATTGTTAATAAAATTGAAATGCAACATGTACTTATAATTTAACTCAATTATTCTTTTTGTAGAAGACAATTATTCTTTTATAATGTAAAGAATAGCCATGAAAAGCAACTGATTTTGTTTGATTTCATGTGTAAAATAAATGAAATAAGAATCAAATTATTGTCGTGACAGTCATCTTTTCACTTAGATACCTCCTTAATTATAATAAAAATGAATTTTATATATGTTTACAGATAGAGAATGGGTTTTGATAGATGAAACAAAGCAATATCTTCATTTAACATATTATTTTAATAGAAAATATACTGTGTAAAAATTTAGAAGTGATTTCACAAGTTTTTTTGTTTTTGATAATGGAAATTCTGTTTAGTCCTTTATTGTTTTAATTGCTTTGACAATGAATCTCTTGCCTGACGGGGGCTTGAAAATTTAATGAAACCATGCTTGCACCTCTTTGTCAAAATTTTTTGAATATACTTATAAAGTAGATGGCACATAAATATTTCATGAATTTTAAATACCAGAGCAATCAAAGCAAGTGGAAACCTATATAAAATTGTAAAAAATAATAAGAAAATAAATGATGCATTTCATTCTATAAAAATATTAAATATGATTTTTAAAAAATAATATAAAAATTAGTAAAAGGATCAGGTGGTATACCGATATCCTGTATCGATTTTTGTTACCATTCAACATTATTCTTAGCTGAAAATTTTAGCTCGGCCAAGTAGGTTCATATAACACACATTCCTGGATGCGATATAGATTTGTTACCAACTACATCAGTGAACCTTAATTCAGAATAATGTTTTTGCATTTATTCTTGGTAAAGCGCTCTGATCTTGTACGAGAGGAATCCTTGCTGCCTTAAAAGGGGCTTAGAATTTTTTTGAGCGAGTTGTCTTGTTTAGCAATCTTCCTTTCTCACCTTCTAACTTCAACTTTTTTCCTTTATTTTCTTCTACCTTGATCTATTAAAAGGGTGTTTTTCAATGATTTCTCAATGGATATCTACCCGATGCGGGGTCCGTAAAAAATTCAGTGTTCTTTGTATCTATCTAGTCTGGAAGAAGGTATAGCTTTTCTTGTGTACCTACCTAGCTAGTGATTCTATTTCTGTAAAAAATGTCTATATAAATACTTGTACCTCAGGTTAAATATTTAAGAAGTAAAAATGGACCACCTAATCATTCCTAATAAATATTTTTGTTAGAAAAAGTTAAGTGCTATCATACATGAAATGAATTAAATAACTAAAACAAAACTATTTAATTTCACAACCGCTAATTGAATTTGTCTTATTTTCTTTTGTTTCAGGTAACTCAACGGTTCATTTAATATTCTAAGGGAGAGCTGCCATGTAAGTGGCCCTCCTTACATTGTGGTACTCCCTTTTATTGTAGGATAATTTTCTACTAAAGGTACTTACTTTTGTTATTATTGTTTAATATTATAAATTTTCATGGTAAAAATAAGTTGTGTAGTTTTTAAGTTGATAGTATAATATTCTTATAAAATCGCGGTAGGTGCCTAGTCCCAGTAGGGTCCCCTGATAGGAACTTTCCTTTAGGGAATTTTTTATGTCTATTTTTGTGCATGTTTCTATTTCAGGTTCAACATAAATTTTACATTAAAATTACTTATATAAGCAGTGTAAATTAAGTTTTATGAAAATAGATATAAATTTTGTATATGCTGTGTATTTTTTTTCAGGTACAATGTAGATATTATTTTATTATTAGTTAAGTCGCGTCCGCGATCCCAATGCCTAGTCCCAGTAGGGTCCCCTGATAGGAACTTTACTGTAGGAAATTTTTATGTCTATTTTTGTGTATGTTTCTGTTTCAGGTTCAACGTAAATTTTACATTAAAATTACTTAGATAAGCAGTGTAAATTAAGTTTTATGAAAATAGATATAAATTTTGTATATGCTGTGTATGTTTTTTCAGGTACAATGTAGATATTATTTTATTATTAGTTAAGTCGCATCCGCGATCCCAATGCCTAGTCCCAGTAGGGTCCCCTGATAGGAACTTTCCTGTAGGAAATTTTTATGTCTATTTTTGTGTATGTTTCTGTTTCAGGTTCAACGTAAATTTTACATTAAAATTACTTAGATAAGCAGTGTAAATTAAGTTTTATGAAAATAGATTTAAATTTTGTATATGCTGTGTATTTTTTTTCAGGTACAACGTAGATATTATTTTATTATTAGTTAGTTAAGTCGCGTCCACGATCCCAATCCCTAATAGGGTCCTCCTCCCTAAGGGGGAGGTTTTTAGTCGGTGAGAGCCCGACACTACCGTCTGTTGCGGGCGCAGACGGTGGCTGGTAGAGCTTTTCCTCCTCCTACGCAAAACAAAAAAAAAAAAAAAAAAAAAAATTAACAGTTCATATTAAGTGCATTACTAATCTTTTTGCCAAGTGATTTTGAGTTGTAGGTGCTGTACTGGGAGTACTTTTAAATTCATGGAAGCTGTGACAAAAAAAATGGTTACTGATTCTCAAATATAATATTGAAAGCGGAAAATGGTTATGGAAGATAAAAGAAAATTTTAGTTAAAGTGACTATCAACCGTAGTTTCAAATCTGGATTGAATAAAAAGTAAGTACTGTAAATGTCTAATAGAATTTTTAAAACGCAGCAAAATATAAAAATCACATCTAGAATTGGGCATGGTATTTTAACAAATATTGGGTGCTGAATTCAAAACTTATAAAATTTTGTGTAATACATTGCATTTTTAAATACATACGATTTATTTACCAATAAATGCATAATCAATGTCATACCAATATTTCAAAAAAGTTATTATTTTTATGTATTCATTTATAATTTGTTCAAATCAGCTAAGTTTTTGTTATTCAAATACAGATGAATTGAAATATATTCAATAGAGTTTTTAAACGATTAAATCATTGGAACTAAGTTTTTAAAATAAGTTTACAAATGTTTTCTCGCTTATACGATGTTTTATCAGTTTCTCTAAATAAAACCAACAACAGTCATCAATCATTCTAGCGTCCCATCTTCCTTGGTAGTGATGCTGACGGAAACGGTCTCCTTGCTCATCACTGACAGAGCACAAATTTTCAGGAAAAAAGTCTAGGTGAGACTGTAGGAAATGAATCTTTAATGACATCCTACGTACTAAATATTTGTAGTTTTTTAACAGCTTATTAACCATAAACATAGTTTTCATCTTTTCTGTTGCCTAAAAAACACCAACAATGTCTCTGAAGGACTTCCATGCAGCTAATGCATGATAAATAACAGGGCTCGTCGTTTCCTGTTGAACCGTTCAGTTACTGAGCATCATATAAAAATAACACGAGGCACCCAGATTTTATCTTGATCCCTGAGTGCGCAATCCAGAAATAAGTTTTTCTTTGAGATTTATGCGTACATTTACCTGTAATGTAACAATAATTGTCTGGATGATTTGAGCATCCATCAACTTTTTAGAGGCCATGTAGCAAATAAAAATGAGAAAAAAATCTCTTCAGTATTATAAAGAATTTATGAAAATATAGCAAAACCCTAATAACTGTGTGAACACAACACACAGTATAGACAATTGAAGTTTTGACTGAATATAATTTTAAGCTCTGTAGTAGGCAACAACAGATGTCTGTATGATTTGGCTGTCTCAGCGGACAGCCGAATCACCCAGCTTTTGACCCAGTTCTTAAGAATCCTAATATGAGGGAGTATGAGGACCGTCCACGTTGTACTGCGCCTGTGGGTGTCCGTACACGACGTCTGCTGCAGCATATGAGTGTTAACTCTCCCTCGTTCTTTCCATCATGTCCGTGCTCGAACCCCCTGTGGAGAATACACCATGTAAATTTTACGTTTGATCTTACAACATAATATAAGCGTTCCACGCCACCTATTGTTTTTTGGCAGATGTTTCAGTTTCTCCTCGCCAAGTTGAACCCAGGCGTGGGGATATATACTGATGGGTCGAAGCATGGCGGTAACGTTGGTTGTGCTTTTGTTATCAATGAACAGTCCTATATGTTTGGCCTACCCGGTGTTACGAGTGTGTTCACCGCAGAACTACTCGCTGCGGATAGGGCTCTAAATATCGTTGGCCCTAAATATAGGAGCATTCTTATTTGCAGTGACTCGTACAGTGCTCTCCAGACATTGGAAAACCTTTATTCCAAACATCCTGTCATTGACATTTATGATAAAATCGCTGAGTTAAATAAACGCAACAGGGAGGTAGGTTTTTGCTGGATCCCCAGCCACGTTGGAATTCTAGGTAACGAAAGAACAGATTCTGCTGCCAAGGAAGCATGTATTCAGCCTCCTTTCACCACCCGAGTTAGTACCTTTGATTTTATCAATCATATAAAACAATCACTGCGAGTGAGGTGGCAAAGTGACTGGACGGCTACCGACTATAATAAACTCCAACGGATTAAGTGTTGCCATGGGGCTCCTCTTGCAGAAACTCTCGTCGTGAGGAAGTTGTCCTCTGCCGGTTACGGTTGTGACATATGAGGATCACACACGAATACCTAATGTCAGGAGAAATGTTTTAATTATTTAAAACAAATAATTTTTATTAACTATTTTACATCTACAATGATATTAGAATACAAGAATTAATTACATTTTTAGTAAGTAGAAGCAAAGTATATAATGTGCTAACACCAATCAGCTATGCGTAATCTAATTACATGTTCATTCATTTAATAGGTAATAGGTAAAAGAGTAGTCGATGAAACACATGATGTTACTGTTCCCAACTGTGAGGTACATTTCGTGAATAATTTTCTTTGACCTAGCAGAAGTCTTATCTTCAGTTATTGAATTACATAATCTGTCGCAATCACAATGTACTGATGCATATAAAGCACAAAAGAGGTAAGAGGTACAATTTCTTTCTATTTCATTAAGAATAATGATTTTCATACACGACCAGTCCCAGTGGTGAACGGAGTGAAGATGTTGCTTGTAGAGCTGAAAGATTTTCTGCGTTTTAGTGGGCTTGGCCTACTCTGTGTAGAAGATGATGGGCAATTGTTTCAGTCCTCACTTTCCTTACTAAGCCCGGCATGAAATGCTTTTTTCTTGAGAATGCCAATGCTATTTTGTGGGACATGCATCTCGTATTCAATCTTTGTCGCATTCAATCTTTTGTTTACGGCAAATGACATATATATATCTGATTATAATTATTTTAATGATTTATTTTTTCAAAGTAAAATTTCTTCCTAAGTAACTAGAAATAAAAAAAAATTATCATAACAGTTCCGGTTCCTCTATCGTTTTTTAAAATAAATATTTAAATATCAATCAGGTTTAAGGTAATTCTTGATTACAAATCAATATTCAGCTGTTCTTCATGATTTTCTGGCACCATGACTATGTCACTCATAACATTAGTATAATCATTAGATTATAATCTACAGATTTTAGTTTAACTGTAAGTTTGCTCACAAAAAATGAATTACAAAACAAATCTCACAGTTGGAAACAGCAATATCATATCTTTCATCAATTGCTCCTTTACCAGCACTAAATAGATTGAAGGAGTGGTTGAACAAGTCATTACATTGTAAATTCCTGATCTGTGAATTCTGTGCTATACAAGTCATGCGAGATACAAGTGATACCATATAAAGTTGATTTCTTTAAATTTACGATGACACTATACAACCAGTCAATGTGATGAACAGAGTGAAAGGACCAATTTCAGGGCTGAATATCAGCTATAGTTTAGTCAGCTTCATGCTGGTATGCAATAATTTTTGTGGGAAAGCCATCAGGAAAACCATTAAAATATCCATTTTCCTCAGAAAGCCTAACTATTGATGTTCAGTTTTTATTAAGATTGGCTCAGCGTTTTTTTGGAAATAGATATGTGTTCATGTCAGGTTATCTGTTGAGTTATGACTGCTTCAGAGACATAAAAATATTAATTATTGTGAACTAGATTCCTTGAGTCGATTGGAATCCCTTATTCGTCAAATAGATTCCATGAATATCGATTACATCTTTGAGGTTTGTCTTGGATAAAATTCTGGATTTATCTCTTAGGCTGAGGCAATAGCTACTTTCTTAATCGCCCCTTAACAGAGTGATATCTGTCTGCTTATGAGACTTATATCGCAGGCAAATTATTATATTAAAAGCACAACAGACTAAACTTAGATGTTTTGATGAATTAATTTACACTTCTTATAATTTAATTCACCAAATTCTTCATAACAAAAAGCATAAAGTTAAATTTTATAATTTTAAGGTGAATTGAATTATGTATTAACTAAATATCGTTAAACAAAAAATTATACTAATACAACTTGTAGACTTTGTAACTTATTTGTAATGTAATAACTAAACTGTTAAGTTTTCTTTTTCAGCAATGTCAGATGGAGGACTTTTATCCCAGAATTTAATCATAAATAGAATTGTAATTTTCATCAAATTAGATTGGAGAGGAAACGGTAATTGGTGAGTTTTCAATCTAATTATTACAATATATAAAACGTGCAATGCAATAAGTAAAAACCATAAAAAATTTAATGTAGAAAAGTGGTAACATCAATGTACATTTAAGAATGTCCAGCAGCTCTTATGGAGGGGAAGACATGTGTAAGAAAAGATTAGAAGGGCTCTAGCAAAAAAAACAAAGTGTTATAGGTTTTTTAAGTTGAGAGAAAACATTTAAAAGAATTAGGAAAACTTGGGAGTAACTCATCGATTCTTGATTCTACTAATCTTTATTTATTTTATTATAATATCTAAAGACTTAGCTCTATGTAGAAGCTTATGAATGTAATTAAATTCCATTGTATGAATTAACAATTTGTCTTTAAAATCAATACAATATTAGTAATGAAGCGATTAATTTGGATAACATCTAAAGTTCCAGGTTGTCTTTCAAATTACTTCATATAAGAGGTGAAGCATATTGTGGTAGAGTTTAATGTATCTACCAAAGAGAGAAACGATCTGTTTAATTTTCATGAGAAAGTTTTTTATGTTTTTTGGGGTTAGAGTGACATCTCCACTTTTACTGTTGGGAAATGATATTTATAACCACTATATACTTATGCAGAATTTACAAAATTTGCTAGAGTATTATAATTTTCAAACCATATAAAGATAACTTAGATATTTTTTTTTTTTTTAATAAGTGTTAAGAGAATAAAGCTCACAGAGACGAAAACCCTTTAAATCATAAATTTCTTTCAGATTAAATCAATCACTTTCAGGTGTGATTTTTAATTGCAACTTACCTGTAAATTATGGTAGTAAATAATTTACTTTGTTATTCACTAAAAATTTGTGTACCTGCACTTACATGTACTTTTTGCCTTAACTTAAAATTATATTTAATAAATGATGTCATTTTGTGATAATAAAATTCTTAACAGTTAAACCAAAAAATGTAATTTTAATAGAACATATTAGATGAAGAGGTAATCATTGAAAATTAAGGTAATCATGGCAGTTTATTTATTGACTAGTAAAGAAAAATTGAATTTTAAATCAAACTTTTGGCATTTTGCAATGTTGTTCAGGAGAGGTACAGTGTTGGGAAAGTTTCTGTTATTAAAATACAATTTCTAAAAAAAATGAATTCACCTTAACAGCTGCTGTTGATGAGTCTACTATCGACATAATTTGTCACTTCCAATCTATTCTCAGCAATATCATATAAAATACATTTTAATGATTTATTACACCTTCAAATCTAACATTTGTCTCCGAGAGCATTACAGCATTACTTTGTTCTTAGTACCATATTAAATTCTTAATCTTATTAATTTATTACTTTTCATTTTACCATCATATCTTTTGTGATCAAAAATAAAACAAAAAAAAATATGGGGATATAGTGGTTGTAAGTTTTAAAGTATTGTTGCTATAAATTTATATGTAAATTACAATTCAATACTATTGCAAACAATAATTCCATTTTACAATTTAATTTAATCTTCACTGTAGTTATTCTATCTCTTTTTAGAGCTTAATTTATTATTAAATTCATTACAAAATGAAGCTGTATTTGTCACATATCTACTAGTTTATCTGAAAATGTAATAACTATATCAAATATTATCAGGATACCTCAAAACGTACTAATGAGAAATAAATTTTTAAAAACCAAAAATGGACTGATAATATAGATAGAGATAGATAGAATGGTTGATGGTAATAAATGAATTTTTATTCTGTTTTTCATATACTGAATCGGTTCTTAAAGTATGTTCTGTATTACCTACCCAAATGCTACTTGAACAGAGTAAGATGTATTTAAAATATCATACTCAAATGCGTGATAATTAAAAGAAAGTGTATATGTATATTGCTATGTTTATTCTGGATAATTATTGTGCAGTGTACTGAAAGGACAGCTTAACAGCAGGTGTACTACTATATTTATAAGGTAATTTAATTTTTGTGTCCATTAGCAAATGTCTAACAAGACGTAGCAATTTCCCAGTCTTTGGAAAATATTTTAAATTCTTAAGATAAAAAAAATTTTATTTTCAATTTTCTGAAATATTTTAACATATTTATTTATACCGATAAAACTACTTAAGTAGCTGTGGTATCAGTATCGGAGGGGAAACTTTCTTTTCAATTCATACCTCACAAATTGTGAACAGGTAGTAGAAATTTTATCTTTTGACAAAAATGCACATGTAAATTTAGGTTCTCACTTCAAGATATAGCATGTGGAGCACCTCATCTAACGTTTTTGCTTCCTTTATTGTTTATTAATGTGCCTCAAAATCTTTAGCCGTTCATTATAACTCTTCTCACAGGTAACACAACTACTTATTTCTAAAGATAATTATTAAATAAAATTGAAAATTGCATAAATGCAGCTTTAAAAAATTATTTACTAGATGGATTGTAACCATCTAAAACTTAACAACATTGCAGATAGCATGGCCACAATTGCCATTAATGATATTGATACTATTTTTGTTGTCTGTAAAGCAAAATCTCTGGGTTTTTTATTTAATAAATTCTTGTGAAATGATAAAATTGATTTTGTTTGTTAACAAAATGGAGTGAACCGTATTACTCTGAAGAACCTTTACAAAACACTAAGCTTGTAATCATTATGCCTAAATATTTTCTCGTATAATGTGTAATGTCCAGTTTTTGGGCCTCCTAAAAACACAAGCTTTTAAGAGAAAAAAAAAATGGGCTTATAGATCATTGGCGATGCACACTTTATGAGAAAGGTACAATCAGTTTATTTTACAATTAAAAGATTTACTTTTACAAAACAATATTGTTCTGTTGATGAATTAAAAAAAGACAAACATATGATTTACCTGGACCACTTCAACATGTACAGATATAAGTAAGTATATGCTCGAAATAATTTTTAGTAACGATTTCTCAACCATTAATTATTTTGTAGTAACATATTATAATTGATGTATTTAAATTAATATTATTTCATGTGCTTGATTAAATAATTAATATGAACTTGTAATACAACTATAATTTTTTTCAAATTTTTTTTTGTTCCGATCAGAAAAAAACATTTATTTATAAAATTGCAAGTTAGGTTAAATAATTTGTTATAATATAAAAATCAAAATCACCCTTACAAACAATTCATATTACATCCCTAGGGCTTTGGGTCATTCAACAATCCTCAGGAGAGATATTTTTTTTGTAATTTAAAACATTAAAATTAAAAACGTAAACACAAAATTATACACTAGTAATAACCCACCAACAAAGGCATACGGAAATAAATTAGGCAACTTGAAAATTATTAATTTAAATAGAAAATAATCTTCAAATTTGATATGTTCCTTTATTAATTTATTGTTATTACAATAATGTTCTGAGATTACTTGTTTTATTATAATCAGTGGAAAAATCTAATATATTAATAAAATTATTTGTAATTATTTTTATAATAATTAGTTGTATTTATGTTTATTTTATAAAATGTGATTAGCAGCATAATTGGATTTATCGAAACAGCCTTTCTCTATATTATTAATATGTTCTTTAGCTCTAATAGAAAAATAATGGTTGGTCGTAACAATATATTTTAGAGGGAGGTTTACACGTTTTAAACTATAGCCAACTTGCCTAAGATATTTATTTATTTGGAGTTTATTATTTTAGTAGAATCGCTATTGTTTATAAAATTTAAATATTTTGAAATATTTAACTTTAAAAGTAATAGAACATTTTGTAATTTTGTTTTGTTGAAATTGACATTACACGGTTGTTGTAGTGGCGAACTTCACAAATCAGCTGATTTCGAAGCCGCGAGTTGTAACATTCAAATCCTAGTAAAGACGGTTAGTTTAATACAGATTTGAATACTAGATCGCGGATACCGGTGTTCTTTGGTTGTTGGATTTCAATTAATCACATATCTCAGAATTGGTCGACCTAAAACTGAACTAGACTACACTTCATTTACACTCGCATATCATCCTCAGAAGTAATACCCGACTGTGATTCCCGGAAGCTAAATTGGATAAAAAGAAGAAAAAAGGTATTGGAATCAAGTTATATACAGAGTGTATAAAAATATTCTCCCGGGATTTTCATAACATATTCTACACCTTAAATTAATGGAAAATTTCATATAAACATATGCCCCAAAATGGCTCGTTTGTGAGTAAAATGACAGATTTCACTCAGACTTCATCAACCCCGGTGAAACAGGTCATACTAAAATATTTTGGACATTGATTAGGGGGGCAGAATTAGTGATTTCAATGGTTTTTATTCTAAAACTTAAATAAAATACCTAACACAACTGTATCTGCAGTAGTTTTTAAGGAATATGGGATGAAAATCAATAAATTATGGTAAAAAATCCGTTTTTATGTTTGATGTACAATAACTTTGTTAAATTTGTAATAAAAATCTAAAACCTTGAAATAAAACTTGTAAGAGAACTTAATTCTGAACAAAATGGTGTAAGATAATTCGAATAAAACAAAGAAAGTTAGAAAAATTAGAATTTTATTTAGAAGCAATACAGAAGATCATACCTATCGGTTTATAATAAACATTCAAATAGAAGCTAAATTAAGAAGATGCATTAATTTAAGAATACACTGTAAATTCAAGTGAGTAGTATTATAGTAATATTATTTATATTTAAAATATTGATTCTTTTGAATACTGTTGTATGTATTGAAAATTACTTCTTTAAAATAAAAGATTTGTTGGATGTTTAAATCCACTGAAATTGATGAGGCAGACTTAAATACTTGTTTGCCTACTCTACATTCCAAATACTATAAATTAGGCATTTTATAATTGAAGATTTACCATCTTCTAAAATATTTATTCGGCACATGAAATTAGAAAAACCAGATTTACCACTGTAAAAAGTTTTCGTACATTAAGTTAAATGAATTTTTATTCCAGTAACAGGCTGTACTATTATCTGTCTTACTGAGATCATGATTATAAACTTTGAACATAGTTTTAACATTTTGAGGTTGCAGAAGGATATACTTTCAAATTGATTTCATAATCGAATCGTTTTCGTGGACTTTGTGTCACTTCTAAACATATGGGCAATTCATTTTCCTCTGTTGCGACTGTTATTGGGCTGCCAGATCTTGGTGCATCCATGTTGTTCAAATATATCTCACTGTCTATTCCCACTCATTAATAATTATAGTATTACCACTTCTATAAAAGGTTTTTAAAGCAAAAGCCTTTCTTCTTTCGTTAACATTGTTACAACTACACAACACTGAAAACCAAATCGAAAACTACAACTCGCTTTAATAAACTGAGATACAGATCTAGACAGTTAGTTGTGTTTGTCATGTATTGCCAACTTGACATGACTGAATAATCGACATTTTGTAATACCAACGTCATGGACTAAAATTATTTATTGTATGCTACATTTTGCTATGTTACTTTTTTTTTTTTTAATTTTTTTGCTATTAGTAATGATTTTTTACCTAGTGTCAAGTGATTTTGCGCCACTCTGTAAATAATGTTATTTGTGATTGGAAAATTAC
This sequence comes from Lycorma delicatula, assembly GCF_047948215.1. Lineage (NCBI taxonomy): Eukaryota > Metazoa > Arthropoda > Insecta > Hemiptera > Fulgoridae > Lycorma > Lycorma delicatula. The sequence continues at coordinate 125,498,028 of NC_134462.1, forward strand.
ATGAATGTTCTCATTATTTAAATGTATATAATTCTATTCTAATGAACTTAAAAGATTCATCTGTCAGCCTCGTAAAAAAAATTTAAATTATATCATTAATAATGTATTATAACTATAATAAGAAGTCATCCTGAAGTAAAAAGTATTATTAAAAAACTGAAGAGATTGATTTTTAAAACAAAAAGGACGTCGATTTAAACATAAGAAATAAAGAAAGGAATCAGGTTTTATAAAGGTCATGTAGAGATATAAAATATGTTAAGGAGCAGATACGGATTACAATAACAATTGATTTATTATGAACAATCTATTTATAATGATATTCAATGAAATTACACACTTAAAGAAAAAGGTAGAAAAAAATAAATGAAGTACAGTCAAACTAAAAGAGAATGATGTGAAGTTAAAGCCAAATTAAATAGGAACAAGTTTACAAGTTATTACGTAGTTTCCACAGAAAGCCAAATGAATAAATTTAAAAGATAGAAATAATAGTCAATAGAGTTGATATATTAGAAGGAATGGATGAAAATAGGGACGTAGAAGACAAAGGATGCAGTAAAAGGTATCAAGTTAAATACATTCAATGGAAGCTGGCTAAGAAAGATCAATTGAAAGTTGCTGAGATATAGGAATAACAATAATTAAAGGAAATGGACATAATCACAAGTAAGACAAAATTTTAGAGAAAACAAAGCTGAAATTAAATAGCAAAAGTGCATACGATAGCGTTTAGGGTGGAAGCAAGTTCTAATAAGTATCAGAAACATAGCAAATGACTATACAGAGTGTAAAGTTATAGTGCTAGTAGAGGAAATGAACAGATTTTGAAATAACAAAATTTGATTAAGCATAGAGAGACTTGAACAAGGAGCAAGAACTGAAATGTACAGAGTAACTATGTTGTGTAGGCAAAAGACATGAGACCCGTGTTGGCTGTGTAAAATGAGTCTGGGTAACTACCATCAAGAATTTCAATAAAGCACCTTTTTTGTATATAAAAGAAAAGAACTCCTGGTTTCTTGTTCTTCGTACAAGAAACCAGGAGCATCGGGATGTAAAACTGTTTTACTGATTAGATATTGTAAATATCCAATTAATATATATTCCATCATGGTCTTTATTTTTACTTTTTTAACTCTTGTATCCGCTTGAATTTTTATACACCTTCATCCCTGTTAACCTAACATAATCTTATGTAAAAATATTAGGAAACTATTTAAATATAAAATTATTAGTAAATAATTATTAAAATTAATACAGAAAATCAGATTTTCAAGTAAAATGAAAACAAAATCCTAATTTATCTTTTTAATTAACGTTATGTTTTATTATTAAATGTATTGTAATGTTATAAATCCTTATTTGGAAATATTGTGTAGAAAATTTTTATTAAGATTATAATACTTAGTGTTATATTATGTAAAATAAATTTTTTTTCCAACATTGAAAGTAATATTGTTAATTATTATTTCAAGTACAATATTTTTTTTATATTTATTTGGTTAATTTCTTTCTGATTTTGTTGTGTGTTAAATTTGTATTAAAAATTATTTTATTAGTGAAAAACTTTTTATTAATTTAATTACTTTTATACTGTTTATTTATGTAATTATGAAAATGGTTGTTTCTTTTACAAAAGAAAAACTAAAAATATTTAGTGTTAATTACAAATATTATGAATAAAAACTTTCATGTTGCCCAATAAATATACATTAAGGTATTAAAACTTAATTTCTTGTACATCAAAACAAGAGCAAACATGATAAAGAGTGGTTGGTGCGTGTATATATTCAATTTTTAGGTTTGAATCATTGGTTTTGAATATTTTAATACATTACATAAATAAAAGAAAATACGATTTATAATTATCTTTTATATTCTAAAATGTTTTTTGATCAATGTCTTTTAAAAATGATATGTAATCTTACTTTTTCCATTTAAAACTTTTAGTTCCCAGCATCAACCATGCGGGTTGAGTGTGGTGGCCTCATATCAAAAAACAGATTGTTTTGAGGTTGCAGCATTTTTTAAATTTCATTTTTCTATGTTTATTGCTTAAATAGTTATTAGTGTGTGTATGTATGCGCACACATGTGTATGGGTGTATGTGTATTATTTTGAGATTGTCGCACATAATCTACTTAAGATTATCATATTTAATTTTATCAAGAATAAATTCCAAATTATCGTAACCCGGTTTTAAATGGACAGAATGTCTAACGAGTATTGATGGATATGTATTCCTATTTTGAAGGACAACTTTGAGGCTTCTTTTGGACAAATTTATAAACAGTATCCAATCGATACTTTCATAAGGAATGTTAAATTGGGTCCAAATTCCACATACATCAATACAGAACACTAATTTTCCTTCCGAAAAGTATGTAAGAAAATCCTTTTCTCTGTACTTGAAATAGGAAAATGAGACGCCAGCTGCTAGCAGGTTCTTCATTTTAAGCCTCAAACCAAGCAATTTTGAACTTTCTTTGGTCAGGTTACTCAGGTCTGTTATACTGGTCTTGTTACAATATACAAAAAATATTACAAATATATATATATAATACAAACAAAACTTCAACAACAAACCATAAGACTGTGTTTGAAGAAGATGGTCTTATAAAAACTGCAACAGATAACAGCACTCGTGTAAATTAATTCGCAATGCTCATTATTTTATTGTTTTGGTATTTTTATTTTTAAATTTTTATTATGCAGTTAAAAAGGAAATTCTTAAATCAGCAGAAGCAAACTTAGGTGGAATAAAGAGAACTGGTAGAAATCCTTGGGTTTCAGACGATATATTGCAGCTGATGGATGAACGTAGAAAATATAAGAATGCTAGTGATGAAGAAAGTAAAAGGAACTATCGGCAATTAAGAAATGCTATAAACAGGAAGTGCAAACTGGCGAAAGAAGAGTGGATTAAAGAAAAGTGTTCAGAAGTGGGAAGAGAAATGAACATTGGTAAAATAGACGGAGCATACAGGAAAGTTAAGGAAAATTTTGGGGTACATAAATTAAAATCTAATAATGTGTTAAACAAAGATGGTACACCAATATATAATACGAAAGGTAAAGTCGATAGATGGGTGGAATATATTGAAGAGTTATACGGAGGCAATGAATTAGAAAATGGTGTTATAGAGGAAGAAGAGGAAGTTGAGGAGGATGAAATGGGAGAAACAATACTGAGATCTGAATTTAAGAGAGCATTAAAAGATTTAAATGGCAGAAAGGCTCCTGGAATAGACGGCATACCTAGAATTACTGCGCAGTGCAGGTGAGGAAGCGATTGATAGATTATACAAACTGGTGTGTAATATTTATGAAAAAGGGGAATTTCCAACAGACTTCAAAAAAAGTGTTATAGTCATGATACCAAAGAAAGCAGGGGCAGATAAATGTGAAGAATACAGAACAATTAGTTTAACTAGTCATGCATCAAAAATCTTAACTAGAATTTTATACAGAAGAATTGAGAGGAGAGTGGAAGAAGTGTTAGGAGAAGACCAATTTGGTTTCAGGAAAAGTATAGGGACAAGGGAAGCAATTTTAGGCCTCAGATTAACAGTAGAAGGAAGATTAAAGAAAAACAAACCAACATACTTGGCGTTTATAGACCTAGAAAAGGCTTTCGATAACGTACACTGGAATAAAATGTTCAGCATTTTAAAAAAATTAGGGTTCAAATACAGAGATAGAAGAACAATTGCTAACATGTACAGGAACCAAACAGCAACAATAACAATTGAAGAACATAAGAAAGAAGCCCTAATAAGAAAGGGAGTCCGACAAGGATGTTCCCTATCTCCGTTACTTTTTAATCTTTACATGGAACTAGCAGTTAATGATGTTAAAGAACAATTTAGATTCGGAGTAACAGTACAAGGTGAAAAGATAAAGATGCTACAATTTGCTGATGATATAGTAATTCTAGCCGAGAGTAAAAAGGATTTAGAAGAAACAATGAACGGCATAGATGAAGTCCTACGCAAGAACTATCGCATGAAAATAAACAAGAACAAAACAAAAGTAATGAAATGTAGTAGAAATAACAAAGATGGACCGCTGAATGTGAAAATAGGAGGAGAAAAGATTATGGAGGTAGAAGAATTTTGTTATTTGGGAAGTAAAATTACTAAAGATGGACGAAGCAGGAGCGATATAAAATGCCGAATAGCACAAGCTAAACGAGCCTTCAGTAAGAAATATAATTTGTTTACATCAAAAATTAATTTAAACGTCAGGAAAAGATTTTTGAAAGTGTATGTTTGGAGTGTCGCTTTATATGGAAGTGAAACTTGGACAATCGGAGTATCTGAGAAGAAAATATTAGAAGCTTTTGAAATGCGGTACTATAGGAGAATGTTAAAAATCAGATGGGTGGATAAAGTGACAAATGAAGAGGTACTGCGGCAAATAGATGAAGAAAGAAGCATTTGGAAAAATATAGTTAAAAGAAGAGACAGACTTATAGGACACATACTAAGGCATCCTGGAATAGTCGCTTTAATATTGGAAGGACAGGTAGAAGGAAAAAATTATGTAGGCAGGTCACGTTTGGAATATGTAAAACAAATTGTTAGGGATGTAGGATGTAGAGGGTATACTGAAATGAAACGACTAGCACTAGATAGGGAATCTTGGAGAGCTGCATCAAACCAGTCAAATGACTGAAGACAAAAAAAAAATTATGCAGCAACAGAATTAAATTAATCCTGACTGAGGGTGTGGAATCCTGCAAAGTAGTTTCATGAAAAAAATGAAGATAAGAAATATCTTATCTCAATATTAACAGAATATGTATATGTATATGTATGTAACAGAATTTAAATACATATTTATATTATTTCATAAATATTTTATAATTTTGAAGTTATGTATATGGTAGAAATATAAAATGGTGTAATACTTTTTTAAGTTTTAATTAAATAAATAACTTTATTTATTTCAGATCATATATTACACAGATTCTGTAAGAAATGGTAGAAACATGGATAACAAAAAGGATTTAATAAAAATAGAAAAAAATTAAGTAATTTTTTGCTAGAAATAAAATAAAATTTTAAAAATGAAAAATGTTATACCTACTAGATATGTAATTGTAATCCACTTACTTCTACTGAGTGGAGGCAGTATAAATAGAACATAGTTTCACTTTATGAAATAACTCTTTTGCATTAATTTGTTTTTTACTCTACTCATTAAGTCTTTCTAATTTAAATCCTGTAAATCGAAGATAATGATGTTAAGAGTACAGTCAGTCCCTTTAGTGAAAAGACTGGTGACATTGTAGGACTAATGACTTCAAGTACCACTAAAATATGTAGCTACATTTATTACATCTATATTTTAATGTACTTTAGATGCTGATACACAATAGAAAATTTGGAGTCACAGTAGAAAGTTAGCAAAGAAGTAACAAGAAACTACTACGTCTTAATTTATCTTGTATCACTAGCACAGTATGGTTGTTAAGATATAATAGTAGTAGTAGTAAATTATTACAGTAGATCCTAGATATCGTATCACTAAATAACTGATAAAATAATTAAATAATTGTAAATAAAAAAGGATTAGATGACTAATAGTGGGTCTAAGGAAATGTATTAATGTCATAGTTTACTACTTTCTTCTTTTAAGGTACTAATTCACAGTGAAGTAGTATAATCTTGGACAGAAGAAAGAATTTTTATGGGACTTACCTACATTCTAAATGTTGTTGAATACTTTTCAGAATGGGGGACTGATTTTCCTAGTTCAAATTCATGTTGTTATAATTCTTTTGATTGCATTAACTGGCCTTTGCTAAAAGTAATGGTCTATTTAAAACTAGAAATAAAAATTTTGTTTATATTTAAAACTAATAAAAACAGCTTTTATATATCAGTACCACAGTCTTGATGTATTGAATTAACTGTCTCAGAAAAAAATTACATATTTTCCTGACTAATTTTTATGTAATACTTTCATATCTAGCACAAGACATTTTTTCTTTTTTTAACTAAAAGAATTAAAACTACAATGAAATATTTGACAAGTCACATCAATAGCTAACTGTTAGCAACAATTTTTCATAATAAAACATATTAGAAAATAGTCGCATTAAAAAAAGAAACAAAGAGTTTTTTAAAATGTAAGTTTCAAGAAGTGTTTATTGCCATTATTAGTACGATTGTTTAAAACTACTCAAACATAAATCTACAACAACAAATTCGTAAGTACAATGGTGATTTAATTCATTACAATCTAGATAAACTGTCTTATGCAAATTACACAAAATGACACCAATAAAAAAGAAATTAGAAAGTGTTTATAAAACTTTCACTCTTACATAACACATATATTCATAATAATGGAGGTTAACAAAATAGTTTTTTTAAGAAAAATCTAGTAAAAAATATTATGTATAATACAGTAAAGCACAAACAAATATGTAGAATAGCTGATTCAAAAATGCGGTTGAAAAAATCATTCCATGGGTTATATAAATGAATCTAAAAAATATAATTTGAGAAAGAAGTTTTTCTAGTTTAATTTTTTAATGGGTACTTATCTTTCAGTTTTTAAAATACAGTATGGCAAGAACTAATATTGATACATGTTATTTTAAATTTTACTTATTTATTCAAATAGCAATTTACCAAATAAATTTAATGCTATTTAATTTTATTTAAAGAAATATCTATTAAAGTTTACAATCGATTTGGTGAAAAAAGTAACAGTATGCAAGATGGTTGTTAGCAAGAATGCTTGCAGCACATTTAAACATTTTTGTCAGAAAACATGTAATTTCTATGACTTATGCAAAGCAGTACACACTTTTTTTTGAGGTCTAAATTTAGCCTATTGTAGTATTTTATTAATTTTTAACTTCTGAGGAGTATTGTTTTTGAAGCCATAAAGTCAGTTGACTTGGTTTGATGCTACTATCCATGTGCTCATCATTTGAGCTAATATTTCCACTACAACCTACATACTCAATTAACTGTTTTATACATTCCTTTCATTAACTTCCAGTTCTTATCTTCTCTACGTCCTTGCATTACAAAATAAAATAAACTTGATTATTTCGATGCATGACCCAACCATCCAGTTTACTTACAAGAGTCTAGTGTAAACGTTTCTTCTCTACTCTCCTACATGTCTTAAGCTTTATTTATTTCAAATTTTATCAACCTAGCAAATCTTCAACAATCTCTTGTATGTAGGACTTCTTTTCAAAGGCCTCAATTCTTCTCCTTTTTTCTTTCCTGTTATCCATGTTTCATTGCAGTAATTTATTTATTGTATTACATTCAAAACAAATATTTTAAAATGAAAATATAAGAATAACATGTCTATTGACATAGTGTTTTCTCCATCAAGTTTTCCAGCTATTGCTGGGTCTGGGTATTTGTGTATCAGCAACACAGCACACTACAGCATTCAAATCCATATAAAAGAAACTACCTTTACAAGGACTTAAACCTTAGAATTCTCAACTTAGACAATCAACAGATTTTCTGAAGATAAATTTAACCACTACACTAACCCGGCGGTTTGTATCTAATTACAAATTATAAAGTGAAATCTTGTAAAGATTAATGTTCTTAATCTTTACATTAAAGATTAATGTTCTTTAAAGATTAAAGAATCTTTATTGTTAAAGATTTATTTATCATCTGATAACAGTGTGAACACCCAATATAAATCAAACGTATTGGAATTAAAAACTTTTGCCAAAGTAAGAGCCCATCTGTATGATAAAATAAGTAACAAAAGTTTTCAAAAATAAATAAAAATATTACAGGTATAAGGAAATGAATTATAATAAATTAAAATCTGTTTTTCAAGAGACCAAATATCCTTCTGTAGTAACTTCCTACACCTACTTTTCTGGAAAAGAATTTTATATCTACCTTAGCAAAAGTGAATGTAACGAAAAAGAAAATTAATTTTTTACTTCAGCTTACTAACGATCAGATTAGTAACAGACAAAACAAGTCCGAGAACCACCGCTCTAGGAAATAATATTTGAAGGACCAAACATACATAGCCTGGTAAAAGTTTTCAACTAGCAATAATTGCACCTCAGATGAACTTCACTGGTTATGATATCAGTAGTGCGCAGGAATACATACACATTTTCTGTAGCTGTTAGCGAATCCAACACTGCTTTGGTGCCCGTAAATGGGGTTCTTCCACCTCAAAAAAAAAAAAAACATACATACCTTACACGGGTTACATTTTGGCTGTAAAAATGTAGTAAAAATGTTGCCCTCACATTGTTAGTGAAAATGTGGCAAGGCTGATCACACATTACAAATTTTTTATTAGAAATTTTTAACATATGATGTTAATTAATTGAAAAGGTATCTGTGGAACATTAATTACTCTAAATGTAATTTGCCATTTTACGGTTTAAATTCATTAAATTTATAATGTTGTGATCCATATAAGAAAAAGTTATATGTTTTGCAAGAACTAATTATTAGTTGTGCAACATTTGAAGCAAAATAATGTAATAGAGTAATCGATTACATTTTTGTATTAGTAAGAAAAGAAAGATGTTATTTTATGTAATTTGTTATAATTGTGTTAAAGATTAAATTAAAACAATACCACAAAATGTCAGCAATTATAAGTAAGAATAATATACAAACAAGGGCATTGTACATTTTCACACATGGTAAGTGAAGCGTATCAGCTATATATAAGAAAACATACAGTGTTTATGTTCAGTTTTATTCAACATATACTTCACTACATAGAAACTAAAATTGTAGTTTATAAAAAAAATTCCAGGTAAGGAAAATTGTTTGTATAAAATTAAAACCCAATGCACTTTTAATAATTACAATAACTCTCATAATTATTTGAGCAGGAAGGAAACTTGGAAGCAGTTAAAAGATAATTTTTCCATGAATCACTATGCAGTTGATGAGGGAAAATTAATTTCATTGTAGCTAATTAGATTAGAAAATTATCAGATAATGGTTCATAACCACTTTTGTCAGCTTTTTATTATTAAAAAAAAAAAAATTGATAAAAAACTGTTTTCTATTATCTTTATTGATTTATCTTAAATTTACAGCAAATCAAAATATCTCATTTTATGACATGAACCATACATTTTTGAAAAATAATAAGGATAAAATAACTCACTTTCTAAAAAAATTGTATAAACTATTAAATAATTGAAAATTAGTTTTTATGTCAACCTTTTTTAAAATGTTTAAATACATTCTCTAATGCATGTCACTGAATTTATAAAAAAAATAATTACAATACAAACTGTAAAAATTCTTTGTTAAATATCTTTAAAAATTTAGAGTATATTCTTTTATTTTTTAAATATGAATTTTTAATCTTATAAATTTTATCATTGTAAATAACAATTAAATTATTTTAAAATAATAAAAAAAATATTAACAATTAGCTCTCAAACATTTTTTCATAAGGCTTTCTAATTATCAGCACTTTCTTCAATGGAGTGTCTGCTACCACTGTAATCAGTTAAAAGCTTAGAAACCTTTTTTGTATATAATTTAATAATGGTTTTCTTTTATTTTTTTCTTTGATGTCCTAATTTTGAAAAGTTAGTTCAACTATAAATTTAATATTGTTTCAGTGTACTGATATCTTTACTTTTATTTACTATGAGTAGAATTTGAATGTTGTGGTTAATGTTTTAGTATTTGTGATTCTATGATTTATAAAAATTGATGCTGTTGAGTGTACTGTCAATGTGCAAGATAAATATCCTTTACAGTTGTTAAGCGTATATTATCATATTATATTCCACTTAAAGGTTTCCTAATCTTTTATGATAGGTGCCATTACAACAGTGCTGTCAAAGACTGTACTGAAGAAAGTGCTGGTAATTAATTTAAATAAGTAAAATTTGACAACAGCATGTAAAACAAATAGAAACAACACAAATAGAATGTATTATTTGATTATGTTCTTAAGGGATTTCTTACCAATTTAATACAAGGACACTAACAATAGTATAGCTGAATACACCAGTAAAGAATTTGTTGATGCATAGCTGTAAAATACTGTCGCGTGGTTCGCGGTTCAGTCAGGATATTGAGAGACTGACAGTTTTTTATATTTGTATAATTATAGTTTATAGTTCAGTATTTATGTTAAAAACTATTGAACATAATTATTGTTCATAATAATAATAATTATTAATTATCAAAATTAATAATAATAATAGCAATGGTGATAAATACAATAATGGTAATAGTAATAAGTGACAATAATAAAACAATTAATGAATATTAAGATTAACAAATGAAACCGCTAGTCTTAACCCTTTGTAAAAGGGTTAAGAGGTAATAACAACTTATCTGTAAAACGGTATAATAACTTATCTGTAAATTGTAACACATTTGAATGAAGCCGGTTTTAATATCTACCCGTAAATTAAAGCATTACTAACATTTTGCGTCACAACACAACATGCCTGGACTTTTAATAATGTTAACATCTATTAACTATTAACAATTAATAGTTATCAATTGTTTAATTTTTTTGCTTTTATGCTTTTGTTTAATTTTTTTAATTTCATCTTTATAATTATTTGTACTTATAATTTTGTACACGGTTTGTATAATAGGCTACAGAAATGAACAAATTTTATCCATGAAAAAAATAATTTTATAAAATGTATTTCCTGTACTCTCTCTCTCCTGTAAAAATTTATGCAAGAATATTGAAAAAAAATTTGTACAACATATAGCAAAGAGTTATTATGTAGGATTATTCTTCATATGTTAATCAATTTGCAGTGTACAAAAGCTCTTTAGTACAGTAACTTCAGATCGCTGTTAAAAGGGTTCTCTGTTAGCTCATTTAGTCATCACAATTGCATGAAGTAACAAGTGCAATAAAAATAAGAATAGTTTTACTATTGATAGAAATAATTTCTTGTCTTGATAATTAGTACAAGAGAATTTGATATTAAAAACCTATCATAATCAAGTAATTTTTTTAAAAAAACATCCAATCTTTAGGAAAATAAATTTTATGAAAATTTATATTTATTTTATTTACTCAGTTTTTAATTTTACTGTAACATAAATTTAAACATATATGAACAAAATTACTTTTAATTTTATAGGTCATGACTGCAAACATTGTTTACAGTGTCTTATTAATAACAATGACAACTTCATTCTCATCTCAGGATTATTATTCAAAGAGCAAAATAATTGATGTAAGTTACATAAGTATTTTATTTTTTAATGGAATTTATAAATAGATTCATATTTACTGATTATAATATTACTCACATTTATGGTTCAATTTAAAATAATTAACTCATTTGTGATCTGTGTTCACAAATAAAAAAAATTTTTTTTAATATGTACACTACAATCTGTTGAACTAGTGAACAATAAACAACCTCCCAACAAGTCTTCAGTAAGACTAAGGCCGACCATTCCTGAGACATGTAATTAACTGAACCCCAACCAACAAAGTACACCAGTATCCACTGTCTAGTATTCAAATCCATATAAAAGCAACTAACTTGTGCTAAGATTTGAAACTCAGAACTTTTGACTTTGAAAATCAGCTGTTAAACACTGATTTGCAACAAATTAACAAGTTTATATGTTTGGTGGTGAGTAAAAATATTTTTCGTGTTTGGTTCAGCACAAATGGTATTTTATGAACAGGTATATTGTCACAATATACAAGTACTCGTATACTATGATAACTTATTATTAGAAGATAGAAAAATAATTTAAAAGTGGTACTAGTTTTTTTTGTATTAAATAAGATAATGTATGTATCTTATAAATGTATCTCGTATATATCTGTAACACCCGTTACAGCTTCGCTTGTACAATATGGTTACTTGAGTTTCCTGTCGTGGTTAGGGGATATTTAGCAGGTCAGGACTTGCTTTGCATGCCCTTCTCCGCTACCTAGGGAGCTCTGCCACTTGGACCCGTCTGTGTTCATTAAACGCATGCTTGTGAGAATAATAACGATAAATAGAAATAATTGCTAGTTCAATTTATAAGAATCAGTGTACTGTAATTTCTTCAGAGCAACGGTTTAGTCAGTACAGGACCGAAACTTTGAGCGACCTGATGAATGCAGATTTCAAAATAGTTGCCCTCCATCGAAAAAATATTAGTTATAGCTGGTTACCCGTACTTCTTACGGGTAAAAAGTATTTTGCCTGGTTCTTAGTGTTACCTGACAATCACCGGTAGAAGATGATCATCGCATTTCATTTCTAATTTTTTAAATATTTTTTAAAATGTTTTTTAGCCAAGTAACTGGAGGCAGATGCAGCTGGATATGTTGCACATATCGTAACAGTGGTAATGGATGTGTTGGTTGAGCTGCCGCGCCTTACATCATCCCATCCCTGAAAAAAATCCAAATTAACGCGCGCGTACAGACACACACACAATCATGTTGATATCATTATTTGTTAATATTAGTATAATCTGCCTACATATGGTATCAATTCGACCTTTGACCCCATCATCAGAAAGCTGGAACATTCAAGGGAGACTGCCCCTCCACAATTACTTCCTGTTTTTAGTTAAATTTTCACGCTGAAAGAGTGCATTCATTGCAAAATACGTAGTAAAACACGGGTTTGAGATGACCCCAAAAATTACAACAAAAAACCAATAAATTTTGTCAAGGTGTCAAATTAAATGTTCTAGCTTTCTGATGATGGGGTCAAAGGTCGAATTAATGCTGTATGTGGATAGATTATACTACTATTAATGAGAAATTCAAAAGATAGTCGATTAAAAAAAAAAAAAAAAAACAATATTCATTTTAACTCTTTAAACTTGGAATTAGTTTTTAGATAATGACATGAAGATTACACATCCAAAAAATAATGTTGATATCTTTATTTGTTACCCCTCTTTTTCTGTTACGTCTCTGGAACCATCGTAAAGTATTCAGAGGATGATTTGTATGAATGTAAATGAAGTAAAGTCTTGTACAGTCTCTGGTCAACCATTCCTGAGATGTGCGGTTAATTGAAACTCAACCATCAAAGAACGCTAGTATCCGCGATCGAGTATTCATATCGGTATAAAGTAACTGCCTTTACTAGAATTTGAACTGTAGAACTCTCGACTTCAAAATCAGCTGATTTGCGATGACGAGTTAACCACCAGACCAGCCCGGTGGGCTATTTTTTACTTTTTTTTTTTTTTTTTTTTTTATGTCTTCAGTCATTTGACTGGTTTGATGCAGCTCTCCAAGATTCCCTATCTAGTGCTAGTCGTTTCATTTCAGTATACCCTCTACATCCTACATCCTTAACAATTTGTTTTACATATTCCAAACGTGGCCTGCCTACATAATTTTTTCCTTCTACCTGTCCTTCCAATATTAAAGCGACTATTCCAGGATGCCTTAGTATGTGGCCTATAAGTCTGTCTCTTCTTTTAACTATATTTTTCCAAATGCTTCTTTCTTCATCTATTTGCCGCAATACCTCTTCATTTGTCACTTTATCCACCCATCTGATTTTTAACATTCTCCTATAGCACCGCATTTCAAAAGATTCTAATCTTTTCTTCTCAGATACTCCGATCGTCCAAGTTTCACTTCCATATAAAGCGACACTCCAAACATATACTTTCAAAAATCTTTTCCTGACATTTAAACTAATTTTTGATGTAAACAAATTATATTTCTTACTGAAGGCTCGTTTCGCTTGTGCTATTCGGCATTTTATATCGCTCCTGCTTCGTCCATCTTTAGTAATTCTACTTCCCAAATAACAAAATTCTTCTACCTCCATAATCTTTTCTCCTCCTATTTTCACATTCAGTGTTCCATCTTTGTTATTTCTACTACATTTCATTACTTTTGTTTTGTTCTTGTTTATTTTCATGCGATAGTTATTGCGTAGGACTTCATCTATGCAGTTCATTGTTTCTTCTAAATCCTTTTTACTCTCGGCTAGAATTACTATATCATCAGCAAATCGTAGCATCTTTATCTTTTCACCTTGTACTGTTACTCCGAATCTAAATAAATTTTTTATTTACCTAGAAATAAAAAAATATAGTAACTTTAATGTTACTCCATTTTAACCCTTTAATTTTAGAATTTCAAAAATTCCTTTCTTATTGTGCAGTTTACACCGTAAGAAGAACGTGTGTACAAATTCTTTATCAATTTATCTTCAATAATTTTAGTTAGGCGTTGATTATAAATCATTCACGACATATTGTTTTATACACACGCACGCACGCACGCACGCACGCACACATACACACGCGCGCACACACACACACACACACACACACACACACACACACACACACACACACACACACACACACACACACACACACATACACTACTAGTGTTCCTTCGTTTCAGCTTCGCTGCGATACCAATGACGCTTCACCCGCAATATTTTTTTAATAGCAAACTTATTTATTTATAAATAAAAATTATTTATTCAAGAGTATTGTTTCTAGATTTTTTAAATCCTGATAAGATAGTAAATAACATTTTTTTATTAAAAAATTTAGAAGGAATTTACGACAAACAACGAATTATTGCCCACCGATTAAATAAAGAAAAAAAAGAAAGATAAAGGAACTTTGCCCATTAAAGATAAAGAAATAATGTATTACAAACTCCAACCTTGCATCCCTGTCGCGGCTTCTCCCGCGCTATTTGGTTACTTGCGTTTCCCGTCGCGGTCAGGGGATATTTAGTCAGTCACGGCTCGCTTCGCTCACCCTTCAGCGTTTACCCAAAGGGTTGAAAACATTAGTTACCCTTATTTAAAACCCCTTAAAAATACTGGTTACCCGTACTTTGTATGGGTAAAATGTATACGCCCGGTTCTTAGCATTACCTGGCAAACACCACTAGGAGGTGACTGTACTTCATTTCTCTTTTTTTTAATTACTTTTATTTTATGTTTTTTTAGTGAAGTCACTGAAGGCAGATTCCCAGTCGCGTAGCACATACACTAACTGTGGGTGTGTTGATTGAGGCGCCGCGCCGCACACTACTTAAAAAATCGAAATTAAAAAAAAAACCTAAAATGGTTTTTAAATATTCATCTGAAGAGAATTTACAATCCCTAATCTAGTGAATATCTCATTTATATAGTCGGAAATGTGGAAAATTTGCAATCATTGTTCAAAATTTGTATCATTCTTCACCACTTTCAAGGTCAAAATTCGAAAAATCTTAAATTTGGTTTTCAGATATTTAAATGAAAATTATACACACCAAAAATCAAGTTGTTATTTTCATTTGTTATCGTGAAATTAAATATAGTATATTTAATTGTTACTACATATTAACTCTTTAAACTTTCAAAAAAAATTCTTTCTTAGTGTGCTCTTACACTGTTAAAAACAATATGTATACAAATTTTCATCAATTTATCTTCAGTAGTTTTTGCTGGGCGTTGATGAATCAGTCAGTCAGGACAAGTTGCTTTATAGATACACACAAATATATCACAAGCATTTACAGAAGCATCTATTTTACGTACTAACTCTAGTGAAGGGGTATGGCTGAATGGATTTTGGTTCAGTTAGATATTTTTACATGTCCTTAAAGGTTGGCGAATCTGTGTCGTTCGTGCCCACGTTAGTAACATGCACACTGCGTTGTTGTCTGTAAGTTGTCGCGTTGTAGTATCTTTGATTACGTGTGAGTTATTACATTTTAAAATTAATAGGAAAATCGATGTTGCCGCCGACTGTGAAATACGGGAAGTCATACGTTTTTAAACCATCAAAACGTTAAGCCGACTGAAATTCATAGGGAGTTGGTTGCTGTGTACGGTGATAATGTAATGAATGAAAGAAACATCCGAAAATGGTGTAAAAGGTTTAGAAATAAAAGAATTAATGTGCTCGATGAAGAACGTTCGGGGAGGCCCTCGATAATCACCGAGGACTTGTTGAAACGCGTCGATGATGAAAACAGAAAAGAGCGTCGCTCAACGATTTCCGACCTGGCTCTTTTTTTCCTAATGTTTTAAGAGCTGTTATTGTTCATTACCACAAAGGTTTCAGAAAGATTTATGATCTTGGGTGCCGCACGTCTTACAAAAAAATTCGAATGGGATCTGCTCTGGAATTTTTGATGCGCTGTGCAGAAAAAGGTGATAAGTTCCTTAATTCAATCGGTACCGTGATGAAACATTGATTTCGTATTACACGCCAGACAGAAAACGGCAGTCAAGTGAATGGCATCATTCTCAATCACCAATCAGACCGACAAAGGTCAAGCCACACCCATTTGGATGCAAACTGATGGTGACAGTCTTTTGGGATCGGTTTGGCATACTGCTGATTGTTTGCATACCATGTGGAACGACTATAAATGCAGAAGCCTACTGCAAAACTCTACATAAGTTACGGTGTGCCATTCAAAATCGGCGATGTGGGCGGCTGACCGACGGCGTCGTCCTGCTGCACGATAATGCACGTCCACATGTTGTGTGTCCTACACGTGATTTACTGAGAACATTTGGATGGGAAATTTACAATCACCCAACATATAATCCGGACTTAGCTCCTTGTGATTACCATTTGTTTGGGAAATTGAAAGAAGTTCAATTTTCGATGAGGGTGTATTGAAGCTGGTGTATCGCTACGATAAATGTCTTAATTCATGTGGCGATTATATAGGGAAGTAGTATAAGGTATGTAGTTTAAGAGAAATAAAAAATATTTATAAAGTTTTCAGAATAAACGTTTTTACAATGAAACAATCTTTACTTTACAAATAACCTCTCGTATGTATTTAAACGACCTTAGACTATTTTAAAATTTTGTCGGTACAACTGTTATTGTTGATTTGTTTAGCTTGGTATGCTAATATGTAAATATATTCAATCATTGAAGATGACAATTGAAAATTCTTTTTTTTTGCCACGGAATACTATTTATTCTTTACCATGATTAGTCCATTCTAACAATGGTTTCTGTCTCAATTAAATAATTAAATTTAATATTTCAATTAACTGCACCATAATTGTTATTGAAAATCCTTTATTTAAAAAATTAATAGTTTGGATTATTACTAGCGTAATTAAAACTTTATTAATCTACTTTAACAGCAGTCTAGAACAAGTACGTGTACATGGTGTTTTTATGGCCACAGAAATCAATCACAATTAATAAATGATCAACGAAACAGCAGATGTAAGTATTACTTTTCTTTTAATTACTAATAATCATAAAGAATTATGTTCCACATAAACAAATACCTTAAGAATATCATACTCCTTTTATTGTTCAAATAAGTTAAATAATACGTTGTTTTAAGTATTAACTGGTTGAATTTTAAGACCAGCTTCTACACATTTATATGCATGTTATAATGAATGGTTTAAATATTATTTTTTCAATATTCCTCTTATTTGTAATAATATTTTTTATAAACCATATTGTTTATAACAAGCATTAATTTTATGAACCAACTCTATTGAGGGGGTTTGGTGAAGTTAAATATTTTTGCATGTCACAAAATTATATTAATGGGCAAATTAATTTTTACAGAACCCCCATAGATGTTATTGGGTAGCTCTTTAATTTCTAGAATAAAGACAATTTTGGTCATTGCACACACACACACACACATATATATATATTTCATATATATATATATATATTTCATATATATATATATATATATATATAAGTTTGCTGACACAAAAATCATTTATCAGGAATGTGCTGCTATTACTATGGTAAAATGCTCGTATCAGAGAAGGATCGTGGAGAAGATGGGTACGCTTCGTGCCTGAAAGGGCTTATCTTTTGTTGAAATGTTTATTTATATTTCTGCTCTCTGAAGGATAGGTCCTTTTTTGTCACTCACTCTTAACTTATGCTTCATCCTTCTTTTTTATTTCTGGTTTTGTGGGTGTAAGTCAGATTTTGTTTGGTTGATATTGAAGATGCTGAACCCATGGATAAAAAAAAAAACACGAATTAAAACTATACTGTGTTAATGAAATGTAAACTTACATTTTCCTTACATTTACTTATCCTGTAGTTGCTAAATAATTTATGAACACCTACTAGAAAACATATGAAATACATTAGATTTAATTGACATTAAGTTTGAAGTAGATTTTAAATTGCTTGAATGCATAAATTACACTGATGGACAGAAAAAAAAAATAATGGTTCCATAGTGCGATACCATTTCTGGAATTGGTTTTTTTGGGTATATTACAATTCTGTAAATATAATTTTTCTGTCACCCTTAGTAATAAATAAATTACGCTTAAAAAAAAATTACGTTAGATTAGGGTTAGAGTTAAAATCTGTAAAGTTTATAATTTTGCATGGCCATACCTGTGTTAGAATGATTTCCCTGATGCTATCTTTTATAAATAGTATTCAGGCACATCCCGAATTAAAGCCTAACAGTAATCGGCTTGTATGTTAGTATTCTATTCCCTTTATAACGGATTCCAACATCGAAATATCTTGGTAGAAACGTTCTCCGTGTTCGTCGCTTACGACTCCGAGTTTGCCCGGAAAAAAATCCAGATGTGAGTGGAGGAATTGTATTTTCAAACACATATTAAATATGATAGATTTGCATGAAGTAAGAAGTTGATAAACAATATCATGGCGATTGTCGGATTTTTGTTTACCGAGTAAATGTTTGCAGTCGTCTTTAAACGAAGCCCAAGCTAAACTTTCTACAGTACATTAAATACATCATTTTTGACCAACTCTCTTATTTGAGAACCAAAAAATATTTTTTCTTTTATTTTTCCTTCACTTACATTCGGAAATTTGTTCCTGATATACAAAAATCCGGGACTATCTTTCTTCATGGCTTTTACAAAATTAATCATTGGCCCTAGCTTCATATGGAGAGGGGATAAAAATATTATTTGTATTCAACTAAGGGCTCATAAATATTATTTTCTCATTTGGAGTTAAGTTGTGTGGTTTCTTCCACTCTTTGGAACATATGTTTATCCCTAGCTCGGCTGTCCGATTGGCAAAGAAAGCACACGTACTAATTATATCCTAACTGAATGTCTAACGACATATAGTAACTTTGAAATCACCATATATGTTTTTTAAATTTATTTTTGCAAGACCTTCTTTCATCACATCATATTTCTCTTTCAAATTAATACTATAAGCGATTGGTTTCGAAGGATACTTGTTACCGTTGTGTTGTAGAACCACTTTTAAACTATAATTGGTCGAATCTATGAAAAGGCACCAGTCCTCAAGTTTATGTTATTTTTACAGTTGGTTTAGATTTTTTAGAAATTCCAGACATATTTTTTAAACAAAAGTAACATGGTTACATGATCCTTTGGTTCACGCCTAACCATAGGTACACCAAATGGCAAAGCTTTCCATGTACCTTTCAGCCATCCTGTTAAATAAACAGAACAATTAGCGCATACTATATGAGGAGTCCACGTTTTAACCTGATCATCTATTTTACACTAAGTACAAATGATATCCTTTTTTAATTAAAGGTGTGTAATGTTTTTTCTATTTGATTTTATGGTAATTCACCACATACATAACAAAAGGCATCCACATCATTTACACAATTTTGAGACATTATGACAGTGCACTGTCAATAAATTTAAGTCAGTAATCAGACTGAACAAAATTATTTCATTCCTAAATCCAGTGTTTAATACAAACAACACAGCTGTGTTTTCAGCTACATTTTTTGACCTGCACAGAAATGATTAATCTTGTCCATGAAGGCTCACTCTTCAGTATTAGATATGATGTAATATGTTACTATGATATGATTTAATTTTTTGTCTGGTATTGTTTATTTATCGCTTACAAATTTGGTAAACAAAGTTAAAAAAAAAAAATGAGCTAACAAAGTACAATAAAGAAACTTAAAATTGTAATTATATGTTGGAAAATGAAAAAACCTTTTTAAAAAAAATTTAAAAAGTTTTCAAAAATGGTGGTTGATAGGAAGATTCTGAGTTCATATTCGTTTTCAGCTTCAAAAATAGATTAAAATCATGTATCACATGTTAGAAAACAAAAATTATGTTAATCAGTGTAATTGTTGCGATACTACAATAAAACTTATATTTCAAACACTTAAAAATAAATAAATGAACAATATGGGTACATAGAAAGAAGAAAAATTAAGAATTGTAGTTAAGAAAATAAATAACAGTAAACAAATGATATTGAAATTTTACTGAGAGGAAAACAGTGGGTTTAATGGAAATGTACAAGCATATTATAATTATAGAATAGCAGCACATATAAAATTAAAATTAACAAAACTTGATTACAGGTAAACTCTGTAGAAGGAAATGAATTATTTATTTTAATTGATCTTCAGTTAATTATGAGAATACATCTACTGACAGAATAAGTAATCTTTTTTCTGTCTCCTGAATGATGATGTTATTATGAAACTCTGCAATATAGATTGTTGAAATTTTTTTTCAAGCATTTTTCCTGAAATTACACTAGTTGAGTTTGAAACAAACTTAATTTTTTTGATTTGGAGAAATCATATGTGCTGTTTGGTTTCCTCAAACTGTCATATAATTTAGTATCACTTGAGTAGTTAAGGTGAATCACTTAATAGCAATTTAATGAAAATGAATGCAGCTATTAATAGAATTACAAAGATAAAAATAAACAAAATACACTACACAAACATATCAGCTTCCTGTAATAGTTGCTAGAAGAGTAATAAAAATTATAACTTTAATGAAAATAAAATGTATTATTGCTGGTCATGAATAGAAATTATTTTATAATTTCTTTTTTACAGTTTTATCATTGTTCACTGTAGTACAGTTTCCAAATCAAGATTGTCTTTCTGCTTCTGGAGATAATGGTACATGTTTAGCAGCTTCAGAATGTTTTGCTGCAGGTGGCATTGCTAGTGGGCTTTGTGCTAACAATTTTGGAGTTTGTTGTATCTGTAAGTATTCTTTTTAACCATAAGATATATCATTACACTGTATTAGATATGAAAGATGTACTCAGTATACACTTTTATTCTCACTGATAGAATTGTCTGTCAAGGCAATTGCATCGGTGGCATCCTGATAAAGACCAAACTGATGACTGAGAGACGTAATCAGGTTTGAGTTTCTGGAAGAAGACCTCCAGTAAAGCCCATCATGGCTAGGAATGGATGGGATGGTGTTGCAACCGGAATTGTCACAAGGCGGTGTCTTCCTCTACAGGTCAGGATGAGTTCAAATCACAGCATTAACATTTTTTTAAATTCATATTTATGAGCTATTTAGTTATTAAGTGCAGAAATAATAAAATAAAATCTTTTATTGCAGTTTTTATTGTTTAAAGAAAAAAATACATATTACACACTGCATTATTATATGTCATTATGGTAATAAACAGTCTACAATCAATATAAATTTTTGATATTATCTAATAATACCCATAATTCTCTTGGTTGCCTATACAGTACCACAGCATTTTGTTCAGTTTCACTGTTATATCCATATATATCAATATAAATGGTGTATCATTGGTGGTGTTTTCTTCGGCAACTGGAATTAACAAAATATATGCTTTACTATATTTTTTTACAGTTATGTCAACATGTGGTCTAAGTACAAACAAAAACTGTACTTATTTTGTAAACAGTGATTATCCAAATCCTACTGATAAGACAGGAACATGCCAACTGACTATACACAAGGCTCATGCTGATGTATGTCAATACAGGTAAGTTCTTTTTGTTATTATAATAAAATGGATTTTTTAAATATTATTTTTACCCTTTTTACAATTTTTCAATATAATCCTTTAAAAATTAAGCATTGTTTTTTTTTTATACTGTAACTTGTTTCTTTCTTTAAATTTAAAATGAGTAGCAATTATTTACAAACCTTTTTTTTTCATTCTGCATACTAAAATTCATTTTTTTAAATTTTACTAGTTATTAGTTTGATTAAAATTCATTATTTTTATAAAATATGAATTTTGGTATCAGACAGAATAATGTTACAATATAAAACACTTTTTTCCAACATGGAAGTTTGGCAGATTGAGGGTAATTATAGCAGTTAAGTTTTAACACTACTATTATTTATATCATTCTGTTATTTTTGATTTTTAATAAGTTAGCGTTGTTTTTTTAATGGATATAATTTTCAAGCATCACAAATCTTCAGTGTCTGATATTCCAGTAGTACAAGATACTATTATCTACAGATTTTACCTCTTCTAATACTATCTACTAGTCATCGATACAATTTTACATTCAAATGGTGTGGTAATGGTCACCAAGAATTTAATCTTTAGAATTACTCAGCATGACATAAAAAAATAAATAAGGAGAATAGACAAAAAATACATCTCTCACAAAGAAGAAAAATCAAGGGAGAATAGGCACTTCACCATAAGTGCACATGTGCATATGCAACTGGTGCTACAGTCAAGGTATTAAACTACTGCCAGTTTTACCTCCTGGCCATTAGGTGATATTGCGACCATCACCAACTACTAATTCTAACCATCACTAATTGCGACCATCACTACAAGTTTCTAATTAACAATATTCAGGGTCAGGGTAAAATAGTAAACTGTTTCCTTACAACCTGATGGTTCTGCAATATGACTCAGGGAATAGCACCCTGCATTAAGTTCCTGATGTGAGAATAAATTCAAGTGAGAATAAAATTCTGCATGAGGAGCTCCACGATGAAACAGGGTTCTTAATTGGGCAAAGTTTATTGTTCATGGTAGCATCCCATTCACTTTGGCACTTATCATAAACTTTTAATAAGTTGATTCTTGCATGCAGATCACCAAGATTAAATAATTTTAGGGTGCAATTTGACTAAATACTATATTTGTTAATGGCAAATGAACGTAGCAATCAATCCCACTCAAAAAAAAAAAAAAAAAAATTGATGAACCAAAGGATTTTAAAACAATTATCAAAAGACTAACATGAATAAAAACCAAAATATCTAATATCAAAATAAAAATAAAGCTTTATCATACATTCTGGAGGTTTCCAGATAGTCATTTAAAACTCATTCACTCTGACGTACTCAAACAAACTGACATTCTGACACAAAATAAAAAATTAACAAATATGTATCACATTAACATAAACAAAATACATAGAGAAAGTAACTTAAATATCCTTTTTAAATCTGGATAAAATATGGCTTGAACAACAAACAAAACAATCATTACTCACGAAACCAATTCACCAAAATAACACAGTACCCCTAGAATGTATAAAAAGAACTGCTCCAATTAAAAAATGTCTTGCATTGATCAAACATAATGTAATCAATCCCAGACACACTTAAAAACCCTCCATTTCAGTATGCAGTCAACATTTACTAACCACTTCATAGAGATAAATCACAAATCAACCAACAATGACAAATTTAATATTCCACACATGGACAGAATAGGTATTTTTTGGAGTGTGTCAAGACCTGGTCATATCATGATGTATATGAACATTATGAGATATATAAACACCAAGTGATATACCAGATAGCTTTTTTGTTTTTTTTTATGGGTAAAAAACACTTTGGCGTTATCATCACCTGTTCCCAATGTATGTGTTTTAAAAACTAAATGTTAAAAATTCACAATTATAAATTAATTAAACACAAAACATGTTTAAAAAACAATTAAAATACATATTAAAATGAGAAAAACTGTAGCGTATGCTATGATCCAAATAAAAACACAAAGATATATCGCGCTATATATCTGATTAAGATAATTACATTACCATCTGTTTTACAGAAAATGGCATAAATAGCTAAAACATATTAATTCAAATATTTGAATATAAACTGACGGCCCTAAAATGTACCCTCAATTATATACATAAATGTATTTATATAGGGGCTAAAGAATTGTAAAACATAAGATAACCTTGTTTCATCATTGACTAGAATAGTTTGAATGTTAGCCTCCAGTGCAGTGAGCACAAACTGGTGCATTGTTTGAATCAAAGATATCGACGAGTGAACCTAATATGTCCTACTCGCAAAGGACAAAAATAACCTCTCGACAATTAATTCTACACGAGGAGCTCCACAGTGAAACAGGGTTCTTAATTGGGCAAAGTTTGTTGTTCATAGTAGCTTCCCATTCACTTTGCTACTTATCATGAATCACCCTCTTCAGGAAATTGACAAGATCGTTAGAAGTGATACGATCGGTGAATCCGATTGGTGAATCGGACCAGATAGCAGACACAATTTGAATCCAACTCACGTCTTGACTGCATTTTAAATATGTGTCTGTTTAATTCAAAAAAAATGTGGGTAATAAGAAGAAATTGGTTTGAAACCAGGCTGAAAATAGAAGCGCTAGTCACTGAAACACATCACAAGAATAACTGAAAACATACTTAAGTAGGCTATTAAAAACATTAGATTTATAAAATTTGGTTTGGTTTGTTAAAAAAAATTTCTAGTTTTAAATCATTTTCATTGAATTAATATTGAAAAAAACCATCACAGAATGTATCTTTAAATTTAGTGACACAATTCGTACAGAAAAAAATTAATTAAACAATACTTATTAAATTAGAAATGGTAATACTGAAGCTTTAATAGTCAACAAAACCAAATATTTTTCAATTTTACTTTCCCATCTAGACAGTGCTATAGCTCTAGAAGGAAAAGTATTGTAATCGGTTCAATTTGGACATATCATCAGATCTTGACATTGACATCTAAGGAACACAAAAAACCGGATGGAAATTTTCTATTTTCCAGATAATGTTCATATGTATGTGTGTGTGTGTGTGTGTGTGTGTGTTCGGTGTTGGCCTCTAAATCACCTTATATCTCCAGAACTACAGAACCAATTTTGACCAAACTTTGTCAGATTACTTCTATATATGGTGCATTAATGCCATTAAATTTTCAACTTAAAAGGTCAAGGGATGAGGGTGTAGAGCAAGTTCACCCTCAGTATTTCAAAATTTTGCCTAATTAAAATCATATTTTTCTTAGGCACATTTTTTAACAATAACAATATATGCAAAATCACAGCCCTACCCTAAAAAATGCATTAAACTACTGCTACGTTGTGATTTCACAGGTGAGTGGTGAATTAAATAAATTAATAATATTTAAGGTGTAAAACAGAGTAAATTTTTGGTTTGGAGAGTATTGATTTTGAATATTAAATAATGTTATATATAAATATAACTTCATTAAAACATTACCTAGATGAAGAATATCTTTAGAATTAACTTTAAGAATAATAACTTCCATACATCATTCTTTACTGACTAGCAATGGATTTCTTGTTTTTTTGTTAACTTATGTAACAAACAGTATTAAAACTACCATAGATATCTATCTAAAATACTTCATTAAGAGTTTTCTGTTTTTATTTTAGGCTTGATTTTGTACAGTTTACTACAATGGGACCAGAACCAGTTCATCATACTTGTAGTAACGATCAATTCATAATTTCTGGAGGCACCCCGATAAATCCTATATGTGGAGAAAATAGTGGTAATCATAGTAAGTGATTAAATTAGTCTCCTTCTACTCTTTATCCTTTTGATTTTTATGACACTCTTTTAAAAAAAAAAATTATATTTCCATTTACACAAAATGACAGCTGTATTTCTCAATTCTATTTATTAGTACGCACACAGAAATTCAACACTGAATTTATGAAGCAGTATAGCTGTCATTGATTCCAGGATACAAACATGTAAACATACAAATTATTGTCAGATTAAACTCTTCCCATAGTCGGGAAATAGATTGCCGGTTTTAGATTGCTATCTCCTCCTTAGTTAACTTAGAAACTACAAATGCTTTCTCTCGAGCAACCTACAAAGGAGTTAACAGCAACACCAGAAAGAATCGCTGTGTTTTAATGTTGCAATAAAGTTTTAGAGTAATGATTGCTTTAAATCTTAGATAAAACTAATAATAGTCAATTAACTGCATCAATAAACAAACAATCAAAGAAAATATACTGAATTACAAAAATATTTTCTAATTATATGAAAAGAAACATAATAGATACAAAATTTATAACTAATAAATTCAGAAGTTATGGGTTTAAAGAATCCAAATAATTAGGTATATATAAAAAAACAAAGATTTGGATGGAATTTAATATATCTGTAATTGCTAAAAAGCACATTATCAATAACAACAAGATATTTAACTGAGAAGTTTAAAATCTTATGTGGACAAGTTATAGAGTGTTTGAAGTATGTCAAAGTTTATATTATTATTATTATAAGATAACATGTGCAATAAAATCTAAAAAATATAAAAACCATGCAATAACAGTAGAAATGTTATAATTAATCTCATGATACTAAGAGAAATTATTAAGAACTTATCTACAATTATATCTTACAAAACAATAACTTTATCACTTTTATCTTTTCAGTGTACATCGATGCAGGAGTCGGCACAACTACTCCTGTAACAATTACATTTATAACTGCTGGAGGCTCATTTCCAAGAAAATGGAAAGTAAGAATTTGTCAAATACCTTGTAGCTCCAATTATAGAGGTAAACAAATTATAAAAATGAAAATTTAATTATTATAGTGTATTTTTTTTAAATACCATCAGTTGTGGAATAAAAATCATTTTGGTATTTGTAAAATAATTCATACAACTTTAATTGTGACAGTGATATTAATGAAATTAGTGTGAATTTTTTTATGCAGTAACCTCTCTGGTGATTTTGTAATAAACACATCTATTTATTCACTGAAGTAATGATACACTGATGTACAGCTAAAATTTTACTTTCCCATCTAGATAACGCTACAGTTCTAGAAGAGAAAGTCACTTCATACTTAATCATCCAAAAAAAAAGCTGACAACACAGTTGTAGGACTTTCCCATCATGCAGCTATTTATAAACAAAATATGATTAATATATTAACGACATTGAAAAATGTCGTGAACCGATTGTAATCGGTTCAATTTGAGCATATGCGGTTTTCACCAGATCTTGACATTTTGACACCTAAGGAACCCAAAAAACCGGATGGAAATTTTCCGGATGTTAATGTTAATATATAAGTGTGTGTGTTTGGTGTTGGCCACTAAATCACCTTATACCTCCAGAACTGTTCGACTGATTTTGTCCAGATTTCTTCTATATATGGGGCATTGATGGCATTAAATTTTCAACTTAAAAGGTCAAGGGGTGAGGCTGTAGAGCAAAGTCACACTCAGTATCTTGAGATTTTGCCTAATAAAGGTCCTATTTTTCTTAGAAATTAAAAAATAACAATATTTGCAAAACAAAATTTGCAAAATATCACTCCCACCCCAAAGAATGCTCTAAACTTTGAAGCTTTACTGTGATCACTGTGATGATTGTTTTTCATTGCGGTTTCTTCTATTGTTGTTCAATTAAGCATATAAATCTTTACTTAATTGGGAGCCGCAAACCCCACCAAACGGCCAAACCTGACCAAAAGTCATACATTTTTCTTCTTTCCCTTTTTATTATAATTAAGACTGCTTTAAAAACAAAAGTCAATTTTTTTAAAACATTTTTCTTCTTTCTCATTTTTACTGTAATCAAGACTGCTTTAAAAAAGATTTTTTTATAAAATTGAACTTTGACTCTCACTTTAGGGTTTGTGCAAAAAGTAATGTAAGGTATCAATTACCTTACGTTAGTCATGTGACACAGTCATGTGAGGTATCAATTTTTACATTTTCAAGGGCGCTGAAAACGATTTTAATATTTAAAGTTGTTGAAATAGAAGCTTTTTTTTAATAATACCAGTTTGAAATTTACAATTTTAACCTCAAACCATCGTTATTAATCTTGTAATTATAACATGGGATTTTTTCAATGTCGTTAATATATTAATCATATTTTGTTTATAAATAGCTGCATGATGGGAAAGTCCTACAACTGTGTTGTCACCTTTTTTTTTGGATGATTAAGTATGAATCTTGGAAAATGTGATGAATCCAAGCCTAACTAGGATTTAAACCCAGAACCTTCTTAATGAAATGGAGATGTTACTATTCTCCTCCAAAGTTTATCATGAGACAGTAACTAATCTGATTGATATGTAATAATATATTTATTTTTTGTCAAGAATGTATAGGTAAATAATTCCATTGACAAAAAAAAGGAATCGCTCAACATTTGCTTTCACGGATGAAGTAAAACTATTAAACCTTAATCAGAGCAGCATCACAAAATACTACAGTTAACTGCAAAATAAAAAATATGAGTGGTTAAACTTTTATATTTATAGCTCAAAAATGGTTATCACTCATTTAGATGAAACTCTTTATTTTCATTACTTTCCAGCTTCATAAATCACAAAAATGTATATAAATTTTATTTTCATTTCTAAACAAAGTAGCAACTGGGCGTAATAAAATTTCTGTACTTATGTGTATTCAAAAAAAAAACTTTTATTAAATGTGATTTAAAAATTAGTTAAGTTATATCTGATACTTTCATTATTCTTCATTACTACCTTTGCTAATCATTAAGCTAGGTTTGTACAAATTTGATATATTTTTGTCCATGATGGTTGGTAATGAAAATTGTTTAAAATTATTAACTGTCAAAGTTATATCTATGATATTAACACTTGATAACGATTTTAATATTCTGTTGAAACATAAAAATCTTAACACATTTGAACATTATCCAGTTTATAAATACACAACAAAAACATAATAGATGAACAGATACAATTAAAATCCTTCTCATTTTTTGACAATATTCTAATAAAATACCTGTGCCAAATTGAAAATATCACCAACAACAACATCAGCTAATGCTAGGGTGAGAAAAAGTCACTGAATAAAGTCGCATAAGTGGCTGAAATTATTCTGATGTAATTAAAAGCAATTTATTTATAAACTCTGGTTAATTTTTTTGTTTCAAAAATTTAGTGTTAAATATAACATTACTAAATTGAAGAAAAGTGGTCTCATGAATATCATTGCCATCCTTCATGGTGGAATGTTAGTGTTATCAGCTTTTTATTTAGTAGGTACTAGATTCAAATTCCATTTGTATAATTGCATATTCCATTTATATAAACACGAAGCGTGTTTTTGTAATTTTAAAGTAAGGTTCGTATTGAAATAAAAACAAAAACTGAAAAATATGAACAAACTTTATTATTTACGCATTAAAAAATACATTTATTTATTACTTTTCTACATAGCTGACTTCTATTCAACACATTTTTCAGATTGCCTCTCTAGCTTCTTCAATTACTTCTCGTGCCAGGAACGTGAAATGTGCCAATGTGTACCTCACTAGGTGTTTTTGCCACCACACCATGGGATGAGGAGAGTTTCTAGTGGGTCACCGCCTTATGTGGAAAACTCCAAACACCCAATGAAATTGGCTGCTGGGCGTCTGGCAGCAAATTTTCCCTCTCCTAACATAAAACAAAAAAAAGGTCTTTTTATGCAGGGCATTGATTTGAATTTTATTTAATGTGGCAAGCCATAATGTCAATATTCCAGTCTCTACTGTTTTTTCTTCTTTGTTGTAATTATGCACCGAAGTCTTGTCTTCTCTTCCAATATAAAAAAGGAAATCATCTCTCTTGTCATAATAATGTTTCAGAAGTTGTTCATAACATTTCTTTCAGTGTTCTTTTCTGAGTTTACATGGCACCAGCGTGAACAGATTGTATGATAGCCTAGATGTGCAATAACTTGTTCTACTCATTCTTTTGATGTGCTTATCAGGGTGGCAATGAGTTGTGAGAACAAATTTTGTTCTCCTGTTATGTTCTAGTGTGCATTACATTTCATTCACCTCTTGTATAAATTGCAACAATTTTTTTTGGAAAATGTTTAATTCACTGATTAAATGCCACAAATACATAAAAAGAGAAGATCCATGAACACATCTTCTGATGTATAGTAAACATGTAATAATAAAAGATGTTTTATTAACTCTTTCCTTATTACTAATTGGGGAAAGCTGACTTCTAGCCCATCAGGTATTTTAATTTATGTGTGTAATTAATTTAATATTGTATTCTGTTTGCATTGGTTACAGCTGATGATGGTTGTTTGCAATATTTTACTGGTATAACTGGTCAAATAAAGTCATTTAATTATGATCCAATGTCAGGGCTCCAGTTATCTAATCAGGATTATTCAATATGTATACGTTCAGAGAGAAATTTCTGTAGTATACAATATAATGCATGTGCTGATAATGGTAAGATTTTTTGCAAACTAACTAAATGTAAACTTAGTGTTTTATAATAAAACTTCATGTTGAAATATTACTCATGAATTTGCTTTAAATTCATTTATAAATTAAATTTACAAAAGGAGGTTTTCAATTCAACCCATGTGTTTTTTTTCTTTGTTTTTTTTCTTGATTTTTTAAAGGGAGAGT
This sequence comes from Lycorma delicatula, assembly GCF_047948215.1. Lineage (NCBI taxonomy): Eukaryota > Metazoa > Arthropoda > Insecta > Hemiptera > Fulgoridae > Lycorma > Lycorma delicatula. The sequence goes on from NC_134462.1 coordinate 125,528,399, forward strand.
AAAAAGATTTTGGTGTAAGTTTTACATATAATGTAGAAGGAATATATTTAAATGAAAAATTACTTTGCCTATAGAAACAGTTAAAAAATATTTTTCAATTTTATAGAATGTAATAATTTTACTAAAACTAATTATTGGTATTTAAATGCTGCAGGTAATAACCGTTCACAGTCATTCACTTTAACTGGTAATACGTCAGGTCAGAATGAAGTCGCAGGATCAGTAAGCATGGGCTGTATGGCAGACTGGCTTGCTATACCTTGTTTAACAAACAATGATAGAACAGCTGCTGCTAATGGAATGTGCTTCGATCGTATTTGTGGTGGTACTTTGACTACAGACTCATCTACAACTCAATCACCTGTTTTAAGTAAGCTAATCTTATCTAAATTATAAAAATATTTTTTTACGTTTTTCAATAAATGAAAGGCAAATAAGGGAAAGTGGCCTTACACCAGAAGACACCACAGACAAGATAAAATTAAATGAAAGAATTAAGGACAAAAACACTCGCTTCACACTCACAAGAAACTCATGACATGAACATTTTCAACATCAGGGCAAGATTGGAATATATGAAAAAATACTGGGAAGGCCACAAGACCTGAATAGTCCCTTTGAAGAGAGTTGGATAATGGACTGACTAAAGTGATCCTATGCAGTCATAAAAGATAAATAAAATAAAAAAAATTAAGGCAAACAAATGTATGTACAATGAAATAAGGACACATACATCGTGTGTATATATTTTATACTTTTAATAAAACATTAAATAATAACTTAAGAATCCAAATACACCAAAATTTTTGTCAGATTGATCCTATGGCCTGATTTTTTTCTACTGCAGCCTCAAACATCCATTAGAAATGATTTAGAGGAAGACGAAGTGAATGAAATGATACATGCAAAAAAAAATTTTAATTGTTTTTGGGATAAGAAACTTATACCGTCTGAATAAGAAGCCAGCTATTGATTGCTACATCAATTGACCAAATTTATTTGATGAAAAGTTAAACATCTGAGAAAGTTTTTCTAGGAGGAAACTAATGGTGTAATATCAGAGGATATTACAAACAAAAAAAATCACTGCACAAGGGGTTCATGGAACAACTAAGAATTAATCCAGTGTACACAATAAAAAGCTTGATAAACTTCAAATAAAAAAATTCCTGAAGTGTAGATAAGAAAAAGGCTTCCCGAAGGAAAGAAATGAAGCTTCTTTTCTTTAATGAAAGGAAATAATTGATTATGACCAAGACAAGGAAGAAAAATCACAAGAGAAATCCCCCAGCTCAGCACAATCGGGTATAGAAAGATAAAAATTTTACGAAGTTGATGAAGTGGAAGAAAAAAAATCTTTAAAAAATCTGCAATGGAGGCAAAAATGATTAAAAAAAGTGCTCTTGCCTCAGTTGTAGTAAACATTAAACAAAGCATATTCAGAACGTAAACTAGAGCATTTGTAAACAGAAGAAATATTTAAAGTTTTTCTTTATTTTTAGTTAAAAAGTCCTGGACAAGTATCAATAGATTATTGTATATTATCAAATCCCACTCTAATCAGATATTAAAAAGCAACTGACCAAGTAAAGATTAGTGATCAGTAATTCATTCTTGAATCATTAGAACTCATAATTGTCCTGATAATAATTAAGGCAATAGCCATTATTATGGGTTGGTAAGTATTTATATTTAATATTCAGACATTGATAGTAGAGAGTTTTTTTTATGGAAAGAAAGACTAAATTATGTTACAAGACAGGGAATTATTTCTTTGCCAAACTGTTTAGTTGTATTAAGCAATCTGGGATTGTGTTCACAGAAGATTATTCTTAAAAATAAATCTACGATAATATCTGATGAAAAGAGTAGGATAGGTACTTCTAATTACTTAAAAAATTTACCACGTCTCCCTCAAAGTCTGTAATTTAAATATTCTTCCAGATTCAGCTGAATTTCCACAAGATATTATCCCATAGGAGAATATAGAGTGAAGTTATTAGTAGTATATCATATGGAGCTTGAATAAGCTGCACCTATGTTGAAAGTTACAACCAACAGCAAGCTAACTGAAAAGGTCTTTCTTGTTACAAAATAACATGTTATACCAGAGATGAATTAATGGTCAAACTCAGAACTTTAAATGAATTAGAAGGTGTTGTTACAGGATTAAGTTTTTAATTTAGAGGTATTATTATGGATGACATAGAACACTTATTTATGAAGAAATTCATAATTACAGTTTTATTTAAATTAAATTAATTTTATTATGATGTATAAAGCTATTAATTATATTGTAAATCAGTAGTTGACTGTAATTCTTCCAGAAATTTATCAGAAGCAATCATTGAGATGATAAAAGCAAATAAGGCAATCTGATGTTCATGTTAAGATAAGTATGTCAGGTAAATTAATTAATAAAGTTATCAGTCAGCTGATAAGCTGAACAGTGCCAGCTAATTACATGATAAAGTTATATACTTCCAGCAAGTACAACTTGCAACAAATCAGTAAATACTTTTTCAAGTGGAAAAATAACTATCGTATGTACTTGTTGGAGGTAGGTTATTAAGGTTTTCTGAAACTATAATAGAGTCTATTAAATAACTACATTTCATCTTTCTACCATCAGTTGTTTTGTAAAATCTATTTTTAAATAAAAAATATATCTACAAACAATACATGATGTAAAATAATTTTTATTTTATTTTACTGTTATTTTTTGTTAAAGGTGCAGTGAGACCATTTCGACTGTATTTCCATACAAACAATGTAGAAGCACCAAATGATATGGGAAATAAAGGATTCTGTCTTGACTACATTCAACAGCCATGTACCAACACTGCTTACTAGTTTTAATATCAATAAAATGTAAAAATTATAACATTTTCCGAAAAGAATGATATAATTTAAAAATACAAGCTTAAGATTATTATTGCTGAACAGAACTATAGTAATTTGATAGATTAAATTTATGTTGACCATGAGTATCTGGTTGTTAAACTGATGTAGTTATAAGTCGTGTTGGGGGAAGAATTCAAAATGCACAATTTTTCATTAAAATCGATGAAAACAGAGAGCATCACTTTGACAATGGATCGATGCTTTGCCAATCCATTGTGATAATTGAACTTTTGTCTCAATGTTGTAGCTGTAAACCTAGCTATCATCTCCGTTATGATTCTTTACATGAATGTTTCATCTTCATTGGCCTGTTCGAGATGTTGCCGACATACGTCCACTCGATGTTCTTTCTGCTATTCGGTTATCAAAAGAATAACAAATTTTTGCTGCAACTCAGTGCATGTGCAATTTTTCAGTGAAAATATCATGGCATGATCCAATTGAGATACTAACCTTTTCTGCAAGTTCTGTGACAGTCAATCGGCGATTTGCACACACCAGATCGTTGATTTTCTGAAAGTGGGTGTTATCAGTAGAATTTGAAGGCCTTCCTGGTCGAAGGTCATCTTTAATCAGCTGACGAACACTTTTAAATCGTGAAAATTATTCGTTACATTACATACGACTCAGAGCATGATCTCTGTAACCTTGTTTCAAAAGTTGAAACGTTTCCGTTAGTGTTTTCGAAAGTTTCACAAAATTTTACGTGCTAGCACTTAAACAATTTGCACTCAACAATAACAGGAAAACTAAACAAGATATCAACAATCCAAGAACATGTGGTTACAGAAGAGGTTATGCTGGACACAATGGTGCCGACCCCACATTACTAAATATCTCGTTGCCACGTAATTGAAAATGTTTAGTTATTTTCTGAACAGGCCTCAAATACGTTAATTTGCTTATCTTGGAAAACTCTAGTAACAGCATTATTACTATTGTGGCTGATGCTACAATTTGACTTTGTATAATGATGCCAAACACAAAATATATAAATAGATTGAGCCGGTGTGAAATGTAATGAAAATAAAATAATACCGCTTCTTTGGGTGAACTTGAGAACGGCCGTTCAAAGGGGACTGTGACAATGCAAATGAACAATGTTCTACAACATTGTTCATGTGCATTGTTCTACAGCAAATAATCACAAAAAACGACACCTTGGGCATCCCAAAAGACGTTCAACATGACTTTTCTCGCTGATGCTTGCGTTCTGAATTTCTTTTGAGACAGGTTAACTGGTATGCTTCCATTCGATGCTTTCTCTTTTGGACTCTGGTTCAAAATGGTAAACCTAAGTTTCATCACACGTTAAAAATCTTGTTTAGAAAAGGGTCACCTTCTGTTTCATAACGTTCTTTCAAATATGTACACACTTTGAGTCTTGTCTCCTTGTGTTGTTGCGTTAACTCTTTCGGGACCTGCCTTGCACATGTTTTGCTGTACTTGAGCTTGTTACTGATAACGTTATGAACTATGGCAACACTTACTGCTACTATTTGTGTTATATATTCAACTGAAATACGACGGTCTTTACGAATAACGACGTCGATGCGGGTTTCAAGCGAAGGAGTTGACACTTCAACTGGTCGGCCAGGATGTTGCTCGTCAGTCACTGACATTCGACTGTTTTTGAACTGTTCTACCCACTCATAAAAATTGCCGCGGTCAAAACAATTTTTATCCGTCAGCTCTTCCCAGTGATGCCAGCCTCAAGTCACCAAACTCCTCTTACAAACTTTCATTTCTACATAAATTTGTCTTTTTAATTATTAAATGTTCATTGTATATCGAATGCGACTATTTTTCACTCAAATACATTAGGGGTCGTTTAGTTGTACAGAATATGTACCGTTTTTATTCGAGTAACTCCCGCCACCGAATAAGCCCCGCACCTCGATTTTCCGGACCGAAAATCTAAAAAAAATCTAGTATATACCGGTATTTTAAAGTGCAACAGATATAATAAAAAAACGTAAATACGAAATTATTCAAAAAGTAAAGCATTTAATTCGTTGATTTAAATTACAATATTAATATTACATTAATAATTAATTACCGTAAGTACTAGTTCAGTTCAGAATCAGTAGGCCAGTAAAACGAAAAGAAAGTATCATGTTGAAAATACACTTTTTATTATGGGATTTTATTTTTAATTAATCACTGTCATTGTCAATGTCTGTTGAAGAGTTACCGGTAGTCTCCACGTCGTTCTACCAAAGGTGATAGTCTTCACTACCATCAAGTTCATTAGATATTCCGCATATTTTAAATCTTTTACTTACTAATTCCGTGGAAATAACTTTCCAAGCATCTTTTATCCAAACACAAATCCGGTTAAAATCTGGGCGTTTGATTCTTCCTGTAGGCGTGAGAAATAAATTTTCATCAGCCATCCATTTACTGGACAGTTGTTTTAATGCAGATCTGAACGGTTTATTAACGCAGAGATCTAATGGTTGCAATAGAGATGTCAATCCGCCTGGAATTATTACTTGGTCTGTCATACCCTTTTTTAAAATGTCTTTCGCTTTATCAGTCGTATGCCCCGGATAACTATCCATTACTAGCATACCGGTATTTTTTTTATTAAGTAAATCTCCTGATCGCTTTTGCCATACACACTTGATCCGATCTAAAATTAAGGTTTCGTCCATCCAACCTGATTCCTGTGCTCTGAAAATAACTCCATTTACCTATACGGTAGGAAAAGTTTTTCTTTTAAAAACAATGTACGGACGTAATTTTGATCCATCAGAAGTAATGCAAAGCATAACACTACACCTTTGTTTTTCATTTTTAGTGCGAATCGTAACACTTTTTTCACCTTTTTTGTTTACGGTTTTGTCAAATGGCATTTCAAAATATACGGGGGTTTGAGATCAGCGTTTCCTATTTGAGAAGGCAAATAGCCTTTATCTTTTCTAAGATTTATTATGTATTTGTGATGGTCGTCTTTCGTCTTATTGACAAATCATTTCGTGCAAAAAATCGTGTTATCCATCCACGGCTTGCTTTAAAATCAACTTTATTCAATGATTTAGCGATTTCACGAGCATATAATCGACACATTTCTGTCGTGACAGCATAACCCCATTTCCTTTTTTCCATAAAGTCATACAATTTTTTTTCTATGTCTGTGTATTCTGGTTTTAAGCCACGAAAATCCCTTTTATTACCAGTGCATTTCACCAGAAGTTGTTTCTTCTTACGCCAGTCTCGAATGCAGTTTTCATCTACGTCAAATTTTCTTCCTACCGCCCGATTTCCAATTTTTCAGCCTCTTCTATAACGCGCAGTTTTTCATTTACTGTAAAAGATCGTAGACGCTGTCCTTTTGTACTCATTTTAATGCCGTCATTAAAATAAATCATCGTATTAAACTTTACATGATAAACTAAACAGATAAAATGCACATAACCGTCCACATATACAAACAGTACAATGACTATGGCAAATAGACAAGACGACGATGGGTAACTGATACTGTAACTGTAACGTCATTAGAACCGGATGCAGCTTATACAAAATGAATCGGTTTTATAAAAATACCGTTAACTTCGTTCCTATCGATAATATGAACAGGATGTATTCTGTATAAGCGGCATCCGGTATTGATAAACGAAAACCTAATGTAACTATATTTATGCGATTGAAATTAGGTACATCTAAGAAAACGTTTACTTTACATAAATTATCCTGGCCAAAGGCTGTGTGATTCAAGTAAGCCCTGCACCTTTATTTTTTCTCTCCAATTCCAAAAAAAAAGTGCGGGGGGTACTCGAATAAATACAGTATTTTTATGGTAAGTCGCTTTGAATATGCTGTGTACGATACTCGAAGTAAAAGAAAGTAACATTGTTAATAATCATATGATTATTATATTTAATATTTTTTTCACGTCTGGTGTCTTTTTTTACGAATGCCGATAAAAATGTTTAAACCAGGATAATCATTTTGAATTGTAAACTTTATTAAAGTTACTTAAATATTTATTTAAATAATTAATTTTTTTATTATATTTTTGCTATGTTGATTTACTCAAATTCAAACGTAAATGTTATAAGTTCACGTAACAGTGCGATAACGGTTATCTGTTATTAGAACACCGAAATCACGTATATGAAGACAATGAAAAATGTAAAGTAAGTAAAACACACTGTACACATTCATTCTCATTTCATTAAGTTTATCTCGATGCGGTAATACCGTCGTTTTTTCATGATCACATTATAGTTTACTTTGTGAACGATACAAAAATTTATCATTTATTTGTTTAAATATATTCTCGTGTAACGTGACAAAATACATAAAATATTTAAAATTGTATTTTACAACTTTGATGATGTTAATTTGATTTATTCCCAGTGTTTTGATTTTACGAAGCTGGTTTTATAAAAAAAGAAGTACCCTTTTTAGTATGTCGTTAATAAAAGTAATGGACTTACTGTGATGAAAAGAGTTTGGATACAATTCTGATATTAACATCCTAATAGATTATTAAAAAGTGAGGAAGCATGTAATAAAATATCGTAAATAAATAATCGGCTCGCGCGTACAATAACCGTTACACTGAAAGCCTTCGATTGAATAAAAAAAAGCAAGTACATTCCCCAAATAATATAATTAGAAAAACAGAAAGATCGATGTTTTTTGTTAAATATTTGTTTCTAATAATTTAAACAGTATTATTTTTATTAGTTTTGTAACTACCACTAAAAACTGAAAATTATTCTACTCGTATACATTTATGATGATTATACCGCATATCCAACCAGACATGCTACATGAATTGCAGTAAAAAACATAGCTATACTATTATTTTTCATATTACATGAAATAATAGTTCGGGGAAGAGCCAATGTAGAAAATAACAGATGTTGAGAAAAAGAGAACAAATAAGTTATTAAAATATTAACAAAAAAAAACTTACTAAAGAAAGGCTTATTGTCAGACATAAATAAAATATGTTCATCTACTGAAAAAGCTGTTTGTAAATTATTTTTTATTAACAAATTTAGAGAAAAAAGAAAACTGATTTATAGTGGCAGGATTTCCTTCTTCCTAGAAAATTGATAAAGCTGCACAAATATTGAATAACATTTTAAAAGATTTTTTTTTTTCTAATTAAAATGTTCCCAATCTCAATCAAACCATACAAATGAGAAGGAATGCCCTACAAAACATGCATGAATAAAATCTGCTTCATAAGGTTCTTTAAATCCCAAGTCCTTTTTCTATGAGGTGATTTGCAAAGGTTTTTCTACTTGGCTACATTACAAGTCCTGGTTATTCACCTCATTATATATTTATTTTTATTGTAATACTTATACATTATGCACTTTATCACTATTGTTTTATGAAAATAATGAATAAAATCTCGTATATTTATTCATTTAACTGAGCATTTCTAAGACAAGAGATGAGTTATTAAATAATAAATACTTTGTTACTTCATGGTATTTCTTATAAGTAGTTAATATAAGTCTTGTTTTTGTTATTCTATTTAACATTCAGGGCATTATTTTTATTGTTATAACAATATCAATATAACAGATAACATTAGTATTTTAAGTAGTTTAAAATTCACAGTATAGACATCACAGTTAAATAAAATGATTTATTACTTATTCATTACTACACCATTATGAGTTGAAGAGCATATGTAAATATCCTTTATTACACTTGTGATAGAAGATTTATATCAACTCATCATTAGGCTGTGCTTTATTAATTTCAGTTTTAAGAAAAATTTCTGAAATAGTCTGAACGCTCAATGTAAAAAAGTACAAACAGATTATTCTGTTTACCTCTTAAAAGAATCCGTATCTAATAAACCAAATGCTGATTGAAAATGCATCAAGAGACGACAAAGAATGATTTATTGCATTTTTATTGTACATACTTTTTAATAAAGTTTATGTTTTTAATATCTTAATAAAAATTAATTATTCTTATGTGCTTTAAGATCTTTATAGTAGCCTTAATAATTCTACAAATTAGAAATGTGTTGATTGTTCTTTGAAATTGTAAAAAAATTTAGAATATTTAATTAAAAAAAAAAAAATTGTTACCTATAAAAGCATTATGGAATTATAAATAAATAAGTAACCACAATCTTTGTTCATAATTTATCTAGGAAATGTTATAAAAACTATAAAAACATTTTGAAGATATGAAGCTCAAAAAGAGGGTTGTTAACATTTTTTTTGTACATAGAGTAAAATTTGTATTTTTTTAACGTACTGATACACAATTAAATTTTCAGTTTATTAATTTAGATAATTATAGTAAATTAATTGTATTCAATTTTATTTTTGTATTTTTGTACATATACTTTTAAAAGATAATAAATAAAATAATAATAGAAAATAATAAAATAATAGTAACAAGATAATAAATGAAAAGAAATATAATTTCAAATATATGAAATTTTAAAAAAGAATGTTTATTTCCTTATTTTATGTTCAAAACAGAAACAGTCTTGGCAGTAGTATACTAAACAGACTGAGCATTTAGTACGTGTCTTCTTGGAGTGTGATTGTGCAAACTTTCTTCCAAATCTTGTGGAACTATATTTGTAACAAGTAACACGACGACTCTTCTTAGCCAAAACAAGTTGGTGCTCTTTATCAACTACTGAATTATCAAGTGATGTATCATCACTTTTAATTAATTCTGAGAGATTTCTTTTAGTTACAGCTGTAAATAAATAATGAGAATTCACAACAGCTATGTTACAAATAACATCTATAGCTGCATTTCTATACCACTTCAGCGATTTCCTGAATAGTGAATTATAGGAGGAAAGTTGATCTGCGAAATTAATAGCAGATTTACTGTTATTGTAGTGTAAAACAACTTTTGGCTTTGAAATAACTTTATTTCGCTTAACAACTGCTACCATTTCTGGAGGGTCAATTGTGCTTAACATAAGAAGGTCTCTCTTATCCTTCCATTTACAAATCATAAGAATGGTTGAGCTTTTAAGTGACATAAACTCTCCTTTTTTTAATTTTTTGCTAACCAATACCTTAGGATTTTTCTTTCTATTAGACCTGAGAGTACCGACTAACTGCATAGACTGTTTATTCAATTCATATGCAAGATCTATACTCATGTAAAAATTATCGGTAAAAAGTGTACTTCTGAAATTTAAATATGGTTTCATTAAATCCATGACAACATTTTTTGTCAGATTTTTACCGTTGCCCGCTTGTTTACCAGAATAAATTCTCATTCCCATAGTATAGCAAGGAGGGAGCATACCTTAAATATCTTAATCCCATACCAATGATGTTTATTTTTAATGAATTGTTTAAATGCCAATCTCCCTGTGAATGGAACAATGGATTCATCTATTACAACATCTCTCTCTGGTTGATAGCAAAAATGAAATTACTCAACCAATGAATCAACAACACTCTTTATCTTAGCTAGCCTATCAGGGCTTTCAGTTTCATCACAGAAGTGAACATTGTTGAGTAATAACTCAAACCGATTCCTTGACATATACTTATGTATTTTATTGTGAAATACTTCTAACGTACTCCAATAACTTGCTATGAAGGTAATTTAAGTAAGCCCAAACAAATTATGAGCCCAAACATTTTTTTTATTTCCCCATTCATAGTTGGGACCCACTTTTTCATTCTTGAACAACTAATTAGCTCGAGCTGGAGCTACTTATCTACATATTTATTCGTCTCATTTACTATAACATTTATAATTTCTGAATCAAAAAATAAATAATAAAAATCAATGGGAGTTATAACATTTTTAACTCCCATAATAATAACATTTTTAACGTTAACAATTAACGTTTCAATAATATCAGGATTTATTCCAACACTTATGTTTTCTGGATTGTATACAAAATTGTTATGGGATCCACCATCATCATTCCATGTTAATAAGTCGTCAATGTCATTATCATTATTTGTGCTTACATTATTATCGCTAGCATTACCAGAAATATCACATTCACTTTCTTCAGAAGTATTACTGCTAGGTGCATATTCTGGGTCCAAATCTGAATCAAAAACTCAAATCTTCTTCATTACTATTCATTAAACACTCAAAAATTTCATTTACTTTCATTTCTATTCAAATTAGAAACAACATAACTATGTAAAACATGAGAATATAAATATATAAACGATTACCAATAATTAGATACTTTTTCTGAACAAGTTATGAAACTTAGGTTTTATGTATGAGATTATTAATATTTATAAAGACAGATAGTACAGCAGGTTGGCCAACCTTGTTATTGGTTGTTTTATAACTTTAAAATGTTATAATTACTCGAATTTAAGTGTTATTTTCAAATATATAGTGCCTAAACTTGTTGAAATTTTAAATTCCTATAAATTTGTAGTGATTTAGGTATTAGAGCGCTAAATAGATCAGTTTAAAGGTTAGAATTTAGTGAACATTTCAAATTAAAAAAAAATGCACAGTGAGATCCCATACGGAGACACAGTATGTTACAAACTAATTCGACGTGAGATTCTAAATGGGATCTCATGGCCTGTTCATAAAATATCTTTAATAAAAATATGTAACTTTTAAAAAAAAACTATGATGTAAAATAACTTATAGTATTTCATAACATTTAATTTTTAAAGACACATTAGAATTAACAAACCATATAGATGTCATAATATATTAAGTGATCATTTAGAGAGATGACACAATAGCTGTCTGTGATAGTCTTATGGTGCTATACATATATTCACAAATATGGCAGTTTCATTACAGTTCTCATTTGTGGGCTAGTGCATGAACCTGTTTTATCAGAAAGATTAAGAGATTAATTATAATACAAGCACTGTTCATATAAACAATTAGTGAGAATAAAGTAAAAAAATTACAATAGTTTTATTTGGTTTTATTTTAGCTGGCACTGAAAACCTTCAAAATCACCAGTTTATTAAAAAATATGGGTAATTTTGGCTAGATGTTTGTGTGTGTGTGTTTATTTCAGAAATGCCTTAACCAACCGAGCTGAAATATTAACTGTAGCTTCGACTACCCATAACGAGGTTAGATTGCCAGTTCACAAATAAATATTCAGGATCAGGTTTAGGTTTAGGTTGAAATCTAACTTGTGATATTTTAGGAATGGATAGGCTTCTTGCTCTGGAATTATAAGCTAGCTACCTTTTCCACTGAAACTATTAATCAGATTTAAATAAATACAAATGATGAGAATGTATGTATGATTATTCATCATATACTATTTGCTGCTCTGACTATTTTCGACAAAAGGATGTTACATTGTTGCATGTTATGGGGTTCATCTGTAGACTAGAATTCTAACATAAACGTTTACTATTTCATTAAAAATCTTAATCAAATTTGAATGAATATAAATGTTGAGAATGTATGTGTGCGACTCTTATTCATCATAAAATATTCAATACTCTTAACTATTTTCAGCGTAAGGGAACAATATTGTATTGGAATGTTATAAAGCTAGATATATCCAATCTGGAAAATGAGCATCCGGTTGAATGTAAACAAATATTGCCATGATGTGCTGGATTGGAAACAAGGATGAGCCTCTGCAACATTTGTTTTCAGGTTCACCCTTCATCTGCAGAGCCACACATAGAGCATCAGAGCTTGGAGTGTATGTCTGATTTTTCCATGTTTTAACTGGTTTTGGCATGCTTTGAGCCATCTGGTGTTTTCAGGTTAATTAAATGTAAATAAGAACAAAATTTAATATTCCTATCTTTACTTTAATGTGTTGACTTCTTTATCTCAACTTAAAAAAAAATTGTAAATAAAGAATAAAAAAAAATTATTAAACAAAAAAAATGTTTGCTCAAAAAATTCTCTTCTTGTCTAAAAATGATAAAAATATATAAAATAAAAAAAATTGCTCAAAACATTTTTTATTCTAATCTAAAAACAATAGAAATAAAAATAAAAAACAAAAATGGCTCAAAAAAACTTTTTGATCACTGAAAAATATATGTTTCCAGTGGATTATCATTAAATTTCTTAAAACTTGCACATATTCTACTTAGACATTTCAAGAATTTTGTTATACCATGTGAAATAAATATCAATTTCCTATTTTCTTGCAAATTAAAATCCTTCTTGTTTCAGTATCACTTAATTTTTATAGTTTTTTAATGAGAGGAAAATTTTTTTGAGTAAATTGTTTTGCTTTTTATTATTAGAATAGAATATAGTATAGTTATTTAGATTTTTTACCTTGAAAATATCAATTTACTTCAAGATAATTAAATATTTTATTTTTAATTGAAATAGAATTATTTCATATGATATTTTATCTTTTTAATTTTATTTTTCTGATGCAACATTTGTATTTTCTAAGTATTAGACCGACTATAAGAATCGTATTATTCCATTAAAATTATGTAAGAAATAATATATAAAAAGTAATATTAACTGATAAAAAAATTCGCAGACATATTAAGTTAATTACGATGGTGTATAGTCTGTGAGTTCTGCTGACTGTTCTGCTTTACATAAAATTTAGATGCAACTACAGAAGAGTTAATAAGGCATAGGTTCATCTAGAAACACAGATAAAAGTTATTTAATTTATTACATTCAAGTTACTTTCGGTAAGATTATACAGTAATAATGACAAAAATAATACAAAGAAAATTATTTGAAATTAATCTAAAATTGTATTTTTCCTAGGTATGATAATAACTGATTTTGCGAAGAAATCAAATTAAGTACTTAAAACAACCAATAAATAATGAGTAGATTGAATTATATGGGAGTCTCACAACTTCCTTCATATTCTACAGCAGATAAGGTTTATAAGACTTATAAGTACATAATTATATATATGTTTAATTACTTTGCAAATACAGTAGTTTCCGGATAATCGGAGCACTTTGGGAACGGGGCTAAACGGCCCTATTAAACGACTGACCCTATTAAGCGATATTAACGAAAAATATGGAGCTATGCACAAATACGGTATACGGGTGTATTCTAATTAAACACGAATTACAGATTTACTATTCTGAATTTTTTTCCTAATATTAAGATTACATAAACAATATTATAAATTACATCATATTAAAAATTGAAATACTCTACGGTACAATACGTTTTTATTGATAAACAAAATAGAGGTACAAAATACGGTAATGATTGCTATTTATGATCAGTAAAATAAAATATTACTTTAATGTCTCTTGTTTCAACTTCTTGAAAAAATTCTTTTATTTTGTTAGCATTGTCGTCTCCCTTTTAATAATTGGCGTTCTAAAAATTTCGCACAGAATCGTAGTTCTTCTAGCGGGGTTCCTTCACTGCCTTCCTGTATAAAATATTGCTGAAGTCCGTCAATGGATTTTTTTGCATCTTGTGTAAATACGAATTTGACATCAGGTTCGTCTTCATCTTCTTGAATCTTGTCCAGTTGTTGATTACCACTAATGCTTTTAATTATTTTTTTCATCACCGGTTTCATTTTCATCATAGCATTGTATATTTCGTCTATATTTGAAAAATCTTCAAAATGTTGAACCTGGTGCTGAAAAAAAAGTAATCATTGTTATCAGCATCGATTGTTTCAGTATCATCGTCGGCATTGACTTTTAAACCACTTTTGTCAAAGCAATTTCTGATAGTGTTAGTCTCACTTCATCCCAACTGTCAGCTAAGAACTGAATTGTCTGCGACAAATTTACACGATACTCAATTTGATTGTTTCGTAAGTCTACATTAGGACAGAGGGGGTATTCCCCGAAGCGTGGAAGGCACAGCGTCTTGTATTGGTGCCGAAACCTGGACGTGATCTTGCGCTTGTCCAATGGTGATGATTAATACATTGGGGAAAATCATGGAGCGTATGCTCCAGCAAAGGCTGGTTTGTGCAATGGAGGATGCAGACGGCTTCTCGGGGAGACAATGTGATTTTCAAGCTGGCAGGTCTGCACTTGATGCGGTGGAGGTGATACGCACGACTCATATGTGTCTTGCAGAGCGTAAAATGTGTGCGTTGGTGGAGTTGGACGTGAGAAACGCATTCAACTGCGTTTCTCACGTCGCCATTGCGAATGCTCTCCGGAATATGTAGGTTCCTGCATATCT
Organism: Lycorma delicatula; assembly: GCF_047948215.1. Classification (NCBI taxonomy): domain Eukaryota; kingdom Metazoa; phylum Arthropoda; class Insecta; order Hemiptera; family Fulgoridae; genus Lycorma; species Lycorma delicatula. The sequence goes on from NC_134462.1 coordinate 125,543,399, forward strand.
GTTGAAATTATTATTGTCTTAATTAAGAGACAGGCGATTGACTTATACGACGGAGAATGGCAAGATTGTAAGGACTATTGATCGAGGTGTGCCGCATGGGTCGGTCCTTGGACCGACTTTATGGAATACGGTATATGATGGAGTCCTTCGAATTTCACTTCCGGAGGACGTATGCGAATGACATAGTACTCGCAGTCGGAAATACCACAAAGAGAGAGATTGTGAGCAAAATTCAGGCTTTGTATTCTAGGATCAGCACTTGGATGGCTGTAGTTGGAATGGATCCTAAAAAGACGGAGATAGTCCTGATCACCTCTAAGAAAAGACGTCAAACGCTGTCATTGGAACTGGCAGGAAGGAGGGTTGATCCCAGAATGACCATTAAATAGCTTGGTATCTGGATTGATGCCCGATTGTGGCATGTTATGGAAAGTTGTGAGAGAGCGGAGAGGATAATGCGTGCGGTTTCCATCTTACTTCTGAACACCAGGGGGCCTAGAGAACTCAGGAGGAGGTTATTATCAAGTGTAGTATATTCTTCCCTTTTATATGGGGCAGAGATCTGGGCAGATGTTCTGAGGTATAAAAGGTATATGGGAATACTTGCTGCGCTGCATAGGAGATGCAGCCTCCAGATTTCGGCAGCTTATCGTACGATATCAAGAATGGCAGTAGAGGTGCTGGCGGCACCTCTGCAGCTGGAGGTGTTATGCCAATCGACCTGCTAATTGCTCACAGAAGGAAGCGTAGAGAATTAAGGATGCTTCCTTTTTCGGAAAAGAAGAACTTGATTGTGGCCAATTTACAAGAGTTGATGAGTACTTGGCAAGAACAGTGGGATGCGGGAGAGAAAGGTCGGTGGGCTTACCGTCTGATTGGGAATGTAAGGAGTTGGTGCGGTAGGACTCACGGATCAATTGATTATAGCCTTACGCAATTCCTGACAAAGTATGGTGATTACAGGTCATATAGTTTTAGGTTCGCTCTTGACCATTCAGACCGCTGTCGGCCTGCGATGTGGAGGAAGTTCCGTACCATGTCTTCTTCTGCTGTACCAGGTTTCAGGATGCGCGGAAGTGCATGCTGGATGCCCTGGATCGGGTGGACATGTTCAGACCTAAGGATTTTCAGCAGATAATGCTTCAAGGTATGTATCAGTGGACTATTACTGGAGATTATAATAGCAAAGTTTTAGAAGAACTTAGAAACACAGAAAAACAAGTAGAAGACGGTGAGCATTGGTGCGGCCTGCAAGGCAATGAGGTGTCGGAGGGTGCCGGGTTGGACAGATCTAAGGTTGAGTGCCTTGGGGGCCCTCTCGAGCATGAAGGGAGTTGCTTTGATACGGCGAGGCCGTGGACACTCCGCTCCCGGTGTTTGAGGGCGTTGCTCACGTTTTTAGTGATTATGGCTGACGGTTGTACGGGTAAGTAATAAGTTGATAAGTAGTTGAATTGTGTGTGTGTGTTAGATGGTGGGTGTGAGTTTCTGTACTCTGGGTGAGATTGTGAAAATTTAATTAACTGTTGAGTGTGCTTTGGTGGATAAGTTATGTCTTGTGGCCATGTCTTCATGATTGTTGTGCGCATGTCTTGTGTTGACTTGATTGTATGAATGTATAAATGTGTGAGGTACGTATTAGTACCTGTTAGGTGTGCTATGTTCCTGGATGTTTTCTTCCTTTAGGTATTTTTGATGTCCAATGTGTGCGTGTAGTGGTTTGGTATGGATGATGTTTGCTTGTGGAGACCGGATGTGTATGTGGGGGCACTTACCCCCCTCCTGAAATATTGCTTTATTAGCGGTTTCCCAGGTGGTGGGGGTCGCCAGGGGGTAGAGCTTTAGTCGGTAATGCGCAGGAATATACACATATTTGCCGTAACAGCTTGCGGAACATATTAGCGAGTCCTCCGACACTGCTTCGGCTCCCGTAAATGGGGTTCTTCCACCTCTAAAAAAAAATAAACTCTACATTAGGATGGGCAGCACAGTTATCAATAATCAGGCAAATCTTCCTGATTTTTTCCGTAACTTTTTGATTCAAGCACTCGGTCAATCATGATAAATTAAGACTCGTTATTTAGATTTTTTTAATTAAAATATTAGGGCAAAGGTAAACTCTTCATTTTAACCCACTTAAAACCCCACGTCGTGGTTTGCCTGCTTTACCAATAAAAAGAAGTTTTAATTTGTCACTGCGAGACGTATTCATGCAGCAACAAAGCACAGTAATTCGAACCATTGGTTTTTTGAGCCAGATAACGCGATGTGTTTATAACAGAGAGACCCATCCGGCGTAGCACGATAAAACAGGCCCTTTTCGTCTACGTTATAGATGTCATCGGGTGAATATTTCTTCATTATTTCAGAACTCTTATTATTTTTAGAACTCTTCCATGATTCGGCACTGTCAGTATCGGCACTTGCCTTTTCACCGTGAGCTTTTTTAAATTTAATTTCACGTCTCCATTTTTAACGCTACAACTAACCGTCTGTTGCTTTGAAATCACAATTTCTTGCAAGCTCATCTGCTTTCTGTTTTAGCATAGGACCACTGACACTTTTAGTAATGGTACGAAACTATTCATTTAAAGTTTTCTCAACGAGTGGGTCCTTACCTTCGTTTTCTTTTTCGATAAGTTCCTTCTCCTTCACGTTTGTTAAACCATTCACTGCGAAGAGCTGTAAAATCAGAGCTATTGAAGTTTTTGATGATCACAGTAATTATGTAAGTTTACGCACCGGTGTTTGGTGGATAACTTTTATTTTATATAACAAATCCATTCTTTCTGCCAATGTGATGTCTACACGGCATGACAACAAATTGGATAAATTATAAGCACCGACTTTTAACTAAACTAACACGTCAAAGAAAAAATATAGCGATTAAAAAAATTAAATGATTAAAGAAAGTTTAAAGATAAGCAAAGGTGATTACGGAAAAACGATAACAGCTCTATACACAATGTCAACGGACTCACAATGATTAAAATAAAAATATTTGCTTCATCAAAACTCTATGATGTCATCTGTGTCGCCACGTAATACATACTGTGTAGACCAGTGACAGAAATAAGTTACCTCCCTCCACACAAGATTTAACAACAGTCAAGCGATTTAAATCACTAATACAATTTTGATATTTTAGAAGTAAAAGAAAGGCACGAACGAGCTAGGGGCTTTATATGCGGCATTTTGGACCGTTAAACCAGCGTAATTTTACATGAATTATACGAATATGTTTCTGTTTTAACCAAAATGCCTCGATTAAACGGATAACCGAATAACCGGAATCTAGTGTATATTATATATATATATATATATATATATATATATATATATGTGTGTGTATATATATATAAAATGTTAAATTACATTAATTATATTCATCATAGCTTATAGAAGTACAAATTTAGTTACCATTTCAAAAATTACATTACTGCACCACTCTTCTATTTAATAAAATAGAATAAGATGACTGAGTCATTCCCTCATCTCTTAAAATGGTGTATCTAAGGTCAAAATTCTTAGATTAATTTTACCATAAATTTAAACCAATGTATAAACTTATTCAGGAAATTTCACATTGCAGCTGTTTAGACCCAATGATAAATTCATTGGGCATATTTTGAAGCGAGTGTCTAGCTTTTGAACAAACTAAATAATCAAAGTTTAACCAGAAAAGTAAAAATGAAATGTTTTCAAGATTTTTAGAAAGTAATTTTGTTTGTAAAATTAATTTTTTTTATTCAAATGGTATTTATGAGAAATGTTTCTGACCAAAGAGTTTTATAAGTCATTTTGGTAAAAACCACATCAGTTGGCAAATTTAAAAGAAATGCTTAGTGGTAATATTTTATCAGCTAGATATTTATCTTTACCACAAGAACCATGTATAAAGTTGTAGCTGATCTGACATAATAAAAGTCGCTTCTAAAAAATAACAAGCATCCCAAATCTGGCTTAATAAGGTAAGTGAGATATGAAGTGATTTCACATTTCCTTCTTAATTGAGCTGAATATCTAATACAAAATTGTTGCATATTTAATAAAAAATCACACTTAAATAAGGTAGTACTCAGCCCAACAAGTGATATCACTGTATATATATATATATATATATATATATATATATTAGCAATGAATTACTTTACATTTAGAGAAAGCTGTCATGACTAGCACTACTTAAAGTTCAGATGACTTTCATGCATTACAGTAGTCAGAAAGACTAAATATGGTGGCTGGTAGTATAATATATCAAATTAATATACTCCTTTTATGGCAAACAATTCATATACTATACTTGAAGATATTTAGTAATACTGTATATCAACATTAGTTAAGAATTATTGCTAGAGTTGCTTAGAAGTAAATTTCTTGGGTTTGAAATTTGATGTGGTCTCTTTGATTTTATTATGATATAAACTACATCTTTCCTTCCTAAGTTATTAACAGGAATTTTAATAATAATAAATAATAAGTAAATATCTATTTTTCTACCAAGTGATTGTCAGCCAGTCAATTTCTTTCTGTTTCACTTTGCATAATTTAATGAGAAATAACTTTCATAATTTAATGAGAATCATTATAAAAGTTCATTATGGCCATAATTAAATGCCAGTTATATTTCTAAGCAAAACTATGGAAGATGAATCACATTGAAAACAATGGGTCAGAAGGTAAATATTTAGCTAATATAAATAATAGACTTATAAAGAATTTTAAGTGTTAAAGCATTTTTAAATGTGAAACCTTAAAAAATTTTGTTTTTTTCACTCTAAAACGATGGTTGGTAAATAATCATAATTATGACAGTTTTGGTTGTTAATAAGAAAGAAATATTTATTTTAAACAATTTTTGTTACAATGATGAATATTTTTTTGTTAATTTAGATGAATTAAGTTTTATTTCTTTACAGGAGAGAAAAGTAATTGGTTATCGTATACTAATTTTAATGGGAATTTTAGGCATGACTAATAATGAACAAGCTAAGAAGTTATCAAATATTGTATCAAATACAAATGGAGGTAATTTTTTATTATCATAAACAATGAAAGGTCCCTCATAATAATTTTTTTCATTTTTACTAATGTTTTCCTGCAATATCTTAAACCGAATTTTTCTTCTTTTTTTTGAGATGAAATGAATATTGCAGTTCTGAAAGCTAAATAAAAGTAAAATAAATTACACAAGATTTTTTATAAAAAAAAAAATGTGTGTTAAGTATCATAACCAACACAGCTCCACTTGTGTTTGAATAAAAGTGTTGCAATACAAAAAAGGACAGAGACCAAATAGTGTTTGGTAGTGACCAAATAGTTTGGTAGTAGTGACCAAATAGAGACCAATAGTGTTTGACAAGTATCAAATTAATGTATTCCATTTTTTGAAAACATTGAATTATATTCTCTGTCTTCACCCAATAATGGAACTTTTAGAAATTTATTTAAAAAAAGCCTGAAAAATCTAAAATTAGATTTTAAATTCAGGTCTGAATTAGGTAATATTCTAGGAAAAAAATTTTTTTCCTACCTAATCATGAATTTAAAAAAAAACTATGCAAGTACAGAACAAACTTTATAAAATTAATTTTTTGCTTGCTTTTATGTGGTAACTATTATAAAAAAATGTGTACATTAGTAGAGCACATTTATAATACATTTATATCCTTTTACAATTAATGAATTTAATTTATATTATTTTTTTCTTATTTTGCCTCATTTACATTTTTCTAAACATTTTGGGAAATTAGTGGCTAAACTAGTTTATAGAAAAAATCTATTTTTGACTGCAATCAATGATTAAATTGTAGTTTTTGAATACTTTACAGTTCTGTGTATTTGATGAGTTTTTTTTGTTGTTTTTATCCTTTGTTTTGTTTTAATGTTATTTTGTTGTTATTGTTGCATGCAATGTTTTTATGTTTCATATTGTGTGTTGAATTCACTTTTACCTTCTACAGGTAGGTAGTTCAGTTCAGACTTTTCAGTCTTACTTAAAGACTCACTTAAGAGTCACTTAAAAGTCTTACTTAAAAGTAAGATGTGTTTTGTTTTGAGTCCATTAAATAGTAGTACACTGATGGGAATGTCACTCGTGACATTCACAATAGTGGCATCCTGGCTGAGGTGGAATGGAATATATCAAAAGCTGAGGTTTTGATGGTGACCTCTGGTAAACCCCATAAGGGCTAGGAACGGAAGGGTTGGCAGAGGGTTTCTTCCCCTATGGGGGTCAGGATGTGCATAATAGTAATTTGCCTCTTTTCATGTAATTGCTGTTCTGGAAATACTAGGATATGACAAGGAGTAGCATACAGTAAATTAAAAGATACTAGAAGTATTCAGAAAGAAACTTATGTTTTCCTTTTGTTTGGAGAGTTGGGTTAGCGGTGCCAGTTTGCTGGTTGTTGCTATTCTGACTTGATATACATCAAGTTCTGCTACATGAAGGACTGTGATACGTCTTGTTCATTTTTTACAAGTGTTTAAAATGTGTGCTGCTACAAAAAATCCTGTCAATTGTGCTGAGAGATTGGTTATTAGATTTCTTTTGGCAAAAAAACTAGAAACCTATTGATACTTATAGGGAAATATATATTATATGTATAGGAAAGATGTAATGAGTGAGGGTGTAGTAAGACAGTCGTGTATCATGTTGAAAAATGGCCGCTCAAATGTTCTTGATATGAAACATTGTGGCCAGTTCAGCAATCTGTCTGATGAATTAGTAGGAACAGAAATGGGGTAATTCTTTTTGAATTCATGGAGTAGTGTGGCACTACAATAAATGAAGGAGTGTATTGTAAGACCCTAAAAAAAGCTACGAAGAGCAATCTGGCATGTTGACTTCTGGGATTTTCTTCCCCCATGGAGATTCACTTTTGCACACAGTTCACTTTACTCAAAAACTTTTGGATGGGAAATTTTTTATCATCTGTATACAGCCAAGATCGGACACTGAATAATTATAATTTTTTTCCTCATATGAAAAACTGGCTGGCAACTGAGCCCTTTGATGACAACAAGGGCCTTCAGGAAGATGTCACTGAGTGGCTGAAAAACCAGGTGACAGAATGTTTTGATGAAGGGACACAAAAACTCATTCACAGGTATGACAAGATTCTCAATTTATTTGGTGACTGCATAGAAAAGTAGTAAAATACATGCAATGAAATCCAGGTCCTATAAATAAGCAATACTAGTGCAGTTTTCCAGCATGGTGTCTGTATTTTTTTACTGGATAAAGACCATATAGTAGATTTCACTTAAATAGAATTATCCTCTTTAAAGTAAAAATAAATTTGTTTTTTTAAAAGAATTAGTTTATATAAGTAAATCACAGTTAATTACAAGACAAGTAAACAATCTATACAGTTTTATGAAAACAAAATGAAGTAATGAATATACTACATATATTTACTTTATATTACTGAATATATACTACATATTACTTATGTTTCCATAAAACTGTGTAGTATTTTTATATTTCTGTTACTCTGAATTAATGAACAGGTCAAAATCAGAGGAATTAATTGCTAATAATTCAGTTTATTTAAATATAATATTGAAATTTTTTTAAAAATATTTCAGTGACTGCTTTGATATGTCAATTATTTATTTCAACTTTTGTAATTTATCCATGGGTGTCAACTTGTTTATTCATTGGAAAATATTCAAAACGACATTTTCTTGTTGTAAGACATATGGCTCCTCTTTTTTCAGGTAATTACATATTTTACCGTAAATTACAGCATTTGTCCATTTTCCGGTATATTAAGATATGTACATATAATATAAATGTTTATAACTTGTCTGCAATTTTTTTGCAGGGAAAATTGAGGTAATCTTTAATCTATGTAACATGTTCAACTTTTGTGTTATGTTGTAACATTATATGGTGGATCCATAATATTATACTATACTTGCTAGGTTCATGCCATGTACAAACTCCAGATGAAGAAAATGTATTTGGCTACAAATACTGAATTATTAATGAACAATAATAATCATTAACAAACATAAATCTTTCATCCACATATGAAGTATTCATGTACAAGCACTGAATATTTGTACTCAAACATGCATGTCTGGAGCCAGGGTTATGATGTAATATGTTTTATCATGTTATTTATACATAAACTCTCCCAGCTGGATAGCTTCTACATAAAACATTGTGGCCTAACTCCCTATGATTTTCATTTTAATGCTAATAATCCTTAGGGTATTAACCTAAGAGGTTATAGGGATTAATCAAATAGTGCACCAAATTCAGCTTTTTCTATTTATCATCCTGATGTGTATTCCTATAATTCTCAAACTCCCTAATTCATTCTTCTTTATTTTTTCTTGACTAACACTTTTAAGTAAACCTGCTCTTAGTTTTACAATCTTTACTAATCTCTTACAGATCCCAAATTAAGTAACTGGACTTTGCAGCTGGGTTACACCCTTACTTTTCTCCTGTTAAGTCATTTATTTACAATCATTCACATTTAGTTGGGCAGTGATACTTTGCCTGGAGCCCTCAAGACCTCTAATAGAATCACTGATTGAAAAAATTAAGGATCAATCAGGAGAGGCTAATAGGGACGGTAAAGAAATAGAGACAAAGTATCCTAGATAAATAGTTCTAGTCAAGTGAAAAAGGGGCTCTGGATACTAAAGAAGAGAGACACCAGAAATTCTACTGGCTATGGTAAAACTGTGGGATGATGGAGTCTATATTGTTAGTCAATTCTGAATTACTACTTTCTAGTCAAAAAGTATAGAAAATATTTGTAATGGCATTTCATTTATGAATAAAAGTTTGATAAAAAAGCTAAATAATAATACTTCCCAGTCATATTTTAGTAGTCTAATAAGAAAAAATGTCACTAATAATGATGATTTATACCAATTTTGTTTTTTAGGTGCCATTATAATGCAGTTAATATTAACACCAATTTTATGTGGTGAAATGGATTCATTTGGCTATTTAACAAGATATATTAGAGGTGTTTTTAATCATGATAGTAAACAATGGAAATTATGCACTGAAGAAGCTGAAGAAGCTGTTGAAAAGGGAAAAGATAATTGTTCAATAAATAATCCTTTCATTCATGTTGCACTGTGCTACACACGGTAAATAATTTTTTCTACTACAATTTAAGTAATTTTATTCATATTTTAAGGCTCTTAAAAGTGATGATTCATTATCAAAGTTACTTATGTGCCAGGGTTTGTACTCACATGAATTTTATGAAACATAACGTGGCAATCAGAAAGTGTTTCATGTTCATAAAGTTTAGCTTTAATATTTATTACAATAAGTTTTAACACATCAAATGATCAGCAATTTGTCTACTGACCATTTGATCTACAGTTAAAAAATTTATAGTTATAATTATTCAAATAGTTCCATTATTTTGGAAGTAGTTAACACACTCATCAAGTAATGAAATATAAATAAACAGCAACAATAGTTAAAATGATGAAATCAATTTTAAAATTTTATCTTAATCAAACATTCTGATTTTCTCCATTGCTAGTTACTGTAGCATTCATTAGCAGGAGATCATCATGAATTTGAGTCCTCCTTTGGAGATAAATCTTTGAAATCAAAGGACAATGAAATATCAACATTTACAGAAATCTGCTTGTAAAATTGTATGTATATGTAAATATCCCCCTCTTGTTTTTCTATCTATCTTCAGAATGGATTATCACTTTGTGGCTAATATTTAAGTTTTGAACATTTTTTAAATTTGATAAGTTTGGTAATTGTTATGGAAACACTAAATTTTTAAGGAGAATGGATTCATTGTAATTTCAACAAAAATGAGTGCATATATTTGAGTGCATATATATGAGTGCATGTATTTGTTAGTCAGAGAGCTTCTTGTAGATTAAATTGATTTTGTCTACAAAAAATTCAAAATTATAATGTTTGGCTTTCAAGTATCTTATTTAAATTTTATGCCAGCATCAAATTATATTAGGCAGATGTTTTAATGGATGTTCAGACAGAATAACAGATGTTTAGCATTAACACAAAAACATGATCAGTATTTGCAATTTGTTTACACACATTGGACACATCAATAAAGATACTAACCAAAACTTATAAATTTTACACAAAGTATAAAAAATCAACAAATTTGACACACTCAAAATATTTTTACAGACACTAAAATGATTCTCTCAAAAACTAACGATAAAAAAATACTGTTTTCAAGAACAAACTAAAAAATATTTTCTAAAATTTTGCTGAATTTTATATGTTATGATTTTTCATTACACAATATTGTGAAGTTTTAAAGCAAAATTACACTGATAGATAAAAAAAAATTTGATGTTTCTCTAAGTGTGATACCATTCCTTGAATTGCTTTTTGTGTACACTACAGATCTATAAATACAATTTTGCTATCGCCCTTAGTTTTAAATAAATTATGCTTTAAAAAAAATTAAGGGAAAATACAGTTAAAATATGTAAAATTTATAATGTTGCATGGACGACATACCTTGTTAGAATGTTTTTGCTGATGTTTTTCTTTTAAAAATAGCCTCAGGCACATCCTGAATTAATGTCCAACAGTAATCTGTGGACTAAAAGTGTAGTAGAACCACTTTTAAACATACTTGGACAAATCTATGAAAAGGCACCAGTCCTCAGGTTTATGAACTTGTCCTAAGGGCAACATAAACTCATCAATGTATATATAAACCAAATTATTTTCATCAATAAAGTACTGAAAAAGTTTTTTTTTGTTGGCTTCAAAAGTCTGAAATTTGATTCTAAGTTCAGCTTTTTTTTTTATAAATTTAAATCCCTAACCAAGTCATTTAAGTCACATTGTGATGTAAAATGTGGCTTATTGGAAGATAATTCAAAATCAAAATCATTGTTGTCTTCTTCAGTACTGCCTGATTCTTCGTCGCTACTTTTGAAACATACATTCACAGGTGGCTTAAGAAATGGAATAATTACACTGTCAGGTGCAGGCCTGATTGCAGATTGTAATGAAGGATATTTTACAGTATGTTTAGAATTTTTAGAAATTCTAGACTAATTAAACAAAAATAACAATCTGTTACGTGGTCCTTTGTTTTACGCCAAACCGTAGGTACACCAAATGGCAAAGCCTTCCGTGTACCTTTTAGCCATCTTCTTAAATACACAGAACAATTAGTGCATACTATATGAGAAGCCCACATCTTATCCTTCCTAATCACTTAATCTTATTGTAATCAATTTTACACTGAAAGTACAAATGATGTGCTTTTTTAATTAAAGGTGTAATGTGTTTTTTCTATTTGATTTTACAGTAAACTCACCACATACATAACAAAAGGCATCCACATCATTTACACAATTTTGAGACATTTTGACACTGCACTGTTAACAAACTTAGACAGCAATAAGACTGAACAAAATTAATTCATTGCTAAATCCAGAGCTTAATACAAACGACACAGCTGTATTTTCAGCTACATATTTTGACCTGTATAGACATGATTAATCTTTTCCATGAAGACTCACTCTTTAGTGAGATATGATGTCATAATACATCAGTATGATATGATTTAATTTTTTGTCTAGCATTGTTCATTTATAGTTTACAAATCATGTTTAAAATGCTAACTATATGTTGAAAAATGAAAAAAATCCTTTAATTAAAATGAAAAAAATTTTCAAAACTGGTGGGTGATAGAAAGATTCTGAGTTCATATTTATTTTCAGCATCAAAAAACAGATCATCATCATCTATCGCATCTTAGGAAACAAAAATTATGTTTATCAGTATTATCAGTAAAGACAGTTGTCATAATTAATGTTATCATTTTTTTTTGTTCTCTATTCAATATAAAACAAATTCTGCCATTAGTGTCTCTTGTAGTTCCACATTCTTTTTTATATTTATTTTTAATTAGATAAAACATGAATTTTTCCATAATTTATTACTGAAGACCCTTAACATTTCTCAAAAAATCAATAGTATTAAAAAAACGATTTAAAAATAAATGTTTATGGATTTTAAAATTAATATTAATCATAAAAAATTGAATATTTATAAAACAATTACTTTTTTTTTGTCTTCAGTCATTTGACTGGTTTGATGCACCTCTCCAAGATTCCCTATCTAGTGCTAGTCGTTTCATTTCAGTATACCCTCTACTTCCTACATCCCTAACAATTTGTTTTACATATTCCAAACTTGGTCTGCCTACACAATTTTTTTCTTCTACCTGTCCTTCGAATATTAAAGCGACTATTCCAGGATGCCTTAGTATGTGGCCTATAAGTCTGTCTCTTCTTTTAACTATATTTTTCCAAATGCTTCTTTCTTCATCTATTTGCCGCAATACCTCTTCATTTGTCACTTTATCCACCCATCTGATTTTTAACATTCTCCTATAGCACCACATTTCAAAAGCTTCTAATCTTTTCTTCTCAGATACTCCGATTGTCCAAGTTTCACTTCCATATAAAGCGACACTCCAAACATATACTTTCAAAAATCTTTTCCTGACATTTAAATTCATTTTTGATGTAAACAAATTATATTTCTTATTGAAAGCTCGTTTCGCTTGTGCTATTCGGCATTTTATATCGCTCCTGCTTCGTCCATCTTTAGTAATTCTACTTCCCAAATAACAAAATTCTTCTACCTCCATAATCTTTTCTCCTCCTATTTTCACATTCAGTGGTCCATCTTTGTTATTTCTACTACATTTCATTACTTTTAAAAACAATTAAAACAAAACAATTACACAAACTCAAAAATACATTTATTTATATTAACAGAAATTTTAACGGCAGGATCTTTTTTAAACCTGTAGGTTACTTCAAAGAATAAAAACATATAAAGAATAAAAACATCTTATCTATTAAATTTTACATAAACAGTAGGACTTAACTACTGAAAATATAATATCTGAACATATTGATGATGAAATGAAATAATCATTAAAACAATATTTTAAACAGACAAGATTGTATTTGTAAGTCTATGTCTGGTGTTCTTTTAACCAAATAGTATAACACTTGCATAAAAATATAATCTGTAATTTAATTTTTCATAACTGCATTTAGATTAAAAAAATCAATATGATTTAATATTTTATGACAATAAATAATGGAATATAGTCCAAAATAATGTTTAAATATAAAATTAGTTTTTATTAAAATAAAACAACACATCATAATATAATTAATTAAAAAGGACATAGTAATACAATATGCAATGAACCTACAATGATAGCTTTGAATGCATAAGTGCAAAGTAAGTTAATACACGAGCTTTGGCAAGTGTTGTAAACTTTGTAAGAGTGCATTAATGGTCATTAAACAGTGTTGCATGCCGTAGTTTTTCTACGGTTGAGAAAATATTGGACTAGTTTTAAATCATTGATAGAATACATTGTTTACCAAACATTTTTAAGTTTTAAAAAATAAATTAAACAATACATTTCTGTGTCTATAGCTTATTGCCACAGGTATATGTTTTGCCTTTTCTTTAATATCGATCATTGTTAAAGACATTTTTTCCTCAAAATCTGACACAATTAACAAATGGATAATCAGTGTAATATAGAAAATTAGTTAACTATTGGTGTACATTAAACAATTCTGACTTACGATTGATCAGTGGTTGAAAGAAAAGGCTTTTGATTGGTTGAACACCTGTATTATAATGAAATCTGTTTCATAATGACCTTTATTATGATACAGTCAGCCAACAATGAGATGGGTAGAATAATGTTTCCTGTTGTTTAAATTAAAGTTATTATTGGTGAAATAATTGAGGGTGTTCCTTTTGGTAAAAGATGCTTTATATTTCATTTGTAAATTTTACTCATCCATGTAATATAATTATAAATCCGAGTAATTAAAGTTATTAAGCCGAGTAATTAAATTTTATAATACAGCTGTAAAAAAAATCATTTTAAGACACACATTACTTTATTTTTCAGGAGTAAAAATGAAGTAAACAATTCTGAATCAATAACTGAAGAATGGTATTACCTTATTCCAGGAATATTAATATCCTATGTATTGACAGGTTGGGGATTTTACGTGTTTCGTGCAGTAAGTTTTTCACAAGAAAATTATTATGTGCAAATTATTATAATTATGTACAAATTATAAATCCAATTAAAAAAAATCTAATGTGTAAAACCCTTTACACATTCCTATTACCTTTCCTTCTAGTTTTTTTAAATAAACACACATAAGTGAAACTAATTCTCATTGATTTTGCCACATGTGGCCCGCCAGTTGACTATATAACACTTAGTAAAATGTGTCTTGATTGTAAAATAAAATATGCAGTAATAAAAGTAAATTTACTTTTATTGTAAAGTCTAAATTATATTTACTTTTATTTGAGTTAAAATTCTGAATTTTAACTTACTATTTTATAACTCAGTACTATACTACTGAGAGTAAATGGGCAAATATTTAAATTATTCTTATGACTAATAATCAACTTTTATTACACAATTATGTGTTGTGCATCGTTCACTATTACCGCCTCAATATTAGAACATTATTCCAGGTTTTGTGACAATATCTTTTGCTGCATGTGTTCATTCTGTTTCTTGCTTCCAGGCGATGGTAGTTGCTGCATCTTATAATACCTTCTGTTATTTAATCGGAATGATATTCATCTTCTTCAGAGTGTCAGTTATAGATTATCTTACAGAGATTGTCTTTATTAAAGAATATAGTCATATTGACTTTGCTGCAAGTGTAAGTTGTACTTTGTTTTAATTTTTGATTTGCTCTTTATAAAATTTAAACTGCGATAAGCGTAATAAAAATGTGATATCACTTTTTAAATTACTTGTTGACCTACTACTTTCAAGGTATAAGGAACTGTGTTTCCAGATCTATGTAGAGCTAATTATATGACTGTAATAGAGAATTAAGGGGCCGATGCATGAGTGAATTAGTTAGTAAAGTGATAATTATGTTAAGGTTAATAGATGGAAATTTCATAGAAAAAGTTCAAAGATCATACAGCTAGGATCAAAAATACTGAGAATATACAGAATTAATCAAAACATGCAATATATTTCAAATTAATGGTATTTAATAGATGTGGTTTTAAAAGATAACCTTACACTATCGGGTAAGGTTACCTTTTAAAACTGAATCAGATAGAAATCAATCAATTTAATGTTACAGATCATTTTAGTTATTACTGCAGGAATTTAGACACAAGTGAAAGTCACTTATGCAAGTACAATAGAGTGTGTCAAGTGATAAAATTTGCATCTGAAATGAATTGTAAACTTGCCAGAATTGAATTAGCCAATCGTGAAAGTAATATGATTACTTTTGTACTACAATTTGGACCTTGTTTTTAGACACTCTCACTGAAATATATTACATAATGTAAATTCAGATATAAAATGGCATAACTGACAGAACTATTTTTCAGCAAAAATAAGTATGAAACTGAAACAAGTGTACTGGTTGGATGCAACCAAAGAAAATTTAAAAATAATTAATTTATTATTGTTATATTTTATGTATCGTTTTAATGTAGTGTGCATTATTATGTAAAAACAGCTTCAAAGTAGAAATTAAGATATCCAAAGATTACTGAACTTATGAGAACAGGTTATGTACAAGCAATCAGAAATTAAAAAGTAGGTTTAATAACCAAATCTCTGAAAAATAATATATCTTGTGAAATTAATGAAATATTTTGAAGTCCTAAAACTTACAGGAAAAAATAGTAGTTTCATTAGTAGGTTTAAATTGTCTTGTTGAAAAATACCCTTGAACAATAGATAAGAGAAAAAATAAAATTTAAAGATGAAATGAGACCAAAATATTATATAACCTATATATGTTTCTATCTTTTTCTTTCAAAAATATTTGAAAATTAGGTTTCTGTAAGTTTGAATCTTATCTATATAAAAATAATAGAAATACAGAACACAAGCTTTGAACACAAGCTTAGCAAATGTAAATTACAAGAAGTACAATAGTAATTTATGAAAAGGAAGTACAAATCAATTGATTTTCAGGAGAAAGGCTATATCAATAGTATCTAGGTAAAGGTTCTAAATTTCAAATTTCCACAAAAACTGGAAAAAATGCATACAACCAATAAATGGTTTCAATAATATTTCTTATAGGTAAGAAACAATAAGTAGAAATAAAACCAAGAAAATGAATATTTAAAAATTGTGGGTTACAATTTATCAACACTATAACTGGAGGACTGCAATCATCAATCAATCAATAAATTAACTGATCCTACATTATTTTATAATTAATAAGTTAGTTTGTCTGTCCCGTATACGTTCCTTATACCACTCATCCGACTGCGATGAAACTTTGGTGAGTTGTGCGCACGCCCGTGAAGGTTTCTGAATTAGTTTGGACCCGCTAGCTGGCGCTGGGGTCGAGGTACTTCGAAAGATTGCATTTTTGGTTCGATTTGGATATATTACAAAACAAACACATATACAAACAGACTTTCTTCTTTATATATATAGTAGTAGTAGTAGTAGTAGAAGATAAAAGATTACCCGTGCGGACAAGATACATATTAAAAAACTTAATTTTTTTTTAATTCGTTCAGAAGATCTTGCAAGCAAAAGTATCTAAGCTCTGACACTTTTCTTTATATGGTCAGAAAAAGTTTTGTGAAAGTACATTAGTGAATAAAATATGAAATATAAAAAAAAATTACTATAAAGTGTAACAAATTTGTATATTAAGAGGTCAGAATAAGGACTGTGAGGGTGTTAAAACTCAGATTTTATTTGCTCCTTTTTATTAAAAGGAGGACTTTTAAATATTAAAATAAAAGCTCTAACTTTTTTGTTACTCTTATTATTTAAATATGTCTAATGACCTATTTTGGGTCAGTTTTGTTGCATCCTTCAAAGACTGTACATGTGTTTATTATGAATGTATAATTAATTAATGCAATAATGTTACATATATATGAATTACAAGATCAAAGATACTAAAAAGTGAATAACCCTATTTAGTAAATAAAGTGTAAAAAAAAAAAAAATAAGCTTAACAAATTTGTGTATGGTTGTAATAGTCAGTCACAAAGCATTACTTTCGCTGTTAAATCAATTATCCCACTCAAATAACAAGCAATTGGCCAATCTACACCTCAAGCACAAAAGAAGAAGGCATTATGAGCTTCACAAACAGGAAGCAAGAAGCCATTCGAGTACGCACTGTTCTATCCAGATGAACTCTGCACGCTGATTTAAATCTTGGTGAATTCCATTACGATGCTAATTATGATTACATTCTTCATCCAAGTGTGGTTATTGGAAAAATTGATAAATTATGCATGTATTGTAGTGTCTTCAAATTTAAGAATGAAACAATAGGTATGTGCTGCGCAGGTGGAAAAGTGCAATTACCAGAATTAAATTCACCACCCGAACCATTATCAACATTGGTATCAGATGACACAAGCCAATTGAAACATTTTTTGGCAAACATACGCAAGTACAATTCTTGTTTCCAAATGACATTGTTCTGTGCAACAAATATCGTGAGCAAGAATTACATGACAACATTGAAAGTGCAAGGGCAAATTTATGTGGTGCAGGATCACTACTACCACTGCCCATTGCAGATTACAAATTTCTTCAAATTTATTTCATGGGAAACACAGATGAACAAATCGATTAACATTGTCGATTCAATACGAGCACTAAACGAGAAATTGTCACTGCATTACAAACTTTATTCGATCAACACAATGAATTAATTCGATTGTTCAGAACTGTCCTTGAACAAATGCCAGCTGATAACTACAAAAGTAGTTAGAGCAGACAAAACTCCTGTCTCCCAGCACAAAAGACAATGCAGTGCACAACAATTGATGAAGTGGTGATTATTTAGTTGGCACAGAATTTAACTCGGGTCATATAATTTTTCATCGCAGAAATGGTGACGTTCAGCGAGTCTCAGAAACTCATTGCTCATACAACGGATTGCAATATTCGATTTTATTTTGACAAGGATGGAAATCATTTCAACATTAGATTGAGAAGTTCACAAACAGATGAGAAAAACAAATAAGAATGTCAGTGTCATGAATTACTATTCATATCGATTGATGATTCGTGAAAATGCTGAAAATCTTGAAATATCTACAATTTTTCTATCAATGCATTGTCGATATGTATGCAAAAATTGAAACCGAATGACTGCCACTTCGCAATTTCTACATGGCTGCCCGAATTTTCACCACTAAATCGATTGCAACGAGTGGCTCATCCAAGCTGGAGCCAGACCTCATACAGGTACTGTTGTTTGACTTGTTGCATGAAAGTTTTAACGCAAATGTCATTTCAAATTTCCTAATCGTTTAGTGTGTGGACAGAACTGGCCCCAATAGTCCTGATATGAATCTGTGTGATTATTTTCTTTGGGGATTTCTAAAGAAAAGATTTTCCCTGAACATCCTCGTGTAGTGATAGAACTGCAAGTGCTGATCATTGAGGAGTACGACAAGATAATCGAGGATATGTGTCGTCGGGTTATTAACAACATAGGAGTTTTTGTTGAAGAAGATGCTAAATGTGATGGTAGTCATATTGAACATGCGATAAGCAAAACATAATCTTCAGGTATATAGTAAACACGCTGTATTTTACTTTTACGTATTGCGACTCAAATAAATATTTTTTAACAAAACCAAATGTTGAATCATTTCGTGCTCCACTCTCTATATAAATAATACAAACAAAATTTCAATTTGATAAACCATCAGACATTTTAAAATGTAGTAAGGAAAAACTCTGTAGTATGGAAAAGATTTATAAGGAATTGGGAAGAGGCAAATGAAAGGATTTTAAAACTGGAATTTAGGATTTGGGGTCACTCAATAGTGGTGAATGCAGATAGTAATACAAAGGACGATTTCAAGAACAGTTTTTTTGATACCCTTACTGGAATAAGCCAGCACAAAAAATATTGATTTTAGGGGATTTGAATGCCAAAATAGGAGGAAAAAACATGATAAAATCATTGGAAGGTTTGGAGATAAAATTTTAAATGATAATGGAAGAGAGTTGATTATGTGTGAAAAATTTGGATTGCAAGTAATGAATACTTTCAACATAAGGAACTCCACTTGTATACTTGGATGCAGGTTTCTCAGAATCTGGAATCTATTATTGATAATCTGATTCAGAGAATAAAATCTGTTACATGTTACATATATAAGGGTGTTCAGAGGTGCTGAATGTGGAACGGATCATTTCTTGTTAAGAGCAAAGTTGTGTATAAAGTTTAAACAGTTTTAAAATCCAGGATAATATAGGAGAAACTGAAATAAGAGATGCAATACACAAGCTGAAGCTGTTCAACCAGAAGTCAGTCAGGTTCTTCTACAAGTTGTGGCTGGCAAAAAATATTACTGATCAGACATGGTCAGTGAGTGTGGAGAATTATAGCCGACTGAAAGGGTGTAATGGAGCAATGAGAGTAAGGCTTTAGGGGAGGTAGATAAATTGATGAAGTTGGAAGATTGGTGAGATGAAGGATTGGATAGCTTTATAAGGAGAAGAAGAAAGCATATGAGAGGTGGTTGGCTAGCAAAGATATGTAGGGTAAAAAGTTGTATGCAAAATTTAATAAGGAAGTAAATAAGGCAGTAGCAAAGGCAAAAAGTGATAGGTGGGAAAGTAGGTGTGAAAGAATCTAGATGTATATAGGTTGCAATCAGACTAGAGAGGCATAGGAGGTTGTAAAGAGCTTATTAACTATCTGTTAATAATTAAAAATGGTTTTTTTGTAAAAAGAATTAAAACACAAACATCCCTTTATGGGCTCACTACAATTTTAGTTTAATATATTTTTTTAAATTTTAAGTGCCTTAACTGAATTAAGTATTGATCAATATCACAGTTAAATCATTTATTTTTCTAGGAATTTATTACTTGGCTCCAATGGAAATTTTCAAATTTAGCTATCAACTCACCTTTATTTATTATGCTAGGGTGTAATTTGACAGTCGATAGGAAATGCTATTCCACAGCTACACACATATCAATAATAGAAGCTTATTATACATTTTTTTTGTTTTTTGCATATGTTGCTAATTTGACAATAATTGCAAGTACTCTTAAGGTGCCAATGAGCTGTATTTTTACCGAAGGTAAGGAATAAATTCATATTAAAACAGCATCATACAGCATACATGCAATACACGCACATACGATGTCTGTTCAGAAAATAACCGATCATTTTTAATTATGCGCCAACGGAGATGTTTAGTGACGAGGGGTTGGCAGCATTGTTTCCAGCATAAGCTCTTATGTAACCACCACTGAAATATAGAAATACTATATTTCTAGTATTTCTATATTTCAGAGGTAACCACATGTTCTTGGATTGTTGATATCTCGTTTAGTTTTATTCATATTATTGTTATTTGAGTGCAACTTGTTTAAGTATTTTTAGCGATTTTTGGGAGCAACGATCCGACGTAAAACTTGGTGGGAAACTGGGGAAAACTTTCATAGAAACATTTCAATTTTTGAAACAAGCTTACAGAGTGATGCGCTAGGTGGTACGCAATGTAACGAATAATTTTCACGATTTAAAACTGTCATCAGTTGACTGAAGATGACCCTTGACCAAGAAGGTCAACTGATGTTTTTGTGCCAAAAATCAGATGACTTTCCTCTCTACTCGCCAGACCTGGCGATTTTTTCTTATTTAGGAAATTAAAATCAGTGATGCGTTTTCAGACTATCAGTGTCATTAAAGCAAATTCATTTCTGACCTTAAAGGCAATTTCAAATGAAACTATCCAGGACTACTTCGCAAAGTGGAAACACCGCTGGGAAAAGTGTGTGAATAGTGAATGGGAGAAGGACCAATAATCTGTAAAATTAATAATTTTACAGTTATTTTAAGGTTATTTTCTGAACAGACACTGAATTATATTTACAGATATAATTTTTTGAATATTCAAATAAATAATACTTTGACCACTGCGCTAATAAAACTTAATATTATGTGAAATATAAACCAGCAAAACACAGTAATTAGATAAGTTGAAGTTATCTATTTAGTATTTACTGTGTTTTGGTGGTTTATACTGTTGTTTTATACGTTAAATTGTATTATACAGAGTGATTCAGGAGGATAAGGCAATACTTTGACAACTCATTCTAGAGGCTAAAAATAAGAAAAAAGTTCATATAAACATAGGTCCGAAAACGCTTCGTTAGTGAGTTATACAGGGTGAAAGATTTCGCCCAAGTTTCAGTTCCTCCGGGTAAATTAAGGCTTTCTGAAATTCTGGGAAAATCAATTAAGGGGCAAATTCAATTGTTTCTTATGGTTTTTTAGCTGGGAAATCGAAAAAAAATAGGTCCCAGAACTGTATCTCTCTTAGTTTCTAAGATATCCCATGTAAAACGCCAAAAATAGGGTCAGAAAACACATTTTTTTACGTTTAACGTACAATAACATTGTTAAATTGGCAATAAATAATTCATTTTTTAAACATAAATTGTAGAGAATTTAATTATAAGAAGATTGATGTAAATAATGTCAACACAAAACAAATAAAATTTTAAACATGTCGAGTTTTATTAACAACAAAACAGATTAATTTTTACAGATTGAAAAAAGCTTTTTCGTTATATACAGTAGAAAATAACTGGAGGAAGAAAGAATACTTACTGTTTTTTTATGATAATGATAAAATGCTGCTTACAAGTAGTATTTCATGCGGTTTAATAACTTTCAAAAATGCCACCGTTGTGTTCAATGCACTTTTCAACGCGTTGTACTCGATTTTGTGTTGCCAGTCTAACGGTATCTTTGAGTTCCTTGATCGCGTGTGTCTACGTTTTGCTTGTAAACTCATTTTTAAACCATCCCCACAAACAATAATCCAATGGAGTGAGGTCTGGGGATCTCTGTGGCCAATTAACCGGCCCTCCACACCTTCTATCCATTTACCAGCAAAATTTTCATCAAGACATTGCCTTACTTCATTAGTGAAATGTGTAGGAGCTCCATAAAGTTGGTAATACATTTCAATTCATTTTGCTATGGGGATATTTTCCAGCAATATAATAAATTCATTACGTAAAAATTCCAGATAATTTCTCCCTGTGACACGATGTTGCAGTATGAAAGAATCAATTAATTGGTCATGTATGATACGACACCAAACATTCACTGAAAATCGTTGCTGGAAATCTTTTTCTACCGTAGCATGTGAGTTTTTTTCAGACCATCTATGCGCATTCCGTGTGTTGTTTATTCCATTACGAGTGAAAGTAGTTTCATCCGAAAATAATATTAATGGAATTAAGTGTTGATTCCTATTAACCCATTGACAAAACTACAGCCGGCTGGCATAGTTACTAGGCTGGAAATGTTGCACTTTCTGAATATGAAAAGGATGCAATCCATTATTATTTAATGTCCTCCATACTCTACTTTGTGAAATATTGAGCCGTGTTGCAATTAATCGTGTGCTCGTTGGCGGACTACGTTGAACCATCTGTAGAATGTTTTCACCTTCATCAGCATGATTTGCTTGTCTTTCAGATGAAATATGAGCGTTGGGAAGTGTACCGTTCTCACGAAGATTATTAAAAATTCTAATAAATACTTTACGATTTGGTACGACACGACCAGGATACCAATGTCGATATTCCGTAACCGCTGCCGCAGCACTTCCATTGCAAAATCCACAGATAAAAATCATGTCGGCATATTCGGCATTAGTGAAGATACGAGGCATTTTTCAAAACAAAACTAAACAGAATTTCACTTTTTTTAACAGGCTTGATTTTTATGCACTGTAAAATGAATACAAAATTACACTTCTTAACAGTTTTCTGATATTACCACAACTAACTGACGAGTAGTATTTAAACAAATTGTGATGAAAAAAAATAAGTGTTACCAACTTGTTTTCCGTAGGTCCAAAATTATTGTACCTACTAGACACATCTCTTTTCTTTTTTTATAATATTTTCTTCTAAGTTTTCTTCGGTTTTGTTGTTAATAAGAGTCAACATGTTTAAAATTTTATTTGTTTTCTGTTGACATTATTTACATCAATCTTCTTATAATTAAATTCTCTACAATTTATGTTTAAAAAATTTATGATTTATTGCCAATTTAACAACGTTATTGTATGTCAAAGGTAAAAAAAAAATGTGTTTTTTAACCCTATTTTTGGCGTTTTACATGGGATATCTTAGAAACTTAAGAGATGTACAGTTCTGGAACCTATTTTTTCAATTTCCCAGCTCAAAAACCACAAGAAACAATTGAATTTGCCCCTTAATTGACCTTCCTAGAATTTCAGAAAGCCTTAATTTAGCCAGAGGAACTGAAACTCGGGCGAAATCTTTCACCTGTATAACTCGCTAACGAAGCGTTTTCGGACCTATGTTTATATGAACCTTTTTCTTATTTTTAGCCTCTAGAATGAGTTGTCAAATATTGCCCTATCCAACTGAATCACTCTGTATGTTGTTTGATTTTTACAGAATCCCTCATTTTCAATTGTTATTAATTAGACTTTTTCGAATACTTCTTTTAAACTTAGTCTTGAAGAATTTCATTTAAGTAAATAAAGTTTGCAATTTAAATATGTACAAAAAGGTTACATATAGTAGACTGGCTAAAACCAAAAATAAAAGTTAACTAGACAAAAGAGGAACAAACTATATACTGATTTATAAGGCAATAACTGCAATTAGACTAAAAAAAAATTTAATTAGGATACAAAAATATTTATCTCATTGAAGGAAGAGAAGTTGAAGAATCCACCATCTGTAGTACCACCTACAGGAAAGTTGTGTTAAGTGAAAGTGAGGAAAGTAGTCCTCAAACAAACTTACTAGAAATTAAAGTTCTAAAAATATCTAATAAAAAGGACTACAAAAATAGAAAACTTGTTCTATTAACTTCTAGTCACCAGTTGATTGTAATTTTATTTTACACATAGATAAAGATACTCCATGTAGTATTTTTGAGTACTGATTGTTTATTTATTATTATTAGCATATATATATTTTTTTTGTTTTCTGGTTTTTCCTTTTCACATTTCTTTTGTTTATGGTCGTACGAATGGGTATACAAGGAAGTCTTGCATTTATCAGGGGTTTTCTCAGCAGTCTGTTCTTATGAGTTCGAGTTGGAATGACAATATCCAAAAGTTTCACAATAGAAAATGGAATACCACAGGATAGTGTCGTAAGCGTTACCTTATTTGCCATGCCATAAATAGTTACATACTGCTCTGCCCATCATTCATTCATCCGTCTTGCTACAGGTGCTTTTTGTTCAAGCCCTGTAGCAAGTCTAATGGTGGAAAGTGGTGAGCAATCCCTTTCGAATAGACTGAATCAAATGATCTGCACTTACGTAGCTCGTATTAAAGCGCAACGAAATCATCCAACATTTGATGCGATGTTCTCTAACCAACAACTGATTTGATACCAAGAACAACCAAGATCTTATACTTCACTAGACATCAGAGCCTTTTCTCATCTCTAAGTATACAATTATCTACAGTTCTTACTGTTGCTCCGTGTTATTAGTCTCCTTGGCAGCCTTTTCTTGTTAATTATTGCATTGATCCTTCTCAGTATAATAATAAGAACACAATTTTATAATATTATAAATAGCATAAATCCTGATGTTACAGTTTGTACAGATGACTCTAGAAACATTGATTCTGTTGGTTGTGGTTGGCAACAGAACATACATGTTTGGCCTTCCCAGCATGACTAGTATTTTTGTTGCAGAACTGTATATTATATTAATAAGGCTTACATATAATTAACCCAACATTTTTTACATGATCTTGTTTGCTCAGATTCCATGAGTGCCTTACAGGCGATTAGTGACATGTACTCCAGACGTCCTGTTGTCACTGTGTTATTTCACGCTGATGGTGCAGCAAAGGAAGCTTGTTTCCAGTCTCCTTTCACCAATTGAGTTGCTTCGAACGATCTTATCTTTTCCCTGAAAAGGGATGGTTCATGATAAGTGGCAAAATGAATGGAGTGCTACCACAAACAATAAACTTCACCCACTTAAGAACACTGTTTGTTTTACCATGGGTATCCTAATGCAGAAATAACCATTGAGAGGAGGTTATCTCCACTCATTGATATCTGATAAGAACAGAGGCAAACTGCTAACAGTTCACCACACTCCGTTGATTGTATCTGTAATGCGGCATAGTGTCGCAAATTTTAACCAAGGGGCTAACATGTGAACTTTTATATGAATTTTATGATTTCTTAAGGCCATTCGTTTATATTCAAGTATTTGAATTACTGTAGTGTGTTTCAGCTATTCATACCATTTGCCATAAAGCAGATAGTAATTTTATTATGCTAATTTACATATATAATGAATGTGATTTAATCCTTTTTTTTATTACAACAAATATGTCATGTCTGCCCCCCCAAAAAAAAACTTTCCTAATCCCTTTCCTAAATTATTAATTTATTATTACTTTCCTAAATTATTATTATAATAATTGTTAAAATGTACAATTAGTTTTGGATTTTTATTTACTTGAGTTTTTATTTTACACGTTTATTAAAAAAATTAGTTAATTTATATTTCATAACAATTTTTACTGTTTGTATTTTTTTATTAAAGATTATCATGAGTCTTACATTGCTGCACGCAAGGCAGCAACATTTATAATATACGAAGATCAAGGTGAAGGAGCAATTTTACTTCTTGATTTAGGTAATGCAATATTGTACAAATGTGTTCAGCTACTCCGTATGGTAAGTATTTAATTTAAAACTTAATTTTTAAAAATAATTTTAAAGATAGATTTTGATAGCTAGGTAGATTTTGTCTTATAATGTATTCTAACTTGTTGAAAAACATGATTAAGTGTACTAGCATTTTAAATTTAAATATTATTAATTTAAATAAATGACTCACTTTCATCAGTTTAGAATATTTGGCACTACAAATACTGAACTGACAGAACCAATAATTAGCTCCAATGAGCTTTCATATTAAGTTTCATTCTTTGAAAGTGACTTATTTGATACATAATACATTTAAAAGTAACTATATAATTTTCAATAGAATATTAAATAATAGATCTCTATAAAAAAAAAGTAAATTTATTTTCTTTTGTGTACATAAGAAATTAACATTTCTGGTAACCATTCTTGGGAAATACGGCAAAGATAAAAAGTAGTTCTACTCTGAGATGATTTTCCCTCTCCTTACTTTACCTATCATTCCTTCCTCCTTGAATGAAAGACATAGTGTTTGGGTCATCTACACTAGTCCATTTGAGGTGCCATGCTTTGGCAACTTCTGATAATTAGCACGGCAGCTTTTACTGGGTGGGGGAGGGTAAACCCTGAGTATCTGCAGAATTGACAAAGGACTCGTTTTCTTTTCTAGGGTCTTCTGAAAGGTCTTTCTGGTTGAGGCATCTAAGGGAGTAAAACCAAGCCTCCAGACTAATCAATCAGTCAAACGTAAACCTCTTCTAATTTATATTGGGTCAAGTTGGTGAGAGTAATGAGTATGAAATTAAACATTACATATATGTTTTGCATTACATCCCCAAGACAGTAATATTCACTTTAATGCAACATATAGATGCTTTAAAGAAATTTAGGGTAAAATTTTTCATTATATATTTTTCTTTGAGTATCATTTTTTTATTAAATTGAAAAAAATGATTGTCAATGCTGAAATTGTCTTAGTAACACAAGGCCAACAATTTTCAAAATTATTGTGAATATTACAAAAATGTTTTTCCCAATTTATATTTAGCTGGGTATTATTTTTGTAGAATTTTATGTCTGCAACTTTCAAAAATGTATCAGATAATAATGAGAAAAATTCTAAAAACCGCCAATAACATATAATAGCTTAGAAATAGCTATTTAGCTATTCCATGATATATATTCCATACGCAAGTTTTATTTCTATAAAAGAAAAAATTAAAAAAATTAGTGCAATATGAATTAAATTCTCCAACATTTATAATATTAACACAAAATAATTTTACTGATAATTCAATAAAAACTTTACATTTTTATACCAGTACTGTATTATGTTCACAAACCAAAATCTCTGTGAAATGGTAGCATTTCCATTTTTTATCCAGAAGGTTCTGAGTTTAAATACCAGTCAGACTTTGCATTTTCCATGTGCTATAAAATTAATTTATAATTGTAAAATTGTAACTGGGTGTCAGATTGTTGTTTCTGAAAAGAGATAAATAAATGCTAGCTAAGAGTTAAATTTAAAATTTAAGAACATAATTTTAAATAATGAACAGTACATCTCTCTAAAAAATGTCACTTTACCCATACACTGAATTATAAAAATCCATCACTAAGAAACAGTATACACCAAATTTGTTAAAAACCTCTTGAGGAAAATCTGTTTCAGATTTAATGTATTGTAATTATTAAAATAATAGTATTATGTGTGTTACAGACTGTTCATATTAATTCAATCTATTATACAATTTTGGATGAATTCAAATCCATAAAAAATAATAAACTCTTACAACAGATTATATTAATTATTATTACTGTTACAGTGCATGTAATTGGTCATCTTTGTGTAATAAAAGTAAGTGAACAACTTTTTTTTTGTATGTGTATGTGTTTTCATGTATGATTAAAAATTAGAGTATTTGTCATCTGCTTGAATTTGTTTCTTAGCTCAGGGTAAGTATAGATATAATATCACAGTAGCATAAATTCATTGATGGTTTTAAGCAGAAGCTTAACTAAATTATTTTAACAGTACAATTAGATTTAAACAGAGAGAAGCATACAATGTCATATTTCATTTATTAATATGTTGAATTGTTGAATAAATCACACTCTGTAAGAGATAGCTCTAGGTTTTTCCTGCATATTAAATTGGGAAAAAAAACAAAATTTTATTTCAGTATTCCATTAATCAAAATCAGTGTAAAATATAAAAAAAGGAAGATCAGCTATTAAATAGAAAACTTTAGGTGATTCATAAAAGTTTCATAGCAAGCATAATCTATGTTGTATAATAATTAAAGGTAAGTCTGTAAATAATTGGTAAGGTGTTTTATTTTCATGTTTATCTTTGCTTTCTGTAAAAATGCAAAGAAAGAGGGGTTTTGCTTCAATGGATAATAAATTTAAAATTAAGTTAACTAATTTAACTAAACTTAATAATGTATTTATTTAATATAATTAAACAATTTTTAACTTATTTCAATTTTTGCTCATTAGCGCTTAATACTTACTTAATTGTTGGGATCATAAATTAACATCGCTAATTTTGTTGAAAGTATATAAACAAACAACTTAACCAGTCATAATAATTTTCATTTTTGGTATTTACTATTTGAGGATGCTCATTACCAGAAAAAAAAAACCTACTTCCCTTTTGGTAAATCTTAATTTAATTAGTCTACTCTCAATGCACTTCAGCAAAAAACATGTCCAGTTAATGAAAATCAAACCAAATAGAATAGGAAATAATTTTTTTAAAAACATTTTTAAACAAATTTAAAACTGGGGATTCCTTCCCCCATCTTGCAGAGAGAATCTTTTTGTTACATGTACACATAAAGTTTAATACAAGACTTTGGGAAGAACAAGACTAAGTAAATAACAATGAAACAATTTTTTTGTAAATTATTTTGAAATTTTAACTCAAGATTAGATTTTGTATCTGGCGGAAACTGTACAGTTTACAAATTAAAAAGGGAAGCAAATCGACACAATAGTACTTCTTTAGGAAGGGAAATTAAGATCTAGGATAGGAAAGATGAAAATCATCTTGCTTATCCTACCAACCCTAGTTATTCCCCTTGCCTTGTTGCAAACTGATGATTATATTGATTAAAATAGATTTAATAGATTAAATAGTTATGGATTTGTCTCTTAAAATATATGTTTTAACATAGTAAACACCTACAATTTAACATGGTTAGGGCAGAGCGGGGTTACTTTTTTGTAAAAAGTACAAATTTTTTTCCAATATTTAACATTCATGGCTGCACAGTGTATAAGGCAGCTAATCAGTTTTTTACCAGAGTTCCTGACCATAATCGAAAAATTGACGTAGTAAAAATATGTCGTGTTTTGAAAATATAAATGCGGATTAAACAAACCCAGCTTTGTATTTATCACTTTTATTGATTTTTTATTTTAAATTCAATTATATTATACAGCTTTAAGAGAAAAATATATAGTTTGATGAGGATTTTAAAAAAAACTACCTTCTTCCTACATTGAAATATATCTTTTTCACAAATAAAAAAACTTACTCATGGGACACTTTTCAACAGGGTATCTTTCAACAAAAAAATAACTTCATCACTTCAAAGAACATAAATTTTATTGAAATATAACATATGTATAAAAAATGCAGTAATATTGAATTTACAAACAGCAAAAGGATGAAATACAAAGATTACAGTGAACTTATTCATTCATTCATTTAAAGCATAAAACATATAGACATATTATTATTATTTAAATTTTACTTTAACTGAGGAAATACAGTGAATAAGTTCTTCCACTTGTGTGTGGTTGGGGAAGAAGTTCACTTGGGGAATGTAAGTTCGGTTGGGGAATGTATTCCCTTTTAACACAATTAATATTGGTTTTTTTTCAGGAATAATAATTTCCAAGATTCTCACTTTCTTTGCATGAAACTTTCTTTGTAATTGTCTTCTTAACTTCTACTTGTCCTACAAAAACGACTTCATTCTTCTTTATTTGTATTGTCGTCATTTTCAAGTGCATATTTTCTTTAAATAGAAACAAAGTGTTTTAAATTTTCACATTCACCAGATCAAACTTTTAACAAGCTTGAATTTAATTTTTGTGTCCATTTTTCTCAGATATGGATTTCTTTATGGCCATATTTGATTTTTTCTTTTTAGGGATTCCTGTTCAATTCACTTTTTTTCTGGAGTTAGTCAGAATATTTTCTTTCCCTTTTTCTCTAACCTCCTTTTTCAGTTCTTGCAATAACTTCAGGAAAAGGCTGGACATCTTCAGGTGCAGTTTAGGCCTAACATTAGATACTTCAAAATCCGATAAGAAATTGATCAAGTACCAGTTGCTTTAAAACCATTAGTAATATTTTTCACTGTAAATGAAAAAATGTAAACTGTGTTTGTTAATGCAGCCAGGTTGTGAATAGTAATTGTTTTTCAGTCATTTTGTGCTACTTTCAGTTATGATTAAATGGCATCATTAACCAAACATTCAAGGGCTGGAGGTAGTGATTGAAATGAGGAGGAAATGTTCCTAGCATCAAGAGAGCGCAACGGGTTTCTTGGTTGTCTATTTAACAGCAAAATTATGTTTTTTTCAAAGAAAAAAAGCCGTTCCAACCATTTTTGGGACTATTTATTGAGCCTAAAACTTCCCTAAAGTGACCCTCAAGTGATCCAAACAACAGTGTATCATGGAATTTCACTCTAGAAAATATAAATCTGGAGAGACTGTATTTCGGCAACATTGACAATCATACACACTACTGTTATAGTTCCATGTTCCCCTGATACAACCTGATGGGTTCCAAACTTAGCAACCACACTTTTGGAGCTTGATACTCCTGTCTCATCTAGATTATATATACAATCTCCAGAGAAATCATCTGAACGAATAGCTCGTTCATTTGTCAAAAAATGCCTGAACAATTACTTCAGCTCTTGACAAGCTGGTGTTTTCTGGCTTTCGTAAAATGCGTCATTTATGATGATACATAAAACCCTTGATCCAGTCAATTTTAATTTCATTCCAACTAACTGCCATACACAAGTCAGGCCATAGCTCATACGAGTATTTGATATAATTACAAAGCACATTTTCTTACTCTGTGGTGAAAACTTGCCGACTTGTATACTTGGAGCTGCATTTATTGTTAGGTTATCGTCAACTATATTCCTTTTTTTTATTCTATAAAATAAAGCAGACCTAGTGCCTTCCATATAAGTCTGCTGTTCTTCTAAAGGAAGTACCATCTATAACTCCTTGCATGGCCTTGGCATTCACTTCAGGCTAATTATGCTTCTTTATGTAAGTTCACACCAAGTTTATAGTAGTTAGATGCAGAAAATCTTAATTAATTTGATGAATAAAAATAAAATTAATTGATGAAAACAAAATTCAGTTTTAATTTCACAAGTTACAAACAGAACTCGTTCCATAACAAAGCACATGTGGTGGCAAATAGAGGGAAACCTACTGCCAGCTGTTGTTCTATTATGAAACTTGATTGGCCAATCAAATGACAGTTCTGCAGAGGGAACTTCAAACTGTTGATATTCATTCCCCCCTCTGTCAGACAGTAGTTCTTATAATTACATCTAAAGAAAACATAGACAGTGTTTTTTTTTTTTAATTCTATTTAGGCTATTTTTATTTTATTTTCTTGGAACATCTCATAATTACATGCCTAAAAAAATTAGCTTTCCCCTTTTATTTATTGATTATTTTCTTAAAAAAATAAAATAAAAAGTTAAAATTTTAATTTTGGAAAACTCCTACTATTATTGTTCTCTGAACAAAAAAAAAAATTAGTGCCGTCTACTAGTAACCATTGCTACTAAAGTCGTTAAATTAGACTCTTCATCTGAACTAACTGCAAATATGATAACTACTAAAGAAAACAGTAAAAGATAAGGTTTATCTCAAGAAAAATAAATGGCAATAAGTTCAAATATTAGAGATAAGTATATATTTTACCTTAAAAAGAACATACAATGATCTTTAATGATGCAATTTTCTTCTTTAATTATAAAAAACCATTGGAAATTTTTATAAGATATTAATTTTATTAGTTTCCAAGCAGTTTTGAGCCAAAACTGATTTTCCTTGTCTTCTGTATCATAATAAACCAAGCTCTTTTATTTTGCTATAACGTGTTTCATTAAGTTTAGTTTAGATCTACTAATCTAACAAAGCCTCTAACAAAGTTAATTTCTTACTACCTTAGTGTTAATTATTAAACTGGACTGCTATTTCCCCTTAATTTTGTTCACAGTTTATAAGTGGTTTGTTTCCTCTCAGAATATTTGCTGAAACAGTGAGTACTCTTTGTGCACTGACATTTTCTGTGGCAGTATTTCTTATTTATGGCACAAGTGAATTGAATAAAGATAATATGTTTTTATTCTCAGAACCTATAACACCAATAATGCAGTTTCTAGTGACTCTACTTCCATTTCAAATATTTGTAAGTATTTTTGATTTCTACAATTTTCTTTAATACTTGTTATATATATGTAATAAATAAATGAATAATACACAGGATTCGCCATTTGAGAAATTTTTTATACTTGCCTCAGTTCTTTAAGAAGTGGTGTAATCATATTAAAAAATAAAACATAAGTTAACATATTAGATGCCTGTTATTTTTACAGATCTTCTTCTAGAGGTGCTAGTAATATATTTTAATTTCTTTCTAGTAATTACAGAACTCCAGTAAAGCATAAATATCTGTATTTAATATTCTACAAATCACATATAGCATCTGAATAATAAAAATAAATATTTTAATTAATACCTAGTTTTTACTTTCTTCTTTGAAGTAAAGAAAGTATTGTGATAGCGAAAAATTTTAGTTTTCAGGTTTTAACAGAAATATCCATTTTGACTAGTTTCAACAAGGTATATTCATATGTACGTATGTATCTCGCATAACTCAAACACAATTAGTCACAGGATGTTGAAATTTTGGATTTAGGACTGTTGTAATAACATCTACTTGTGCACCTCCTCTTTTGACTACAATTGATTGGACAAAAGTGTCCAAAAAAGCCAAAATCCAAAAAATTTGGATTTTTTATTTTTTCCTAACTGCAGTAATAAGCTGTTATTAAGAGCTTTTCAATGATATATCATAAGTAGTACTTATTTTCATTGGTTCTAGAGTTGTAAACCAAATACTTCATTAATTAATGGTTATAACTCTAGAACCAATGAAAATAAGTACTACTTATGATATATCATTCAACAGAAAGGTATATATATCAACAGAAAGGTCATCGCTTCAAATCAACTTCATCTTTCTTCTTTTAACTTTTTTTTTTAATTTAAATACATTGATTTATTAATAATTATTAACCTCTGATAACCTCTAATAATTATTATTATTACAAAAAATTACAATAAATAATAATTCAATAATAATTAAAAAAAAATATCGGAAGTTATTGATGAAATAAAATTTTACTTTTCATTTAAAAAAAATGTGTATATGTAATTTAATAGGCATACAAGGAAGAATGTGGTGTCCACATATTTTTTTTTCTTTAATAAAATTAGAATTGTAATATTTTAAATAAATTTAATTAAAATAAAATATAAAAACAG
Organism: Lycorma delicatula; assembly: GCF_047948215.1. Lineage (NCBI taxonomy): Eukaryota > Metazoa > Arthropoda > Insecta > Hemiptera > Fulgoridae > Lycorma > Lycorma delicatula. The sequence goes on from NC_134462.1 coordinate 125,576,755, forward strand.
TATATAAAATAAAAGTATAAAAACAATAGTCAAAGTGTGTTTTATGATGTTTTTTTTATAAATGATAAGTAGAAACAATAGACTGTATGCTATGTGGTCAGACATGCCTTAGAAGATGTTTTGTATTTCAATAGAAATTACAAAAAATCTTGTAGGAGTATTTTTCAGAGTAAAAAAATTAGAGTAATTATATTTTTTATAAGACTGCCGGTATAGTTTGCAATCAAACTCATAAAACAGCATGAAATCAAATTGAAACACTGGATATTATGAGCTTGACGGTATGCATAAGTTTTAATTTTTGTAATATTACAAACTATTGTAAAAAAAACTATATAAAAAGAAAATAATGCATAGGAATATATAGAATGACCAGTTTTATGTTGGGATCTTAGACAGTACATAATTGTAAATGTCTCGTACTGTCTAAGATCCCAGCATAATTTTTATTAAGTAATATTAAAGGTTAATAAAAATAATAATTCCCTTTAATATTTATTTCCTTTAATAATGGTAATAATAATTATAATAATATTAGTTCTAAAATATTCTTCCCATTAATATGTACACCTTTTTTTTATTTTTGTTACTTTCACCTTCTTCTCAGTACATGACCAAATGCTTTCAGCATCCAAATCTCATACTTAGAAGTTAGTCCTTGCAGTAAAGCCAATAAATTAGCCCAATTGATAGATGTGTCTTTTTCACCATCCACTCTTTTTCTTTATCCTTTGAATCCCTTCTTCCTCATAATCAGTTCTGTGTATGTAGGTCATTCTGAAAAATCTACCATGCTGAGGATGCTGGAGCTTATTGACAGAGCAGTACATTCTTGATTTTAATTGAGGGGTGTAGAACCAAATCAGAAATTCTTGTTTTTCAATCTGGCAGCTGAAAAAACCTAATGGCTGAAGTACAAAACACTGATCTTACTAATTGGTATTATAAATAATACCAAAATTATAAATAATTTTTTAAGGGCTCCTCCCTTAAAAAAAGAATAAAATTAAATTCAAGCACAAGAAACTAACTTTGAAGCAAAATAACTACAAAATAATAAAAAATGATAGAAAATTTTATAACATTAAGAAATATTTTCACCCTTGTTTTGCACCTGCTGCATTTTTATAAGGATTTTTTATAACAATCACAAACCCTTATGTCTAAGGCAATGGGTGCAACTTATTTGTTAATGGTATTTAATCTATTTGCACTGATTTAAAAAAATAGATGGGGATTGCCTCTCTAATTTATCTTTATCTTGACCTAAATATCAACAAATACAATACCTTGGTGACAAAAAAATACTGTCATTAAAATTCTAATGCAAATCTATCAGAAGGAAAGAAAAGTGTGGCAGGGCTTAAAAAAAGAACCTATGCTGAAATGTTGTAGCAATTTCATATATTCCATGACAATGATCACATCATCGTCATCATAGTTAAAGAAAAGGTTGAAATGTTTGGCTTGGATGAAGTAAAAATAAGTATAGTGCGTATGATAAATACAAAAGCTTACTTGCAAGAGGGAGACAGTCGTTGTGCAAGGATTTTTATTATACTTTTTCTTGTAATATTAGGCTCATTCAGAAACAAGAGTTTTCTATAATACAGAGTTTTTAAAATATTTTCATAAATAGAAAAAATTCTTTAGACAATTAAAATTTATTATCATTTTGTTTAATTTCAGACAATTTCTTAAAAAATGTTTAGCATACTTATAAATATTTCTTACTCTATATACCATAGTATGAAAATGAATAGTTTATACTAGTATTCATAGATTATTATTACGCTCCTTTCATAAAGTGAGTTGTAAAATTTATGATCACTTTATATTAATATAGGTTATTAAAATATTTCATTTCAGTTGTATTTATATGCACTTGTTGGTATATGTATATTTATTGTTGATGATATTAGCTTAGTCATTTTATGCACATTTGTAGATTAGCCAGCCAATAATTTTTTTTTCACATTGTTGATAATATTCAATACTAATGTTTACTTTTCATTTTAAATAAACCGATTTAGTTCAGTTCTTTGCATTCCCCAGTATGAATAGTATAGTTGTTTTCATCTGTAATGTGTGGCATGTTATAGTATACATAAAATCTTAGGCGAGTTTTTCTTACAAGCTTCCCTATACTTGTCTCCTCTACGCTACTCCTATAAACTGACATATGAAACACATGCTACTGGTTGCTATAAACATAAGATCTCCAAGCGATACATGCTTGTATTTATTATTAGTTTTATTTATTATTATTGTACTATATTCATTTATTTTAGCTATAATTTAAGTTTGTCGTTTAACTATTTTTATTATCTATTTCATCATTTATTTATTCTACTGTATTATTAATAAATTTATTTATTTATTTGAGCTACTGTATAAATTATTTTCTATGAAATTGTTTGAGTTACATTTATAAAATATAGTATGAATCAACGTTTTAATTAAATTAATTTTACGTTTATTGTAGTACAAACTTACCTCTGCAGTATTCATAATCTTTTTTATAATAAATTTAGTAATTTTTACACATGTTTCTTTTAACACTTTATTTAGGTATTTTTTTGCACAATTTAATACTTTTATAGGTCCACAAAGCCCAAAAGAAGTTTTTTAAAATAGGAAATTAAAAAATAAAGTAAACACAAGCTACATAAATGAGAAAAAAATTCAGAAACTCACCTCTGATAGGAACAGAAATAAACATTTTGGCACAAAAATATTTACTTTAAAAAAAAGAAATTGCACTGTCATTTGACATTAAAACTCTTATGTAAAATTAATCACTGTCACTTTCATCTGTATTCACTATAAAATGTTATCACTTACAGTAATGATGTATTTTTCAAAGTACTGCTCCTGGAGTTTTACAGCATGATTAACACACTTTTATATCTTTAATTGTAAAAGTTTTGTTGTTTGATGCCACCTCATCTGTTACCTGAACCCAAATGAGCTGTATTGGGTTGTAATGACAATGATATGTTGGTAACCACACAACTTCATGGCCCATTTCTTCAGCAATCTTTGAGATCTTTGAAACACACAAAGTTCAATAACAGTTTGTGTTGGATTATGATTAACTTTTTTTCTGTCAACCAAGCTAAAACGTCTGCTTTTTTTTATTTACTTGATGGAAAATGTTCTGCAAGAATCGAATGGTAGCATGTAATGTCCATCACTAGCCCACATCCTTTTTCTAAATGTCTCAACAGATAAGTGCATTACATTTCTTGTATTAATGTGCTAATTTCTTCATTCCATGTAGATTTTATGCTTCAGATGAATCCAATCTTCTCTCTTAAAATTATACCCACTTTCTCATAAGTCGGATACTCCCAGACCGTCTACATCAGTTACCTAGTTTTTATGAGACATCTTCTTATTAGGAGATTTAAATGAAATTGGACATTGTTATCATAAATTTCATTGATTACAGATGCAGTAGATAAGCTGTCGCGGTCTTCGGCACATATTCTTTGCACATTGCAAAGGCTGCACAAGCAAGCAGTTTCCATGGCTTCCTGGGTAGATATAAATTTTTTGCAAATAGTTGTTTCAGCTTTACTTTGCAGAAGATCTTTCAGATAACTAAAAAAATGTTTTTTTGACTGTCTTCAGATTGCTTTACCACATATTGCTAAACGGTTAACGTCACCGATTCTACAGCACGGAAATTGAACAATAACTGTAATGAAACTATAAATGTACAACTGAAGAAGTTGTATATAGTATTTAGACTGACGACTGTTGTATAATCGTCAGTCTGAATAGCCTATAATAAATAAACAACTCATTTCATATACTTTTGTATTACGATACGTCGTTGTTACTGTTTATTTATAGCAAAACCTTAATTTAATATACATTAAAAAAAACAACATATTTTCAAGCAATAAATTAATTACATCATATACATCTTGAACAAAATATTAGGCATAAATAATTTTATTTCTAATAACAAATTATAGAACATATTTCGTTATAATATAATAGTGACGATGCAAATCATTGCAAATAAATTGATGGAATACACTACTTTGGCTGTTGGTGCGAGAAGTCGTTGAGTGATGTTAAGAGCGAACCCACCAATGGTATAATGGTGAATGCTAAGTCGAGAGTTCCAGTGTTCAAGTTGTATTAAAGTCAATTATTTTTATACGGATTTGAATACTAGATCGTGGATACCGGTGTTCTTTGGGTTTCAATTAACCACACATCTCAGGAATGGTTGATCTGAAACTGTACAAGACTACACCTCATTTACACTCACACATATCATCCTCATTCATCCTCTGAAGTAATATCTGAATGGAAATTCCCAGAGGCTAAACAGGAAAAGAAAGAAGATGATGTTAAGAGCAGTGAAGGGGATACCGTAGCGTATTCTGGCATAGTGTATTAATACACTATACTTTTATGTGTATTAATGAATTCGAATGTTTTTTGCATTTTTGTTAAATCCATACTTATAGAATACAAAGCTCTATAGTTAAGTGAAATACATATTGAACTGCCTATATTAACAAATTTGTGAAGAACTTATGAGTATTATATTTAGGGTTCTAGAACTACACTAGCAGTTATCCAAAAGAGTTGGGGTTTAAGCTGTATAAAACTGATAATAATATTATTTTTTTTTTTTGTCTTCAGTCATTTGACTGGTTTGATGCAGCTCTCCAAGATTCCCTATCTAGTGCTAGTCGTTTCATTTCAGTATACTCTCTACATCCTAAATCCCTAACAATTTGTTTTACATATTCCAAACGTGGCCTGCCTACACAATTTTTTCCTTCTACCTGTCCTTCGAATATTAAAGCGACTATTCCAGGATGCCTTAGTATGTGGCCTATAAGTCTGTCTCTTCTTTTAACTATATTTTTCCAAATGCTTCTTTCTTCATCTATTTGTCGCAATACCTCTTCATTTGTCACTTTATCCACCCGTCTGATTTTTAACATTCTCCTATAGCACCACATTTCAAAAGATTCTAATCTTTTCTTCTCAGGTACACCGATTGTCCAAGTTTCACTTCCATATAAAGTGACACTCCAAACATACACTTTCAAAAATCTTTCCCTGACAATTAAATTAATTTTTGATGTAAACAAATTATATTTCTTACTGAAGGCTTGTTTAACTTGTGCGATTCGGCATTTTATATCGCTCCTGCTTCATCCATCTTTAGTAATTCTACTTCCCAAATAACAAAATTCTTCTACCTCCATAATCTTTTCTCCTCCTATTTTCACATTCAGTGGTCCATCTTTGTTATTTCTACTACATTTCATTACTTTTGTTTTGTTCTTGTTTATTTTCATGCGATAGTTCTTGCGTAGGACTTCATCTATGCCGTTCATTGTTTCTTCTAAATCCTTTTTACTCTCAGCTAGAATTACTATATCATCAGCAAATCGTAGCATCTTTATCTTTTCACCTTGTACTGTTACTCTGAATCTAAATTGTTCTTTAACATCATTAACTGCTAGTTCCATGTAAAGATTAAAAAGTAACAGAGATAGGGAACATCCTTGTCAGACTCCCTTTCTTATTACGGCTTCTTTTTTATGTTCTTCAATTGTTACTGTTGCTGTTTGGTTCCTGTACATGTTAGCAAATGTTCTTCTATCTCTGTATTTGAACCCTAATTTTTTTTAAATGCTGAACATTTTATTCCAGTCTACGTTATCGAATGCCTTTTCTACGTCTATAAACGACAAGTATGTCGGTTTGTTTTTCTTTAATCTTCCTTCTACTATTAATCTGAGGCCTAAAATTGCTTCCCTTGTCCCTATACTTTTCCTGAAACCAAATTGGTCTTCTCCTAACACTTCTTCCACTCTCCTCTCAATTCTTCTGTATAGAATTCTAGTTAAGATTTTTGATGCATGACTAGTTAAAATAATTGTTCTGTATTCTTCACATTTATCTGCCCCTGCTTTCTTTGGTATCATGACTATAACACTTTTTTTGAAGTCTGACGGAAATTCCCCCTTTTCATAAATATTACACACCAGTTTGTATAATCTATCAATCGCTTCCTCACCTGCACTGCGCAGTAATTCTACAGGTATTCCGTCTATTCCAGGAGCCTTTCTGCCATTTAAATCTTTTAATGCTCTCTTAAATTCAGATCTCAGTATTGTTTCTCCCATTTCATCCTCCTCTTCTTCCTCTATAACACCATTTTCTAATTCATTTCCTCCGTATAACTCTTCAATATATTCCACCCATCTATCGACTTTACCTTTCGTATTATATATTGGTGTACCATCTTTGTTTAACACATTATTAGATTTTAATTTATGTACCCCAAAATTTTCCTTAACTTTCCTGTATGCTCCGTCTATTTTACTTTTAATGTTCATTTCTCTTTCCACTTCTGAACACTTTTCTTTAATCCACTCTTCTTTCACCAGTTTGCACTTCCTGTTTATAGCATTTCTTAATTGCCGATAGTTCCTTTTACTTTCTTCATCACTAGCATTCTTATATTTTCTACGTTCATCCATCAGCTGCAATATATCGTCTAAAACCCAAGGTTTTCTACCAGTTCTCTTTATTCCGCCTAAGTTTGCTTTTGCTGATTTAAGAATTTCATTTTTAACATTCTCCCATTCTTCTTCTACATTTTCTACCTTATCTTTTTTACTCAGACCTCTTGCGATGTCCTCCTCAAAAATCTTCTTTACCTCCTCTTCCTCAAGCTTCTCTAAATTCCACCGATTCATCTGACACCTTTTCTTCAGGTTTTTAAACCCCAATCTACATTTCATTATCACCAAATTATGGTCGCTATCAATGTCTGCTCCAGGGTAAGTTTTGCAGTCAACGAGTTGATTTCTAAATTTTTGCTTAACCATGATATAATCTATCTGATACCTTGCAGTATCGCCTGGCTTTTTCCAAGTGTATATTCTTCTATTATGATTTTTAAATTGGGTGTTGGCAATTACTAAATTATACTTCGTGCAAAACTCTATAAGTCGGTCCCCTCTTTCATTCCTTTTGCCCAGCCCGTATTCACCCACTATATTTCCTTCCTTGCCTTTTCCAATGCTTGCATTCCAATCTCCAACTATTATTAAATTTTCATCTCCTTTTACGTGTTTAATTGCTTCATCAATCTCTTCGTATAACACACTCTACCTCATCATCATCATGGGCGCTTGTAGGCATATAGACGTTAACAATCGTTGTCGGTTTAGGTTTTGATTTTATCCTTATTACACTGATTCTATCGCTATGCGTTTTGAAATACTCTACTCTCTTCCCTATCTTCTTGTTCATTATGAAACCTACTTCTGCCTGCCCATTATTTGAAGCTGAGTTAATTACTCTAAAATCACCTGACCAAAAGTCGCCTTCCTCTTCACACCGAACCTCACTAATTCCTACTACATCCACATTTATCCTATCCATTTCCCTTTTTAAATTTTCTAGCCTACCAACCTTTTTTAAGCTTCTAACATTCCACGCTCCGACTCGTAGAATGTTATTTTTTAATTTTCTGGTGACCCCTTCCTTAGTAGTCCCCACCCGGAGATCCGAACGGGGGACTAGTTTACCTCCGGAATATTTTACCAAGGAAGGCGCCTCCATCATTGCTATATGAAAATGAAGAGCCACATTTTCTTGGAAAAGAGCAGCTGTAGTTTTCCATTTCTTTCAGCTGCGCAGTACTGAGAGGACTGAGTGATGTTGATATGGCCGTTTAAGTCATTGTGACTCACGCCCCTAACAACTACTGAAAGAGCTGCTGCCCTCTTTCAGGAATCATTCCTTAGTCTGGCTCTCAACAGATACCTCTCTGATATGGTTGCACCTTTTGTCCAGCTACTCTGTATCCCTGAGCACTCAAGCCCCCTCACCAACGGCAAGGTCTCATGATTCATAGAGGAGGATAATAATATAAAACTTTTGATTGAGAAAGAATACATCCAGTGGAAGAGAATAAAATATTTAAGAAAAATGGACCAATGTTATAAACATCACATTCGACAACAAAATCGAGGTCAGATGACAGTAATGCAGGAGTAAAGGTGCTGATTAATAAAGGTAGTTAGTTATTCATAATCCATTCTGCAGAAGAAAGGGTTCATTGCGAACACGATGTTAACTTGGAAGAGTTCAAAAATCGGTAACGGTATCAACAAAAATAATTCATGAAGCGGGGGTCTGAAAGATTAATTTTTAGTCTCTCATCGATGGTTATTATCGATAAATTTGTCATACAGCAATTCACGTCTAAAGAAACCTCAAAATTCAAATGAAAGGAAAGTGGAATTAGTTAGAAAAGAACAATATTCTGTTTAATAAAGCAATGTTAAAACCACAATTATATGAAATAATTAAATCACATAAAAATTCAAAAGTAAAGTACCACTTTTTATGAACTATTAAAAAACGTGGGGCTTATGTTCTTCAACTTACATCTTACCATCCTGATTTAAATTCTATTAAGATGGTAAGGTTGGGCTCTGAAAAGATATGTTGGTAGTAATACACAACATTTTTAATGTCAGATATTAAAAAGTAGCCGAGGAAAAAATGAATAAGAATGATTGGAACCACATATTGAACATGAAAAAAAATGAAACAAAGTATAAAAAGATGGAACTGCTAATCGATAAAATGATTGATAAATTTATCATACATCTAGACAGTGGTAGTGAAAGTGATTGCTCCGATGAAGACAAAGAAGAAATTTGTACAGAAACTGGACATATAATGCAAATTTTAAGTAAGTGTTAATAATAAATAATAATATTAGTACAATCAACAATGAAAACAATTGTAAAAAAAAAGAATTTTACACCTTATTTACCGTGATAGATATAATGCACATTCAAGCAGTAGTTAGAATTTTTTTTATTTTAAAAATACATCTAATTTCAATTTCTTGTTACTGCAATATTTACTTATTTAATTATGTTAATATGAATTATAATTAATAAAATATGAAAACAGTAATAAATTAAACGTGCATAAAAAAAAGTATGACACCTTTTATTAGATTGGTGTAAATGTTTTTGGGTTTGGTAATGCAGTCTTGATCTTCTCCAACACAAACTTTTATTTTCATTGTACGCACTTTAGTGGCTTTATTTTCCTTATTGTTGTAAATTTTCAGCTATCATCTGTAAAAATAACATACCTCTATGCTGAACTCAATGAAAAGGTGGTACCAGTAATTTGAAACTGGTTGGCATTGACTAAACCACCTTCTATTAATAATAGGAAGCAACCATATAATAGTAGTGTCATAGCCGACACTTTGCGGTCACATTCTATGGTTTATTTTATCCCTGTAATGCTTATTTTATAAGCATTCTTTTATAACACACATTGTATGTGTATATTGTAGTGATTAAAAAAATTATGCTTCAAATAAAATAAAACTGACAAGTTGTAACTAAGATGTGCATAATATCTAGGATTTTTAAATAACTAGGTATTTCATGAATCACCTGACAAAAATGCCAAATATACTATTTCAAACTTCACCTAGTTATTCCATGAAATAACTAATTGTTTTATAAATTCACTGATAAGTAATTAAAGCCTTTAAAAGATACATTTAACCATTAAATACATTTATTTATGGTTAATGTAATAAAAGGTTTATTTAACTGAATTTTAAATTTTACAACTTAATTATATAAAAGATTAGACTACCTGGCCTGGTGAAAAACTTACCTTGCTTAAAAAGAATTACAAAAACTTTAACCAAAATGAAAAAATAAAAACATATTAATTTTAAATATAATAAAAATTACTTTGTCTGCTGGAATTAATTTTTATGCTGCTTAAAAAATATTATAAAAACTCGTAATTTATAAATTGAGGTATCTTGAAGTAGCATCTCATCTAATTTAATAGTTTCTATAAATTAAAATTTATAAATTAATTAAATTATTTCAACCAAATTTATGTTATGTGAATTTTTTAGTGTTCTTTTATACAACAAATTCATAAAATTATCATTGAGACACCAACCAGTGGTGATTTTGAGATTTATTATTACGGTATTGTAGTGATTCCACTTGGTGTTGTAATAATTACTGTAACTTCAAGTATGTTATCTGCACATATTCGAGAGGTATGCATGAATATTTTATTAAAATTCACTAATAGTTCTCTGACCATACCCAGTAGACCATCTCTGTGATTGTTTTATTAAAGAGTACAAATCTAGAAGAAAAAATAAACAATATAGCTTAACATCAAACTTCAGAAAAATGGCTTTTTTATATTTTATGATCAAAAACAAACAATTTAAATAAATTGTTTAGTTTTGCATTGAAATTAAAGGTTTTAAATGTTCGGATCCTTATTGTTTAAAATAAGGGACCTGTTAGAAAATACCTTTTATTTTTGGATCTTCTTTAAGAACAGCAGTCTAAAAATGAGAAAATGACACACCGATGAGAAGGACAGAAATGGCTGACTAGCTGATTTCACGCATAATTTTCAAACAATTTTGTATTTTAAGCAAAGAAAGATATTAATTAGCTATTTCACTACAGAAAGGCTGCTCACTTGCCTTAAGCTATAAGAACCACTATTTAATTTGACTTCAAACCTCAATCATCTGACATAGTGGACACAGCCACACTATTTCAGATCTCTGGAGGATAACAGCCTTTCTAGATTCCATATTTTAGTCGATGTTCACTACACAAATTAAGTTGTATATCTAACATTTCCATATTAGACCAATGATTTCAAAAACAAACCATTCTAAATTTTGACAAAATATTTGGACATGTTTTCTGGCAACATTGGTATTGGACCACAAAATCTTACTTGCATTCTTACCCATTCACACAGGAAAAAACAAATTTTGAATAAGATTTTTTATTCATATAGGTCACATTTGAATAAAAATGCCATTAGCAGAACTAGCTAATTAACCAGCTGATTCTTAACTACATCATATCTTGATATGAACAATTCCCATAAACATTTATAGGAAAAAAATCCACATTTTGATTTAGGCATTAACCATAAGTTTTTTTTCAGTGCATGGGTAGAACCTTTGGAGGCATTCTGACTGGTTTTACTTTTTGCCAACAGATTGATTGGAAAAACATAACATGAATTTTTCATTAGCATAAATAATGACAATGTAAAATACCTATTCCTATTGCAAATGCAAAAGTGGTTTATATATGATGAAGTTTCTGCACATTTTTCAATTAACGATAGACTTTTGAATAATTGTTTGCTTTAACAGTGAGAGTTGGTTGTGTGATTTAGCTACTTGCCTTCTCTAGTCACCAGATTTCAAACCACAGGATTTTTCCCTATGAGTCTTTAAGGACACTGATGTGGTGGCATAGACCACATTAAACACCTACTCTAAATCATTCAAATAAAAACAAGAGTTATTTTTATAAACTATTTACTTTTTAAATTTATTTAAACATATATATATATATATATAGTTACAAACTGGGATGGGGGGGGGGGATGCAAAAGTAGGTAGGTACATAGTTGTAGAGTTCTAGAGTTTTCTTTATTAGTAGTTGTAATGTTTTATACATAATGTATTATTTATTATGAAACAAAACAGTACCTTTAGGAAGACACAATCAGAATTACAATTGTAATTAAGCACAATCTGTGAGGTGTTCAAATTAATAGCCTTCAGCATTTATACATTCCTGTAGTTTCTAACATTTAAGCACACTTTTTCACAGAGATTTTTATCATTATTCATTTCTTGTCATGTGTCTGTTATGAAGTTTTTTCTTTCATAATAAACACAGTTATGCCTATTAACAGCGCCTGAAAATTTTAAAATCACTTCGTTGGACGAAGACACATTGTGAATGATGCCATTCCCTTGTCTTTCTGCATTCAACATTACCTCAAAGAATTGTAATCATCGATCTGGATCAATGAAGTAATCTTGGTCAATATATTTTCACACCTAAATATTGCATTAGATGACCCTAAGATCTTTATGGTATGACTAACTCACGAGAAAGCTCTCTTCTTTGATTTTTTGGGTTTTGGGTAAATGCCTGCGCAACTAACATTTCATTGTCTTGGGTAGTAATACTGATGGGTTACCACTCTTTGGCACATTACAGATGGAGCCAGTTGCATCAAATTTATTGTGTAATCTGTAAATTTTTAGTCTACTTGGTGGAGGTGTATCAGATTCTGTAGCCCACTTTCGTTGAACCATTTCAGAATTCAGTCTTCCAGTATTACTATCCATTTCCGTTAACCAACAATTAAATTACCTGAAAAATACTAATATGTAAGTAATTAAGTAACTTAAAAATTAAGAAAGTAAGAATTAATTAACAAATAATAAATCAAGTAATACCTATTACTTGATTTAGAGAGAGAGAGCGAGAGAGAGCGTGAGTGCGTGCGAAAGCGAGAGCGCGAGCGTGAGCGTGAGCGAGAGCGAGAGCGAGAGTGTGCGAGAGCGTGAGCGTGAGCGTGTGAGCGTGAGTGAGTGAGCGTGAGTGAGTGAGCGTGAGTGTGTGAGAGCGTGTGTGTGAGAGCGTGTGTGTGAGCGAGAGTGTGTGAGAGCGTGTGTGTGAGAGAGAGAGAGTGAGTGAGTGAGTGAGAGTGAGTAAGTGAGTGAGAGAGAGTAAGTGAGTGAGAGAGAGTGAGTGAGTGAGAGAGAGGGTGTGTGAGAGAGGTAGTGAGGGGGGGGATAAAATAGGTTCCAGAACTGTAACTCCAACTTTTACCCAACATAAAACACAAAATTTGTTGTTGAAAAGCAAGTCTTTTTTAGGTTTGTAGTACAATAGCTTTGTTAAATGACTAACAAATGCAGAAGATTTAGAGTAAAACTTGTAGAAAATTTAATTCTGGGAAAATTAATGTAAATACAGCCAATTAAAAGTATTTATTAAAGCAAAAAAAAGATGAAAAATAGATAGAAAATCATATTATTCCTTCTGTACTTAATAAACATTATTATTCTGTACATTAAACATTAATATAGCAAAACAAAAAAAAATAAAATACATGAAATGATAAATGGTAATAGAATAACAAACTTATTCTGTTAACAGTAATTGTTGGAAATTCTTTCCTTCACAATTTATACAGCACTCCGCCAAATGTAAAATATTTCTCTTGCCAAATGTAAAATATGTCTTTGGTTGGTTAGAAAATTAAAACTCATTTTTACATTGCAAAATGACAACACTATGCTACCTTTATCGGTATGATAATTTATAACAACAGATTCAAATGTACTCAATTTTCATTGTTGACCTGTTGTTAGTACGTCAACCTCTACAATAAAGTTTTTTTAAATATTTCTAAAGTAACAATAATTTCAATTTAGTTTTTTACATAATTATTTTATTTTACCTGTGTAAATTATTGAATATACACAGCTAAAATATTGTTATATAAATTTTTTATTTCTTTTAAAATTATTTTTAGCAATTAGCGTTTTTGTTTATAAAAAAAATTGTTACTAAATCTGCATTTATTAGTCATTTAACAAAGCTATTTTACTACAAACCTAAAAAACTAGTTTTTCAACAACCGAATTTTGTGTTTTACAATTGAATGCCTTAAAAACTACTGCAGTTACAGTTCTGGGACCTGTTTTATTTCATCAATAGGGCTTCTTTTTATTAAAAGAGTTGAAAATAATATCTTTAATTTGGTTGGGATTATGAAGTACATTTGGCTCAATGAAAGCACTCTCATTTTCCCTTATAAAAATACTGTGGCTGGTGCCATTAATAGAAATTACTTGTTTGTTTTGGTAGCATCTAGATGGTGCCATAGCCACCAGCTCAATTGTGAAGTTATCATTTATCAGAATATGAATAAGTATTTCACAGTACATGACCACTGTGTACTTCTTTTATTATAATGTAATTATTTCAAAATTCTGCTTTACAGAATATTGATGAAGCATTTCTTCCAAGTAGTAAGTGGATGCCGTGGAGTCCACCAGGATATGATTTATCATATCAAAGGATTCATTTTTCTCCTGAAACAGCTGTAAAATTTGAAGGTGATTACTACAGATGTAACCATAACTGCTGGCTTAATAATGATGTAATTGCAGCTGAAATTATAGAATGTAATAAAAAACATGATGAGTTTGCTGCAGAATTAAGGGAAGTTAACTTAAAAACTTTAGTGCCACACATTTATAAAGAATATGAACATGTACTAAAAGTTTTTCAAACACAATTTCAAGATTCAGAAACTTCAAAAAAAAAAGATTAAAATTATAAAGAAAAACTTTATCATATTTTGTAATGTTAGTATTTATATTTTCGTAAAGCAATATTTTTAAATGAATCTGACTAATAATGATGAAATGTTTTTGTAACTACTAAAAAAATTCAATAAATTCTATTTTTTTTAATGTATGTAAAGGTTTTATAAAAAACCAACTGAAAAAAAAAGCTTGCCCCGAAGTAAGCCAAAACCATAAAATCATAATCAGTTGAAATGAACTGATTATGATATAATATTATAATGATTTGATGATTATAATATTCAGATGATTTGAAATTCCTGTCACCTTAGTTGAAAAAAGCCAATGAAAACTTGAAAATGGAAAAAAAAACAAAAACATAATAATAATAAAAAAATACTTTTTACAAAATAACTAAGGTTATTGTTTATTTTTGATTACTCATACATATTTACTACCTTCTTATGACACGTAGACCTGGAATGCATATAAAAATTAATGATGTTAAATTTAAAATGTATGTTAAATGAAGAAGTTTCTAATGAAGATTGAGAATCTAAAAAAGATTACTATGATTTAAGAAATAAATTGCATAAAATAATGAAAAAAAACATTATTATGTTAATGGAAAAATTATTCATAAACAAAATAGTGATTAAGTATTTCCCACCTTCAGAACAGTAGATATATTGCAAAAAAACTTATTAAACCTTGGTTACAAGCATAATTCACAGCAGCAATAATGACATACCTCTTGATAGTTATTTCAAAATAATTTTATTTTGCAGCACCTGTTGTTAATGTCATAATAAATACTTACTATTTATTACTGTAGATGTTTTCTTTAAAATCCTTATATCACAATAGTGAAAATTTGGTTAAAAAGTAGTTTTTTTTTCTTGTCTTCAGTCATTTGACTGGTTTGATGCAGCTCTCCAAGATTCCCTATCTAGTGCTAGTCTTTTCATTTCGGTATACTTTCTACATCCTACATCCCTAACAATTTGTTTTACATATTCCAAACGTGGCCTGCCTACACAATTTTTTCTTCTACCTGTCCTCCAATATTAAAGCGACTATTCCAGGATGCCTTAGTATGTGGCCCATAATCTGTCTCTTCTTTTAGTTATATTTTTCCAAATGCTTCTTTCTTCATCTATTTGCTGCAACACCTCTTTATTTATCACTTTATCCACCCATCTGATTTTTAACATTCTCCTGCAACACCACATTTCAAAAGCTTCTAATCTTTTCTTCTCAGACACACCGATTGTCCAAGTTTCACTTCCATATAAAGCGACACTCCAAACATATACTTTCAAAAATCTTTTCCTTACCTTTAAATTAATTTTTGATATTCAGCATTTTATATCGCTCCTGCTTTGTCCATCTTTAGAAATTCTACTTCCCAAATAACAAAATTCTTCTACCTCCATAATAGTTTCTTCTCCTACTTTCACATTCAGTGGTCCATCTTTGTTATTTCTACTATATTTCATTACTTTTGTTTTGTTCTTGTTTATTTTCATGCAATAGTTCTTGCGTGAAACAATGCCATTCATTGTTTCTTCTAAATCCTTTTTACTCTCAGCTAGAATTACTATATCATCAGCAAATCGTTGCATCTTCATCTTTTCACCTTGTACTCTTACTCCGAATCTAAATTGTTTTTTAACATCATTAACTGCTAGTTCCATGTAAAGATTAAAAAGCAATGGTGATAGGGAACATCCTTGTCGGACTCCCTTTCTTATTACGGCTTCTTTCTTATGTTCTTCAATTATTACTGTTGCTTTTTGGTTCCTGTAAACGTTAGCAATTGTTCTTCTATCTCTGTATTTGAACCCTAATTTTTTTAAAATGTTGAACATTTTATTCTAGTCTACGTTATCGAATACCTTTTCTAGATCTATAAATGTCAAGTATGTCGGTTTGTTTTTCTTTAATCTTCCTTCCACTATTAATCTGAGGCCTAAAATTGCTTCCCTTGTTCCTATACTTTTCCTGAAACCAAATCGGTCTTCTCCTAACACTTCTTCCACTCTCCACTCAATTCTTCTGTATAGAATTCTAGTTAAGATTTTTGATGCATGACTAGTAATTTTTCTGTACTCTTCACATTTATCTGCCCCTGCTTTCTTTGGTATCATGACTATAACACTTTTTTTGAAGTCTGACGGAACTTCCCCTCTTTCATAAACATTAGACACCAGTTTGTATAATCTATCAATCGCTTCCTCACCTGCACTGCGCAATAATTCCACAGGTATTCCGTCTATTCCAGGAGCCTTTCTGACATTCAAATCTTTTAATGCTCTCAGCATTAAAAGATTTAATCTCTTAAATCTAAAGATTTAATTCTTTTAATCTCAGCATTGTTTCTCCCGTTTCATCCTCTTCTTCCTCTATAACACCATTTTCTAATTCATTTCCTCCGTATGACTCTTCAATATATTCCACCTACCTATCGACTTTACCTTTCGTATTATAAATCGGTGTACCATCTTTGTTTAACACATTATTAGATTTTAATTTATGTACCCCAAAATTTTCCTTAACTTTCCTGTATGCTCCGTCTATTTTACCAATGTTCATTTCTCTTTCCACTTCTGAACACTTTTCTTTAATCCACTCTTCTGTCGCTAGTTTGCACTTCCTGTTTATAGCATTTCTTAATTGTTCCTTTTACTTTTTTCATCACTAGCATTCTTATATTTTCTGCGTTCATCCATCAGATGCAATATATTGTCTGAAACCCAAGGTTTTCTACCAGTTCTCTTTGTTCTGTCTAAGTTCACTTCTGCTGATTTAAGAATTTCGTTTTTAACATTCTCCCATTCTTCTTCTACATTTTCTACCTTATCTTTTTTACTCAGACCTGTTGCGATGTCCTCCTCAAAAATCTTCTTTAAAAAGTAGTAATTAAATTATAATTTTTCAGTACATACATAAATTGAAAAAAAATGAGGATTAAAAAATAAATAAAACAAAATACTCAATTTTTAACATATTAACAGATTCAAACTTGACATAAATAATAAAGGTTCAAAAGAGTGAACAAAGATAAAATAGATTCTACCCACATTTAATAAATAATAATATACTGCTTCCCTAACTACGTTTACAATTCTTAATGTCTTTATTTGTTACACCTTATTTTTCTTATTTTACCAAAATTATCACTTCTTTTAGCCTATGAAATATGTGCACTGGTAATAGGTTTACTGAGACAATTAAATTGACATACAATACTGTATGTAAATGGGAATCCTGTCATTTAAATTGTAATTCATCATAAAAAAATAATATTTTAGCAAAAGATAAATATTTAACAAAAAAAAACATAAGTTATTATAAATAAAAAAAAATCAAAATAAAAAGTAGATATGTTTAAAGTTAAATTAATTATCTAAATACAAACACATGAAATAATGTAAGTGACCATTCTTTTTAGAAAAGATTCTATATTTATAAGTATAGACACACGGGTAAGTTAACATATTTTATTTTCTAAATATAGGTCTAGATGATTTATTCTTATAGGCGCTAAATAATGATTTGGTAACCCGTTTTTGTATCTTCAGAAAATTCATTCAGATGTTTTGTGGAAGCCCAAAGAGATTACATTATACTTTATTCAAAAATGATAATAACATTAGTGTTTTATTATGCTGCTTTAGAGCAAAACAGTAGAGCTTGATTTTGCACTGAACAAAATCAACTTGATCATCCCAATTGAACTTGCCATCTACTAAACACGCAGAAATTTTCCTTTATGATCAACAGAAATAATATCATTATCAATGGGAATTCTGCCCACACAATCATCAACATTACATTTATATGAGAAACACAATACAAATGTTTTATTCAATGTTTTAAAGTAACAATTACCAATGAATAATTTTTTATCACATAATTTCCAATTACTTGTAATATTTATGTTATAAATAAAATAAATAAATTAATATGTTATAAATATTTATTATAGTTGTCACCTGTGATAAGGGTTAAGAATGAATAGTTCATGATTGTGAGGCAGGTAATTAATAACAATAAAAAAGCAAGGTAAAACTTCCCATGTCATTCTATATCTTGAAGTGAGGACCTAAATTTTAAATTCTGTATTATCAAGAGATGAAATTTTAACGACTTCAATAAGGTTGGTAAGGTACAACTTAAACCATTTATAAGCAGCTCTTTTTATATTAAACTTATAAGTTTTGTCATCATAAAAATTGTTTTGGTGTGACACACACACACACACACACACACACACACACACACACACACACACAGAGAGAGTGAGAGAGAGAGAGAGAGAGAGAGAGAGAGAGAGTGAGAGAGAGCGAGAGAGAGAGAGAGTGAGTGAGAGAGTTTCTAAAATGGTAGGCTGGCTATACTTTTTCGGTTTCTACTTGTAAAACTAAACAAAAAGTATCCTTGGGAAAAATGGCAATTTCTGCTTCATTCTCTTCCTGCCTGCCATTTTGTTATTTTTATATAAAAATGTATCTCAAGTTCAGACTGACGAATCACATTAATATTTCATAAGCATCTTGGTAATAAAGTTTAAAATTAGAAAAAAAGGAATTACATACCTTTAATTACACCCATTCCTGATTTTTTTCTTGACACAAACAGCTATTGACATTCTCCTTGATTAATTACACAGCATGGTGATAAAAATTCAATCAGGCTCATCAAATTAATGGAATTGTGAGTAATGATATCCTTGAAATTGATAAATTAAAAAAAGGTGTTAAATATATTTGACTTTTGCATGAACTGTATTTTTTTGCAGTTGTTTTTAATTTTAGTGAGAGCCCAATGTACAGTTTTTATCTCAGTTGTATACTATGGGGTGTTGCAGAATGAGAATGAACAAAGGTCATTTTGGTCACTTATAAGTATTAAAAATCAGTAAATACTGACTGACTTTTTCACTTTGCTTATAATTGCACCTGACATAATAGAGACTGTGTTTTTCTCAATTCTGCAACAGCCAGAAATGAATAATAAAGTTATACATTTTGTACCATTTGTCTGTGTGCACTAAAATGGGTTACGCAGAAATCTTTGAATACTTATAATAAAGAATAATTAATTTTTTTCCCAAAATAAAAATAATAAAAATTATATGAATGTACATATTGGTAAATTATTCATTAATTAACAAAATATTATTAAAATATTTACATAATCAATTTTACTTAATTTTTATTAAACCAGAAATAAGGTATATAACGTCTGTTAGGGTTCCTCTCCTGCAGTGGTATGAAGAATACGATTTAGTGATTTTGGTATGATTTATGTATTTTAGTTTGTGTTTATTGTTACTTGTCTTTGTTTATTCTTTATTGCTCTGTTTCTTTATTGTTTATTTTTTTTATTTATGATCATGAAGTGTTATTTTAGTCGCTAATGACTAATTGTTGATGTGACTGTAAATAAAAGCATTAAAAGAAAAAAAAAATTTACTTAATGCATCAATTTAAAAAAAAAAATTAAAGGCCCTACTGCTAATTATATTTTTGGTTATGAAATCTTGATTTATTTGTTTTCAAATAATTAATGGCTTCAATTTCAGCCTGTAAGGATATTTTCAATTAAAATAATTCCTAATATTTAAAAAATTATTTTACTTTAAATACTTTTAGATTACATAAGTTACCAATAATTTTAATTATAGATATAATACAAAAAGAAAATAAAAAATAATAATGACAATTTATGGACAAAATAAATTCAATTCATATATTGTATGGTAACATAAGTTATAAAATTACAGATTGAAGGATGTTATAATTAAATTAATAATAAAAACTATTTAGGCACCTATTAACTTAAAAATTTTGTTTACTTATTATACATATGTGTTGTAAAGAGCAAATAATTAATTACATTATAATATTTATTTACAAAATAAAAATCTTGAAATAATAAATGAGTAATAACCAATTTGGTACATCTAAAAATTATTATTAAAAATTTAATAAAATACAGAGTTTTATTGTATTATACATATACATTTTTTCTTTAATACCATTCAGTCTCAAAAATAGTTTCTGTACAAAGATTAATGTTTCCTACATTAATATACATACATATTTTATTTATTAAACTGGTAAATACCATATATTTACAAAAAAAGTTGAGAAAATTTTAAAATTAAATAAATTTAAAATAAATGTACTCTATTAGAGCTATTATAAAATTATTTTGCATAATATTAAACATTTTAAATTGCACTACACTGCATTGGGCATAAAAAAGTAAATGAAACATGGAATGTTAAACATTGTTACTAAGCTCCTATGATATACCACACAATAGAATATATAGAATTAGATAAAAGTGGTATAATTATTATTTATTTTTAATTATACTGCTCTAAAACTGAAGTGATATGTAATAGATCACTTTCTTTAAAAAACTACAAAAATTAATAGTTTTGTTTTTCTGTTTTTTCTTCAAACATCTTTACTTCCAACAAATATTTTCTTACTGTTTGTTTATAACCTTTTACTACTCTTGTTTATCCATATAACTACTAATGTTTGGCTCTAGAGCTGTTCAGATAATTCAAATAAATTGTAAGTACTGATTAAGTAGAGAATTTTTTTTTTGTTAACTTACATTTTATTTGATCTATAAAGTTTTAATTTTAAAATGTTAGACTTTAATAAGTCTAAGTTAGACTTATTCAAGTTACAATAACTTGAATAACTCTTTATAAAGGATAGAATTCTTCCGACTGAAAAAATTTGAATAAGCAATATCATAACATAAGAAAATTTCTTAGCTAAACTAATTTTTTATCTAGAAAATTCGATTAAAAATCTACTGTGGTAAAAACTAAATGTAAATAAATGATTTTAATGATGTAACCAACAGATTAATCCTACCACTTTAAAACTAAAAGATCAAAAATTTTATTTTCATAAGAAATTGTTTTCTGCTGAGTTTGTTAGTTTAAACATACTGATTTTAAAATTTAAAACTGTTATTGTTTCAACTTTTTCCCTACACAGCATATGATATACAAAGGATGGAGGAGATTATCTGAAACCTATTTCATGTTTCCTACTCCACATGCAGGTCAACCAGCGCCATTAAGAGATACCTCTAGGATCTTGAAATCTCAAGATAAATGGGATGCACCATTGATATATCCTACATTCTCTCTGGATAATTGGAACATTGTATAAGTCCCAGGAAAAATATAAAGCCTTCAGAGGTTGTTTTATTATTTTATGTTAAATAACAAGAATAAGATGAATGTAAAGCAGTATACTTCAGTATTTGGGTGATTAATGGAATTTCAATTTTAAAAATTTGTAGATAAAACCTACACCCTTAATTATGTTTATAAAATTTAATTTTCCTTACTGGTCAAATGAGAAGTATAATATATTTAATTAAAAAAACTACAATAGTTTAAAATTTCAATTTATTGGATATGTATACCCTATGTTATTGAGAAGCCATTGACAGAATTCTACCAAACCCAGCCAATTAACAACAACTATGCCATTGTTGTTTAAAAGTCTGTCTTACACAGTTTTTATGTGTTATTACCTCATTTATGAAATCATTTTTCTTGTTTCTGACTTTCTGTTCATTTTATCAACGATTATTTTATCAGTTAGTTTATTAAAAGTAGTAAATTATTATTAAAACATATTAATTATTGGTTTTAAGAATCGTGAATAATTTACTCCTACAGTTACATAAACCTACAGTTACATAAACTAACAAATATAAAGTAACTTACATTTACATTTCTTATCAGTCTCAATTTGATTCATAATGGTTGTGTGGGGTACATAAATGTTTTAGTCTGGGGATGTACTAGGTATATTTTAATCAGATCCCCATTCATGTCTTAAGGATGTTTTGGAGACATTTAAGATATTTTTATATCTTAAGGATGTTCCCATAATATATTAACATTGTCAGGGAACATCCCAGGATATCCTGTGTATACTGCAAGGAGATCCATTGGAAATTTTGAGGATGTATTTTATAGGTATATATTATTATTATTATGCTTTTACGGCCAACATGGGACCACTTAAGTTAATTTTAGTTGGATCTTTTCTGAGAAAAGCGTGTTATTTTACTCTTCCAAGCTGCCCAGCATTTCTTCATCCGTTCAGATCTTGCTTTCTTTTCTTCATCCGTAAACACCCTCTTCGTTGTATTTTGTCGTTTGTCTGTCTTTTATTTAAATCTAATGCTTTTGTCTTTAAGCTTTGTAATTTTTCCAGTTTTATTCTGTAGGTCAGTCAGGGAAATTCCCAATTCTTTCATATCTTCTCTAATTTCTTTGATCCATCCAACTTCTAGCTTTTGGAACCAGAGCTTTTCAATGATATTTCTTGACAGTCTTGTTTCCGGTGTTCTTATGAGATGACCAAAGAAAGAGATTCTTTTTTTCCGCATAGTATTAGTAACAGGCTCTATTTCTCTATACACCACCTCATTTGGCACAATCCACCATTGGACTTCTTTTTGGTGTTTTTTATTGATTCACGTTCTGATAATTCTCCTCTCTATTTTCAGAATTTTATCAATTCGGTTTTTCTGAGTGATTTTGAGAAGGTCTCGCTTCCGTAGGTGACTTCTGGCTGAACTACAGTTTTATAATGTTTAAGTTTTGTTTTAACAGAAAGGCATTTTTTATTATATGTTGACCAAGTTAATTTTTGGGATTTAATCATTTTATTTGTCCTGTTTTGCCATGTCACTTTTTCATTTAAATTATAAGTTATTATTTCCCCTAGATATTTAAATTGTTTTACTATTTTAATTTTCTGATTGTTTACCGTAATGTGTTCTATTACCAGAGGATCTATGGCCATTAGTTCAGTTTTTTCGAAAGAGATATGAAGCCCTATCTTTTGTGCTAGGTTTTGAAGGCTCATGATTTGTGTTTTGGCTTTTTGAATATTATTTGCTAAAAGAGCAAGGTCATCTGCAAATCCTAGGCAATTTAGTGTGATGGAGTTTTTCTTAGTATCCATTTTTATATTTTTGGGGTTTATTTCATACCATTTTCTCATGACAAATTCGAGGGCGCAGTTAAAAAGGAGTGGTGAGAGGCCGTCTCCTCTCACCATATATATATATATATATATAATATAGTTATATATCAAATGTACATTGTGAATTCTGTATCACTGTAAATTCCAAACATATATATATATATATATATATACAAGGTGTATGAGAAAAGTAATGAGATTGGTAACACTGTAAGCAATCTGGCAGCACTGTGTCCACCGGTCTGTGCTAGACTGGTTTGTTCATCCATTCCACATGCTCAGTACGAGTTTCAACTCCATTCAGCCAACACATTATTTTGACAGCGCATCAGTGAAGTTGTGTTATGAAAATGGAGCATCGGAATTTAGAGCAACGTTGTGCAATCAAGTTTTGTGCTAAATTTGGGGAATCCATGAGTGGACCTTTGAAAACTTGAAACAGGCCTATGGGGAACATTGCTTATCAACAGTACAAGTTCTCCACTGGTTCAAATCATTTTTGGAAGGCCGAGAACACGTTGAAGATCAACTTCGCTCAGAGAGACCTTCAACTTCAAAATCTGACGAAAAAGTTGAGTGTATGAGGGTTCTTGTGAGATCAGACCATCGTTTAACAATAAGGATGATGAGTGAACAGTTAAATTTAAACATTTTCACCGTACATCAAATTTTGACAGAAGATTTGGACATGTGAAAGGTTTGTGCGAGACTGGTGCCGAAAACCTCACAACGGAACAGAAGGATAATTGAAGAAACGTGTGCGTTGATCTTCTTGAGAGGATCGACAATGACCAAGAATTCTTCAATCGTGTGATCACAGGTGATGAATCCTGGATATTTGAGTATGATCCTGAAACAAAGCGGCAAAGCGAAGAGTGGCACACTCCATCATCTCCTCAACTGAAAAAATGTCGAATGAGCAAATCAAATTTCAAAACCATGGCGATTTGCTTTTTTGACAGTAGGGATATTGTGCATAAAGAATTTGTTCCTCCAGGACAAACTGTCAACCAAGTGTTTTACAAAGGTATCCTTGAAAGGCTCAGGAAAAGAGTGATTTGCATGAGACCAGAATTGCAGACAAGTGGATGCTTCATCATGACAATGCCCCGTATCACATGGCCATTTACATCAGGGAACTTTTGACCTCAAAATGCATTCCTACAGTTCCTCAATCACCCTATTCACCTGATTTGAGTCCTCATGACTTTTTCCTTTTTCCAAAATTGAAACATGTCTTAAAAGGATGTCATTCTGGAACTCTGGAGAACATTCAAAAGACTGACCAACTAGTTGAAGCCCTCCAGCGCTGCTACCAGGAGTGGAAACTACGACTCCGCTGATGTATAGCTTCCCAAGGGAACAACTACTTTGAAGGGGATAATATTGTTGTTTGAAAAAGATAAAATCTTTGGTAAGTAAAAAGTCAGTCTCAATACTTTTCTCACACACCTCGTGTATGTGGGTGTGTGTGTTATATATATATATATACAAAAAATATAATTTTTTGATGAAGTAAATATGAATAAATACTAAAATAGTAAAAATAAAATTTATAGGAAATATTATATATCTTAATTAACCATGTGATACTTTAAACAGTAGAAATAAAAATAGTTTCTTTTCTATTGGTCACAATCATTAAGTTTATTCATTTTCTTATGAAAACTTAATGTAACATTAATGATTTTTTGAATACATAATCAGCTGTTGAACAGATAATCAAACATAAAATTGAAAAGACTTAAATTCTATTGTTTTTTAAACTTCTAGTCACCCTTTTTTCACAACATCACATTATAATCAAGTTAGTCAGTCAGGTTTACATTTTCTTTTTAGTTATTTCTTTTAGAAATTTATCACTGTAAAAAGCAAGCTAAAATAAATAAATGTATGGTTTGTGGTAAGAAAATCAACCATAATACAACATATAAAACTTTAGTCAAAAAGTCATTTTAATAAAAGATAATAAGCATTATTTTACAATTTTTTAGTCTCATTGGAATTTCTATAAACATTTTCACATAAGTACTGGGGAATTTTAAGTTCATAAATTTTCTTTGCTAAAACTGCATAGATTCTTTGAAAATATACGAGTTGTTACAAAAATGAATAATTATATATGGTTTATTTATTAATAATACAATATTTTCAGTAAGTAAACATACAAAGAAAGGAAACTTCTGGTACAGTCGAGTTAAAATGAAGTACTTATAAAAGAGCTTATTAAAACAATCATATAAAAATACATCCAAGACAGAATTTGTAAATGGATAATTTAAAAAAAAAAGTGAGTAATAAAAGTAATATAAATGAATTGTAAGATAATAATAGACTTTCTTAAAAGTAAATATACTTTTCATTATTAAAAGCTAATTTCTTTTCTTTTTAAATTGTAAAACATTACCATGTATCTCTGAACATAAATCTACTAAGGTTTTCAGAATGGTACTTGTTGAATAAGAAGATAAATTTGCTTTAATATAATATGACAGATTTGATTTCAAGTAGGGCTTTTTATTGAGAATAATTTATTAAATTCTTTTTTATAATGTAAACTAAATGTAAAATAAATGAGGAAATAAGTTAAATGTACTAATATATGATATAATTAAGTACTCATAATAGAATTATTTAAATAACAATAAAAAAAGCCATCAAAACCAGAAATTGCAGTTTAGTAACCAATGGATAGATTCTTTTGTTTGTAGAATGTAAGATATACATCAACCCTACTTTTACAATCTGAAGATAATTTACTATAACTTGTACTTTTGTGTGGCTATCTTCCAAAATAAATTCTCCACAAACATGGTGGTCAGTTGATCTATACTTTTTGCAAGCAGAACTCCACTTCGTCTATAATTACTGCCAATGTTTTTTTGTATCAATTTTGGGTGATATTAAAACGTATCATAACTGAAAAGAAACTGTTACCTGAATTAAATCTATAAATTGCTTTAGCTTGTTTGTAAATTTCCACTGAGTAAAGTTTAAAAGCAGAATGAAGATATATTACACACAGAACATAAATACTAAAAATGTTACACTGGAACAAAAAATAAAATTTAAAAAACTTATCAAATACATATATTATTCATATTTCTAACCTTTCTGTAATCACCAAATAGAGAATAAAGGTTTACTAATGTTGGTGACAAAAAAAATACAATAATTTAACAAATTTTTCATCAAAAAGCTATTTCCTATATGCTACTAATGGATACAAAGAAAAAAAAATAAGATGGTGATTCATATAAAAACTATACCACAATGTTTCTTTTTACAGAAAAACTAATAGTAAATTTTTGTTTAAAAATAAAACATTCAGGAAAAAATTGTACTTTTTTTATTTATTTTAATTTTGTTAGTTAATATTACAAGCTAGAAACACTAAAGTATATCTTTATAAATAATGATTTACAATTAATTCTGTCAATAACTGCAGAAATATTTACAATAAAAACTGTACTTAAATTCTGCATAATAAAAACTAAATAATAGTCATCACCTTTCACCTGATAAAAAGTGGTCATTTTTCTTCTCGAATTTCAGGCTCAATAAAATTCTATTAGAATTTTTCTGCTTTGTAACTTCTCCAAAAAACGAATAAAAAGAACATTTCATTACCAATTTTATAATTCAGATGTAAACAAAACAGATTTTGTATTATGTGTAAAATATTACACATGTAAATTTAACTAGTATCTATTAATGATAAATAGTAAAATGTTATGTATATAAATAGTTTAATTAGCATTTATTAATATGATTAAATCACATTTCATAAAAAAAGAAGCAAAATGAAGATATATAAGAAAATATAATTTATTATATTATGCAAGGTATGTAGTAAAATGCACTGTATGGCATTTTACTACGTATCTTGCATACATTCATATGCAAGACAATATTAGCTGAAAAATAATTTTAGAAATTCATGAAACAATAATAACATTAAGAGAATGTAATCTAGAAAATATATTTAATTTTGAGTATTAAAAATGTCGCTTTAAATCATACTACAATAAAAGTAATAAGATTTTTCATAGATCTGTAAACAGTTTTTTCATAGATAAATGGAAAAAGTTCCTGTAATTTACAATAATTTTTTTGGCAATTAACATTTTTTAGTAATTCTACATTTTAAATAATAAACCAAATTAAATTTATTAAATATAGTTATTAAAATTGCATTTTTATTTTATTGTTATTAAAATTGCAGTTTTTTTTAAACTTTATTTATTTTTTTTTATTGCACTTTTTAATAGTTATTAAAATTGCATGTATTAATTTACGTAATCAGTACTTTTTATAGTGACTAACATTTTGGGTCACTGAAGATAGTCTCAAGAGCATTTGAAAACATTATGACATGAGTTTTGGTTAGGCTTATCTTTTAAAATGTTTTACATGATTTCTGTTTTTAAAAGTATACTGCTGCCAAGAAAATGAACATAATTTATGATTAGAATAATATGCCAACACAATATAACGTATTATTATAAATACAAATAATTACAACCTAAGAAGTTGAATTTTTAAAAATATTTCATCTTGGAATCTCCGCACACAAAAAATTTAAACAACAGATTGTAGGTACATTTTTGTCACTATACTTTATGATCGAGTAGTTTGTGGTAGGTTCATGCAGTTCTCTCTATCTGATATGCTAATTTATATTCTTTTCATTTTTATGAAATAATAATAATAAATAATTTTATTCACAATAAAAATTATGAAAATAATCTGTCAATGGAGAAGCATCTCTCTGATCACTTAAATGAATTACAATAAGAAACCCTAAATATTCATTGATTTGTGTCATATTCTGAAAGCTCCAGGTATCATTTGGAAATGATAATATCGCTAGTATTACAGAACATAATTTTACTATAATAGATCATTTCAGGATCAATAGGTGTGCTGTTTCTGTCAAAAACAAAAAAAGAACTGCATCAGTATTTAACTGAAAGGGATAGTAGAAATATTAAAAAACTCTTGATCAGAGGATTACAAAATTAATGAATTAAAAAGAATTCTAAAATTTCAGTATGTATTTACAGTATTCCAGAAATGCTAATTTTAATTTTTACTGATCTATTATAAAGGCATTGTAAAACAGATTAGCTTTAAATGGGTAAGCCATTTAAAGCTACCAGAATAGAGGAAGGTTAAGCCATTACAACTGGAGTATTATAAATGTACCTGAATAACGCATCAGCTATTCTCTGTTATTTATCAACTGTATAATGGATTAGTTTTGACAATAATCAGACACAGAACAGGAATGAAGTAATTATTGAAGAAACAAAAGACTATATAGGTAAAACTTGGGAAGTGAGAGTAAGAGCAACATAATCTTTGTTATGCTTCAGAAAAAACTGTAGTAAATGAAATCTCAAGCAAGATTAAATATTACAAGTATAGATGTTTGATCTATATTATTACCATGTATATCACTATAGTAGATTTAATTTGTTATGCTTTAAGTGCTACAATTATACTTATAGCTTTTTGATGCCCCTCAATAAATAAAAAAAAATAATAAAAAATAAAATATTAATTTAAAATATTAAAATATTATTAAAAATGAATATTAAAGAAACATGTTGGAAACTATTTAGCATACCTTTTTCAAATGTACATAATAAAAAAAAAAAATATTTGTAAGCGTATCTATAAGGGTTATAAAAAATTGACATATACAAATTAACAAATAAATATAATAATATATGAATAAAATACAACAGTTATTTTAGCTAATATTCAAATAATACATTCTTTAATAAAGTTACATATTTGGTTATTTATTTCATTATAATATGTAGTTTAATATACATATGTTTTCAATCTATGATTATAAACATTTATTTATATCTAACAATATTTAATATTAAAATAAATTATTTTAACGGGATTATGTTATGCTTATTTAAATATTATATAGATTTTATTACAACACAATAGTTATATTTTATTTAACATATATATATATAAATATTTATTATATATTTAAACATATAATTGCACTCTTCAATACAGTTAAATAACATATTTTTCTTAATTTATTTTGTTATATATTTAATTAATTAGTAATTATAATTTTGATATATTAAGTACTATTAATATCTCAACAACAATACTAATCAGTCATTCATTTAACTTAGTATTAAGTTATTATAAAAAAAAAAAAAAATTAAATAGAATTATGTTTTAAAACCGCATTTGATTTTTTTTTTTTAGAAAAAATAATATCTTATGTTTGATAATTAAGTAAATATATTTTTATAGTAAAAAAAAAATATATTTATTGATTTTTTTTCTTGAAAACTTTTATGAAATAAAAATAATTATCACTTTGCAATTATGAGTTGTATATGTGTCAAACAAAGAGGTCTTTGAGTAGCTGTAGGTATTTAATTCATTAACCAATTTGATTTAAATTTCACATCAACAACAAAACAAATCATAAAAAAAATAGTCAAATATCTGCTTTTATTGATACATACAAATAAAATTATGGTGTTTTAAAATTCAGTTTCTAGTAGCTGAAAAATTTATTTTAAAGCTAAACAACTATCAATATGATATATTAAGCAGAAATTTGTAATATTTATATGAAATCTTTCCATTAAAAAAAAAATAATAATAATAAAAAATAACGATGAGTACTCAGACGAACAGAGAAGTACTACAAAAACAAACTAAATTTAACAACACAAATAGGTTTTTACAATGTATTTGCTTAGGTTTTATAATGATATCAAAGCTTCACAAATTATACATAATCAAAACCCAGACACAGATCCTGGAGATTTGAAAAACTTATTCTTTGATGATAATCTTTAAGCACTATAATTAAAAGTTTTTTATTTAATACAGTGCTATTTCCCATTAACATGGAATCATTTGATATTTGAAATTAAAAATAAAAAAATTAGATAATATTATTTCTTACTACATACAAGTGCAGCAGCCGCATTAAAATAAAAACAAAGGTACTATTTATACTTTACAATTATAGCTACTTTAAATGTGAAAATAGAAATAATATTTTAAGTGATAAAAAACCATTAAATTTAAAATACTTGAAAATTGGTGATGGCTACAAACTAAAGAGAGTAATGATCATTAAATTTTGAATATAAAAGAAAACGTGAATATTAAATAGATCTAGTGAATCTGAACTCACAACTTTTATTATAGAAAAAAATACAAATTATTACAGTGAAGGTACATAAGAAAAAACTACATGTGCATTTTATTTAATGATAAAATTAATCTATGATACGCAAACAAATACCTGTTATTGTGTTCATGGTTTTTAAATTAAAATTAATTGTCTATCAGAACTGTACAATGTTTTTTTTTTAAAACAAATCAATTTAGTGATAATTATTCATTTTAAATCTTTCACTGGCAACTACTTCTGCAGTAGTAATATTTGGAAACCTTTTTGTGGGTTTAAGTTCTTTAACTATGTCCACCTTATAAATATTTAAAATTTTAACTTTATAGTAAGTCAGAATTGACGTGAGAACAAAGAGTTGAAAAAAAATTATAGGACCTATTCAAGCTCCACAAACCAATGCTCAATGTAGGAAACAAAATGATTATCTAATTATATTAAGTGATGGGATCATATTTATTTTTTTAATATTTTACCAATCTACAATTTTAATTAGAATAAATTAATACAATAAGAAATTTATAAAAATGATTTGAGGTAATTTTTAAAAAAAAATTATACCCATTTTAATTACATATATTTTTCTCTAAAACTTAAGATAGTACATAAATGGTTAATGTATAAAATATAATAATTTTTATATTTGTAGGACAGGATTCAATTATTAAAGTGAAAAAATTATGCTTTTTTTTAATTTTTACAATTATAACTTGATGTTATTATTTATCTAGTGTTATATTAGGTGCCGTTAAACAACCAGGAAACATGTTATTTGGATATATTTAATCATTTTAAGAAGAGTCTACCTGCATTTAAAAAAAAATATAGTTAATAGAAAATGCAATTTTCTATTAAGTAATGCAATTTTTTTTTATTTAAGTAATGCAATTTTTTTATTTAAGTAAAAAATATTATTTTTTATTAAAGAAATTATTAAACTCACATTTTAAAAGTTTTCAACATATTCAAATTTCCTTTTTTTCTTCCTCCTTTTACTTAATATGTCTTTTCTGATCTCTTTTTTAATCTTTTGAAGTTATGTTCGGCTATAGTGGCATGATTAATATCATTTATTATTAGGCCTTGCACTATAGTTAAAAGCTAATCCCATAATTTTGTAATACTTACTACAATACTCCAGGATTTTCCCTATGTTATCAAAATTTAAACTTATCATATGGCTCGTAACTGTAGTTTTTAAACCTATAAATACGGTCTTTGGAGCCAATGCCAAAAAACTCTGTTGAAAACTCTCATTGAGATTTTAGTTACGAATATTGAGGAATTTTTTCAGAAGTTTTCATCATTTTTATCAAATGTTGCTTAAGATTTGATAACATTCATTACACCTTGAGGTATGAATTTGTATGGATGTACTTTTCATGATTTTTTAAAATATTTATACCCTGAGTTTGTTACCTCTGGGATACAGGCCATTTGGTGGATTGTCATCAGTGAACAATCTATGAAAAAATGCCCATATTGTTTTTCTCATAGCTTAAAGACTATATACATATTCTTTTAATGACATTTCAATAGTATAACTACAATAGATTTATAGTTTAACTCATAAGTCTATTTTTTACCACCAAGTACTCTTCCATCTTTAAGAAATATTTTCTTTATTTTTCTTTTAATTCCTTCAACCTAAAACCCATCATTTTCTAAATTCAGTCTATGCAGAAATTCACTATAACAACTTCATTCCCATACAGTTTACTTTTAAGTAATTTTATACATCCTTTACAATCAGTAAGATTTACAGTATTTTGCCACAAAAAATTTCTATTTTTTTTCTGCTGTACACACATGCACAAAAAATTTCAAAGCATTTCTCATTGTCAACTTTTTAAAAGTAAGGTATCATTTTAAAGAAAGAATTCCCAGTAATTTTTTTAAAAATAATTAAATATAAAAAAAAATAAATAAAGGTTTTTCTAATAACATGATTATTTGATACAAAAAATAATAAAGTTACAATCATCACTGTATGTTTCATTTATTTTACAGCATATATTTTCATATTAATCCCTTAATAAATATGCATGTAATATCATCTATCATTTGTGACTGGTGTGTATAGTAAATTGTTGTGAGATGACAATGGTACAGGATCTTTCTTTTTGTCAGATTAAAAAATTACTGGTCTGTCTGGGAAACAAATATATATGATGCTTATTAAGAGAATGCATATTAAGGTCTGAAGTTATAGGATCCTCATATAAATTAAATTTTTTATAATTCAAAGATTTAAAGATTATTTACAGTGTTAAAACTGCTGAAAAGTGACGCAGTAAGTATCCATATAAAATAAAAATATGTGGCTAGAATTGAATGGGTTTGGCTGAAGCATATCTGATAACAGAGTTGTTTCAGCAAATTCATAACAGCAGTGATTGTATTATAAAATCATCTAATAAAAATATATTTTAGAGTTGTCAAATATAATAATTAAAATAGTATATAAAAAAGTGCAAAATTTATGTCATCCAAGAATTATTTATAATTTTAAGAGTTTTATATAATTATTTTATAAAACAAATTCTGTGGTTTATTAACAATGTTATGCTCTACTCACCCCTTACTACTCACAGATTAAAGTTTCATGCTTTTTATTTTACTAAAAAACAAGATTCCAATTTTTTACACACCATTTACCTGCAATAACATTTTTCAGACATGAATTTATTTATATTTAAAAAAATAAAAATAAATACACAAACAATGAATAAATGTTATAGTTTTTAGATTATTATAAAAACAGGTTTTCAGTTTTTCTTCTTAGTTTTATTGTTTGCATATCAAAACAAAGATAAAGAAATTCTAAACTCTAATAAAAAATTTCAATAAAAAAATCCCTTTTAGCATGCCGGAATTTTGGAGGTAGATTTCATCGGTGCTAAGTAGAGGATAAAAAAGATTTCCACGTTAAAGTGGAAATTTTGAAGAAAAACTTCAAAATTTACTCAATATGACAATGGTTGCATGTGAAAAAAGTTTCACATGTTTAGCATACGACAAGCTTTTTACAATTCCAGCAACATTTTGGTCGTCATAAGGGTTGGTCATATTAAAAATTGTTACAGACACAGACAAAAGTTTTAGGTAATGTTCCTTAAAAATTACTCATCCCAAAATCAATTTAAATCGATTTGATACTGAGCCTATTAAGGGAGGTATGATTCTTTTTTGTCTTTGAAACCCCATTTTTTCAACCCCTTGGGCCAATGGTCGGTGATATAAAAAAAAATTTACTTAGATAAGTTTTAGGGCCTTATCCAAAGAATAGTAGGAACTTTAAATGAAGTCAATATTTTACTTAATAAGAAAGTTATAAGTTGTTTTTTTGTAAAAGCCCCTCCATTTCCACCCCGATGGTCCAATTTTGGCTATTACCAAACACAACCGAGATTTTGGGATGAGTTATTTTTAAGGCACAATTGGAAAGTTACTGGCACAAAATTATGGCAGTTATCGAGTCCACAAGAAAGTGAAATATATATATAAACTTTTGAGCTGACAGTGGTTTTGGGGTCTGGAAGATAGCTTTTTTTATAAAATCTACCAAAAAATAAAATCAGCTAATTAATTTAAATTCAAATATAGTTCAAAATTAGAAGTGTTTTAGTATTCACTGCTTATCAGGGCTTGGGATATTGTTGGGAGGTGATAAATAAAAAAATTGTATTTTTTTAGTTATTTTACAATTCAACATATTTGCAGGGATAATACTAATGTATACAGTAACTTAATGAAAAATGCTGTAAATAGAACAATAATTTATGTGGAATAAAAAGATGATTTTTTTTTTATATTTTGATGAAATTGTCCATATGTAATGCTACATTTTATGTAATTCCCTTAGATTAAAAATAATTAATATTACTTTTCTAAACAGTTATTTTATAATTTTATGATAATCAGTTTCTATATCATAATCAATTTTCATATATGTTTGAAATGAAAAAAAAATAAATAGATCTGTTTACATCAGGATATCAGACTTAGAAAATAAACCAAAATGTTATATAACAAAAACATGGTATTTAAAAGCATCTAGGCCAGCAATTAGGCCCTTATGCAATTCCTAGAGAGAGAATATAATTCTAGAATAATTCTGCAGCAGGTAGAACAAACTTTTCACTATGAAACTGAAGTGACTGGTACCAGTTTTAAAAGTAGTTAACCAGGTAGAAAAAGTGATCAATAAAAGTGGGTGGGTTGACAAAGAAGATGATCAACATAGCAGAATGACTATTATGACAACTCAAGTTAACATTACACGTATGCTGCGAGTATTCATGCTGGATTTTCAGACCTACTGAAAACTATCTTCCTTGGCTTATTGGTAATACATCAATTTTTACCACTCCTAAGGGAACAGCGTTAAATATTTATACTCTGCATGGTAATTTTAGTTAATGGTACAGATATGAAAATATATTAACATTGCACTGGGTAAAATTTCTTGAACTAGTATTTTTTCAATGTTTTTTATAATAAACATGCATTCATTTAAATTTGTTCACAAGCTGTCTAATTTAAATCAAAATCTACATGTTAAATTTCACACTCATTTTAGGTTAATAAATAAAAATATATCCAAATCACTTTTGTGATTTTTCTGATGACAAGATTCTTTTAAAATATATTCTAGATTTTTATCACTGTGTTTTTATGAATAACAATTGTAATGAATTACCTAATATAGTATTTTATAATTGATGATAAAAACATGGACCCCACAAATTCTCATTTAAGTTGGTCAATCTATATTACGCTTCTTATGCAATGTGTATATACATGATTTTTGTTAATCTATATGAATGAAAAGCTCTTTATATAAACTGGTAAAACTTTCAAGCTCGCTATTTTGTTGTTAATGTTTTTTTTTTTGTATTAATAATTAATTGCAGTACACTAAAATATACCTTTAATAAAATGTATGTTAATGTGTATGTATGTATGTATATAATAAATGGTGGAAGAGGAATCTAAACTTAATTTGAAAAGAATAAGCAGACATAATACAAAAATAATCCATAATGGATTAACATATAAATAAAATCTGTAAAAACCAATCTTTTTTAATTCAATCTAGCAAAAATTCAAACATTTACTAAAATGATCAATATATATTTTTTCTCCTACTTATTAGGCAGTTCATATATAAGCTTTTTACACAAGGAGAAAAAATGGAGTAAATGTTGACCGATGAAAAGTGCCAAATCCAAGCTCAGAATTGGAATTGTTAACTGTTATACAACTTTTAAGTGTTATAACCATAATAGGTGTAGGTAATTTGACATGGGTTACAAGCCACTCTCCAAAACGATGCAGTCATTCTCAAGAACAACAAGACCCTATTATACAAGGCTTACTAGGAAAGTGAGGATTACAGTGGTTTCCAAACAGTATTAAAAACCCACCAAAATATAACTGATATTTAACCCTACAAGCACATCTACTACCCTCTGTTTTACCACTTGGGCACTAGTATGTAATAAACATAATTACTCTCCAAGTAAGTAACTCAACTGATATTTTTGATACATTAGGTATTTTATATATGTCACAGTCACAATGAAACAATGGAAGAGATAATGTAAAGAAACAGTTTAATGTACCTATTTGTTGTGAAACAGTGTGCTATGGAATGGAAAATCAGTTGAAATATGTTTAGTAGTCTTGTAATATCATATCATTTTTTATTTTATATTAACATTAGGTGATTCACAGTTTTTTAAATGTAGGAAAAATAATATTCAAGTAATATATTTTTAAAATTCAACTGCGGTTACTGATTACCAATAATTCCTCTAAAAAATTTTTATTTTCATATAGCCAATTCATATTAATTTTTTTACTAATTTAATGTTTGTTATATTTTCATGATTATTTTTGTAAAATATAATTTCATGACTATTTTTCAAGCATATTATTATAATGAAAACCAACAACACACAAATCTGAAGTCTATTTTTCCTGTATTATTATTATTTGATATTCCATTAATGATTTTCAAAAATGTTTGATGTTTTGGTTTGGAGAAACTGGTTTACCTTCTACAATTTTATTTTCTTCAAATAATTATAAGCCCAATGTACTTAATTGGCATGAGTTTGATAATGATAATGAAAACTGATACAGCCATTCTAGAGTAAATTTATAAATCAAAATATAAACAGATCTGCTACACAAAACCTCCCTCCTCCTCCAACGGCAGGGACAAAAGCATATTTAATTTTTTTTTTTTTTTGAGTAAAATCATTATAAAATTTCATTGGGAGAATTGGCTGTTTCCTAATCAATTGTTTTTCAAAGTAAATATATGGAAGCTAAAACCCAATAGATTGAGAATTTTTGAGAGGGATTATGTGTGAGAAAAAGAGAGCTCAAACAATTTAGTATGATGCATTAAGAATAAAAATACTTTAGAATACTTTACTGAGACATAATGAAAAGTTCTTCAAATATATATAAAACAGCTAAAAATTGCAGAATAATTCACTGAATGATTTCATTAGTATTAGAGAACATTCATGAAGTCACATAACCAAAACCTATATAGAAATGTACCCTTTAGTGTGTTTTTTAGTTATCTTGGCAAAGTGACTATTTTACCATAACTGAATAAGTGTAACAGGAGAAGGCGAAAACACACATGTATAAGTAGAATATGTGTAATCAACATGTATCTATTGACTAAAGATCTTAGGCTTACCTTTCCTGACGAAGCAGTACCAAGTAAATTTATATATATTTTTTTGTTTAATGGCTAGACTTTGGTAAGCAGTGCTGTAGCAGGTGATACATTTAATGGTTATCTGTCAGTTTTAAATGATCAAAACATAGCATTAACCTGTTAATGCTCTTAATGTTGTTAATGTTCTCTAAAAAACAGCTGGTAAGAAAACTTTGTCAACTTTTTTCTGGTCTCTTAATGTTGTTCTCAAGGCGACAAATAACTGAAGTTTTAATTGATGCATTTGTTTTCAAGTAGCACACAAATTTAAACTACCTCATTTAATAGACAATCTCAGAACTATAAATGATTATGATATTTTCTTAGAAATGAAATTCTGAGACAATTTCTTTTAGTCAGATAAAGCATTTTTTCAGATATATCAACTCGAACAGTATACATGAACCCCTGGATCGTAAAATCTTTATAAATTTAATAATTTTTTTTGAAATGGCTTTAGTATTAGTTTCACAAACTTAAGATGCCATTTGGCCAACTATAAAACAATTTTAATCTAACATTAAATGATTTAATTGCTGAATATTATTGAAAAATGATTTATGTTTTTCATTATTGATGGTTGGTAATGATATTAATTTACAAATATAAACTTTTGCAATGACAAATTAAATTAAATTTTATTAAAAGGTTTTAAAAAACTTACTTTAACATTTTTTCAGTCACCTTTGCAATCCTTTTCATTGAATGATGCTGCTCTTTTCACACTAACATCAGCTGATGTTACTGGTGATTTTTGAATTAGTAGACATGTATTCAGAATGTAGCTAAAAAAATGTGCGTCATTTTATTTGTGTTTGATCATTTCATAATGAAATATAAACACTTAAAAACAAAAAAGTTGTTGAACAGACACACTCCTTAACCACATTCTAAATACTTGTAAAGCTAAAATCTGCCAATAATAATAACAGCAATAATGTCATTGTAAGAACAGCCACATCAGTTACTGAGAATGTCATAAAGATAAAAGAAAATATTTTAAATTTAAAAAAAAAACATTTTCTAGTTTATTGTTGCAAAAATGTATATTTTTAATTAGGAAAATTATTACAAATTTGTTTTACCCTTGTTAGCATCTGATGAATGAGAAAGGTGGTTGTAACAATATGATACTGTATGACAAGAACATAAAACTATGCGATGTATAAATCTTTTGGTGACTTTCTGATGGCTAATGGCTTCCATGTTCCCTGGATCTCTTGTTTCCAGAGTTTTATTTGTATGGTCATCTGAAAGATCTGTTTTCAGGAAAAACCCACACTCAGTGATTGATATCTCCAGTATCAGTGCATAAATTGATCTTTGTAAATAAATGAATTCCTTTAAATGTGAATTGTACAACTTTATGAGTTCTTATCTGCATTGAAAACATCGAGTGTCTAGAAAAGAATTATTACTTTTCTATAAATATTGAAAAAGCACAAATGAAGAGCAGTGCACCTATTTAAATAAGAGG
Source organism: Lycorma delicatula (assembly GCF_047948215.1). NCBI lineage: Eukaryota > Metazoa > Arthropoda > Insecta > Hemiptera > Fulgoridae > Lycorma > Lycorma delicatula. The sequence continues at coordinate 125,615,440 of NC_134462.1, forward strand.
TGCTTTCTAGAATTCAGAAATGAAATTAAAAAACCCAATACAATCACCTGAACCAAATGCCAATAATTCAGGAAAAAGACTTTAGAAGTTAAACCAAATTTCATGGTCAGAAGATGTAATTTCAAAATATATATATTTTATAAATGAAAAAAAAAAACATAACTGTAACATATTTTTAAAAAAGTACAATTACATATATAATTACTGGGAGCTTGTACTATGAAATTCTACAAAAAGTTGATTTTGTTTTTTCTATGTCTTTTAATACTTTAAAGTATGCCCTTTCAAGTGATATTAATAGTTTGGTAAAAAAAATATTATTTTGCTTTAAATTGTTTTTTTAAATTTACATTTGTATGGTACTAAGGTACCCTTCTTTTTGTAAAAAAACCTACTCTATTTCTGTTACAAATTTTTCTACTATGTAAGGAAATTTCTGTTCTTTCTTCTGTACATCACTGCATGTATTTTTGCCTAGTCAAGATTATAAATAAAGTTGTAATATAGACTGATGTAACATTGATTATAAATGAAGTTGTTTTTGCTAAGTCTGTAAGTACAGAAAAGGTTTTTGATGTACAAATTCAGTCTAAATATTGCAGTGTATGCAAGAGAGATATGGATCAAGATAAGGTTACAGTTCATTTAGAAGAGGTCAGTGTTCAAAACATTTTGTCGGAGTAAGTGGAAGGATGGAGGCAAAAGGTGCTATAGCAATCTTTGCTTCATGATTTTCACTACATTAAATATTTAGGAAATGGTGACAGCAAGGGATACAAAAGAAGAATTTTGTATTCCATAAGGAACAATCTCCTCATGGAACACAAGAAATAAAAAGGCTAGAATGCATATCACATATTATCAAGCGCATGGATACTTGCCTTTGTAATCTACGGCAAGAATTAAAAGGAAAACTTCTATCCGGTGGGAAGAAGATCAACGGTAAAGGTAGGCTTCCAGACAAAGCTATTGACAGCTTACAAACATATTATGGTTTGGCCACTCACAGAGATGTAGATAATTCGAACAATATGCGGAAAGGCATCTGGGCAAAGTACTTGCACAAAGAAATCAGCTGATGACAAACCACAAACTTCTAAATCTTTTTCTGTGCTCACAAGGTGAAAAGGTTTTGTTTATGGAATTCCTTACACTCACAACAATGTAATACCTGCAGCTGTCATGGATGCAATAAAGTCAGTTGTCGCAAGATGAACTTCTAAGTAACTGTCTACATGGTAAGACTCAGAACCCTAATGAATGTTTTAATTCCATTATATGGTCAAGAGTGCCAAAATCAATATTTGTTGGATGAAATACACTAGAATTAGATGTTTATGATTCTGTGTTAATTTTCAATATGGAAATACAGGAGGAGTGAAAGTGATAGAAAAACTGGGACTGCTAGTTGGAAGAAGTTCAATGCAAGGCTTTGAATGATTTGATACCAAAAGGGTGAGAAACGCAGAAAAGGAAGTAGAAAAGTTACTTTCAAAAATAAATGAAGCAAATACATGTAAGAGAAGGCTTAAAATAGAAGAAAATGATCTAGATGATTCTGAATATGGAGCAGGAATGCACTAAGAACATGAGTTATGTCACAGTTTCTTTATTTTTAATGTTTCTGCAAATTTTATTCTTTAAAACAAAGGTACATTTTTCTCAAACACTACTGCAGTTAGGAAGGTGAAATTTTTACCTTCCTAACAGGAAGGTAAACCTAACAGGAAGGTTTACCTTCCTTGTAGGACATCGAGATGTACCTACTGAGATTTTTTTATTGCACTAAATGCAGCAGAAAAATTACAAAAAAATAATATTCACCAAAAACTAATAAAAAAAGTGAAAAAACAATTCTCAAAAATAATTTTTTTTTCACAAAATCTGTCAGATTTTTCAACAAAAAAAAACTCTTTTTTTTCAAATTTGTACCTAACTTTACCAAATTTAACATGGGCGAGATACATGGTATGAGTTCCTCTTAAAAACATAATAGCTCAATTGATGACTTAAAATTTTATGAATGCAGTCATTTCTGCTAGGTTCTGGGAGACACTCCTCATTAGACATTGAAAGGGTTGATTGGATATAAATTTGCTGTCTGGGTTACATTTAATAGTACTCTCCCGGGAAGTGTCACACTGAAATAAAACCTGCTGCTTTACTGTAATTAAGCTGGATAGATGCTGCAAGATTCTAAAATCCTTAAGTATAAGAAAAAAATTTTCTATAACATTTTTGGCATTTCGGTATTAAGAACCCTGCTGGACTACAATTCCCAAGAGATACTTATATGACCAGAAGAGAGTTGAACAGTTGATGGATTTGCCTAGTCATGATTGAAAAATATCAAGAATAGACATTCTACTAGTATCAAGTGAAATCGTATAAAACTAATGTTTAGAAAATACACAGATTGCCTAGGCAATTTTATTTAAGTTGGTGGCCTTATTGTACTTAGTTGGAGACATTTACAAGAATTAACATGTAAGTATAATTCATGTTTCATAACTGCATGATGCAGATGCATGCATGTATAATAAAAATAAAAAAATGCCACAATAATTCATTTACATTCCTTATTAATAATTAAAAGACACAGTTATTACATTATTGAAAGGCGTTACATATTTTTAAGTACATAAGCACACAATATACTAATTATTAATTAAAAGACATAAATTACACTATAGATTTTGAAAGATATGAATAACATTTAATTATTATTATATAAAGAAAACATAAATTAACACTTTATTATACATACAGTTTATTTTTATCACAAAAATATGGAATGATTTATTTACAGCAGTATTCATTTTGCATTAACTGTTATAGCCAACTGTATTTCCTAGCAATTAAAAATAATTAAAAAAACTAAGTACGTTACAATTTCTTTACATTAATAAAGGAAAATATAAGAATATTATTTAATATGAAAACTAATTTTTCGATAATTATGTATAAAAATATTAAAATCTTATTTAAACATGCATTATTAGTTTAAGCATAAAATATTTTCTTCTTTAAATTATCTTATAAATAACAGGTAATAAATAACTATCCCAGGTAAGAAATAATTATATATCTGGGAATTAATTGTTTATTGATAAAAAAATTCTTAAAATTTTATACAAAAAAGGTAGTTTGATTCTTATAATAAAAATTATAAACAATAAATTAAAATAATCAAAAGTTGTTTATGACAGAAATAATAGTTTTCTATAGAAGTTTTCTTTCTTTACAAGACATTCTATTAAAGAATTTAATAATTTAAATTTCAGGCACAGAAATATTTAATAGTATATTATATATACAATAATTTTATTTCAAATTTTAAGAATTTTTAATTATTAAGATTAATATCTTTTTGGTTTAAAATTGATGACTTTGCATGCCAATTAACAGTATTATAACCTGGATAATTAAAAATAAAACACCTTGATGTTTTTTAAACTAGCTAGTAACTCTCTAGTTTGAGTGGATTAATATTAATCTTTTTTCCTTAATTTTTTTTTTTGATTATTAAAGTAAGAACAGGTTGGCTGCAAAGAAAAAATTAAGGAAAACAAGACTGAATATACAAATATTTAGTTTAAAATGATGCAACATATAACTGTGCAGGTTTAAAAGTAAAAAAAAATGATTATTTTAGTTCACTTTATCGACCTCTGTACACGATATAAACATATATATTATTTCTCAAGTTTCACGTACATTGATTAATTATAGATGAAATGAAAGAGCAACCTCAAAAAATATTAGCTGTATGCAAGCTCATAAATTGTTTCCTGTACCTTCTGCTTGAAAGTGTTTAGTAGCAAAGATGACGATCCCGAACAAAAAGTGTTCTGTGTTTGGCAATTTGCAAAATGTTAATCCGTAATTGTCATTCAACGTGCATTCTGTTTAGAAAATCCTCACAAAATATTGCAGTGTGAACAAGACTTCCTAAAACTGAATGTCTTTTGTGCTGTATCCTGACGGCCATTCTTTTTTGCTGAAGCAAGTGTGTCTGGAATGAACTATCTTGATATGCTATAATTATGACTCTTTCCTCAACTGCAATACGAACCACAAAACCTTATTTAGCTATAAGATGGTGCACCTCCTAACTGGCCTGATCTGATCCTGTGCGATTTTTTCTTTGGGTTTATAAAGGATCAGTGTATGTGCCACCGTTATCAACTGAACTACTTGACTTGAGACACAGGATTGAAGTAGCTGTCACATCAATTACTCCAGACTTGCTGATTAAAGTTTAGCATGAACTCTCCTATCTACTGGGTGTGTACTGTGTAATGAATGGCGCTCACAATTAACACTTAGAAAAAAAAATGTAAGTAAAACTTAATAAATATTACATAACTTTAAAACTCCAATATTCATTTTGAAACACACGGTATATTGAAACAGTAAATTCTGTCATTACACAACCTGATAAGATTTTAATTGCTGTAATATTTTAGGTAATGACATCTTGCCCTTAAGTTGGGACATGATTTAAAAGGTTTATGTTATGGTTGGATATTTTTACAAGCCGCATCAGTGTTTGAGTTGGGTAAGAGTTTTCCTTCAGGAAGCTTGAATTTTATCTCAGGTATGCTTTAGTGCGTGGAGAAAAACAGTTTTTTGGAGCATATATTTGAGCTAGTCAATGCAAAATTACAAATTAAAATGTTCTGTTCACTACCCGGACAAAAATATCCTTATCACTGAGGAGTTTTGGTTGAGTTGGGAATCCAAACCTGGAGAGGCCTGGTAGCACTTTAGTTGATCATGTTGTATTTCTTTTTCTGATCCCTTTGTGGCTATCCATCCCTACTAATTACTATCTACCCCTTTCCATTTTGTTATCTCTTATTCCCTCAGGTGTTCTGTAAGTAAAGGTTCACTAGATCTATTCAAAGGAAATAAGGGCTTAGGATTGGTGGTTCTTGATGGTTCTGCTTTTGATTGTTCCTAAATGGCAGCTGAAAAAATAACCTGATATGGGACTGAAATGGTTATTGGGTAAAGCTGATTCTCAAAATTCATCCTTTTTATCTTAAAAAAAAAAAATTAATGTAAATAATTCTAAAAAGAAGAAAAATTACACACAAAACAGCATGAATTTACTTTAGGAACAAAAGTTTGTTTTTCTTTTTTTAGTTTCATTTAAAAATACTGTATACATGCCCCAGATGATGGGTACAGATTTAGATCAAACATTAATAATACTTAAATTATAATTTCTACGGTTTACTTGAAGAAACCTGCACCAAAGAATTATCTTAAGAAAACCTAAACCCCAATGGATTCCCAAGTAATCTGACCTGTAATTTATCCATAAGTGAAACTATCAGATATTATTTATAATTGGAAACTATTAGACTTTATGTACGGAAAATATTTTAATTTATCCGCTATACACTTCTGAAGTAAATAATTTTTTTGTTACCAAGAAATGATAAATATTTTTACATAAACTATATGAATTGGCTTTCTAAAATGAAGTTAAAAACAGGATCCAGCATTTGGGCAGAGCAAGAGTATTGGAAAAGTGCAAATTAAAATACAAAGAAAAACTTTTTGAAGTGGAAATTAGTTATACAAACCACATAGTACTCTGAGCAGGCAGAAAAATCTATGATACTTTGTATTATAAATTGTTATCATTGTGTTTATTGATTATTTATTTAAAACTCATGTATATATTCTTACTTGTACAGTATTATACATATTAACTGTTGCAAGACTGTTCACTTCAACTTCAATATGAAAAAACTTTTAGACAATTTAACAAATTATATACTGTTAAAAAAAATTAAATTGACTTAACATTTAATAATTTTCTATTGAAGTGTGTGCCAGAAACTTGCTTAAGTTTCATATAAGAGAACTTTTTAATCCTAATTAAGTCAGAGGTTTGGAATTCTATCAATTATAAAAAAAAAATTGTACAATGAATATTGTGAAGTAGATAGGAATAAGAAATAATGTAAATAAGATACTGTATTCTTTATAAATAATATAAAATACTGTTGTACTTAGTAATAAAATGAAAAGTATAATACAGTATCAAATTACACTACATCCTAATGAAATAACTGAATATAAATACCTTAAGTGCAAGTAAATAAATTTTAAACTGAAAATCCTTTCAATAAATAATTATATGACCTATAATTAACTCTATACATGTGCATACTTTCAATATATTCTAATACTTATATTACATTACTAAAATTTAAACATAAATATAATAATGGGGAAAACCTGTTTATTTATTTTTACTTAAAAGAATATGCCAACAGCATGCAGAAAACTCAATGTTTGTAACTTTGGTGATTTATTGTGACTAGCTTATTCAATCTGGCTTTGTACTGTTAGTATATCCTTTAATATCCATAGCCAGATGTTATAGATATCTGTAGGACTTAATTTTTCCATAACTGGAATGGCTCACATGAGTATGTAAAATAAATTGTCAACAGCGAATAAAATGAACTGATTCTTGTAGATCACTAAAATTAATATAGCCAATGATTGCTACACATTATGTATTTATTTATAACATAATCATGTACCACATTATTACAGAAAAAAATATATATACATTTAAATATTTACAAATTTAGAATTTTAAACAAATCTTGTGTAGGCCTCTCAAATAATACAAAACTACTCTTATTTTACACTTCCAGCAATTTATTTAGTACCAAAATTTTACACCGATTTGATGTACATAATTTTTAATGCATTCCATATCTCTACTTTTTCTATTTATCATATACCAAATTTCCCTGAAAATATTTTATACTGTGAAAAGTGAATTAAAATAACATTTGTAATTTTTTTTTGCCCATGACAGTCGGTGGTAAAAATGATATAAAATTAGAATGAATCAAAATCAAATAGTTTTCTAAAAAATCTTAAATAGAAGCTCATTTTGATTGTTAGTAGTCATTTGTAGGTAGAAAGGAATTTCACTAAATATATAGTTCCAAAATATTTATTTAGTAAATAACAAGTATGTAAGTTTATTTAGTATATAACAAGTTTCATTTTAGAAATTTTTAGAAATACTTAAAAAAAGTGATTTTTTAATTTAATATTTAGTTATAAAAGTTTTTTATATGTGTTTATAAAAATATATAACTTAAGCAACAGATGATACAATAATATAATATATACATAACTACCAACAAAGCATGAACCATAACAAGCTCAATCAAAACTAATGAATTTATATAAAAAGTGCTTTTAAAATTTATGGATTGATCATGATGATCTATCAGTTTTAACACATAACACAAAAATAATGCATAGCCAGATACAGTATTTTAATAACTAATGGTGAATCCATAGATTTGAAAATTATTTTTTGAATAACTGTTAAGTTTGCATTGAGCTTTCTTCTCATCTGGTATATTCATAGATGCTTTTTGTGACTAACTGTAACTAACTGGACAAGATGTTTAATAAAATTATATTTAATTTATATTATTTTGGGCAAACCAAGTTGAAACTAAAAGGTTAGAATAAAGATTTAACTACCCTAAGGTTAGGTTACAATTAATGTATCTATCTAATTTTTTTTAGTTAAAAGTTACTTTTATTTATGTTTTATAAAAATCTATTTTTTATATCTTTTTCAGGTTTTCATTTATTGCTTTTATTTAATTTAATTTGTCTAAAACCTCTTTTTATATTTATTTGTCAAATTTAAGCTTAATTTCTATATTTATATAGAATTTGTATAATTCCTTGTATGAACTGTTGATAATTTTAATTTTTTTAGTAATGGCTTAAGATTATTATTTCTTTCTGCAGGAATGATGAAATTAAAGAAAGCAAAATTTTGGTGATTATATATATTGTAGTATAAATAAATGATTGTTACGAATTTTATTGTAAACAAATCTAAAAATATATAAAAATAAATAACTAAAATTAAAGTGAACATCCAATTAAAAGTAATATGAGGATAAAGCACAATCGATTAATTTAAAACTTTTGAACAGTAATCTAATTCAATAAAGATTTTTATTAAAAAAGACGGGTCGTAACCAGTGTGGTTTTTTTCATTTATTTATAATAATAGATATAAATAGGTCTAAAAAATGAAATATCTTTACAGAATGTAGCAGAAAACATTAATCTTATGGGATGTATTTATTCAGAGTTGTTTGTGTGCATACAAGCATCAATTACATACTTGCTAAAAAAAGGGAATAAAAAGACAACTGTTTCAATTGTTTCATGTAACACAAATTAGAATATAAATTTATCTTTTCATAGAAGAATAACTCTGTTTTACCTACAGAAAGGCTGGATTTAGGCATGGGTCTGAGCCCATCGCAGCAAATCTAGATAAAAATATGAATTTTTTCAAAAACTAAATTTTATACATATTTACTACTGACAAAATAAAATTTGGAGAACATGTCCTTTTCAAAGTAGTCTAAAGCACGATAATTGTGGAAGATCAGGTGTAGCACAACTTTCTCTTTTGCCAGCAAGCATGTGAAGTCAGTAAGTGCATGATTGGCTATATGTACATCTGTTAAAGAGGGTGGCAGCAGCCAATGTACTGTTTGGGCAGCGTGGCGCTATACACAGAGAGTGATGCTGTTTCACATACATGTGTGTTTGCACCTGTGTGGGCAATCACTTCGAGCCTCATTGCTTACATTTGACAAGCCAAGTGTCTCAACCAACCAGAATGTTTACTACCGGCTGTCATGAGCATTCAAATGTGTTGTAGCATAAACTCAGATGTCTGGTATCTTGTCGTTGCACCATTACAATTTTCCTACAATTCTGCTGTTCCAATAAAGTTTTTGTTGTGTGTACATTTACAATATTTTATTAAAAATATAGCTTGCTTTTGTTCAAATCTTATTTCTAGTATACTCTAGTGAATTTATTTTGTAAATAATCAGTTCATTTAGTATACTTCTGGTTTAAAGTTAAGTTTGGTTATGTTATTTTAACAAAAAAAACGGATGGATGTAAAAGGCTTAGTGGTGGAAATACTGTAAAATTAGCTAATTAAAAAAAAATTAATCCTAGTACAGAGGAAACTTCTTCTTGGTCAGATTCAACATTTTCATAAAGTTCAAGGGTCGATGAAGAAACATATGGAGTCTTTAAACAATCCAAAAGAGTATATTCTGATAAAAACAGATTCTTGAACAAAGTTTTGTTTGACAGAAAACTTGCTAATGGAGATCTAGTGAAAGGAGATTACCTAGTTTATTCCCCCAGCCAGTGATATCTGTTTTGTGGCCCTACAAACTGTTTTGTCTAACTTCAAGTCAATTGAGTAACAGTGGATTTAGTGCTAGTGGCAAGAATAGCTGAGCTGAAGGGATGGGATAGATGGGAGGAGCAGAAATTTTGACTGGGCCCATGGGCACAAAACATGTAAATCCAGTTCTGCATACAGCTATAGATATCAAAACATATATGTTAAAGAATTCAGTTAGTAAGTAAGTTTTTAGTTAGAAGAAATGTATGTTCTTAATAGCTAGCATTATTTTTATAGTTGGCAGTAGTGACAAATCAGTGGTATCTCACCAACTTATTGCCAGACCTATGTATAGGTCTACATCTAGACTTATGTCTATGTCTTTTGGTAATACAAACATATTTGTATGGAAAATCCTAAATAGTTTTATAGAATTATGTGGAACATTGTTAAATGAGATTTACCTGTATAGATTACTAATTGGGAATTCAATATGTTTACAAACATTCCATAAAAATGCATCTTGGTGGATAGTAAAAATAGGAAAAATATTAGATCATAATTATGTTTAAAATAATTATTAATTTAAGTTGGTAATACAGTACTGATACATGCCACTAGTTTTATTTATTTTTTTTAACTTTTACTCATTCACAATTATTACTCAACCTGCCTCATAATAATCTCTAAAATTTATAGAAAAGGTTGTACCTTCATAGATTAAACATCACTATTCTACAATATTTTTAAATATGCATTTACTTCAAGAGTCCACAAGTCCATAGGTCTTACGGAAAATTGCTTTTACTTCTTCCTTAGTAAATAAAGAATTTGTATGTCGAGACGTCTGGAATTTCTAGATCCTTAATTTTTGTATTTTAATTAATTAATTTGTATTTAATTAATTATTATTGTTAACAAATATAAATTCATATTCTAAATTCAGCAATTAATTTGGAGTTGCACAAACAATATTTATTAGCTTGATGTCTTTTCCTTTATAAATTTTACACTCATTTTAAAAAAAAACATTTATCACTTCTATGATCTTGTTACCATAAAATGTAGCCATGGCATCCAACTTCCACACTGATAAACTCTACTTAAATTTTTCCCAAAATTATAATCATTTCATAAGAAATTGTTACATCTTAATACGTTGAAGTTAATTTAAATATTTATTTATCTATAGTATATATTTAATGTTTTTAAATTTAACTGTTTTGCTTATAACATCTTTTCAGCTACATTCATTCAAGTTTAATAAACATGGTGATTTTAAAATTAGAAACATATGAATAAATTATTCTTAACTAAATGAAAGAGAATCTATGTTATTACATATATATTTGAAGAATTTCTTACAGGGGGAAAATATATGGAGCTATGATACACTTCTCCAAGAAAAAGCAAAGAGTTGGGTGGTAAGCATGACAGTTTTTCTTGTATATATAAATCATACATATGGACATTATTTTTCTGTTTGTAATGTTATCTACAGGCTGATGCCAAAATATAATTTTTGTTTTTTGTTGAGAAATGAATGTGAAAAATCTCAAACCTGACTTGGATTCAAACCTAGAATTGTCTGAATGAAAAGCACACTACCAATCACTTATGTTGATTGGTTTTTACAATTTGTTATTATTACAATAAAGGAAATTAAATGCAGTTCTTAATTGACCATATTTATTATAAAAGTTGAGCAACCTGTTTATTCATTTTATTCAATTCCTGTGTAAATTTTATTTTAAATTAGTGTGTTTATTTATCTTATCGAATAGTTTAAAATAACTTTATTCCAATCCCTAAAAAGCACGGTTTAGCATAGTGTCCAAATTGCAGTCAATTAGTTCAATTTTGAAAAGATTTTTTGTGAATACTGAACAGAAGACTGAATAAAAAACGTGAAATAATTACAGAAGAGGAATATGGATTCAGAATGTTTGTGGACATCTCCTAACATCCTGAACTAGAAACATGGAAAAAATTATGAGAATGATGGAAATAAGTCCTGAAATTGTTAAATATAAGGCTGGATGATATAAGAGGTACGAGGGTGACCCCAAATGAAATGGAGTAAAACTGAAACAAAAAAGATGAGAATGGAAGAGGACAAGGTATGCAACTGGACTATTGGTTAGAGGTAGCAAAGAAATAAGTAATGATTTACAGATGTGGAAAAAGCTTTCGGTCATGTAAAATAGGATAAATTAATGAAAGTATTAAAAAACTAAAGAGTAGATTGAAAAAATATATGATTAATTTTAAAAAATATACCTGAATAAGTAAATAGCTAAGATAATAAAGGATGATTGTGATTTTGCCTAATAATTGGAGAAAGGCAAGGGTTTTGACTGTCATAAAAATTTTTTATTGCGTATGTTGAAGGTATGATAAAAAAATGTTGTAAAAGAAGAAAATGGAGTCAGTGTAAAAGGACACAGGATAAATTGTATAAGGTTTGCAGGTGATTATGGTTATGTCTGAATATCCTGCAGCACAGGGTATTCAACAGATGATTTAAAAATTAGAAAACTAACATCAGAATATGGAATGAAAATGAACATAAAGAAAACAAAAATAATAAAGATTACAGACAATAAGCCAATGAATGTGTATACAAAAAAAAGAAAAAAAAAATTTAATGAAACAGTACAAATATTCAATCATATTAACAAAAGATTGCAAGAATGAAAACGAAATAAAAACAACTATTATGTAGCAAGTTGGAATTAGAATTGAAAAAGCATCTTGTAAAGTGCTTAGTGTACATTTTTGTTTCAATAAGAAAAAAGTAAAATAGAGGCTTCAGGTTCTTGAAAAATGGACTTGGGGAAAACTGGAAAATATTAAATAGATGAGAAGAGTGAAAACTAAAGTAGCAATGAGAAGAGTTAACAAGAATTGAAACAAGTTTACTTACAAATAGAGGAGTATGGAATAGATGTTGTGCTAGGAGCCTGCCTCAGGACAGTTAATCATATGAGATGATGACAATGTTAGTTCATAGAAAGTAATTACTTTTATTAAAATGATACAGTAGACTGTAATCAGAGAGTAACAGTGATAATTTCAGGATAGTTACTAATACAGTAATAATGTGAAAAGTGGACACACAATGGTTATTGTATCAGATACAATAACCACTGTAATCACTTAACACAAAAATAAATATCATCACTTAACACAGTAAAATCATTTGTACACTTGTCTAAGAAATCTTCTATACTAAAAAAAGAAATAAACATAATATAAATTGAGACTAACAATTTAAATATCACTCAACTTAGAAATTAATACCTACCTAAAACAGTATACATTAGAATTAAGTAAAAAAAATCTATGACTGTCATAGATATTCTATATTTTAAGTATGTTGAGACTGTTTAAATCTACCTTTATTAAAAGTATCAAAACATAATGCTAAATTAATTTAAAAATAATGGTAAAAATATGGCTTTTAATACTGAAAATGAAGATAGTAAAAACTCTTTAATATTATAATTGTTTTAGGTAGTTTTTTAATCGCTTAATAAATCTAATTTTTATAATAATAACTTTTACTAGAATAATAGTTACAAGTTTATTTAACTTAACAGTGTAATAATAACTAAAAACTATATAATTTTTAGTAAAAGAAAAACCTTAATAATTATAAATATATACTAAATTATTATAACAAAATCTGATAATTAAATCTAAATCTATTTTTTTTTTTTTTTAATGACTATACCAGCAGTTTGTTCCCATAGTTTCATATTGTGATTCCAAGCCAGGCAATCCGCAATCATTACCCCAACTCTGACGTCGGAGCTAAAATTGAAAAAAAGAGAATAAAACCAAACTTGAATAAAATTTTATGTAATTAATATATTTTGTATTAATACAAAACAAAACATAATTATTAATTTGTAATTAGGTATTCATATTAAGTTATTTAAAATTTTTTCTAACTTTTAAGTACTTCATATATTATAATTTATTTTTAAGTAAATGAAATTATACTGTTTTAGTTTAAATACTATTATAACAATACAACATAATTGAGTAGTAGAATTTGGTGATATTTTGCCATAATATTGGCCACATCACATTAAATAAAAATCAATCGCACATTCTTAGCATTCGGGATGAATATTATTCAAACAAATTGTAAAGAATTGGGTGACAGGTTAAGAAAAGATAGACAGATATTTTTTGAAATTATTGCTAACTACTGTGTTGATATATGCAAAGTTTAATGAGGATGTGTGTGTGTGTGTGTGTGTCTAGGCTGTGGTAATTACTACTTTTATAGATGGTGGTATTTTGGCCTATGATACAAAATTTGCTGAAGTTTAAAACTGCCATTAATTATACATAAAATTAAACTAAAAAAATCTATAAACAATACGATGATCTTTAACAGTTCAATGGATAGTGCAACACAAAAGCAGTACGAATTACAGTGATGTTTTGAAGATATACCCACCAATAATTACTCTATTGCAAATAGGTGCTGAATTTTCTTAGCAGACTTCTTTCATGCAGTTTAACAGATTATTTATCAAATCATAAATTAACTCTTAAAATGTTGTAAAAGACCAAACCTGACGAAATATTTTTAGTAGTATAATTATGCTTCCAGTTTTAACTAAAGAAATTTAATGTTAATCTTCACTATACCTTGTACCAAAAGCGTTAAAATACTTGCCTTTTTAGGTATATAAGCAAGAAAATTGTTGTAACTTAATTTGTGTTACAAAATGCCACAAATAATTAATTGAACTTCCTCTGCCCACCTTCCAAACTATCACTGGTATTGTAAAACAGGCATGGTGATAGCATGTTGTTAACCAGTCTACTGCTCCATAATGACAGTGGCAAGGATGCCTATGCATAAAGTAGTACAGCCAACTGTACATGGCCACTATGCAATTCAAAAGTTTTCTTTGTCACCTGCAGTTAGATGACATATTTTATATGGAATAGTGTGATGAAAAAATTTTAGGGGGTTGTGGAAGAATCTCAATGAAAAATGAAGATTATGAATTAAGGTAAAAAATTAACAATTTGAAAAGGAAATCATGAATTTCTAAAATTATTACATTGCTAGTCTTCATTATCAATTATAATGGGATTTCTTTATTTTGATTTGGCAGACATGAATGATTTTCAAATAGCAAACGATGTCAACAATTATCACACCTTTATCAAATCAAAGTATGGAGTAATCTTTTTGATAAAATTTTGAAAGTTCCATATTTTTCTCTAACATAGGAAAGAAAATTTAAAGAAATTTTGAGAAAAGTGTAAAATGTTAGAATAAATATCATTAATATCTGAGGAAAAAATATTTCACTTCAACAATTTATTCACGATTGCAATTTTAAATTATACTAGCATCCCAGTAATGGTCAGGGAATATTTAGACATCACCAAGCACAGGAGGTGGGCATAGGAGGAGGCATCCAGGGGGTATGCCCCTGGATCCCCCTGTGTTCATGCTTGTGAGAATAATAATGATAAATAAAAATTAAAGCCTGTTAAAAATTATAAAAACTCAGTGTATTATAATTTCTTTGAAGCAACAGTTTGGTCAGTACAGAACTCACTAATTGGGGTTTTTATAATAGATTTCCTGTCGTAGCTTCACTTACGAAATACATAATCAGCATTACAAACATAAATTACAATCATAATATTACCAAATCCCATAAAGATTGATTCAATAGCAATAGAATAAAACAGAAAAGATGTAAAAACAATATTTTTTACCCCTTAAAATATTAAAATTCAAAAAATCCAAAAAATAAAAAAAATGTTTAGATATTTATCTGAAGAGTATTTGCAAACCAAATCGAGTGACTAATTGGGAATATTTGCAATCATTGCTCAAAATGTTTTTTCACCCCTTACAAGGTTGAATTTCAAAAAATCTAGAAATTATATTTTACTTATTTTCATGAAGATTACACACTAAAAAATCAAGTTGATATCTTTATTTAATACTAAGAAATTAAAAAAATAGGTTTCAGAAAGAATTCTAGAATCCATTTACATCCTTTAAAATTAGAATTTGAAAAAATCTAGAAATAGGTTTCTAGATATTCACATAAAGTTCACACACCAAAAATCAAGTCGATATCTTAATTTGTTAGTGAGAGATTAAAAAAATAGTAAATTTCATTGTTACTCTATTTAAACCCTTTAAACTCAAAATTTTGGAAAAATCCTTTTTTAGTATGGAGTTACATAATAAGAAGAACATGAGTACAGGTCAATTTTTGCTTGGTGATGATTATAAATTACTCATGTTTTTTACTGAGATGTTGTTTTACATGCATAGATAATAAGTAAACGGAGAAGTATTGTAAGAAGAATCTATGAAGTTATAAGTTGACGGTGTAAATCAGATGTAATAGTCTGATAATAATATTTATGATCTTAGTTACCACTTTGATTCATAATAAAAATTTCTGATAGAATCAAATGGAAAATAATGATGAACGTCAGTCGAGAGAAAGTAAGGAGATGGAGATGAAGATTATGTTCAAAATAAAATAAGTTGGTTCTACTTAATAAAAAATATTGAAAATATTCTTAAAAAAGTTCTTAAGTGTATGAATGAATCTGTCTTTTTTTAATTATTTTATTATACAAGTAGAACAAATAAGAAAAAAATGGAGAACAATGATTTTAGGTTAGTGCAATGATGAAAGGATTTATTTATAAAAAAAATTCTTAAGTACTGTTTATTGTGTTAATTTTATAACACAATACAAGCACTTTTTTATGCGGATGAAAATTCTTGTTTAACTGTTATCAAATAATTTTATGAAATTTCACTAATTATAGGCTTGTTAATGTTATATAGATAAAATTACAAATTAATGTTAATTTCCATATTAAAATGAAAGAATGCATACTTACTTTTATTAAAAAAAATAATAAAAATACAATTACTTAATAATAATTAATTTATGCAAAAGAAAATACAAAACATGCTGAAAAAAGTTACAGCTTTAGAAACAATACATAAAAATTACAACAAAATAAATTATAAGCCACCAAACCTCCCTCCCCCAGCTTAGATAACTGACTCAATTATGCATAACAGAAACTTATGTCAGAAACTTGCAAAAGCAATTTTTATGTTAAAACAATTTGAATGCAAATATTTTGTGTGAAATGAAAATAATCTAGATGAATATGAAGCAGCAACAAGTTTATTTCTAATTCAAATTAACAAAAATAAAATAACATTAATTCAATAAATGTGTATGTCTAATTATATATATATTTAAAAAGAACTAGAAATGGTTGCCTTATTTGAAGAATTTGTTTCAGGTAGAAAATTTTTCATAATAATTAGAATAAAAAATCAATCATTTGCCAACCTCCATGACTGAGTATGTAGCATTATCAGCATGTCGTATAGAGGTCCTTGGTTTGAATACCGGTCAGGCATGGCATCTTTTCATACGCTACAAATAGCGTATCAGGCTTGACTTTTTATAAAATACTTAACAATGCTTCAGTATGTTATTTAGCTACCATTATAAAAAAAAACAAATATTAACCGTTATCTTCTACGGGTCTTCAATTTTTTTCTTTTACTTTTTACCATTCATTCCACAGAGTAACACTAGAAAGCATTCTCATCTTACAGAGTACTTATCTCTTCTTTTATATGTTTCTTTCCTCTGCTGGGTCACAACAAATATAATAGTTACCTGCAGAAAGGAGGTACATTTTTTTGTAGCTTTTCTCTAACTGTCTGTCTTAATTTTGACAGTGGTTCATGTAAAGTATAAATGATGCTAGTCAAAGTTGTTTATTACCAAAGAACAATGTTTGCTAGGAACAATGTTTACTTTTTATCTCTGCATTTCAAAATCTCTTAATCTTTTTTCACTCTGTTTTTATAGTATCCAAATTTCAGCCCTATCATTACACTTCAGATTCATAAATATTTGTACCATTATTCCCTAACTTTCATACTTTGTCATTTTTTTTTATTAGGTTCATACAGTAAATTACTTTTTTTGCTTAAAGTTATCTTAGTTGTATATTAATTTTCAACACTCAACCAACAGCTTATTTTTTCTTATTTCACTTTCCTAATACTTTAAAGTTCAGTTTTTTCTCTATTTTTAATCATGTTTAAAATCTTAAATTTGTATAATTAATCTAGAACAGGGTCAGCAAACTTCATCCTGCAGGCCAAATTTGGCCCATGATCTTTTTTTGCACAGCCTGAGAGCTAAGAATGTATTTTAGATTTTCAAATTCCTTAAAAGTTCAAAGTCCCATAACAGCTTACAGCCGAATTATGGAGTTCAGTAACATTTATAGTATCACGTGTATTAATCTTTTATTTGTGCTGTTCTACCAAGAAAAGAAAAATACATTTTGAATGTCATGGTTTTATGGTAGAATGGATCAAATTAGATGATAAAGCATTGTGTTTATTGTGTAATTACACTTTGTTGTAATAAAAAAATACAATATACATTGTCATTATCAGACTAAGCATTTGATAAAATATTCCATATTTACAAGGAAGCAAAGATCAGAAAAATTGGATAGCTTAATTGGATTTCTTTAAAAAAAAATTAGGCTGCAACTAAAGTAATTTTACAAATATCTCTTTTATTAACCAAGGAAGGAGAGTCGTTTGCTGATAGTGAGTTTATTAAGTCATGTTTGATTGTTGGAACCTAAAAAATGTGTACAGAGAAAGTTTTTCTTTTTAAATCTCTCAGCCTTTTGGAGAGAACAATTACCTGAGGAGACTGGATGCAACATCAATAGCCAATTACTTAACAAAGCAAATGATTTTGAGTGGTTCTACTTGGCTCTTGAGGCAACAGACATTACTGATACTGCTCAGTTGGGACTGTTTATTCAAGGAATCAATGTTGAGTTTCAAGTCACTGAAGAATTAGCTTCATAAGTAGTCTGTATAAAATGACTACGGGAGAGAATATTTTTAAAAAGTTGAATAAACTTTATAACAAAAAACAATCTGAAGTGGAACAGCTAAATTGTACGACATGGTGGTGGTAAAAACACGTGTGGAAAGAGAAAGGTTTAGTTGGAAACTTTTACAAGCATTGTGAAAATACAAAGTGTTCAAAGTCTAGGGTTATTCATGCATTATTCAGCAGGGGATACTTTGTAGGAAAAATCTGAATCTTCATGTGTTTTTGAACCAGTTATGTTAACAGTGAACATCATTCGCTCTCGTGGACTTAACCGTTGTCAGTTCTGTGATTTTTATGTGAAACAGATGCTGAATACCCTAAGGGTTACCATACCATATAGAGTTTGATGGCTCAGCTGTGATAAAGTTTTATTGGAATATTTTTTGAACTTAGAGCACAGGTTGAAATTTTTCTTAATGAAAAAATCTGTTCTTAAGCAGTATTATCGAACACTGAATGACTATGGAAATTAACTTTTACTACATACGTCATAGGATATATTAATGGATTCAACTTAAAACTACAAGCCAAAATAATGCTTGTAGGTGAAAATTATACTGCAGTAAAATAATTATGAAAACAACAGGCGTTGGTCGAGTCATAAATCATGTGAAACTTCTTCGTGCATTTGGCATGCTGTTAAAACTGCATGCAGTGATAATGTGATTGAATTTTTTTAAATTTGAGATCTACAGAAACCACATAAAATGTGACTTTAAACATTAACATTTTATCCAAACTTCACACTCATCAATTTCTACGATGCTACTTCCTGAGATGTCAGTGTTCTTAAATCATTAGATTATTCTAAAAATAAAGTTTTCAGCCTAATCCTTATTCCAAGTTCTGCTCCTATTTATTTTTATGGACATTTCTCTTTTATGTTGTAATATACAGAAAAAACTAATAGATCTAGTCTCTCTTAAAAAATTGTTTAACAAGTGTTAAAATTAAATCTTAATGGAATTACGGATAAAAAAATTATCAAAAGGTGAAATAAATAGCTAACTGAGTAGTAAAATAAATAATAGCTACATTTTCAGTTAGTAATTCAAGATGACAAATATTAGAAATATAAAATATGAATTCTTGACAGTTATGATAGATTAACTTATTTAACAATATGATTTTAGGTTGAGGCTTACAACATTAATTATATAACAATTATTATATAATAGGTTGAAGTCTCTATCCTAATACTTCAGATTTGTATAATAAAAATTAATTCTCTACGCATATTTATATAATAATTTATTTACTATTAAGCCACTTAAACTTAATTCTAAATTAAAATATACTGTATCAAATTTGTAAAAAAAATTACACAAAACTACTTGGTTTTAACGTTAGCAAAGATCTCTAAAAAGGTAACATTTTAACATTTTTAATGCACTGGAAATATGACAGTACAATGGAGTTAACAGTAGCTCTGACACTGTCAACTTCAGAACTATTTGATGATATTTAAATTCATTAATAATAAATTTCAATTAAGCTATACTTTTCATATTACATTTAATTCACTGTTATTGTAAATAATCAACAATAATTTTGTAAGAAAGAACTTCAATTTAAATTGTTGAAAAAACTTATATAATCAACAAAAACAGTAACTTTTCATACTGGTCAGGGTATCATTAAATCTACCAAAAATTTGATATCATGCTTTATCAAGTAATTAATTTTATCACAGAAAAATGGAGAAGAGAGTGAAACAGAAAGTATATGAAAAAATATAAGAACAGAAAACAAAGAATAAATAAATACATATGAGGAAGTGAGAACAGATGATAGAAGTGTGACATGTGCTGACCTGCGATGGCTGGTGTGCGTGGAGCTAGGAGAGTGAGTTTAGAGCCATTTGTTGCGCACAACACTGCTAAGCCTCCTGCCCCACATCAGATGATATCATACAATTGTTCCCTGCAGGTGTTCCGTTGTGGCGGCAGGGGATGGTGGCGGGGGGAGGGCTTGGGGCATATGCGTTGGGGTCATCAGCAAGCCTGTGTTGCTCGATATTGATGGCGAGCTGTTCTCTTCAGGTGGTGTTACCTCAAGGCCAATGCTCCCATTTAACGCAATCTTTATTGGGGCACTCTCGTTTGTTTGGTGAGTCTGTAAAATAATCATAATATCATAAAGTTCTCACCATCTCAATTTTACGACTCTTTTCAATTACTTGTTTTCCTTTTTTAATAACATGATAAAACTGTAAATAATAAAATATTTTTTTTAAAACTGCCCAATGTAACAGCAAAATTAAAATCTTTAAAAATGATAAAATATATAAAATTCTGCTGTTACAATGTACAAAAACAGTAGATTGTTTTACTTTTATAAAAACAATTATAAAATAAATGAGGATGACCACCAAAGTAATTTTAGGAATTATGATATTAAAATATATATTTCATAGAGAATGTAGATCATTATACTCGTATTGCAGACAGAATAGTGCACCAGTCTAACAGATTTATAATACTGAAATACTGAAGTAGCATTATACTTCGTGAAGAGAAAATTTGTCATTACAAAAAAATTATTGCTAAATTTATTAATAAGTTATTCATATTGTAACAACTGTAGCTGTTATTTTTTTTTTCTGGTAATTACCAGAAAAAAAAATAAGTTAAGTCATTCTACATGTTTCTTAATTGAGAAACATGTAGAATGACTTAAGCTTGAGAGGGATCTGAACCTGGAACCTTCCGAATCATGGGCAGACATTATTATTCCATCTCAGAGATGGTAACATTTGACAAAACCTCTGCTTTCACAAGTTTTTGTTATGATGTAGTGGAAGATACTCATGAGGTAAATAAGACTTTGCCACTAAGAACCTTAATATATATGGAGAATTTTAAAACAACACCACTGAATTTCCAATCAGTTTTTATACCTGGCTTTAAATATTATAATTCATTATACAGTTTCTCCAATTTGATGATTAGAAAAGAATTATACTTGGTCCAATTATCTCTGTGTGAACTTTGTATTCAGTAAAAAGTGAAAATGATATTCATTATGTTAAACTGTTAATCTTTTAATGAGGAACAAATTCAAAATTTATATTTTTGTCTAATGGTGTTGATATTAAATTTATAAATTAATCTTTTGTATAATAAACCAAACAAAATTGTATAATAAAATGTTTTTAAAAACTTATCTTCTCAAGCTTATTTTTTGAGAAAACTTATCCTTACGGTGTTAAAAAGACCATAGAACAGTAACAAATAAGAGTGAACAAATTTTTAAGTAAGTATTCTTAAAGAGTTTAAGATTAAAGATTAAATTAAATTTTTATTTAAGATTAAATTCTTTTTGTTTCAACTTCTGGACACATTTGATTAACTGCATAAAAATTATGCATAACTTATAACTTACTTTCATGGTAATCCTCATATAAATAAATATTTGTGTACAGATTATCTAAATAGTATAAATTAAAAACTTTATATATGTTACACACATAATATTAGCAAACAACCCTTTGTTTTGAAAACAAAACAACTCATCTTATACATAACACAACACTAAACATAAAACTAGAAAAAAAGATGATAACTGCAAACAAAGTACTGGTAACAGCCACATAATATTAAAAACATTTGAAACAAACAAATAGGTAACAGTTTTTAAACTGCGCTTGTAAAATATTTTATTTTAATAAATAAAAAAAAAGAGGAACATATTTATGTAAAACAAAAAATGAAACAAAAGAAAGGTATCTTTGATAAAAGGTTTGCACAATTATTTATACTTTAGTATTTCTAAATTAAATTACAAAATTAATGAAATACATAATTAGAGTGTTATATTTAACCGCATGCTGAACATGGAAATTCACTTTTGTTGAACCAATACATTTACAAATACATTCTTGTCTTTGTAGATATTGTAGATACACACAAACATACTTTTTTAGTAACAGGGTTTAAATAATGATAGAATTAAAAAAAAAAATACAGTTGTATACAACACATAACATTATGTAAAGTAAATTATGTTTAGAAAATTACAATCTTAACTAGGGTCACTGAAAATTCTGAAAGCAATTGAATGCATTTTGATGAAAGTAAAATACAATTATCTGTAAACATTCTAGCATTTGTTTGCTATTAAAAATCAATAGTTTTGTATAATTTAAATTAACCTATCGACATTATTTTTGGTAATTCTACTGATTCATGTCTGAAATTACCAATCGGACACTAAAAATAGGATCAGAGTAATAATTTAGTTTTCAAATTAATTACATTTTTCACACGCAGTTCAATTTATTTTGAATTCTGAAATATATATCCTGTATTCCTGTTCTTAAAAAAACTATGGATGAGTAAAAGATAATTTTCACTCACAATCCCAAATTGTTAAATATCCCTTCTCTCTCAAGAACCATCATAAGGTTCAGAACACCTATTACACACATTAAAATATGAGACCTTAATAAAGAATCTCTTTTTTAACTATAAGAGGATGTATAAAACATTTAACATATTTCAATAATAGCCATTTACCTTTTTTTGTGTAATCATGTGTATGTGAATCAATGCACATGCACATTTCTTATGAAAAAAATTAATTGAAAACAATGTATATAATTATAAGAACATATCATAAAAAGAAAACTTGTTTTATGATTACTAAAGCAACTGAAATAGAATCTTTTGAAAAAAAAATAATATTGGTAATTAATGCAATATATATTTTTAATATAATTATATATAGCAATCCACAACTTTCTACATTAAAAATAATAGAAAAAATCTACATTTATTGGTAAAGTAAGAACAATTTAAAACAATTTGAAAAGCAAATACCTAACAGTTAATGATTAACAGGTATTACAAAAAAAAAAAAAAAAAAACACTACAGTAATTTGAATTGTAAACAGAGGTTACAATCAATCCTCATATAACTTGTTTTAGAAACCATCAGTATAAAGAATACTGTAATAAAAATATTTAAGATTAAATTCTTTTTATTTCAAATTCTTTTCTGTTGCCTGAAATTCATCTGTAAAAATATATACTTTTGTAATGATAAACTAAATTTTATCATAAAGTGATTTTTTACAAACTTCAGCCTGCAATCATCCTCAATGGCTGGCACTTACGCTGTTATTAGTGCTGGTAATTTTTTAAACCCTTATTTATAATATAGTGAAAAAATTTGTTGAATTTGATTTGTATAAGTTGTTTGTTTAATACACTGTTGTTCTGGGTTTATATTCTTATATTTCATAATGTATAAGTGTGGTAAGATGAGGTACTTTTCTGTTTATGTGTAAAACATCAAGGTCGTAAATGTTGATGGATTTAGGATTTATGTGTATGAGATTGTTGACTAATGTTAACTCTATGTTGCTACGGAGGGTTTTTGAGAGTTCACTGAATCATTAGTTCAATTTTTTTTTAAATCATCTCGCAGACAAAATAGCAAACATTTCACCATTGCCAACAACCTTGATATTCTATTGTATAAAACACTCCAAAATTACAAAATAAATAAACTTACAGAAATGACAGGCAAAATTCAATACTAATACACTTTTCAACTACATTCTAAAATCGTGGCTGTCACTTAAAATTCCAGCATTAGTATCAGCTACAATCAGGATGAGAATAGCACAACCACTTACTGAAGATGATCACAAAGATAACTGAAAATTTTTTGAAGTAACTTATCATTATTATAAAATTTGGTTTATTTTATAATTACAAAAGCTTATTTTAAAATTATCACTGATGAACATCAACAAATGCGTATCAGATTTATTTACACATATTATTCAGGATATAATGATACATAAAAATAACAGCAATAAATATATTTGGAATTTTTAATAAGGAAACAATAGTGATTACAGCATATAATGTACACAATAACTGTCTCACATTAACTGATAATTAATTTTGCAAAAACTAGACACATTATTAAATGTTTGTGGTTAATAACAGGTACAAAATCAAAAATTTCTGGTACAAATTCATTAATATTAAAAGAACTGACTGTATAATAAACTAAGAATAACAAGTTTAAAGAAGTTATGCAACAAAATGTCATTTTATGTAAAATAAATGTTGGGGTATCAAAGGGTGGTACAACTCACAGAATTTAGAATGATAATTTAAACCACATATTTTCAAACATTCCTTATTTACCAGGATGATATTAAGATCTGTCATAAGTACACAAAATCGACTGAAATGTATTATTAGGAATGGGAATAATATATTCTGGAAACATGAAAAAGTTCTTGAAGTGAATATAAATATTATTCAGCTATCTTGATAGATAAACACTGGAAACAAATTATTATTTGAACACCAAAACACAATGCCGAATTAAAAAGCACATTGATATTATTTTAGCCACAAACAGATAAAAATTCTACAAGCAACACTACACAAAATCATTATCATCTTTGTGGATTTGTAAATAGATTTACAGTGAAAACAACAACTACTAATATTTGTATAAATAATCTGACACTTGTAACCTAATTAAGAAAAAAAAAAAAAAAAAAAAACAGATTATGGGCAGTAACATTCAGAACATATTAACAATTAAAATAATTTATCCATCTTAACCATATCAACAATTTGAACACTGCTCATTCTGCTTACTGTTACAGATTCGAAATCATGTTGAGAGTGGTCACACGCTCTTTCCCTTTCCACTGTCTAATGTTTCTCCTCATTCCCCCTACACTATGGTAGTAATACAATACTGAATTCTTTCTTTTCTCTTTATAGACCAACATTTCATCAATTTATCTTATACATTTATTACCAAAATATTTATTGTATTACTCTGGTGCGCATAAGAAGTTACTATCTCACATCTGAAAGTTTTTATTTTATATAAAATATTTACCTAGTTTTCCCACATGTTCAAAAATTTGGAAATTTTCTGGCTAAATTTAAATGTGGACTTTAAAACTGAAACATTTGTAAAACTTCACACAAAATCTAAATAAATTATAATCTGAAACTGAATATCACCTGAAATAAATTATGTTTTCATCACCTGATAAATCTGTCATATTTTCTTTACTTTTACTACTTGTAAGTTCATTTTACGAACCATTAACGGAATACATCATTACATCACTGTTCATCTCTTGGTAGAAGTCCCATGTATGCTTTGATTGAAAAATGAAAGCACAGTCTTTTATAAAACCAAGTTCATAGCAACCACCGTGGCATATAATTAAACGGGATCCTTTCCCAACTGGAATCGTAAGGCAACCACTGCTTGTAGAATTCTGCCAGATGTACTTCCTGGAATAGTTCTGGTTTACCCACTTTTTATCTAGGTAAATTATTGGTAAAGAATTATTTTGTCTAATTTTAGAAATTTTCCTTAAAAATTTTACCAGCCCAATAATGTCAAAACTCTCCATCAAACATTTTCTGCCGTCATTACACTTACGAAAGCAGAACCCTAGTTGTCTTACAATTTTCCATGTGGAATATGCACTTCCAGTACAATCTTTTTTTTTCAGAATGTCTCTAATTTTACCGCATGTTGAATACTCTCCTCTATTGAAAAATTCTTGAATGGAACAATGATATCAACAATAGAATAGAACAACTATATCTTAATTAAAATTATCCAGATCTGTTACCGAGTTTCATTTATTCATTCATAGTTTTCTACCATTTCTGCCATTAGGGCACCTCCTGTCATGATTGCTGCTTTCCATCTTGTTTTATCCTTTGCTACCCTCTTTGTTTCTGCATATTTTCCCTTTTCCAAAATCGATGGGATTATTATCATCCAATTATGGATGGCATAATTTGAAACCTCTTCCTTTCCTTCGATCGCATCCACTAATAAATACTTTCTTCTCATACAAAGCCCTAGACGGTTCCTTTTCCTATATTCAATCACAATTAGCATTTTCCTGTTTTTTTTTTATTCTCCTTAATACTTCATTTGTTACATGGCCTTGTCATATGTCATTTATCATTCTGTACCACACCCACATCTCAAATACATCAATTTGCTGTCTGAGTGCCTTTCTTATTGCTCATGTTTCAGCTCCATAAAGCTTCACACTCCAAAAAAACATTTCATTAATCTCTTCCTTAACGCTAAGTTTAACTTTCCACACAGCAGCCTTCCCTTCTTATTAAATGCCTGCTTACTTCTTGATATTCTTACTTTAATTTCTACTGTGCAAGTCAGGTCATCCATCAATTATAAAAAGCTCCCTAAATACTGAAATTTCTTCACCTACTCTAAAACTTCATTTCCTACCTTAATCTCAATCCTCTCCTCTATTCCACCTTATACCATACATTCTGTCTTCTTTTTATTTAATCTCATAGCCTGATTTTCACAAGCTTCATTTAAGTCACTAAGCATTTCATTTAGTTTACTTGGACTCTCTGCCAGTACTGCCATGTCATCAGAAAAATATATACATTCTATTCTTTATTCCTCTTTTCCCAATTACACAACATTTAATTATTTCTTCCAGATATATATACTAAAGTTGGTGACAAGCAGCATCCCTGCCTCACTCCTCTTCCAATCCCAATTCTTCCTGTCATTTTGATTCCTTTCCTCACTTTCATTCTCTGGTATTAGTAATGCTTTTTTATTTGACACAACTCTTTCCAGTCAACTGCCTTCTTTTCCAAAATTAGCAGTAATTTATTCCATCTAACTCTGTCAAACGCCTTTTCTAGGTTGACAAATGCAATAACATACACTCTCCGCCTCTTTTCCTTGTATCTCCCATCAATTACTGTCAGTAGTCCTATAGCGTCCCTTGTTCCAACACCTATTCTAAATCTGTACTGTTCTTCCTCAATACTGCCATCCAATTTATTGTATATCCTCTTTACAACCCTGAACAGTACCTTAGCTGCGTATGATATTACGCTAATCATTCTATGTTCTTCATACTTCTTTGTATTTCTTTTCTTTTTTGTCTGTACCATTATTGTATTCCAGAAGTCCTCTGGCCACCTTCCTTTTTCAAGTATTCCATTGCATAGATCTAGTAATAACAATTCTATCTCTCCTAGTCCTTTTAACAGTTCAACTGGTATTTCATCACATCTCTCAGCTTTTTCTTTTCTCATCATTTTAATTACCTCATTTATTTCACTTTTTAATATACTGTACCCTTTTTTATTTTCATGAACTTTGTACTTTTCTTCCACTCCTACATCTATTTTCTGTTGGCTTTCTCTTAACGTATATAAATCTGCAATGTATTTCCCATCTTTTTATTTCCTCCTTTTCACTAAGTGTTGCCCCTATACTTTGCCTCTATGACACATTTTGTACAGTATGCACTAATACAGCCCAGATGGTTGCAGTTACTTCCTACATTACATTAAAAACCTCTTTTAATAGCAGCATTAACTTTGTTATACAGAACTTCTTTTATATAATTATATACCCTATAAATCATTCTTTTAGATTGTCTCCAAAGATCAGAACTGTTTGCTGCCATTTTAATTTACATGCTTACATGATTAAAATAACATAACTTTCACAATTAGAGATCAGGCAAAGAAACTGCATGTCTGATTGATATAAAACTGTATACAAAAGAAAAAGTTATGTAAGCAGTGTCAAACATGATGTAAAAACGTCTTGAAATAGTAAACATAAACTTGATTAAGCTATTGTTAACTATTATTTAACAAAAGATTTTCCTCTGTTTGTAACTGTTACGCAATAACAATACAAAAAGGAATGAAGTAGTTCGATCATGAAATATATGGAAAACACAATTTTTTTGGAATGAAATAATCTTTTTGTATACATAAGTACTTTAAGCAGGGTAATTAAAAAATTTAATTTCAATTTTTATGATTTAGTTACCTACTGAAAATACTATATTTGTGTGTGGGCTTATTAAATTTCTGATGCTTAGTTAATGATGAATGTGATGATGTACTGGCCGTATGCACTCGCTCCATGCTGCTGCAGAATACGGCTATGGGGGAATGCAGAACAGGTAAGATGAGGAAGTCTCTGCAAGTTGATTTCAAATCTATTATAGTATACATTTTTACAGCACTGCTTAGTAACAAAGAAGAATATGAATAAAGTTAAGTGTTATAATTGTTTTATGTGGTAGGGTAACCAACCTCTTCCTAACAGTATTTACTATTGAATACTATTGAATAATAGATTAACATGATAGACAAAAAGTGTGTATTACAGAACTACCACAAAATATCTCCTATGCACTGGCAATGGTTAATAACAAGCCAGCAGTGCATAGTTTGTGATTCAAACTCATAAATGTAATACAGATGAAAGATGAATATTATTACTAACTTTTATTATTTTTATGTAAACAAAATATAGTCCAAACAAAAGAAAATAAACAATAGAATTATTTATAATAAAAATAAAATAGAATTCAATACCAGGTGAAGATGCGAGATACCGTGAAAATCGATTCTTCTAAATTAATATGGTAAGTTTAACTTATTAAATTACTGTGATTTGATGGATTATATTTCATATAATATTAAACTTTATTAACACAGTGGTAAATATGTTAATGAGTTTTGATATCAGTGAAAATATTAAAGATATTGTAATTCATATTAAATTTTGTTGTTCTTAGTTTTAGTCTGTTTAATTCATAGTAAGAACTGTTCTTGTTAATTATAAAAAATACACCTAATCATTATCATTATAATATGAAATAACATGGAAAAATTATAATAAGTGGGTAATATAGAAAAACGGTTTAAGTTTATGTTGTAAATAAATAAGGTCTTCTCTTTTATACAATTTTAATTTGATAAAAAAATGCTGTATGTATAATAAATCTAACAATAGTAATTGTTGTATTCAGATGCTAAGCAACAAGATTTTTATGTCTAGTTTTTTTGAAAAGCAAAGAAACCCAAACTGGTGAGAAGAGAAAAAATGACATATACTCGTATAACCAAACGTTTTAAAGTAAAAATGTGAGTAGCAATTGAAAGGTATGAAAATTATGAATTAAATTAGAATGGTGCTCTTTAAATAAAGCAAAAAATTGGGTGATATACTGAATAATAACTAAAGTTAAAAAATAACACAAAGTGAGTAAACATTATTATTCAATTATTTCAACTAGAATAGTTCAATAAATTATAAGGTTTAAATATAAAATATATATAATTAAAATTTTTGGTAATTTTGAGGTAATGTAATAAAAGTACAGTTAAGTCATTTATCTAAAAATTGTGGATTATATTATATAAGTTAGGTCACTGAATCAATGAATTTTTAAACAATTTCTGCTATTGTAAATTGCTGCTAATTTGTTAGCACATTTTATTTTATAAAGTTCATTGTTAGAATAGAAAAGGTTTTACAATCTGTTAAAAGTATTTTTTTTACCTTAAATTAAATTTTTATATTGAATGTTATTTTATTCAATTGAGCCATTATAGTTAAGATCGAAAATTAAATAAGTAATTTTGCAACAGAAAGGGGAGTTATTAATTTTTGCTTTACAGTATTTACCACAGTCTTATTATAGCTGTGACTTTTTAAAAGAGAGACCAGTCAAGTGAATATGATGGCTGTACAGCCAGTACCTGTTGTGAACTGGGTGAAGGTGCCACTTTTAAAACTGAATGTCAGCAGGGACTTTTCATGCTGATACACGACTGTCTATTTGATTCACTGAAGGAGGTAATGGGAAGTCACTGTAACTTTCCTTATAAATCCTGGATTGGAGTGATTTTATTCATTAGCGTACATTCCTATGCTATTTTCAAGGTAATTGTTGTAATTTCTATTTTCTGTAAATGTTGTTTATTCAAAATCATTCATTACCAAATACTGTTCATTTATGCTAATTTGAATGTTTCTTGAAATTCTTGTTCCTTTTATAAAATCTATTAAATATTATTATTCATTAAAACATAAAATATATATTTTTATCAAACTGTATAAAGTAAATAAAAAATATACAAGGGAATCTTACTGAATTAAGCTGTAATTAATCATTTGTTACAACTTAACAGATTAAACTGAATTATAACTTGGGTGATTTATATTGGAACTTTAAAATTGGAAATATTAGATATTTCATTTCAAGTTAAAATATTTTAATATGAAATTGGAACATGAATTGGACATACCCAGCCAAATTTAAATTACTAAGCGAGTTAAAAATTACATAGTTGACTATATCTCATTAATTTTAACATGTAGGTTTTAACCTCTCTGAATCTATTTAATAAATATTTTTATATTTGGCAAGAATATGGGAGTTAAAATAGTTGAATAACAACTATTCTTGGCAAGTATAAAAATATTTATTAAATTGATTCAAAGAGGTGAAACCTATATGTTAAAATTAATGAGATATAGTCAAGTATGTAATTTTTTGTTAAACTTATTTGTTAAAATGCATGCAGACAATTAGATTTTCATGTAGGGAAAAATACCTGTCAGAAACTAGGTCATCTACATTTTTGTGAAAATTGGTCAAAGTTGTGAATGAAAATTGATGAAAGGTTGATTGTTTTAAAGCTTCAGTTAATTAGAACTAATATTATTAAATGCAATTATTAGACACATCTCTGTTATGAAGTATATCTTAGCGGCCAGTATGACAGATAATTTTTTTTTAGTAATATTTTTTGTTTTTCATAAAAAAAATGACAATCGATTTAATAACAACACAAATAATACATCTACTAAACAAACACAGGATTTAATAAAAGAAAATGAGATCAATACAAAATAATGGCACTTTAAATTTTTCTGGACGTACACAAAGTTTAGATGAAACTGAGTGCTCATGCACAACACTAAATTCAAAGTAGCATGCTTACAGTGTAAAAAAAGGATTGAACAAGTTATAAGACTGGTGCATATGTGTGTTCGTGGTATGATTCATTAACATTACCACAACAAATATGTGCATCCTTAGTCATGAAACTTGTTAATCAAGAATATGACAAACTTGTAACTGCTCCTTCATGGATTAAAATAGTTATTACCTACCATATAAATTGTTCCTACCACTACATCATTAATCTTTTAAGTAATATACATATACAATTTTTAGAAAATCTTGCACTAGTAACTCAAAAAAAATTTCTTTAACAAAATTATAACAATAAAAATGGATAAAATCATTGTAATTTGCTTTTCAGGGAGTTGTAATTTTCTCAGTTCTTGAATAATATTGAGTAATCATATATGTTTATGCATAATGGCCATATATTTAATAATATATGTAATAATTTTATTTACTGTTTTCACATTTCATCATTATTAAAACATACAGCAAGTATTGGACATAATTATTTATAGGACTTAACTGCAAATACCTCTCTTATGTTTATCTAGTCTGTGATCAAAGTTTCCCATGGTTTTCCTTGATCATTCCAGGTTGGGACGGAGAGCTTCTCTCTGTTAATCATAGATTCCTGGGTAGAAGAAGACACTTCCTACCCAAACCCTGTTCATCTTTCCATCTCATTGAATTTAAAATTGAATCGTACACTTTTCTCTTTATAACCAAATGGGACTACATTTTTTATAATATAATGATTACATTGATGTAAAATAAGAAAAAGGAACCATTTAATAAAAAAAAATTAATAGTTGTTTCTCATTTTTTCAGTTGTGTATTACTTAGATTCTTAATTTAAGTCATATTGACACTTAATCAGTAGCTGTCCTTACCAAATACTGAATGTATTAGAGCAATCTTTTAGAAATTATTATGGTGTTGCTCTACAGTATAATATGGCTGCACGTCAATAAAACTTTTAATGATTCCTAGGTGGTGATAATCTTATCACTTCTATTTTATAGTAAATCTCTTATATATTCTGATAACACAAAGTTAAGTTTATTATGAATATAATTAGTTTAAATTATATTTATAATATTCATATTTAACAAAAAAAAAAAAAGTTTAGACATATTGACAAAAAATACACACACCATCAAAGAAGACAAACTGATGACAATCACAAGTAGACTAAGTGTGAGGAAACATATAACAGGAAATCAACTTGAATATTTTTTTTTAAACAAATGTGTGTACTCTACTGGGAAAAAAGGATTAATAAGTGATTTTTCATTAATAAAAATAACAATAATCTTACTAGAATATCAACAATAATTATGAATAATCTGCATTCCATGATTGATTGTAAGATACTGAGAATTTATACGTACATTCATACATACTTACATACACATTCACAAATAACAATTACTGTATTGACAATTAATTACACAATTATTATTATTATAACTAAAAAAAAAAAAACAAAACAAAAATGCATTTTTCTTTAATAACCAGTCCATAAAAAAGTGTGTTAGGTTATCAAATAATTAATTCATAATGTCCTGATAATGTTATGTGCAAGAAAACGAAAACGATGCAAACGAAATCAATCTACTAGGGCTTCAAATCAATCCAAATCAGGCTCATAATCAATGAATTCATATAAAAATGAATTTAATGCAAAGAAATTTATCATTCTCTGTATTTACTTATTAAACATTTTTCTGGCACTTACATACCATCTGGAATTATTGTAGGGTACCATAGAGATGGGACTGGTGGATAACAGAGACAGACATCCAGTATGAGAGATGAAATAAGGTGAACGAAGTGAGTAATAGACATACATATACATATATATTTATATTTTTTTGTAAGCTATGGAATTTTTCTCATGAAGTAAGAAGAGTGGTTTGATAGATCTCATCCATGATATTTTTGATAAATATTAGCATGAGATGCAGTTCCTCTGCCATATGAGTATATCGTGAATATCTGTAATTCAATTCAATTCAGTTCATACAATAAAATAACTTTCCATTAAATACTATTTATAATAATATATTATTTACAGAATTTATTAAAACCGACTGATGTTAGTTGTCTAACATATATTTTTAAGATACAACCTAAAAACAAATGATGCATAACTTAAGAATATTTTTGTAAATAACGAAATCTAAAATATAAAACTGAACGCTAACACTTAAATTGAAATATTAACTCATTAAACCACAATAACTTTCTTTTTTTCTTAGTAATTTTTTTTTGTATAAAATGCTGGAATTCACAGCAGCTGCTTTTTTATTGAAGGTAGCTCCATTTACAAGAAAGATGATCATACCATTGTAATGCAATGTTACTGTTTTGTTTACTTATTTACAGTCAGTTTCCAAGACTGGTATTTTCTTCTAATGGTATCCAGACCAATATTTTTTACTTTTTCTTCTTTAATGACAATTAAAAAAAAAATGGTTTTACCTACTTTCTATTTCACAGAATAAAAATATTAATGTGTAAACAAGGATTCTGAAATGCATATTATGCAATTTGTGAAACTACTTACTGCTGAAAACCCAAGAAAATTATTTATCAATTAAAATTTTAAGTTTTTGTATTTTGTAAACAAAAAATCTTTTTTTTTCTTACAAATAGTGAAAAAATAATTAAATGCCATTCTCTATTGGGGAGAGGCAGCATCTCAACATTTTCATCTGGAGGTCTTGGATTTGAATCCTAATCAGGTAAACTATAAATCTCAATTCTACTTTCCTAAGCACAAAGCTTATGTGGTGAACTAATTATAAAAATTAAAAAAATATTTGTTTTGAAAAAGATAAAAGATAAAAGATAAAAAGATAAAAGTTTTACAAAAGATTACAATAGCTATGTTTTTGTGTAAGAAACTGTTGAATATTTTTCATACTTTTAGTGCATATTTTTCTATTGCAAAATCTTTTCACACAGATACAAGTGTAAATCTTTTACTTGTTTCACATAGGTTTATCATTTCATCAGATATTTTAAACTGGGAAAGAAATGATCCTGGGAGAGGAATATTATCAATAAAAATAATACATATGTTAACAAAACAAAGATCTGTATTATGTAGTTATAGACACTAATAAGACACTAATGTAGTAATAAGACACTAATGTGATGATCAGAAATATGAAAATAAAAGTGTAGCTAACTCAAAGAGTAAAGGCTAGTGCAAAAGTTAGTTTCTTATATTCTTTATTTAAAAAGGAACCTGAACAACAATTTCTATAATAAACAATACCAAGACAAGTCATGCATAAAGGTTAACACAAAATCAAGGAGCTGTTAACCATGAATATATGCAACTGATAAACAATTCTAACATAAAGGAACGATAAGCATGTTATTCTTTGAACAGCAAGGTAGTAACATTTTCAGTATCTTCTGCAGTGGTATTTCCCGTTGTACTGTTATTAATGGTGCTCATCTTAAAATCTTTTAGGACTGATTAGGTGCATTTAAGTATATAGCTGAATAAAATTGTTACTGTGTACTGTATGTTGTGTTCATTCATTTAACTCAAATTTTAGCATTGTAAAATTTCATATGTTCATATGTATGAAGATCTCAGTTTTTATATGCTATATGTAAAATTGGCATGCTGTCGTTAATGTCTTTACATATGTTTCTATGAGGTGATTTGCAAAAGCTTATTAGAACATTATCACTGCAGATAAAAGGTTTTTCAAACTGCCTCATAGAAACAGAATATATATGCAATGAATCTAATTAAAACATACAAAGTTTACACATACAAACCAAGATCTTGAAACAAACACACACTGAATTTACTAAACAAAGAAAAAAAAGTTAATGAATAACTATTAAATAAAAAAGTTTAATAATAAGATCATTCAGTTATCTGATGCCCATCTCAAAACCTTTTTAATGTGGGCGCTATTATCATATCAACAGTGAAAGTAAATAATAATCTAATTAAAGTAAATAATAATCTAATTAAAGTTATTAAGTTCTAAATTAGCAAAGATCATAGTGAAAAGCTAAAAATCAGTATAATCTTATGCTATAATCATGACATGTATGTTTACAAAAACGGAGTTTTCTATGGTTTTTTTAATTATTGGTTTGAAGACTTGAATTTGCCCCATTAGTAAGGACAATAAGTGAAACAATTCTTAAGAGTAATCATGTTTCATTTTTATAAAATTAAGCATTACATTTTCCCAAGGGTAAAACAATAGAAAAATCTCAACTCCCAAGTTAAATTTTTGCTGTCATATATTAATAAAAAAAAAAATTGGTTAAAAAACTATACAAAAGTAATTTATTGTGGATTGCTATTATTCCCTACTCATATATATATATATTCAACATATTTTCTGTACAAAAAGGGAATAAAAAATAACTATTACTGTATTCTTACATATTCAACACATTTTCTCTACAGAAAGAAAAAGTAAATAAATATCTCTACAAAAAGAAACAATAAATAGAAACCACAGATCATCATTTATTATCTGGAACATGAAAAAGTATTGGAGATTTTTACCTTCTAAGCAATAAAAAAAATAGAATTTATTAAAAAAACATACAACTGAAATGGTAAGTTGTATTGAAATGGTAAGTTTTATTTATTATAATTTCAAATAAAAATCTTCAGTTTATATATACAGTTCCCTCAACTCAGTACACTTAAGTAGAGTATAGGAATAAAGCATGCAAGCTAGTAACCAATCTTATTTAAATTGTATCATTATTTGATTTAATAATAATAATATATTTTAATGTGTGGGAGTACATATTTTAATGTGTGCTGCAATTGGGAATTCTATCATAAATTCTCCATACTCCCAAAAGTAAAAAAAAAAAATAGAAGTTGCAAATCCCCAACCCCAATCCAATGAACCCTAATCAAAACTATTTTTCTATGTTGATAGCGGCGGGTATGAACATGCATGTATGAAGTGTACAAATATGAACAATTTACAGGTTCCAACTTGATGTGTACAGGTGGGCAGGAAGTCTCTTTATGCTAATAATTAAATTATTAGGTTAGCTTACCTTCTATGGATCTAAAATGTCTGTGTGGGTTCTACTATGTTCAAAGCACATGTGTAAGCGTCTCCAAGTCTAGCACATCAGGCACAATCATTTCAAATGCTGACTGAACAACATCTTGGAGCTGCTTGTTGTTGATGCATCTGCATTCTTGGCTTTTCTTAAATCGCAGAATGCATTATCAGGTGTGTTAAGGTCAGGGCTTTTTGTTGGCTAAGGCAATGGAACTGGGTAGCTCTCTGATCCATGCCTAATTCAACAATTCAGAAAAATTTCATTACGGCGTCTGTGGATATTCTAAGCAAAGTGCACTGGAGCATCGTCTTGCTGAAACGTGCACTGGAGCATCGTCTTGCTGAAACGTAATGTCAGCGATCCCTTTTGCCATTAATTCTGGAAGCAACCACTTGTCGATTATTCTCAGATAATGTGATAGCATTGATCAGTGTGTTGATCAAATGCACCATTATAAAAATAAGAATGAAGGAGATGTTCAGCTGTCATCTCAGCCCAAATCATAACATGCCCAGCCCATAACAAGACAGCTTCAATAAAAGCTTAAATGTGCACTCATCTAAGGATATGATATTCTTTTTATCTTTTATTAACATGTTCAACTGACATGCATACACATCGATCAAGTCATTGTCACTCAACTGATAACTGTGGCTGAATGAAAACATTTAATATTAAAGTCCTTCCGTATGTTCTCACATTGTTGATCTTGGAATGGCTAACTCTGCAGAATGTTTGCACATTGATTTCATCTGATTGTTGAATCGATGCCTCCACAGCAGCACAGTGCTTGGCCTCTCACTGCATGGCACATCAACAACACTTCCCGTTGCAAAAGCCTTCTCCCATTTTATTATGATGTGACAACTTGTGGACTAACACACAAGCTTACAAATGCTCTTCAACGGTGATTGCACTTATATCTGCCATCGTTCCACACTCTACTACGACTAAGGCATCTCACCACGAATAAACACACCGGATTATCCTCCCCACCTTTTTCAGCAACAGTGAGTGAAATCAGTGGTGAGAATTGGCAACAGCAGAGCACAATTAAGCTGGATTTATTATACAGGGACTTTCTGCCCACATAGTATATGCTCCTTGTAATTTGGTCTGCTAACATAATATTCACTGTAAGTACACCTTGTTCAAACATGCCAATATAAAAGACATGGTGTAAGGGATTGCAGAACTTTAATAATAATTGAGGTTTTGGTTTTTAGTCTGTGGTGAAACAGTATAACTGAGTTTATTCAATTAAATTCTTATGCAGAACGGTTAAATTTGAGAAAAAAGGAAGTGAGCCATCTACATCCAGTGAATACCACAATGCATTGTTTGCTTTCAAATCCAATTTGATTTTTAAACATCCAGATCATAAAAAGAAACCCTCGGAATTTTTTGAAAGAAAATGATAACTAGCTTCTATCTGTAAATCAAGCTGTACTGATAAAATTACACTTGAAGCATAAACCAGTGAATACCACAATGCATTGTTTGCTTTAAAATCCAATTTGATTTTTAAACATCCAGATCATAAAAAGAAACCCTCGGAATTTTTTGAAAGAAAATGATAACTAGCTTCTATCTGTAAATCAAGCTGTACTGATAAAAGTACACTTGAAGCATCTTATCTTTAGCATAAGGTAGCTATGATGTCCAAACCCCATACAATCACAGAAAACTTCACTATCTGTTGCAATCGTTATAATCGTTGCAATCGTTAGCATTGAAAATATTATCTCTTTCACCCCGTCTTACCTCATAAAAACTGTTTTTCATCTACGGTTGCGTTAAAAACTAAATATAGGAATTGTCTTTTATCATTTGAAAGCAACTTGCTTTTGTGTGTTTCTAACATAGATCCATGTATGAAGAAAGTTTTAAATGAAAAACAAAGGCTACCATCTCAATTTATTTTTTTACATGTGACCTTACATATTTTTTTATAGTTTACAAGAAGTATAGGCCAATTTTGTGAACCTCAGGTTGAGAAATTCTGCTATATATACCTTAAGTAAACATTTTGTGGTTTATAATGATGATCTGTATTTGTTATTGAATTTGCAATTATAGCAGTATAATTAAATCATTTATCAACAATAAAAATTGTAACACTTACTGTGTTTAATATGAGCACTTACATATTGTTCTCCCCACTTCATCAAATATTTCAAATAAACTTTATAAAAATTAAAATATAAAGTACGTTTCATTTTCTAGGTCAATAAATATATGGTAATTTTTTAAATGATGAAAAATTAAAAATTTATACTGCTTATTATTATTATTATATAATTTTTATATTAAATAGATTTTATCATTTGTTTAAACCATTCACTAGCCTCAAAATTTAATTGTTCATTTAAATATTATTTTTCATTGTGTAGATTTTTTCAAGAGATTGCATATGACTGTAAATATTCTTTGAATCTTTTTTCAAATATACTGCTTGTCATGCCTGTATAAAATTTGTTACAATTATCACTATCACTATCACAATTTATCTAGAGTACACATGATTTATTGTAAATATTATTCTATTTTAAAGAATAATATAGAAATTA
Source organism: Lycorma delicatula (assembly GCF_047948215.1). Lineage (NCBI taxonomy): Eukaryota > Metazoa > Arthropoda > Insecta > Hemiptera > Fulgoridae > Lycorma > Lycorma delicatula. Next base: position 125,654,089 of record NC_134462.1, read on the forward strand.
GATGAATATTCTTTGAATCTTTTTTCAAATATACTGCTTGTCATGCCTGTATAAAATTTGTTACAATTATCACTATCACAATTTATCTAGAGTACACATGATTTATTTGTAAATATTCTATTTTAAAGAATAATATAGAAATTAGATGATTTTTTTTTTGGTTAATTAAGTGCGTTATTATATGTTATGGGTAAAAAAACTTTCTGTAATTATTATTTTAAAGACTGTTTTTATATTATATCCATTACTTAGACTTCCTGTTAGACCACTTACATTAATATTAAATTTTCTAAAAAAAAAAACAAAATAAAACTAAATTTATTAGTTTTAGAAACTTTAAATATTGTTAAATAATTATTATATAAAAATAAATATTTCCACAATAGATCAAATAATAACAGAACTCACTCTTAATTACAATTACTGCACATTTAATTATGAACTTTATACCTATTGGATTTGAACTTTATACCTATTTGGTTTACCTATTGGATCCCCTTTAAGTACGAATCTATCAGAAATATTTTTACAATATTGTATGTTAAATATCCATAATTCTTTATGGATCAGATATGTAGATGACATTTTGGTAATTTCAATAAACAAATAAATTTAGAACATATAATGATAAATTAACTTGGCATAAAACTAACTTGGCATAAATATTGCTGCATACATGCTGTGCATCATTTCCACAAGCGTGACGATAGGTGTTCTGATGTCAGAGAGTTACATGGTGTGGTGATGTCACCATGTCACCTATCATACCCATCCAACTCCATGAGCGCCCCTTCCTCCACCAAGCCGGCTGACCGCTCACCGAAGTACCCTAACACTCGCAGGTGATAAGTGCCGAACAACACAGTGAGAGATTATACGGCACAGACGCTACCTTCCTGCCCTAGCTTGCCAGCCTCATGCGCCCTGGCCGGTGGGCTGATCAACGGAAAGAACAGTTTCGGCCGCACTGACAGAAGACGATTGACGCTGAAACTGCGAGACTCTAAGGGTACCATTGTCCGCTGAAGGCAATCTCGTTCTAATGGTCACAATTCCCCGACTGCAGCTGAGCCAACATCACCGGAGATCCAGCAGCCCTTTTCGGGCTACTGACTAGCTTCAGGTAGCGATGTTGCCTTCCTACCAATACTGCTGCAGCAGCTCAGACGACTTTTACTGCAAGCAGCAACCGTCCACGATACTGACGATCGATCTACTGCATCGTGTCACCATCGAAGTGGGCAAGCAGGAAATCCAAGCTCCAATGAAGTTGTGTACTCATGAAAGCCGCGATAGCTTTGGGCGAAGATCATTAGATCGAATAAAACTTCCGTGGCTAGAACAGATGATACTCAGCTCGATGTAGAAGCAGCTTGGCTTCCAGTAAAGAAATCACAGCAGAGAAACGATAGATGAGCCAACCGGGTTCTTCAATCAGCTAGACTCAGACATCCCTAGAATCGACGTTGAAGAAGCAGAATGACTCGAGAAAGCGGCCATTGATTCTGCTGCCAACTTCAGCTTTGGAGGAGCTGAGCTGCTACCATTTTCAAGCAAATTCCAACATAGACATCAAGCTAGATCTGTTACTGAATTTAATTCCTGCCTTACCATGGGCGAGGTGTAATCAGAGCCCTTTGCGGTGACATGAAAGCGCAAATGGCTGAAAGAGCAACAAGCCGTGCTGGATTATAGTTGTGGCTGCCTCCATCTGGGCAGAGAAATCCGCAAAAGCGTTTTTGGTACGACCAACCCAAACCAGTAAATAAGGACTGGGAGCCGTGCGAAGACCAAACTTTCTTCCTCAGAATGGACAACAAGGCTTTCAGATAGCTAAGGCAGGCCACCGGGCAGAAAAAGAATATGCTTGCAGAGTCTTAGAGTCTCCTACGCTAAGTTTCCGTAGCACTTTCCTGGCCAGGAGAATGAACTACCAGACCTGCTGTCAAGAGAACCGGCTGAAGAAGAAAATACTACAACTGTGCAAGAGTATGAGGCTACAGTCGGATGAACGCGGTCAAGAGTGAAGTAGTTACACCTCAACTGCAATTAGTCGTAGTTCTCTTTCAACAGATGTTGGAGGCACAAGAAGCCGATCCAGAGTTCCAACGATTACACCAGAATCCAAATTCGGCCTGGGGCACTCACTTCAGAGTGAATGAAGATGGCATTGTATGGACAGCAGGACGTAGCACAAGGGCAGGATCCCGATCGATGGGAGTGTACGTCCCATCCGGCAACTGCCCCAACTGTCATACGACAGACAATACCACAACGCTCCAGAATCCATCACCCCGGAGCAGAAGAGACCTTGCAGGCGACCGCCAATACTACGCAGGGCCTTACGAAGGACGTTCGGTGCCTGAGCGGCAGCGCCGCTCAGGCACCCGCTACAATCGAGGCTAAAGCCTTGACCAGGTAATCAGCGGGAGGCCTACAGTTCCTACTAGTGATGACTGTCCTGTTTTCCCGCTGGGTAGAAGTGAGGCATGTTCCTCAAGCTGACTCGGACACAACCTTCAGCTGCTTAAAAGAAGTGTTTGTCGCTGGATAACGGGACTGCGCTCACACACCAGAACTGGATAAAGTTATGCCACCAACAGCACATTCCCAACTGGAACACACGGAATTCTATCCATCGGCAAATCCCACGGAGCGTCTTAACGAGGAGGTTAAGAAAGAATAGCCCTCGAGCAGGATATCCAACTGTTCATTGGGAGACAGTTAAAGAGACCCGGGGACTGGCAGCACCTGAAAGAATAGCAATCGCCTCAACCCATTCAGGAAAGAGAAAAGGCAGCATCATACCAGGAGGTCTAATGTCGAAAGAAGTTCATGGACGACCGAGTAGGACAATCTACATCTAAGGTGAATGACCAAGTATTTGTTAGAAAGCCTGCTGGCCCTACCCATTGGTAGCAGGATTCGAGGATCCATGGGAAGGACCCCTATACTTTCCTTCAACGTGTAGGGCAAGTAAATGAAATCTATCGGAAGCCCGTTGATCTCGTCTCCAGGCTCAAACCTGCACACCTTACCCTTAGAACTTAACTACAGCGAGATCTATCAGATCAGGATCCGTATGCGCCTGTCTAGACGGGGGAGAGTTGTTGCCACATACATGCTGATATATCGGTAGTTACAGTTAACCTACGCGCCTACATGAACGCTCCTCCCACTAAGCCAACTGACGCGCAACATTCCTACCACAGCGGCGATGCGGTCACAAAAGACAGAGCCGAACGGCACAGAGAGATTACTCCGTCACGTTATCTTCCCGCCCTAGCTTGCCGGGCTTCAAGTTCTCTGGTCGGCGGGAATACCAACAGGTCCACCCCCAAGGGAGAGAGCCGGCCAAGCGTAGGACGGCTCGGGGAGATCCAGCACCGATGGAAGACGACTGACGCCAACCCGATAATGCGGCGCTCGAAGCCATTGGAATAATCCTTCAAACTTTATTACTTTATCAACTCACTCATTCTAATAATTCTAACATCTACACAAAGAAATATCCTTTCTCTCATTTCAAGTATATTCGATCCATTGGCAATTTATTCAATATTAATTTATTTTTATTCGATATTTATTAGCAATAGAGTTTCGGAAATACAACATAATACCGAAAATGCTATTTGACATTTCATTAAGTCTGACGTACTGTCGGTAAGCTGACGCACTGTCTAAGGGTTATCCTCCAAGCAAATTAATTGATATGTCATTCTGGTGGCATGGTCCGGGCTTTCATGATCTTCTTCCTATTGGGCAATTGCGATTCGAATTCAGAATGCTTTCTTATTAGCAATAGAGTTTCGGAAATACAACATAATACCGAAAATGCTATTTGACATTTCATTAAGTCTGACGTACTGTCGGTAAGCTGACGCACTGTCTAAGGGTTATCCTCCAAGCAAATTAATTGATATGTCATTCTGGTGGCATGGTCCGGGCTTTCATGATCTTCTTCCTATTGGCCAATTGCGATTCGAATTCAGAATGCTTAGTAGAAAAACGCAAATCTATGTTATTGTACTACCACAAAACTAATCATTACGGCTGAACATTTACTGTTTCATGTTTGAAACATAAATGTTTCATGTTTCGGCATGTAAATGACACATCATTTACAGAAGTAAATGATGCTGTATTGGATACTAAATGCCAAAAGAACTATTTCATCAATCGTTATTTCATCAATCGTTAATAAATATTTGACTTGTTTCAAGTTTAGTGCAAGAACCTGCTCAACAACTTTCTAACTACCATGTTTTAGAGTAGTTTCTTCATGACCAAGCCATGGCGGGCAGCGATCTAAGGCTTTCACTAAAGCTTATATTGCACTGCTTATATGTCTTGAAACTAAGTCAATACATCTAGAACTAGTTTTTGACTTATCTATACAGTCATTCATAAAGATTCATATCTCGTAGAGGTATTCCGAATCAAATTTTTTCTGACAATAGTACTAACTTTCGCTCTGCTAAAAATGTACTAAACAAGATTTTAGTTAGTCATTCATTCCTCCTGCCATTTCCTCATTTTGGTGGTTTGTGGGAAAGTGCAATGCAATTAAAAGTGTCAAACATCACGTTATCACTTTAAGAATTATATACAATTTCAACGCAGATTGAAGCTTACCTTAATTCCCATCCCTTATTCTCTGTTTCTACACACCATAGAAATCCTGAGACTAACTCCAGAACATTTTCTCATTGGGTCTCCACTTACATCCCTGCCTGAGCCCAACTATCAGAAAATTCAAGTCAGTCATTTAGGACACTGGCAACTTTTACAAAAATTTATTCAGTCTATTTGGAAGTGTTGGTGACTATCTGCATTATTTGCAGCAACAAAATAAATGGCAGTTTCCCCAACAAAATTTTGCTGTTGGTGATTTGGTTTTGATCACCAATGAACATTCCACTCCACTGCAATGGAAGCACGGCATTGTCACTCAAGTTTATCCTGATTCTGATAATCTTGTGAGAGTGACTGATATACTAAAAAACATCTACTAAAAAAGACATACATTAAAGGTCTAAGCAGATTGGCCTGCTTAGAAAAAGTAGCACATCACATGAAACAGCACTTCCGTGGGAAGGCTGGTGTTGCCTAACCTATAATCACCACAAGGTGAATTAATGTGAATTAATAGGTTAGAGTGCTAGAGGAAGAGAAAAAAAAGAATAAAAGCAAGATAGATCATGAATAAGAAAAGGAAAAAGAAAGAATTAGGAAAGGCAAATGAGTAGAAAGACAGCAGGAAGATAAAAACTAATACCACATGGCCCGTAGGAATACACACGGAAAACACACAAAACATGAGAACGTACATACAAACAACCAGCACACCTTACTACACAAACCAAACACAATAAATTCATGGAGAACTAAATTAAAATCATTTAAAATCAAAACTCCAGCAGCATGACGAGTAGTACTTCTGCTCTCTAGCACTTCCTAACCTCCAATCCAATAATAATATAATAATGATAATAATATTATAAATGAAAAATTAAATTTTGAAGCTAGTGAATAGTTTAAACAAATGATAAAATTTATTTATTATAAAAATTGTAGCAGTATAAAATTATCAATTTTTAATTTTTCGTCATTTAAAATTACTATTTATTTATTCACTAGATGATGAAACATACTTCTTTTCTATTTTAATTTTAAACATAAAAAGCTTTTTATTTGAAATATGTGATAAATAGTGATCACTTCAAAGGTGCTTATATACATAAAACAACAAATATTAAAAGCAGTAAGTGCCAGATTTTTTATTACTGAAATAATATGTATCTGTTCAAAATTCACTGAAAATAACTCACATTATCAATTTATTTTTGATTATCATTTTAAATATATATAAGATAATATTAATATTATACTACAAGTAGAATTATTTCAAATTGTATTTTTTGTGTTATGAAAGAATTTTATTTTTTTTTCGTTTTTGAGAATGAAAGTATATTATACACAGAGAAGGAATGATTTTATTCAATTTTTTTTGTTTTCTACTAACGTTAAAAACATAATCAATGATTATTCTGAATTTATGTAATAAGAGAAAACAAAAAGTTAACTATGGACAAATTTAATAACTGTTAGGCAAAATAAACATCATAATACAGTTCATAAAGCACACAAAGCGCACTAGAAATAAATAAAATTTGATACAAAACACTTAAAATAGAAATAAATAAAATTTGATACAAAACACTTAAAATTTACTAATTATGAGCATCTTGGTGAATAAAACATCATGTAATACAAATAAAGCCAGAAAAAAGCTGAAATGTGAAGAACATTTATTTTTAATTAGTTTACAAATTAAGAGATTTATTTACATGCTACATTTATTAAATTTTTTTTTATTTTTTATTTTTTTTACTTGGAAAAATACTTTCAATTTAGTATAAAAAAAATTATGAAGTAAACATGGATATACAGAAAGGACATCCCAGTAAAAGATGGAAAGGACACTAAAAGATAATTAAAACAAAAAGAAGGTAAAAAAATAAAATTACAACTTTACTAGGAGAAAAAAAATTTAAATACTTAATGTGTTTCCAATTAAATCAACATTTATTTTTATGTTTTCTGGGAAAATAATGTGTGTTTTCACCTTAAGAAAATTTTCTTAGGAAGTAAAGCATCAGAAATTAGAAAATTAGGTTATGCAATAACTGAACTAGGGATATTAATTGGTTTGATATGAAGATTATTTATGAAGAGTAGCGTATTGTCATTACTGTTTAATATTGTAAAAGGCAAAATAAAGAATGAGTTAAAAATCATAATATTTGGAAGTAATGGAGGGTTTCTAGTAGTTAGGAAATGAGATGTATAAATACGATAATAGGAAATGAGCTTAGGATAAATAGATAAAATAAGGAGATAAAGAAGTCATTTTGATGAAAATGTAATTTCAATATAAATGTGTAGTGCAGATACATAGACTGCTGTTAAGAGAGGAATATTTGATTCAACCACAGGAGGAAAGGTTCGTCAAGAGGTATGATAAAAGGTATAGAGTGGATTATAAAAACAATGAATGAAGCTGGGTGAAAACTATGTGAGAGAAGAATGGACAGTACATTGTAGTGGTTTAGGCATGTTAAGAGAATGAATGAAAGCAGAGCAGCGAGAAGAATAGAATGGAAAATGACTGTGAAAGGCTGAAAGACAAGATCCCTTTCAGCCTATTGGTTAGGTAAGATGAAGATAGTTGCGGTGGAGAGAAGGGAAGGAGAAAGGGTTTTTTGAATAGTGGGTAAATTAGCACAAGAATTGATCCTAGATTCATCACCCAACCCATTATGATGATACTCATTAGATACAATGTTTAAAAGATAATTATATCTTTTAAATAGAATTTGTCTGATTGAGAGGTTGTTAACATCTATTTCATGAAAATAAAATATTTCTAATAAATCTCTTCACTTAAGTTTTATAATTAAATCAGGTAAATATGTTTTGTGAAAAAAACATGCAAATTTCTATGAAAATAAATATTTATTAAATTTACCGGGAAATGGCCAATTCCAATTTCTTCAAGACTGCTTTTTCTAGTAGCTTGAGTTAAACCCTGTCTTAATGAATTTGATCTTCTAAGTAGAATATCATCTACAACTCTTAATGAATTTGAACGACCTCTAAAAGTACCAGCAACTGTAGGACTGTCAGGTAATGATAATGAATTAGCTTTTGTTGTAACAAGTGGTGGTGGCCTAGGTGGAGGAAATATCAAACCTGATCCACGTCGTGAACCACCACCCATGATATTTTGAGAGCAGAAACTAATGTTTGATTTACGACGACTGTTGTGCCTTTCAAATGTTTTCTGTGCTGAGAAAGGACTCGGTCTGACCAGGTATCTGAAATATAGAAGAAACATACATTATAATAATTAATGAAATTAATAATTTAACAAAAGTTAAATAAAAAAAGAAAAAAAAAGGACTTACCAATTTTATGATTTGAGTTCTTGGGGCAAAAATTCCATTCAGCCAAAGATTTTGACAATTGTACGGTTTGAGAACTTTTTTCACCTAAGTACTAGGTTTTGAATGAATAAAATAAAAGTACTTAATCTGGGTTGTATTTATTAGGGTTATAAAAATGAAAGGAACTTTTTTTAAGAAGCATTCTTGTGTTACGTTTTACGAATATGACTATGTATCTGCAAGTTCATGATCAAGGATTCTAATTGATAGATAAAAAGTTATGTAGTGGATCATTTTTGGATGCAGATTGTAGTAGTGGTATACTCTATGTATGTTATTAAACTAAAGTATCTGGTCTGTTTGCACATGAGTACTTAACAAAGTACTCATACAAAAAGTACCCAATAACAAAAATGGATATAGGGATACATATGTATAAATATATGCAAATGTGATTCTAATGAAAAATTTACTAGCATCATTGCTGTGTGGTCTGAAGATATCTATGATGCCAGGATTTGGAGACTTTGCCCAATAATTCTACAGTTTGATAGGGTGGCTTATTGGCTCTAATACATTCAGATATTTTATTGTTATGTTTTGCGATGTATACCATAATATTACTTTGTTTTATGTACATTTACATGTATAATAATAATGTTTTTATATTATATTTTGTTGCCTATCACGAGGTAATAATTGTTAACCAAAGTTAACTATGAACATACGACTCAAAAACTTTATATAAATTGGTAATTTATGCTTAATAAGATGAAATTTTTGTGATAAGAGATTTATAACTGGTAATTGTTATCTATTAAGCCTATATTTGTGATGCATTTAACATAAAAATTCTAAAACTATTACTTACATGATATCACCTTCTTCAAGTTTGAGATCACAGCTTGGATTAATTATAACGTAAGACAATGATGATCGTTTTTCACTAACATCATCATAATCTATGCTAGGAAGATTAAGACTTTCCATTCTTGATCTAACTAAATTTGCAATTTCTGCTCTTTCAATCATTTCTGCATGATTATCACGAGCCTCATCACCAATATTTATTGAATACTGAAAAAAAGAGAGTTGTAATAAAATAAGTAATTGTTAACATGTTGTACAACAATAGACATAAGAAATGTGACTGTACTATTATTTTTTCTCATATCTTAATAGAAAATATCAATTTCAGCAAGAAAGATCTTGTTTGCTTCTTTTTTTTTTTAAAGTTTTAACAGAAACAAAAAAATAAAAAAATAGAAAAAAAGAGAATATAAAAAATATTCACAAGCAATGGCATACATGGAAAAAATCAAACAGCAGATTTTACCAGAAAAAAATTTAAAGGCAAAAATTTTAAAGAAAAGATTAAAATAATAAATAATTTTATAGAACCAGTACAGCATTTATCTGATTGATTTCCTAGGTTCAAAAAAGATATCATTATAAATTGCAATATACTGTGAAATGCTTAGACAAGTAACTTTTATACAGTATTACCTCAGGGCTGAGATTGACGAATTGTACAGTTCATATTTTAAATAGCTTCATATTTTAAATGGAAATTTTAAATCATCATAAAAAGAGTCTGATCTCAATTTCAGATGGCATTTAATTTTAATTGTGATAGGGAAAGGGAAAAATGAAAAATAATTTTATTGTTACACATCCTAGTGGTATTCTATTATACAACACTGAAATACAAAAAAAAAACACTAGAATCCAGGCTACAGAGCAGTGAGGTATGTGTGCATGGTCATCAGTTCAATGGTTGATGTGTCTATCCAATGATGCCTAGTTTATATCCAGATTATGCAGCACTGGACAGGTTTCAGTGAGCCATGAATAATGAAGTCAGAGACCAAATACCTTTTCTATAAGCACATATAACAACTGGTGGATCCAGTTGAGTAAAAATATATATAATACAATTAATATGATCATATGATCATAAGCCTGGTTTATAGCCTATAAGGAGTAATAAAACACTGTATTGCTATAAGGAGGAAAAAAACTATTGAACTGCATACACTTCACAAGTACAGAATGATGCAGAGAAAAGGGAAATTTTGAATCTGATGTTGGCAGTTCTGTAGGTGTATCATAAGTGGGAGAAAAATGTTAAATGTAAAGCAATAACAGACATTTAATTGTGATGAAGCAGTGGAATGGGATAGATCATGTGGTTGCCAATAACTTAAAATTTTAACTTTATAAGATTCATTGTCCGAGAACTGAAACCTAAAAATTGTGTATTGCATCTGGCACTTTTGTGAGAACTGTTGTCTAAAATCAATGAGAATGCTAACTTTACTGAAAATCTTTGGATGTCAGATGAAATCCATTTTCACTTAAGTGGACATGTGAATAAGCAGAACTTCCATTACTGAGCACAAACAAACCCTGCTCAGCTTCACCAGCATCCGTTATACAGTGCTAAACTTACTATATGGTGTGTAGTTATATGGTTTATAGTTGGTTGTGGAGTGGTCGGCTCTTACTTCTTTCAAGATGAAGAGGACCTTACTATCACTGACATCTCATTATGTCGACATGCTAGAGACAGTTTCTGCTTCTAGCCTCCATTCTCTTCCAAAACTTGACCTTCAGCAAACCTATTTTCAAAAGGACAGAGCCACCTCACATCCTGCCTGACAGTCTATGGCAGCAATGAGGCATTTGTTTGGGGATCACAATTTCAAGGACTTCTAACATCACTTGGCTGCCAGACCTTTCAAAGTTTGAATTCTTTTTATGGGGACATCTGACAGTGTTGTGTACCAGACTAGATGAGGAAATCACCAACATCCCAAACAACACATTACGCCATGCTATGCAAAATTTTCAGAATCAGCTTACTAAATGTATACGCAAAAATGGACAAAAAAAATTAAGATAAATACTTTATCAAAATGACATTTACAACAATTATTAAGCTGTTGTCCAACACATGCATACTGTTAATACAGAAATATCAGAAAAGAATCAAAAGTTTAAAGTCACACAGTAAATACAAAAAAAAGTTAAATATAAATGCTCAGCAGGGCTGGTCTAATAAGTGGTAATAAGCGGTAAAATTATATAACAAATCAGTTGTTTAATAGCTGATTTTCAAAGTCAAAGGTTCTGACTTACTTTTATACAGATTTGAATACTGAACAATGGATAAGGGAGTACTTTGGAGGTTGGGGTTCAATTAACCACATATCTCAGAAATGGTCGGTCAGCCAGTGAAACTTGTACTCCTTACCTTTTAATTAAAGAAAAAAATAAAACAAAATGGTGAATGGATGAAGTTTCAACGTCTAACCAATTCATGACCAATGGTTATAACAGTCATTTATAACAGTTATTATTATATTTAATGAATACTTATGAACATTACTTATCAAACTTCCTGTCACTCTTCCTAGTATTTTACTTTGGACTTTCTTCGTCTCTTTGCACTTTTCCTTTTTATTGATTTCAATAATCTCTTCCAGTGAAACTTGTACTCCTTACCTTTTTGTGGCATTTCATCACAATTCAACTGTATATTTTACACTCCTGTTCAAAATATCTCCATTATTTGGAATGATTTTTCTTGTTTCGGTTAGGTCAGAATATACAAAAAAAATTATACAGCTCTGAATATCAAAGTATAATATAGCTAATTATCACTGTTCAAAAAATCTTTTCCTTAAGATATGCTGTAGTAGGAAAATTTTAATGTGTTTAGGAAAAATAATTTATCAAAACCTTTTAGTAGAGTATATCAATATATTAGTATGTATGTACAATAAAACTGACAGTTTCAATAAATCACTAAAGAAAGAAAAAAGTTTAAAAAGCAATTAGTGCAAGTGAATGAAATAAAACAATTTTAATAACTAAAACATACCGAGAAAAGTATAACATACAAACTAAATACAAAAAAACATACTACAATTAAAAATGATTATTGACTTCAGAGTATATTGTATTAATTACTATGGAAACAGAATCCTAATAACAAACACTACATTACATTTAATATCATTGTTGGTATAAAATTACGTATGTACAATTTAGGAAAAGTAAATGTTTGTCAAAAAGCAGACATTACTACACTAAGTCAGTGTATTATACAACAGTTTATGATATTTGACTCATTAACTCTCCACCAAATTATCTTGGAAAATAAAAGTCTTACTTTATCCTGATGCTGATAAGTATATAAAGATCACATGTACTTATATAAAAAATTATACTCTCATTTAATTATTTATAAGTGAAGTATCTAAATAGAAGATCCCGTAAACATGCAGAAATACAGAATAAAAAGTAATATATATTGATAAATAAATAAATAAATAGAAAAGGTGTAGCAATAGTTAGATACATGTTAAAGTATAAATTGTAAATAATATGTTACAACAAAAACTCACCATTGAAGCAGAATCACGATTACATGAGTTGATACAGTTAGTTGGGACAGGCCTGTAAGACATATCACCTTCTGGCTCCTACCATATTTCATTTCATGTCAGAGTTCAATCAGAATCAGGCAGGCACATGCAAAAATGCATAGAGACAGAAGAAGAAATGAGAGGCATATCTAGAGCTAGCATTCAAGTCATAACCACTAACAGTTGTAAAGATTAAGTGGTCAATAGTTTTTTAGTAGTTATATAACAAGCAATACAAACAATAAAAAGTGCTAAGAATTACTATTTTCCTTTTAATATCAGAAAAACATTTATCCTACTTTTGATACACATTTTTTAAAACAAAATTTTGTGTTTATGATTTTAAGGTAAGAGGATTGATGAACAAAATTCTTGTCCATATAATAGGTGTTTGTTGGAATAATGTAATTATTAAAAATGGATTAAATTGGATAAACCTCTTTTAATAAGTGGGATGAAAATACAAGTACACTTTTTAAAACAACACCCTAAAAAGAAAAAATATTTTTTAATTTTTATTAGAATTTCTACTTTTTAAAGGTTGGACAAAATGAAAAAAATATCAAACTTATTAATTCTTAAAAAATAAAAAATGTAAGGTTTATAATTAAATTTATTTTTCTGTGAAATTTTTATCAGTATTGACCACATATTTAAAAAAAAAAATTGGTTTACATTTTTCATTCATTTTATCTTTATTGTAAAACGACGACTTTTAAGCCATTTGTAAGAAAACTAAGTTTTATAAAAACCTTTTAAGAAACCTTTGTCAAAACAAAAATTCAGAAAAACAAAATAGACTGTAAGCAAGCATGAAATATGAAATGAAAGTACATATAATCTTTTTGGCACCACAATAATAAAAATCCAATACTAAGTAAATGACATGTTTTTGATCAATCATACATATGGATCAAACTGAGAAATGTTTTTGAAGTAAGACGTGCTTCCACATTAAATGACCTGAAAGTGGAAGGATGAGAGCAGAAGTGCAAGATGGAACAGAAAGCTAATAGTTAAGAGACAACTGGGATAAAGGAAAAAATAAATAAAATTAATCTTGAAAACACAGATTAAACAAAATTCAAAACTATTATTTTCTTTAACAGTTTGTATTGCTATCAATAGTGCGTTAGTTATGTAATATTTAAATACATAATAAATATCAAACAGCTATAAACAAAAATTACAGAAGTTACCACTAACAACCGTATTAATACAGCAATTAAATATTAATAATAATAAGCATGCCCTGTAAGATTAGAAAAAAGAAATTACAGTATTTTTATTAAGAATTCTAACAGAAGAAAATTACAAAGCATACATTATATATACATACATACAACATAATTTATGTTGTTTTCATAATAAATATTTGACAAAATAATTTATTTTAATGGTTCAATTGTCCTTGTTTAAATGTGATATATGAGAACGTATATATATATATATATATAAAACGTTCTCCCAGGACTTTTATAACCTATTCTACTCATGAAAATAATGGAAAAAGTTCATATAAACCATGTTAACGTTTTGAATGTAATGTAATATAATAAATGTATGTATTAAGTGGTGGGGAGACTCTCCCTCTCATTGTGTCGCTACCCTGGTGAAATTAAATTTTCAGGGTTGAAGGAGCAGAATTAGTGATTTCTTATAGCTTTTTACCTGAAAAATAAAATAAAATACGTCCCAGAACTGTATCTGTAGTAATTTTTGAAAAATCTGGAGTAAAAATTGTAAAAAACCCTGCTTTTTATTATTGATGTACGATACAATGGGCAATTTATATCATTCTGCAAATATATCAGGTACTGTAAAATGTACTGTCATTATCAAAGATTTTCTGTGAATTTTAATTTGAATGTGATCAGATTCTGCAGTTACTACAGTAGAATATGAAATTCATTTTCCAAATCACAGGATTCCAGATCCCAAAACAATTAATGTGACCCTTCATGTCTTTGAAAGCAGATTGGAATTTCACATTAGATGGTTTGGAGGACACTTAAGCAAAACATGTTTTATCCTTATCATAAACAACCAATTCAATATCTATACCCAGGAGACGGTCTATTTGCAACTGATGGAATACAAATTGATACATCAATGTTTGGTGTGGTCTTCTTCACAATCATCCGTTTCGATCTTGCATATTAGCTGGCTGCTTAAATGTCACAGCTGCTTGAAGATGTACCTTTAGCACTGAGACGCAAAGTATACTTCAGTGCGCCTTCCAACTTATCTTGTGCTGTTTCCACTGACTTAAATCAACCATGGAGGTACACATTCCTGGCCACCAAGATCGCCTGATCTCACACTTAAATTTTTACATCTGGGGATGGATGAAAAAAAAACATTTTATACAAAACAAAAATACATTCTCTTGAGGAATTAATTGTCTGCATTATGGATCTTCAGCTGAGCAACTTGAGGTCAGCCCTGAAGAACTAAATTGAATAACAAAAGAAAACAGAATGTATCAAGAAATGTGTTGAGAATGGGCAGGATCATTTTTGAAAATTTATTATAAACCAGTACATATAATGCAATTTGGTCTAGTGTACTGATTCTAGATAAAATTCAAATCATCTTATTTAGAATTATATTTTTAAAAGTTTTATACCCCAATGTATAAAGGGTTTTTTACCCAATGTATCAGTTTTCACCACAGATTTCTCAAAAACTACACTGCAGATATGATTGAGGGACCTATTTTATTCAATTTTTCAAAAACCAAAAGAAATCACCAATTCTGCCTCTTAATTAATGTCCTAAAAATTTCATTATGATCTAATTTCATCGGAGTAGCAGAAATCTGAGTGATATCTTTCACTAGCCATAACTCGCAAGGAAAGCATTTTAGGACAAATGTTTATATGAAAGTCCCAGGAGAACTTTGTGATAACCTGTATATATTTATTTTTTTTACTAATTCTTGTATTTACCAGTCTTAAGAAGCTTATTTTACAAATTACTTCTTATTCAGAAGTTTACAAATTACTTCTTATTCAGAAGAAAAAAAACAAGAAGTCATAGTTGTTATCAGATGTTACTGTTAACATAGAATCTTCTAACCTGATGTAGACAAACTTCTTACTGGTAAGTATACAGCTTAGTTAAAGTCAGTGCATGTAAGGTATTGACATAATATGTACCTGTGTCAATAACAGTTGCATTTAGTGTGGGGTATCATTTCTGCTGCATGTATTCTGTTGTATCCTTTTCAATATGATAATTAAAAGAATTTTGCTGTAATTCTAAAGCAACTTAATTGTTGCTTATTTTAATTGTTATGAACTCATTTTAATTGTTATCGATTAAAATGGAGTTCTCTATCAAACAGGGCAATGTTAAAATATCAAATCTCAAAACCATATGATAAGATGTTAGAAGGGTAGATAAATAATGTAATGTTAAGTCAACAACAACAGACATGATTATTTATTACTGCAGAATAATAATTATTAAAGGAAGAAACATTTGTTTAAAAGAAATATTTCTGAACCATAATAGGACACTTGATCAACAGTTATTTGACTGATTGATACTTCATCTAGGCACTTTATCAACAATTTTGTGAAAATGATTTTAAGTTATAAAGATAATAATAATAATTATAAGATTATTTGGTTATATGATCACTGAAGTAAAAATAATGGAAAAAATGATTCTATTCTTTTATATATCAAATGTCCCTCTCAGTCAAACCTTTGGTCAAATGTCTCAATAAAGTGTCCTTCTGTCATGTAAACTAATCAATAAAGGTCATGTGTCATGTAAATTTCTGAAGTAATTAAAAACAGGAAGAAAGAAAATATATATGTAATAACATTAAAAACACTGATCTTAATTTTGAATTCAAAATTTAACAGAAAATAATTTAAAAAATTGAAAAACATTTTCACTTTTTCTCTTTCAAACTGTTATGTATTTACTGTATTGTATAGTTCTCTAAGTCATATACAGCATGATTAAGAATTACTTCATAAATAAATGTTTAATAAAATACATTTATTTAAATAATATTGTAAATTATAACTTTTGTAACAATACATCACATAGCACACTATTCATATTAATATGGCATATAAGATTTATTTATAATGATTTTATCTGCACGTTGCAGCCAAGTACTTTGATTATATTGCTTTGTAATCAAGGCATAATGAGAGATTTTATTATACAGATGTATATAGCATTTTAAAATTATTATAAATGGGTATTCTTCTCTAAACACACCATTCTAAATTTAATTTATTTTCCAAATTTTCTTCCTTTTTACAAAATATACTATGATATGTGTGATCTAAGGCTGCCATTTCATCCTAGAATTGCCTCAACTATCTGCAGTTTATATACATAATGCTAGTAACATGATTCTATAAAACATAGTATCAAAACTGCATACACAGTTGAAAAAATAAATAAAAAGTTGTAACAATCTATGAGTGGAATTTTAAATTATTCTTGCACTTTTTGAAATATGAAAAGATAACTTCTTTAGATATGAAAATTAGTCAAAAATTAAATTTACATAAAATATTGCATATTACTGTAAAATCATATATCACCAATGCTGCTGTTTTAAGTTAAAATATAGTAACATTGTTTAGTAAATAAAATATCCCATAAAATGAAATTGCCAATATAAAAATATATTTGACAACCTAACTAACAAGATCCAGCATTGTCTAAAAATGTGAGACAGTTGTGAGAAAAAAAAATAAAACAGTTGTGAGACTCGAAACATTTTACGGTATAAACGACATACATAATTTCCCCATCTATAATATTAGAATTGCTGTCGGCTTCTAAGGTCAATAAAATTAATCCATTTAACTTAAAACCACAAAATTCAAAATTAGGAGTTAACTTGTAGATGGTTGTAGAAGGAATTCTATGCAATAAAGTTTGTTAATATGAATATCACATAAAAAAATAAGGTTTTATATAAAGCATCAAATTATTAGAATATTATGCATTGCAAGTTAGTAGTATCCAGGGTAATAAAATATATATATATATACCACAGTATATATGTAAAGAATCTTATAAGTTAACCACCAACAGACTAGTTAAATTGTTATCTTGAGATAAAAAATTGTACAGAGATGTACACCTCTATATGTTAGAAGTGACAGACTGATTGATTTGTATGATATTTCAAAATTATACACATATATATCTAGAGCAGAATGTAATTTAGTTTGTTACATCTATTTTATGGAAGGCAAAGGGTTAATCCTATACATTACCTTGGGACATGTATTATAAACAGCACCGTAGAATTTTTTAAACAAATTTGTTAAATAAGAGAAATTACAGTGTGATAATTAGGTATTATCATTAAATTAAATTTCAACTGTTTACCCTATTCTAAATAAAATTATCATAGTATTTTAAAATTTTAAGGCTAATCATTTAGAAAATAGGTAGGAGAAGAATTTTTTTAATATACTTTTGATTCTAGGCACATGGAATTTGTAATTTTTTCATTTATTACCACACTTAGTTTCTAAAAAATGTTTTTGTTGAAAAGTAAAATCACTTGCATATATTTAAAAAAACAGTAATTATACAGTTAGCACCTGCATGTCAAATTAGTGTAATAATAAGATAAAGGTTCCAATGTAGTTCTAAACCTAGGACATAGGAAATGTGGATAATTTTACCTACATTTAAAACTTTGATGAAATAAACATAGCGTCTTGAATTACTGATTCTTCTGACAGTGCTCCAACAGTTATACATTCATGCTACTACAAATATTTATTAAGCAACGTAAAAGCCCCATATTTGGATTTAAGGAGGATTAAAAGAAAAGGAGGAAGGCTGAACTATTTTTTAATATTCACGTTTAAGATTGAATAGTTACAAATGCCAGGATCACTGTGAATATGAAGGATATTGATATTTCCAGTTACATCTTATTAATCTAATGATTCAACTATCATGTTTGTCTTAATTGTTTATTTATGTACTATACACTGTTCAATAAATGGAGTTTTCTTTATAAGAGAAAAATGTGTAGAAGTTATGGTGATAGAATTCAGGATTGTTTCATATTTTTAAATATATATTTATTAAGAATTGATTTCAATCCATGCAAGTTTTCTTTTTTTGTGTATTATGTTTTGTAAACCTCCCAAATATAAAAAATCTCAGTTAAAAAAAAAAACAGAAAAAACTCACTAAAATAAAAAAAAAACCGCATATTTTATCTAATAAAACAATATTAATATTATACATGTGATTTTTATGCAAACCTCAAGGAATTTCAGACTGTGAAATAAATATAATACTCTACTACAAAACTACCAATATCTTACAACAAATTATTCATTGCTCTATTATAAAAAAGAGAAAAATAAACATGTGCAAAACATGCTTAAATAATTTACCAAAGCAATAAAATTAAGTCAATCTAAAGATCAAATATTACATTTTTGGTGTAGCATTTTTATATTGCATTGAATATAATATTAAATAAAATAATTACAGAGAAAATTAATAAAAAAATATTAAATAACCTATTTTATGTATATATAATAAGAGTAATAAAAAATTTACAAATAATTAATCTTACTTACATGAGGTGAGACAGTCATAGTAGTATCTTGTGTTCTATAAATTCCAATAGGAATTTCACATGTAGTTGAGCATAACTTTTGGTACAGTCTTCCATACGTCCGAATCCACATATCATCTTTAGTAATTTTCATCTATAAAATTTACATTAAAAATATATATGTAATTTTATATTATATTGTTCATTTATTAAAACATTGCATTAAAACTTCTACTACATTTTCAGCTGAACTATTTTATTTGTAGACTGGGACAATCTTTCATACTAATAAAAGAGTTGATAGTTGGTAAGTTATTTTAAAGACATAATTTTAATGAAAAAAATTAAAATTGAAGTCATTTCCCTCTCCTTTGGTGGAGGTAGATTTCACCAGTTCTAAGGAGGGGATAAAAAAATGTCCACCTTAAAGTTAAGAAAAACTTCAAATTTACTCAATATGATAATGGTTGCATGTGAAAAAAGGTTCACATGTTTAACATACGACAAGCCCTATCTTCTTACAATTCCAGAAACATTTTGGTAATCCCGTGCCATAAGGGTTGGTCATATAAAAAATTGTTTCAGACCAAAGTTTTAGGTAATTTTTAGAGGACTAATGACCACTTTAAACAGATTTGATACTGTGCCTATTAAGGGAGGTATGATTTTTTGTCTTCAAAACCCCATTTTTTCCACCTCCCCTTGGCCAGTGGTTGGTGATATCAAAAAACTTTACTTAGATAAATTTTAGGCCCTCATCCAAAGAATACAGGAACTTTAAAAAAAATTGATATTTTAGTTAATAAAAAATTTACAGAGATATTGTTTTTTCAAAAAAGCTCCCCACCATTTCCACCCCTATGGTCCGATTTTGTCCATTAATGAACACAATGAAGATTTTAGATCGTTATATTTTATATATATATATAAATGTATATATAAACTTTTGAACCGATGGTGGTCTGGGGGATGTGAAATGCAAAGATATAAAAATTTTCCGGAAGTTGAATCATGGTACCCATTACAATAGGTAGCTTTCTTATAAAATCTACCTAATATGGAAAGACACATTATGATTTATATTATCTATATGTTGCATTAAAAGTACATTGTTTGCTTTCCCTTCAAGCTGAAGGTTCACAATTATAAAATAAAAAAGGAAATGACCTTTTATAAAAAAGAATAATTTTAGAATTTTTTGTTTATAGTTAGATGTATATGTTAGTTGTACGTGTAAACAAAAACGGAAAACTAAACTGATTTTATAATAAAAGATTTTATAATATAAAAAATTACATCAAAATTACATTTATAATTATATTATAATATATAATATAATATAATTATATTCCAGTTTTTATCATCTAAAAAATAAATAAAATAATACACACCATATAAATATTATGCAAAATAATAATAATAATAAGTAATTTTTAAGGGGTCTGGGAGGTATCCTGGAGGGTTTTGGCACTAGCAGTTGGGAGTGATGAGATATACACTTGCATGGCATAAAATTAGAATTCAGCCAAGAGAGTTCTCATAGTTTCTCTCTCACCAAGGGTTGAGAGGGTTGAAATTTTGTTTTCAGTTATTTGTGCACTTGGGCATACAGGTTGCACTTCATCACCATGCTAGGGTTCCTTAGGCAAATTTTTCAACAGATTGAAATTAAAAGTTTTAAAAGAGAGAAGTTGGACTGGAATTACTGAAATAGTAAATGACATGATGCTCAATCTTTTAACATCTAATCATCAAGTTAGCTCAACATTTAATATTGAATTCAAATAATAAATCTAAATGTGGCCAGTTATCAAAAGTCGAAGTGAATTTGAAAATAAAATAGGTTAGATAACTTCTTCAAAAGTACAAAGGACCCTTTCCTTTCATTATCTCATTCCCTTTTCAGGTAGCTGAGTAAGTAATTTTTATTTCCAGTATTTCAACCAACAATAATATTAATCCATTTCAAACATACCCAGGAATATTAGATATGGCCTGAATATTCTTCAATATTATCAGTATTTTTATTTCCTGTCGATAGCCAAGAAATTAAAACTCATATTTTAAAGAGTACATATTCCATAGGTCTTGATGATAATCCTGCTAGTATTTAAAAAGAAGTCACAGATGCTACTGTTATCCTCGTTACAAATTTAAGTGAATAAATCTTTACACAACAGAGTATTTCCTAGCTGCTGTAAGACTTCTGTTACTATTCCTCTTTTTAACAAAATTACTGGCCAATTTCATTGTTATCTGATGCAAAGTATTTGATGAAAAGTCAAAAAATCGACTTTTCTTTAAAAGCATACTGTACTATATCAAACTTTCAGCATAGTTTTAGAAGAAACGTTGTCCAATGACAACCGTTACTCAGTTTTTGGAAAATATTTTAAATTTTAAAAATTATTTTAAAGATAACAAGATTCCATTTTCAATGTTTTGTGACTTAAGTAAAGCGTTCAATTTAGTACACTTTTTACTGATGGAAAAACTATGAAATCAGAGGACCTGCTTAAATTGGTTAGTCATATCTCACAAGCCATAAACAAGTAAATGCAGAATGCCTTAAAGAAGTGTTCTTGCTTTTTTACTGTTATCTGCCCACATTAAGTCATTCATTGTAACCCTTTTCACAGACAACATATCTATATCTTATAAAAATTATTCACTGGATGGATTGAAACCAACTAACTTTAAATATGGATAAAACCATTGCAATGTGGTTCTCAGGTAGACATAAAATTGTTGATTGCATGGATTAATTTGTATTTAATGACAGTATTTCTATTGCCCACAAAGCAAAATTTATAGGTTTTTATTACCTTTGACCATCCGTTCTGGGATGATCAAGTTGATTTCATTTGTAACAAAATCATACCATATTAATTTGCCCTGAAGCACCTTAGTAAAACTGAGTTTTATAAACCTGAGCTTGCCATCATTATAAAACTTTTTTTATGCTTACATATTTTTTTTTTTATAAAATATAATGTCATCTCTTTGGGTCCCCTTAAAAAGTCAGTAGTTTTTAAGATACAAAAATCAGGTATCAGATCATTATCTGGGGCCCATAAGTATGAATCGTTAACTACTTACATTTAAAAAATTATGTTAACTTAACCTTGTGTTTAAATTTATGAACATGCAATCTTTGCTAAAAAGAAAAGTCAGTGCCAAAAAAAAAAAAAAATGTAATTGTTTTCGTGCATCTCAACACAATACTTCCCTTTACAACACATAATACTTACATTCACATTTATACCTTACACTGACAATACTTTTGGCTTATGAGAAAGGACTTATACTACCAATGATATTTTTAATAAATTGGTGAACCATCTGAAAAATCTTCCCATCAATTTATTTAAAATGCAATTAAACGATTTTTTTATAGTGCAATATTATTCTGTTGTTGAATTGTTAAATAATACTAATTAAAAACAGTTCAAAAAGCTTGTTTTATCTCCATCCCATTCAACATGTACATAAGTATGTAGTCAAATAATGATCAACAGCACATCCTGAGTTGTGAGGTATTTTGTAGTAATTTTTTATACTTGTATTTACTGTAACATTATTTAATGTATTTTTATTTAAATAATTAATATGGACTTTAAAATCTGATTTTTTATGTTAAATATTTTTTTTATGATTTCATATTTATAATTTATTTTTCACTGAAATTATTATCTTTTACTATATAATGTATTTTTATGTACTGATCAGAATAAAGATTTATTCACTTGCTACTTATATGAAAAATATCATATTGTGAACATTTCTATTTAACCTCAATTCCTGCTATTGGCACATTAGTGATCTCAGTTGATAAAATATGGGGAAATGCTCTTAGTAGTAGTTGCATTACATTTACTGTGATTTAGCAGGTGCAACAAACATTATAAGATCTATTTGTTAAAATGTAAAAATAGAGGAATACAAAGCCAATGGTAAGTTTTATTTTTATGGTAATTTATAAAATACAAGGAAGCATTGTTAATCTGAATATTGGTATTCATAATTTATTCCAAAATATTGCTATTTCATGTTTTTTTCCAAGGTTTAAAACTAAGACAAATTTACTTTCCTTTAAAAAATCAATCAAACACATGGCTAAATGAATAGAGATATCTGTTGCAGCTGGCTTAGTAAAGGATAACGTTTTATTATATTAAACAGTACAATAATTTGAATTAGCTCAACTCACAGATGTAAGGAATCCTGAACCAGGTGCTTGGTCAACTCCAAGAAGTAATCTTACAAAAGTAATAACATAATCCTTTACAAAGGCTTGATACAAAAGCGTGTCTAGCATACTGGCACTAAAAACAGATCCCGCAGCAAACGGCAGCCGGAACATGTATGATATATGCGACCCTCTTTCTTTTTCTCTCTAAAACAGAACAAATTATGCATTTATAAATACATGTTAATGTAAATATATAATTCTAATAAGTACAGTAAAAATAATTAACATAACTTTTTATAATAAAAGGTATGTATGCAAAGATCATATCAAATAATATAAAACTTGTTAAAAAATCTTCATTGTTCATGAAAGATAGAAAATTAATAATGTACTAAATTCTAAAAAGCAATATATTTTTTTAGATAAGTCGATTACCTTACAAGATGAGGTATAAGTGTAGTATATAAACGAAAAAATATTTATTAAATATTTCTATGATTTCTTTAAGTATATAAGAGCTTTTGAATTCTCCAGCCTACTTCAATTACCTAGAAGGCATATAGTATTTGTCTTCATTGACAAGGAAATTTAAAAACAGTTTAATACATTGCTAACCAGTTTAATCTTTCTTTTCTATGCTTGAATTAGAGAAGGTGGTATTGTGCGATAAGAAATGAATGAATTCTGAATGGAAAAAGAGAGTAGTAGACTGGAAATTGTATTTATGTTGCTTAGCAACTGCATTTACTAATATTTGAGGTAAAAAATATTAATTCAATTTTGTAATATATTCAAACATATGTGTTACTGCATTTAAGAATGCAAATGCCTGTCATAGTGGGAATGGTATGAGTTTTGGTACCAGTAGCAACCAACTAAACTTCTGACTGATTAGCTGTAATTGCTGAAAAAATAATTCTTTTATGTGTAGTTTTATTTAGATAGTGTATTGTCTGGTAGATTGTTTCACACTGAATTGAAACTGGTTGTGTGTGTAATCTCTCTGCTGAACTCCAAATCAAGAAATAGAATAGTAGTATCTTTCTCTTCACCCTAAATATTTTAAGGGTTTGAATCAACATTAAGGTTTGGCACTTTTTCCCTGTTAACAAAATTCAACTCTCATTGTCATCATTATTATTTTACTGTAATTTGGTGTAGCGCCTGTAACTATTTGAATGAATAATGAAAATAAATTCACTGATAAGCATAATGAAATAGAATATTTTAAAAATAATAAAATTTATTGAAGGCTTGTTTTGAAAAATTTAATGAAAGTTGTATTTTGAAAATATCTTTTTCTAGCTTTCTGGTCATCTCCTTCTTCAGTAAAGTTTCTAATAGCACTGTTGTCAATCATACCCATTTTAAATTATTTGGGAATCCTTTATTACTTAATTAAATAACATATTTATTTCATTTTCTTTGATTAACGTGCATGATTTTATATCAAATTTATTTCATGTTATTCAAGTGTATTGAGATCTTGGTTTTTATATGCTGTATGTAAAATTTGTTTAGTGAGAAACAAGACACACAAAGACAACCACAACATGCAAACTTTATACAAAAAAAAGATCTCAACAGACTTGGATTATGTGAAATTTACAAACACATCAAATTTGACATAAATAACCATAATATGTGAGAGACAACATATATCAGATGTATTATTTAATTATATTTTCTTAACTTTAAGATGAGTACCATCAACAATAGTGCTACCAAAAATCTGCTAAAGATTCTACATAATTAACTGCAAAAAGATCTTTTGTTAAAACAACTGCCACATAATATGAAAATGAGACATTTTTAAAATGCTTTTAGATAAATAAACTCTAGAGTTACTGTACCTTTCCTGTTATAACCTAAGTCTAGGCCTTACTGTATGGACATTAATAAAGAAGAAATTTATTTTATGTGATTAATATGAGGCTGTACGCATTTATTTTGTTTACCACTTTATTTTAAAGGATTATATAATGGGTGCTATTATGTCACTCAAACCAGACTTCAAATTAACTTAATACATGTAACAATTAATTACTTAAATGTTACAGAAATAAAAAAGAATTATTCAATATACTGACAGATTAATTATTAATATAACCTGTAGAATCTAGAACATCTAGTGGGATAAAGTATCTCTCAATCATATTTTTTTCCAAAAATAGAAAAATTAGTATATTGACATTAGATCAGCAACAATTTTTTTAAAATAAAAAAATGCATGTTAAGTATAATAATATTGCAACAATATAATATGAATAGTTGAAGTTGTGTTTAATAAAGCAGTTATTATAGATAGTAAAGCAATATTGCTGGACTGGATCAAGTTTCTCTTTAAATAAGTTCATATTCGATTAGAGGGTAAAGGATGTAGAAGTTGAATTTACAAGAATACTTTTCATAATAGAATATAATGCCAATATTTACTAACACCATCTTTTATTTTAACTCATAAATTCAGAGCAGAATACTAATCGAACATTAGCATCATCAAAATGTAATTAATCAGATACAAATAAAATATCTGCAGGGAGTTGGTTGTTCTGGAAAAGTTCATATAAAAATGATAGTATAGTTAACAATTCTAAATAAAAATTCATTTTATTGATTACATTTTCAAAAAAAAAAAAAAATTTAAATTAAGAAATGTATACTTGTTAAAGCATACATATAAAAATTAAACATAACAAGTGCACTGTTATTTTCAGAAGCTGAGAATAGAACTTCATACGGTTAACAGTGAATTACTATGACAACCACACGGTAGGGTTTCTAACAAGAGTAAATTTTTTTTTATTCAAGATTCTGTTACGTGTTTGCTCATTTAGGAATTACACACTTTTACACCTGATAATTTCCTTATATGATAATTGTATTTATTAAACTTGCTTATCTTTATTATAGACAATAATCTAATACTGTTTTATCACCTAAGGCATTATTAAAAACTGTCTCTGAGACCTTTCATTACTTAATAACTAAATTAGATATTCACTAGAGATACACAGTTTAAATTGGTGATTCTGGGTTCAATTCCTGGCAGAGTCAATTAATTTTTCATCCTATATCCTTGTTTCCACACTGATATATTAAAGTGAAACTATATCTGGGTAGTTATAAACAAAAATATACATATAATGCAACACTGGTAATCATCAAGCCATGGTTTGAAATTTAAAGATATTGTTTGTTTATGAATCAAAATGATCAGTTTACTCATAACGACAGAATACCTAGTATAACAAAATTCTCATGTAATAATATCCAGTAGATGGATGAATTGTTTTATTTTCTGCTTAAAAAGTGTATAAATACCTATATATACCTAGAGTGTTACTGAAGTGATTTATCATTATGCTGTATTTCAGTTGTACTCCATAGCATATAAATTTATATTATAGAATTATGTGAGTGAAATGAAAATTAATTGCATTAAAAGAAAATGCAGACATTCTTGATTTACACATAACAGTCACAGTAAACTAAAATTCAAACTGCTTAACTAATAAGCGCTCAGATTCTACTCTTAAATCAAATTTTTAAGAACTTTTTTTTTTAATTTATGAAGAGTTGTACACATGGGCAAAGTGTCTCATATACCCACAACCAACCAGCACAAAGAATTTAACTAATTTTAAGTGATTGACTCAATTAACCTGATAGCTGATGTCTTTTCCATAAACTTACTTTATTCAGTTAGATATACTGTCTCTGCCCTTTTAGCTGTAAATTGATTTTCATGAAATATGGGTTTTAAATGACATCTCTATTACACAAAAGTAATTGTAATTTTGTCTAATCCCAAAAAACCTAGATATAGATATAGATAGATAAGATAGATATAGATGGATATATATATATATATAGAGAGAGAGAGAGAGAGCATATTATTAATTTATTATTATAAATTAATAATATGCGTGAAAGTTTAGATGAAGATTTAATTAAAAATAAACATTAATAATTTGATATCCTTTTAAGAAGTATTTTGAAATTGCTGATAAAAAAGGAACAGAAAACCACATGTTATAAGTAAGATTAGTAAATGTTATTGAATGTTGGTTTTAAACTGTTATAACAAAATAATTAATTTTCATATTCTCTGTGTGTACATGATGGCAGATAAAACATACAGCAGTCTATTTTGAACTTCAACAAACTGATGTAGAGAAAATACGGTTCATTCAATAGCAATGAAACTTCTTGAGGGCCAAGTAATCTTGGAAACACATTTAATCAGCTGTTCAATAATAATTAATCTAAATATAACCTCGTTTGTTGATTTCAGAATGTCAGCTACGCTTGAAATATTTACACCGAAAAAGCAACATTCAGTGATAAGATTTTTGCTATCAGAAGGTGTAAAACCGGCAGAAATTTACTCAAGAATGTTGAAACAGTATGGTGAAAAGTGTTAAACCACAGTAATGTGTTTAAGTGGGTGGAACAATTTAATTCGGGCAGAACAAGAGTAACTGATCACCATTGCTCTGGAGAACTTGTTGAAGTTTCAACTACCGTGCTGCATAAATCATCATCTGATAACCTGACTGATAAATGACCACTTGATTGAGGGCTCACCATGTGTGAGCTCTCAAAAATCCACTAGATGTGAGTGCAAGCCTACTGCTCAGTATCTGACACGACCAACAATTCTGCAAATTCTGCTAAGATACTGCAGCTCTCTGCCAGATTTAGTTGGTGCTATAAGTACTAATGATTAAGAAGAATTATAGCTTAATTTTATATCAAAATGCTGGGAAGCATTAGGTTAATGGTTTCAGTCATCTTTAGTGATGCAGTAAGTTTTAGTATGTGTGGAGTTTATGGATCTATATCAATATTAGGTATATGTAATATATGAAATCTTGACTGCCAAGTATTTGTGAAGACAGGCGAGTCAAAATTTCCCAAATTGCTAGTTTATGTAATATTAGTGTTGGAACCATGAATGTATGGTTCCGAATCCAAGTGGCAAAGTCTTGAGTGGAAACATTTGGATTTGCCCACCAAAAAAAATAATTAAAAACTCACACATCAGCCAGTAAAGTGATGTTGACAGTCTTCTGGGACCCACAATTTTACTAGAAGAACAACGTACTGTGAACAGTGAATACTATTCTAACATGCTCCAACAGAAAGTGAGACCTGCGATAAGGGGATAAGGAGAAAACATCAGGGGCGCTTTCTCAAATGGTTGATTCTCTTGCATGACAACATGCACCCCCATATCAATCAGAGAATGGGAGAGGCGCTTGAGAAGTTGGGTTGGGAGGTGTTGCCACTACAACCCAGACCCCCACCACATCTGGTTTTCATTTTTTCAGCCTGCTCAAAGACTTTTTAAGGGGCATGAAGTTTGACAACTAAGAAGTGGTACATAAATGGTTCAAACAGGAAGGTAAAGACTTCTATGCTGCAGGAATCAGAAAGCTCAAAAAATAATGGGATAAGTATCTAAATGTTGCTGGAAACTGTGTTGAAAATTAATGTACGTTTATTGTTACTGAATAAATTGTTTTTTCTTTGCATCAGCTTGTCTCATTAATTGTTGGACATCCCTCGCATTTGCCTTTAACTCTGCATTGCAGAGATCTGTTACATGTAAAACCATCTACTGCAATTCCTTTTCATGAAAGTTGTGTAAATGAGGTTTTACTATCATTTCATCAATATATTTGTGAGATGGTGCTCCCAGGTTTATTTATTTACTTTATAATTTATTTATTTTTACTTATTCTATTTTACTCATCTATTTTTAATTTATGTTTTTCTAGATTCTTTAAAAATTTATGTACAAAGATAATCATTTAAAAAAATATAATTTTTTAGAGACTAAAAACTATGTATATGCAATAAATAGTATGTTAAAATACAGATTTACAGTATTAAGAAATTAATTAAAAAAAATATATATTATTAAAATGGAAATAGTAAAAATAAATCACTAAAATTCAATTATAAACAATAACCAAATCCTAATGGTAGTTTTAAAATATTATTACAAATACATATGTATTAAAAAATGTAATAAGAAATCACACATAAAAAGATAAATAATTATACATAAAATGAAATCTATTACAAGATAATACTCATTCCTTAAAACAGCTATAAATACTAAACATAAGGTCAATTACACCAATAAAATAAATAAAATATTTAAAACAATAATTAAGTAAATGTATATGATATGAACGTGCATAATAGGTTATGTTGACTGCTTGTAATGTATGTTTAATAAAACAATAGACAGATTAAATAATCTATGTACAAAAATTACAGCAATAGGAAGAAAGGAGAATGGAAAAATGGTAAACAAGCTAGGATGGATGAGAAGGTTGCTGATATATAACAAATAAACGGATGTAAAATCAATAATGAATACGATAAGGTAGATAAAGGTGTGATGTTCTGAAGGAAATCGGATTAGAGGACAAGTGATTTAAAAAAAAAATTGCACTATTAGATCTGTTTAAAAAATGAGATAAAAATAAGGTGCATGGATAAGATATAAATGATTAAGAGCTAAAAAAATAAATAAATTGTGTTAATATCCATCAAACCAGACAGAAATGAATGAAAATAGAGATTTTGTAGCAGAAGTTTTAGCAAATTTCCTTTGATTTTTACTTTTTACTGATAAAATATATACAAGTCAAGTATATAATTCCACATACCAGTATAAAACAAGATTTCCCACAAATGAACAGCGAGGCTTTTAACTGTGTATACATAAAAAAGATTAAAGATTTATAATATATACCATATATTCATCCACAAATTATGAAACAGATATTAAACTGCATTACATAGTAGTGAAAGAAAACTCCTCCTTTTCAAATTACTGTACTATAAACATATGTATTATGTTTAATGATTTCCTTCTAGGAAGTAATATTAATAAAAATGCACATGGCACTTTAGTATGAGAAGTTATTTTATTTTGTTTGTTAAAATGAATACCTGTGGACTATTCCACTGTGACTGTGCAGTGATTATTTTAGGTAGAATTTTAGAAAGATCCACCTGTGTACAACAGATCATGAGATAGTGTGAAGAATTTTGAGAGGAAGGGAGCCTGTATATGGCTGCTAGGACAGGCTGTCTAAAACCAAGTGGAGAGATAAAAACTCCATATGTGAGCCCTCAAAAATCCACTAGATGTGAGTACAAGCCTTTTACTCAGAATCTGGCATGACCAACAATTCTGCAAGTTCTACTAAGAAACTGAAGATCTCTCAAAGATTTAGTTCTGTCTCTTAAGTACTAATGATTAAGAAGTATAGCTTAATTTTATATCAAAATGCTGGGAAGTTTTAAATTAATGGTTTTAATCATCTTTAGTGATGCAGTAACTTATAATGTGTGTAGAACTATGAATTGTCCATATCATCAATAACTAGGTATACTGTATGTGATACAAGAAATCTTGATTGCCAAGTATTCGCCCTAATTACAATAAAAAAAATCTAAAATGTATTCCAGATTCCTTGTAAAAATTATACTTATAATAAAATGAAGTTAATAACATGGAATTAAACAAAATATTAGATTTTGTAATAGAGCCACACAATAATGAGATTTAAAAAAAAAACATGTGATATAATGCTAGATCACACTTTGCTGCCAGCAGATTGTGATTAATACACTAGTAGGCTAAACTTAGATTTCCCTCCACTTACGGGATCTATAGTTTATGGGCTTTCTTAGTATTTAGTCTTTATTAATTAGTAGCTGGTAAAATTAAATGAAGGAAAATTATATTCTTATTAGTCCTGAGCTAATTCATTCTATAATTTTTTTGACTGAATACTTTTTGGCTTCTGGTAGTTTTTGCAGACATGGATATCTTTCCATTATTTGAATAAACATGGTTGACTGGCCACAGAATTTGACTCAGGTATCACAACACACATATGTTGTTACAAGTTTTCAAAAAATGTTGCAGTTAATCATATTACACTAGATTTCATGTTTAGTATGAATCTAGGAAGATACACTTTGAATAAAGAAGTAAATATATTTATTTATCTTTTTCTTCTATATTTTAAAGTTACTCTTAACCTTTTGCAACAGTCTGTGTGTATTCTGAGAACTTCTTACTGGGGACTCAAGTTATTAAACTTGTAATGTCAGTATTAAGTATTCAATTATAATAAAAATAGTTTTTATATCCTCAGAAATTGAATCATAAAATTATTTTCCATTCAATAGAGGGTTTCTCTCTTTTGAGTATAATAACTTTACAATTTTAAATTATTAAATGAGAATCGGAAGGGAAAAGTAGCAACTACATTAAATTACAATATTTTATTAATAATTTTCTGATGTAATAAAATTATAATATAAGTAATATGTTTAAGAAAATCAATTTTATATCAGAATATTTCATTAAAAAATATAGTACGAATAATTATTCATGCTGGGAACAAAAAACAGAATATTATTTAATTACTGTTATAAATACCTATTGAGTAGCTACTTATCTTGACCTATAATGTGAATTTTCCTATTTGTAACGTGGTTTACCTGTTTGTTTAAATGATACATTTAAAAATCAAATAAAAACTTTTTTTTATGTAAAAATCAGCTGCATTATATTTGTTGTAAACACATGCAGAAATGCTACATGTTTGGCAATTAAAGCAAGGATTGATGCCTTTTGATACTTAGGAAAGGAAGGTGTGTGGTGTGGAGATCAAGCAGCAATGGTGTGGGTTACCAGCAAAAGTGACATGATGCCAACATCTTCACCACTGAGGGGCTGGGATTTAAAACCCAGTACCTTTTCCATTTTGGAGAGATGAAGTGCGTAGCGATCATGTGCTCGAAACTGCATGAACCTCATATTTGATGACTGTGATAATTCTGTGATACTTTTGATACTCGGGAAGAACCTGGATAAAAAAAAAGTTTAAATTATCTCAGTATTAGGATAAGATTTCTTATAACATTATTAAAAAGTTATTAAATTAATAAGATGTAGAATAAATTATATTCAATTGTAGAAAGTTCAGTCACACAAACAAAACCTTAATCTTGATAAAAGGTTTTTTTAGGTTTTCTAAGGTAAGTTTATGTTTTTTTTCAAATCAAATAGTGCTGGAAAATATGCAGTATATGATCAAACAAAAAAAAATATATCTATACTTCCAGATGAAAATATTGTCAACAGTAATTTTTGCTGTAACTGCAGTGCAAAACAGCATTACTAATGTCACTGATGATGCTGTAAAATTAGGTAAAAGAAAGGGTGTTAGGTGTACATTAAGAAAAGTCTTGACCATTTATTTAAAATTATGATTTTTTTCTCATTAAAAATGAACAAAGTGTAATTTTCATTGGGAAATAAAATGTGGAAAAAGGATAATTACATACAATTAAGTCCCATCTCTGAATTTGATGAAATTTGTAATATATCTTATTTAGGAACCAAAGTTATTTATTACAACTGAAATTGTCAAAACGTCTTTCACCAGAGTCACGTAACTTGTAAGTTACACAGTACCGTCTCCAAAAATTTTGTAATTCAGCATTGTACAAGTGTAATGTACATTATTTTTTGACTAAATAATTGGTTATTGTATATAATTATGAACTCAGCCTAACAATCGGCTAGTTTAATATGAAAGGTTGATTAGGTTATGTTAGCCTACCCGTTAGTCTATTTGGGTCAATCAACTTTTATTTTCTTCTTATTAGATAAGTTTTTTTAGGTGTAATTAAATGAATCTAAAACTGAATTGGAATTAAAATATATCAGATTTAGAGTTACTAAATTTTAAAAGTGTTAAACTAAAAATAAAATTTCTTCAAAAGGATTAAAAAACTATGATATCTAATACCAAGTCATGTAACTGTACTTAGCACTGTTTAACATTTAACATTTCCAGAAACCATTTCTCAGCAGAATCCAGAAACCAGTTCATCAGAACATGGCTGGATTATCTGTAGTTGTATAGTTATCTGCTGTACCAACCAATATATGATTTAGAAAAAATTATGATAATCTGTTTTAGGACATTTTTATTAATCTTTTATGCATTAAAAAAAAAAGGTTTAATAACTTACTTGAACATAGTTTGTACAGCTACTATTGTATTACAATCAGCCAGTGTATCTTCTTCTGCTGAATTAGATAGTTCTTTGTTGACCACTACCACATTCTCTGCTAATGTTATACCAGCTCTCAGTAAATCATCCAAACTATAAAATTTAAAAAAATATAATATATATATATGGTAAATAGATTACTTTCGCAATCAATTTACATTATATTTTTGAACTGCTAAAATATGATTAAAAAAGATAAAAACAGGCAATCTTAAACAGTAAAAGTTAAGTACATTTAATGTGAAGAGGAGTAAACTAAAAAAAATTGACAAGATATTTCTGTGCATAATAAATATAAAATCTATTTTTCTAAATGTATTAAAAAATGATTAATATTTTGCAAATATTTAATAATTAAAGTATATGGAATACATTTCTAATTCATTAGTTTCTGATGAATATTCTTTATCAGTTTCTAAACTTAAATTAAATTAAAATTCCAAAAAAATATGGCTACATTTTACAGTAATTGTGGCTCGATTATTTTGATATCTAAATGAAATAAACTTACTTAAGTTTATATTAATTATTATGTTAATTTATTTTGCTTATTTGTAATCTGATTTGCAAAATTAAATGTCATTTGATTCACAATAAAATGCTTAACATTTTTTCAAATAAATGTGATATGATAAAACTGAGGATTACATAAATATAAAGGATTGAAAAATTGACATAGCTGCCATTTCAAAATTTGTGACCGTAATTTTTTTTGTTTATTAGACAACATTGATATAAATGTGTGAACCAAATATTACTGTGATTCTCAATTTGAAAACACAGAATGGCAGGCAGAAATAAAATGAAGGGGAAATCAACATTTCTTCATAGGAATTTTTGTTCATTTTGAGACAGAATCCGAAAATGCACAGCCAGCCCACCATTTTAGGCACATTCTTTATATTATATGGAAATAATTGAGGTAATTCATTAATGATTAAATAAGTATGCTTTATTTTTGTATTTTTTCATCAGTTACTAAATTTTTGTTTTTCATCAGCAAATTACTTTTATTTGCATGCCATTTAATTATTTGTATATAAATAAAATTACCACAAACTATAGACGTATTCATAGATTTGTAGTTAGTTAAGTCTATTTGCATAACCTACATTAGAGTTATGTGCCCTACAACAAAGATTTACTACAGGGCAGGCATAATATACATAAATATTGCATGGCAGGCAACTTAAGCTGTTTATGGCCGTTTTTAAGGACCGTCAGACATTTTCAAATTAATTTGAAAGAGTTTTAATTACATTTGAGACAGCCCAATATCATCTGGTGATTTCAGACTCTCTATTAGAATGAGTATTATCATCAACATATTTAAGTCAACAATGTAAGAATTTTAAATAATTTTACTAAAAATATGGCTGAAATATTTGAAAATGTTTATATTACTGATTCATTCTTGTTACCTGCCAAGTAAATTTGTGCAAGAAGTATTTTCATAAGATATAAAAATTAATTTGTTGAATTACTATTGTTTACTTACCAATCTATTGATCCTAGCATCCAATAAATAAGAGGGAAGTAAGAAATAGCATCAAGGAAGGCAATATCTGGTCGTCTTTCAAGCAGTAATATAATTGGATTTAGGGAAGTTTTCGAATGAAAATGTGCTCTTAAAGGTATTATAAAATTGTATATACCATTTGATGCGTAATCAGCAGCTAATATTATAGTTTTATTCTGCCAATTATATTCTTTAGCATTACGATGTGTACAGTGCTCACAAACCTAAAAATAAAAATAAAAAATTATATAAGTTAATATTCAATAAAATTGACTGGTTACTGTTTTTTTCCAGAGCGAAAAACACTTTAATGTTATCATCACCCACACACAATGTATTTGTTTTAAAAAACTAAGTGTCAAATATTTACAATTAAAAACAAAAACATCTTTAATACCAATTAAAATCCATCTACAAACCTGTAGTGTATGCTAAAATCAAAATGACATCACAAAGATGACATCACACTATATATTTGATTAAGATGATAAAAATTACTGTTCGTTTTACAGCAAATGGCATAAATAGCTGAAACACAGTAATTTAAATATTCGAATATACACAGACAGGCCTAAGGATTTGTAATACACAAGATAACTTCGCTTCATTATCTCCTAGTTTAAACTTGCAACGCAATGCCACATAACAGATACATTTCACAAGAATGTGGTGAACTGTCAGTCGGCAGTTGCAGCGAGCACAAACTGATGCAACTGTTTGAGTCATCAGATATACATGAGTGAATCTAGTGTACACTATTCGCAAATGGCAGATAATAACCTTCTCCCGATATTATTTCTGCATGAGGAGCTTCACAGTGAAACTGTTATTAATTGGGCGAAGTTTATTGTTCATGGTAGCATCCCACTCATCATGAAATACCTACTTCAGGAAACAGATAAAATCATTAGAAGCGATGCAACTAATAAAGGGAGACTGAAAACAAGTTTCTTTTGCTGCACTGTCTGCGCACTTATTGCCTGAAATTCCTATATGGCTGGGGATCTAGCAGAAGCTCACTGTTGTATTATGTCTAATTATTTGCAAAATAGCACACTGTTATTTTGCAAATCTCACAAACAACAGGGTGTCTGGAATATATGTCTCTAAGTGCCTGTAAGGCGCTCATGGAATCTGATCAAACAAGAACATGTAGAAATTTCAGCCTAACCATATGTAAGGCCTTATTAATTGCATATGCTTCTGCAATGAAAATACTGGTAATGCTGGGAAGGCCAAATATGTATGTTCTATTGCCACACACAACAAACAAAATTAATGTTTCTAGAGCCATCCATATAAACTGTAACATCAGGATTCATGCTATTCAAAATATTATAAGATTCCTATTGCAATATAATTGAATTTGGGTTCTTTTTATTATATTGACAAAGATCAAAGCAGTAATTAACGAGAGAAGGTTGCCAAGGAGGATAATAACATGGAGCAACAATAAGGACTTGTACATTTAGAGGTGAGAAAATGCAGTGAGCTCTGATGCTTATTGGAACAGTAGATCTTGGCTGTTCTTGAAGAATCAGATGTTGGTTATAAAATATTGCATCAAATGTTGGATGATTTTGATGCACTTCAATACGAGCTATGTAAGTGTAAATAATTTGATTCTGTTAATGCAAAAGGAATTGCTCACTACTTTCCACCAGCAGACTTACCACAGATCATTCTCAGCATTCTGAGAATAAAGTGTTCTGGAGCTCTGTGTGTAGTGGGAAGAGAAGCTGCAGAGGTTACCTTTTTCTTAAAGGGAAGAAAAACCTGCATCAATAACATGTTGGACATATGTGAGAATACCTCTTATTTATATAGAAAATGGAAAGCTCTAAGTAGTATTATTAAGAAAAAAGCAAGAGAAAACAAACTGACAGAAAAAAATAACAGTAGTAATACAGGGCAAAATTAAAAAAAGAACATATGAAAGTGAGTAAAATTTTTAGATCATATGCTATTAAAACATATTGGTGCCCAATAAAAATTCAAAGTGCTATTTCTGTTTAACAAACATGAAACAAAACTTAAAAATGACATGACAAACATAAAACAAATGGAAATATTATTTGGGCAAACAAATCTGTGCACTGAATTGAATTAAATTAAAATTAAAAAAAAACTGTGGTATTTATCAGTTATCTGCCCATTATGTATAATCAATGTTTTAATCAATGTTTTTAAGTTTGAAACAATACCTAACAACAATTTAACCTAACCTAAATTCAATAAAGAACTGCACGACATTCTGTTATATATTTGGTAATTGCCAGATGTTCATTTCATACAATGTAAATTAGAAGCACAAAACTACAAACTGATCTAATTGAAGTACTAACTAGAATAAAAACAAGAAGTATTCCACAGATATCAGTTGAATGATAAGTGCTGCTGTCAATAGAGATAACAATTATCAAATTGTAATAATGTTACACTAATTTTAAAACATAATGACATTTCAGTAAATAATACATAGCTAAAATGTAAATTGATTACTACTTACTGTTTGAACTTGGAACACAAGTATACGTGGCAGGCAGATAACCGATAAGAACTGAAACTGCATTGTTACTTGATTTGTCAAAGATTCATGAAATAAAGCATGATGGAGATCAGTTGATGAAAAACATAAATAAAAAAATAACTTATGTTACTGATGTGGTGTAGTACACTACAAAAACCACAACTGAAGATGGATTATCATATAATCAGAGATAATAAATGAAATTGAAGTAGTTATGTAATGGAGAACATGGGAAGTAAGGTTTTGTATTAACCATTTAAAAACAATATTCACTACCAAACAAAAAAGAATTAAATACAAGCTAAATGGAAGAGGAAGAGAGATGGAGTCTATGTAGTTCCTTTTATCATCCTCTATTATCATGGTGCATGTTTATAAGCTGAAAGAGAGACTATTATGGTTTGATTAAAACTATGTGTATTTAACGTAGAATTTAATTTTTTTAAAACACGTTTTGTTAGTTGTAATTATTCTTTTATTATATCCTTTATTCTTTAACAGCAAGTAAACTGCTTACCTGAGCTAATTGAAGGCAACATAGAGGTTTCTTCTCTTTAAGAAGGTAACAAAGCGTAGGACTAACACCAATGTATGGAGAAACTGGTGGAAATCCTTTCACAATACTGTTAACAATAATAAAAATCATATTATATATATTTAATCAAAATATTACAGGTATCAAATAAATAATTACTATAATTAAGGAAATATATATACACAATATGTGATATGGAGTAAAATAACCTTTTATTACAGTTTTTTTAAATAAATTCAATATAAAAAAAAAATAGTAGAATTCTGTTACATAATTTTAGATAATAATGTTATATTAACTTTAACATTTTATATAATTTTAGGGATTGGGCACTATACATATAACTAAAACTTAAAAAACAACATAAAGGTAAGAAATGCAATAATTCATTATAAATGATTAACAAATGTAGTGATTCCTTGCAATAAAATATAAGTGTACCTTCATTCTGTTATATAATAATAATAAAAAAAGAATTACATCAGTAAGATCACGCAGTACTGTTTAAACCAAATAGAAATAAAACTATGATTTCATATTAGTTAAATACAAATTTACAGAACAATTGCTCTGAACCAAAATAAAAAACTTGTTAACAAACAATAATGCAATAAGCAGCCTACAAAATCCATCAAATTCTTCATCAAACTCACAAAAATCTTGAGTTCTGGTTAATCACAATCAGTCAGGCAGATTTATAATAATTTTTATCAAAACTTAAAAAAAAAATAAAAATAAATGAAACGTAAATAAAATAACTCTTGTGAGTGTTATTTACATAATTCAATTATTAAAAGCCACCAGTGGTATCAAGATCCCCCATTTAGGAGTCGAGTGAATCTCCACCAAAAATTCAAACAAAAGAGAGAAAAAACACAAGAAAATGACAAACAAGGTCTTTTACTGAAATGGTTAAGCTTCTTATGTAAGTTGTGACTTTTTATTCACTAATATGATAACTGATAATGCTACTTGGTTACGCTCTTTTCTTTATATAAATGCTATTTTCACTATTAAATATTCATTAACTGACAAGATCACAAGTTCTAACTCTTTTCTCATCACACAAAATGAAATCACCATTTTTATTCTTCTGAAACAGCAAGCAGGTGTACATTTTTTCCATATTTCAAAGATAGTGCAAACTATCAGGGTTCAGAAAATATTGGGATATGTATCAAACTATATATTAGGATATGTATTATGAAAAAACTGCTTAATAAATTATACACATAAATATAATGGAGTAAGAATATAATATAATAATGATAATGAATAATAATTATTAATCATAACCCAAAAAAAAAAACAATTTCAGTGCAAAAGTTAGTAAATTTCATTATCACCCCCAAAAAACCGCTCCCAACCAAACAACTATTTTTATATAAAAAATATATCACAAGGATCATGAAACATTGTTAATAATTCATATCAAGTTATTGCAGTAATATTTCATAATGGATGAGTATGTAGAATGGTCATTACACTTGTATGTTAAAGGAGAAAAGATACTGGATTCTGGTAAACTATTTAAGCACTCATAAAGAAAGATGGCCAAGAAATTTTAAGAGATGCTACATATAAACTTGAAAAATTTACAAAAATTCATTCCCTAAAAGGCGGTTTCAATTACAAAATAATAAATAGCAAAATAATATTAATTTAAACAGATGTTGCTCTTAATGATTTAGTACCAAACAAGAAATGACAATCTTTGACAGATGAATATAGAAAAAACGGCCCCGTGGTGAATGAATTTAAAAAATTTGTTTGAAATTTTTACAAGACTTAATTTATTAAATTTTTTCTTTGCATTTGAAGCAAGAAATAGTGTTTAGAGAAGTTTTGAGAATAGCAAATAGTGTTCAGTTTCTTTGTACATCAATTTTTTTTCAGATTCGGGGCAAACAATTGTTTTTTGAGGTATACCTTCACACTGTAAGTGTTTGTCAGCATTTGTATTAACCATTTTTTATATCATTCTGATTTGTTGGTATTCAGGACAAACAATTTTATTTAAAATGAGCCAAATTACATTAAAGGAAGTTTTCAGCTAGTGGTAAGTATCAATGGCAAGAGATGTTCTGATATTACACCATGATTTATATTACATATAATTATATTTATGTTATATTACATTTATTTATTTATATTACATGATTATATTACATATAATTCTTTCAAACTAAATATATAAAAGAATACAGCACATTCTAAAAACTTAATTGATAATTAAGTATTTATAGGACTTTTGGTAATTTATTTTCATTTCATTAATTAAAATAAAATTATCTCTACACAGTTGACAAAATTTAACATTAAAGATACCTTAACAACTTTTACTGGATCCATCATCAACAGAGGCAACTTCAAAATTTTTATTTTTTTATTTTTAATTGTTGATTGTTTAATACCAGAATTTTTATATTCAAATTGTACATTTTTCTTATTTGTTTGTTTCTCTCCCAATATGACAAATTCATTTGGTGAAAATGCATAATTGACAAATTGTTTTGTAGTTTTTATTTATAATTAGATAATGACAAAAAAATTAAATAAGAAATACAAGTCAGTCACCTCATTAAATATATCATTATGATATATTAACATTTCTGTTAATAACTTACTTCCCCTAAGTTAAAATAAAGTGTTTCTCGACAGAAACAGGTATATTAATATTTTACTTTGTAATTTCTCTTCTCTTCAGTCTTTCTTAGAGCTGAGATGTCTGTTCAACACTGAGGTTGAACAGACACTTTTCAGAGTTATTTTCTTTGAGAATAATGAAGTTCATTATAAACCTAGCGTCTGTGATGAACAGAGTAAAGTTGTCACATGCAGGGGTAAATGCCACCTGCATTACAGTGAACTGAGATCCATAATATCTGGTTATTTGGAGAAACCAAGAAACCACTACAATTCTTTTTTTGACTTTTTTCGATTGGCATTAAAAGTTTGTTATTCTTGGGAATAAAAATCAGTTTTTAAAGTTAACTTGGTATCTTACATCAGGTTATCTACAATGACTTAGTAATATATATATAGTAAAAAAGAACTTACAAGTAAAAAAAAAAATATTATACAACTATAAACTCACCACAAATATTAATGACTAATGGCTACCAATAAATATTATTTCTATGTGCGTATATGATGAGAAAACCACACAGTTAGTATAATAGATTAATTAATAAAATATATTGTATCTTATTAGGTGTCAAAAGTGTCTTTTTAGTAGAAAAAGTTGAAATAACAGATTAAGTATAAATTAGTAAAATGCATATTAACAATAAAATTAGTAATATTAGTACAACAAATACATGAGAGTTATAATGAAATTGCTGCAATTTACTAAATAAAATTGATGTAATGTATAATATAATAAAGACATTAACTTCTATGTTAGTTTCTTCCTGGTGATAAAATGGGATATTATTTACTAAGAAGCTGAGGTTAGGTACCTAATGAAAAATCCTACGTAAATGAAAATACAAAACGATATTAACAGATTGTTCAACTTAAATTAAATAACATTTTAATAAAGAAAAATCAGAACTTGTTATACTACGAATGGAAGAACAATGACAACACAGTAATCACCAATTTAATGTAAAGTATTATTACAAACTGCCCAAGATTAACAGCTTTTATAGAAAGATAATATACATACATAAAAAGAAAATTAAAATACTAATAAAAAAATCTTTGCTTATTATTATTTATGTGCAGTTCATGATTAACTTATGGTCAGTACAGTAATTTAATATTTGAATAAATAGAAAAGTATGTATTAAGTAGAATCATCAGAGAAATTTTACTTTATACAATTATACATAAATCTTATAACATTCAAACATGAGCAAACAGTGACGACATAAAAAAAATGAAATGTTAATATTATTGATACCTTATTTCCAAAATACAACTGCTGAATCATAACACATCAGATATTTTAACATCAACTCTTCAGCTACAAGTTTTTGCTGTACATCTTTTCATATGAGACGGTAAGATTAAAAATCAGACATGTACTTTTCTTAAAAAATAAACAAATTGCCTTCATTCATGACAGACAGTTTATTACTTCTTTGAATAAAAAAATCGATAGAACAGAAATAACTTAGGAAATTTGTTGTGAGGGATAAGTTAGAAAAAAATATATGGCTAATTTTGTTGAGATTTGAGCTTAAAATGAATATGAAAAAATTATCATGTAGTTAAATCAACAAATAAATTCTGAACTTCCAACATTGCAATTTGTAACATTTATATCAACAATAATTAAGGAAAGAGAGCTAGTAACAATCAAGAGGAGATTAATAGTTTAATACAAGGCCTCTGATAAAAAATATATATAATATTTTCAGAATCAAAAATGATATTAGTAAATGTCTAGATACATAATGTAAGTCAAAAGTATTAGTTCATTCTCAAGAAAATGTTTAATTTGATTTAATTTACTGTTGAAAACTGTAATGCTGAATTATATTTTCCTGAATGAGCTATTTCCCTCGGTTGACAGTACCTGTTCCTCTGGCAGTTGACAGATTGATATATGCTTATGCCTACTGTTGTATGAATTAGATTCTTCTGATACTGCCATTTTGTATGCATTATTCATTAAACTGTGATCATTAACTTACATCTCCTGTAAGAAAGTGATACTTTCTTAATTTTGAAACAACTTTAATATTTTCTTATACTTTTAAAGCAACTGTGAAGTCATTCCAATAATCTTGAAAAAATGATTTATAAGTGTTGTATGAGTGATGTGTAGTAATTCATTTGTAAATAAATGATTCAATATCATTTATAATCTGATATATACAAATAAATAATAAAATATGTATCTAACACTATGTTTTTGCAGGGGTTAAATGTTGATATTAGAAAGATATGTGGCAAACTCTACATTTATAGTAATTATTTAACTTTCTATTGTACAAGTCATCTACAACACATTGAGTTACTTTCTATAGTAATTATAATATAAGTATTTGCCAGTCCACCCTCATTATAAACCAACAAAGTTACTGATCATTTAAAGTTATAAGTGAGAATTAATAACCATCATGATCCATTAAAAAGATAGAGTCAAATTATTATTTCCAATTAAAAGGACCTAACTGACCTATTTTTGAAAAAAAAATCAATGTTATTTGAAAATCCAACATGAGTTTTACTAGCAAAAATGAAAGATAAAAAAAAATTAAAGTTCATTTGATAAGCTATTCCTTCTTAATGGCTGTTTTTTTGGTCAGAAACATTTTTAACAATCTTCTACTCAAATTATTATTTGATGTTTAATATTTATGCACTAAATTTTATGATATAAGATAGCAAAAATTTTAGAAAGAAACAAATTAATCATCATTCAACTGAACTTAAAAATTTAATTAAGACAATTATAATTTATTCTTGGAGATTACCATACAAAACTATCTGATAAATTTGTATTTGTAGGCATAGAAATGTCAAGACTGCTTAATCAAGAAGTGAGATTATTATACTGGTCGGCAAACATATGCCTATTTTCTAACATAAATTTTTCAAAAATTCATCAAAGTTATCGTAGCACTTTGCTGGAGTGGTAGGAAGGGAACACAAGTGGTCTAGATGGTGTGTCACGACAGGTACTTATTTACAAAAAACTTCTCATGGTCTTGCCATACTTCAACTCCCTCCTTTCTTCTACCACCACAGCATACCTGCTAGATATCAACACAGTCAAAGACATTGAAAAAGATATTTTCACATATTTCACACAATTATTGTCTACAATAAGACAGCTAGCAAACTGTTTACAGAATTTGAATTTTCATTCTTACGGCAAAGAGTTGTTTTATTATTATGTGGCACTACAACACTATTCTGTAACTAGTATAGTGAAACGTTTTCAGCACTATAGGTGTTAAAAAAAATTAAGAAAAATAAAAGCATAGATAAAATAATTGTTTTAAAAAAATATGATTGCATATAAATAAATAAAACCATTTTAAGTTAACTAAAACATGCATTCTAAATAAGTGCTGTTACAATGCAAAAATAAAGATAGATATATACAAAGAAAGAGAAAGAATGATGTTACTCAAAGGAAAGAGCGAAATGTACTACGTACCGTGCACAATCTGCTTTCCACGTATAATCAGTATTTTGAAGATCATCTTCAGAGTCGACACTTGATACATGGAATCTGAGGAAGTGAAAGAGAGGTAGAAAGACAACATCAGTTCAGGCATGCCGATACACACA
Source organism: Lycorma delicatula (assembly GCF_047948215.1). Classification (NCBI taxonomy): domain Eukaryota; kingdom Metazoa; phylum Arthropoda; class Insecta; order Hemiptera; family Fulgoridae; genus Lycorma; species Lycorma delicatula. The sequence continues at coordinate 125,698,198 of NC_134462.1, forward strand.
AAGCGGAGTGAAGAAGAAGAAGAAGAAGAAAGAGGAGGAGTACAAGAAGAGATAAACAAAAAGAAAAAAAACAACATATTCTTTTTGGAACATTCAGTAAAATTAAAATACTACATTAAAAAAATATATATTTACAGACATAATTTTTTTTATTGCCATGAACATTTATATCATGTTATAAATACTTGTTATTGTTACACCTTCAAAATGCAATACAATATTTATAAAACAGTTCATGCTAAATTAAATTAAAAAAAAAACCCAAAATAACATGTACATTTGTTAATACATAGAATGTATATATAATAAATATAATGATAACAGTCCAGTCTACATGTATCAGTATACACTTTCATCCTAGTGAGATGAAGTAGTCCAGTCTACGTGTATCCGTATGTACTTTCATCCTAGTGAGATGAAGTAGAAGCCAAACTGATTACGGTAATGTTGTTAAGAAATAAAAGATATCGGTTAATAGAAAATGTTGATACATATTTGATTATGACTGTGCTCATTACATTTATTATTTTTAATTGGTATATTACTCTGTTATTGTATTTCAAATTACATTTATAAAAAACAAATTTGACATTTAAACTGAAATGCAATTAGACTTCTGTCTGTAAACTTCTGTAGTGGACAACAAACATTATTATGGAGTATACTCTAAATCTGACGGTTGTAAATTTTGTTTAAAGTTTTAAATCTTTAAAGATACAGTGATAAGGTGTATTCTGTTATCAATAGAATGTTGCTGTAGAGTGAATGCTACGAAAGTACACACTGCAGAGGTGCTTAAAAGCTTCCAGAACAAACAATTAAGAATAAATATAAATCCTAAGCCAGCTGGTAAGAAAGGGGGGCTAGGATAACCAAGCATCAGTAGCAAATTCTTAGTAGCATTCTTAGTTTTTAGTAGCAAATTCTTCCTTGCAAAGTGATGTCCAAATATGGTTCTGTAAGGGACTGTGGTAAGAAAGCAAAGAAACTTGGTTTTAATGGGTAAAACTTTCCTTCTACACAACTCATTTAGCACATAATTTTGAACTTTTGGAAAATTTTCACTATTTTAACAAAAAAAGAAAAATTATTTCTAGACGAATGCTATTTCACATGTCGATTGTTCATCACTTGTTGGTGTTTTCATATCCTCAATTCTTGATTGACAGTAAGATGTAATAGTAGTAGAAAATTTAGATCCAATCGTATGAATACAATGAAAATATTTATTCCGGAACAAATTTTTTAAATTTGTACTGATTCTGTTTTACTATCTATATATGCAGCATATGATTAATACATATACAATTTCTAATTTATTAACATTTCTTTGCAATTAAAGATTTTGAAAAATACCAAAAAATATATGTTACTAAAAGTGAAAAAAAATGTTGGATATACGTTGTTGCATTACAAAGAGGTTAAAAAAATTGTACAAAGAAGACTGTAAGATGATCTCATAAAAAAATTCCAAATATCATATTTTTTGAAAATTTTTATGAATGTTCACATGCATTTGTCAGTGTACTGCATCTCTGATTTTTAACCCTAGACCAATAATGTACGTAAAATTTACGTGTAAGGGGTGTAAAATATTACGTAATATTTACGAAAAATCAGAGGGTGGGAAGTACAGTCATTCACAGATCTCCCTACCCTCTCAGCTATGCTTTGGCAAGTTAGTGTTCTGTAGTGTTTCCAATGTTTCAAGTGCCTGACACTGCTATTTATATTTTTTTATCACTTTGTCCTGAAAGAAGATATGTACAACTTACATGTAGTTAGTAATTAAGGTGTTTTGGTGCACATATTATTTACGTAAAGTTAGCAATAAGTGCTGCACTGGTCGTATGTAAATTTTATGTACATTTAGTATTAACATATAATTTACTAAACGTTTTTCTGTTTTAATTCCAGTTAGACTAGAGAAAACATATTATGAACCGGAAGAAGTTCTTCAATTATTAAAAGAACTATCTGATGAGGAGGAGGAGAAAGATGGTGTGGAAGACATCCTTGAAGTAGAAGAATTGAAGCCTGATGATGACACGGACAAGGATTCTGACTACCTACCGAACAAGGAGGAATTAGAAGATCAAGTTTGAGATGGAAGTTAAAAACATTGAATGTAAGCCTGCTCAAAAAAGAAAAAATCCAAAACTGAACCAGAATTACAGAATGTTTCAAATGATTTATTGGTGATTCTGAACAATTATAAATAATGGCTATATGTGGAAGACAACCAGTGTCCCTTGGAGGGGCAAAACCAAAAACAAAATATTATTTATATACGACCAGGACCAACCTCTCTAGCTAAAAATGTTGTGGAGCGAAGAGTGCTTTAAGCTTTTTTTAGATGATAAAATAATGGATATGATTGTTCTCCTTACGAACGAATAAATTAGTTTACAAAGAAATAACTATGTCAACCAAAATAATTCCACTTTGAAGGACATGAACCTGGAAGAAATACATGCACTAATCGAACTCCTCATTTTATCTGCAGCTTTGAAAGACAACCACCTGACAACAAATATATTGTTTCATGATCTTTATGGTTCAGGACGCTATAAGTTAACAATGTCCAAAATGAGGTTCAACTTTTCGATAAACTGTTTGATGACAAGAGATCGAGGCCAGAGGGACAAACACTTATAAAACTAGTATCTATTTCACATATATGGAATATTTTTACAAATAATTGTCACAAGTCATTCACACCAGGCCATACCTGACAATAGATGAATAGGTGGTGGGATTCCGAGGATGCAGTTCTTTTTAAATGTATGTCCTGTCAAAACTGATCAGATATGGCATTAAACTGATTTAATGTGTGACAATTCAACAAAGCACATCATTGATGCAATGTCATTTCTTGGCAAAGGTACAGTACCTTCTGGAATTCCAGCAACAGATTTCTTTGTCAAAAAGTTGACAAAATCTGTAAAGGGGAGTCATTGTAGTTAACTCTTGACAATTAGTTCACAAGCATGCCATATGCCCAAAAAAGTTTGCAGGAACATTAATTCACAATAATTGGCACCATAAAAAAGATCAAAAGGGAGCTGCCCAACAAACTTATCAATCCTTACACGGTCACTTATGTGGTCACAGAAAAGTCAGAGTACAATGTTTCTTTTTGGCAAAAACCTCATAGTGCTCTCTTACAAACCAAAAGAGGGAAAGCTCATGAAATTTATTTCAATGGCTCATGACAAAGGAATCATTGACAGCACCTCGAAAAAGCCAGACATAATACTAACTTACAATAGTGCTAAAGGAGGTGTCGACTAGTTAGACTAGATGTGCCAAAACATGTGTTATAGAAAAACGAGGAATAGGAAATCTGTGTGTTTTTTATCATATGCTGAATATGGCGAGTGTGAACTCCTTTGTGATTTATTGTCATAATCAGTACAAGAACGAAAGAAAACCACTTAGCAGATTAAAATTCATGCTGGAATTGCACGAACAACTAACTACTCCATGGCAGAAATTTCGGTTTAGTTATTCAGGTCTCTCTAGAGAATTATGAATGTCAATAAGTAAAATCTGCCATGAAAACATCACAGAATCTATGAGTGTTGAACAAAAAGGGAAAAGAACTTATTGTTCAATTTGCTCTTATGAGAAGAGAAGTATGGTGCAGACATTCTGTGTATTATGTAAAAAACCTATATGTAGGGAGCATCAAAAGAAGTCATGCATAAACTGTCTGTAAATAACATAAAATGCTTATTCATTTATTTAATATTTTGTAAAAGTTTTTTAAAATTGATAACATTTAAGAATGTTTAACAACAAGAAGTAAACTTTTTTGTGTAAAATGTGTGTTATGTAAAATGTGGTTCTGGTTTTTAATTCAGACACTTGATTGTTACTGTACGTTTTTCTTATTTTATATTATTGAATAAATATTTTACAATATTAATTATTAATAAATAATATACATTATAGCAACATTAAAAAGTTATTCTCCTAAACCCACTTCTTTAGCATGTTTGTAAATTTTACTTGTAGTTAGTAATTAGGTATGCAATAATCCACTTAGCGGACTCGGGTTAAAGAGGTATTTAAAAATTGAAAACTTAATTGATTGTGTTACAGAGACCCAAGTAACTTTCTACAAATGTTTGGTAACTAATTTCTTGATAAAATGACACATGTTTTAAATAGTATTGCAATTCCAAGACTAGTTGAATATTGACTGATATTGGAGAAACTTCATCCCAAACATCTACTTAAATTATAGTGAAAAAGATTCAGGAGTTATCCTTTAGTACTGATATCTAACTACTCATGAGTAAAACATTTTTCCCATAAAAAGTTTGGTGTGTGGGTTTGTTTATTTATATGTGCTCACATTTCTATTTTACTTGCTACTGGTACAGATCAGACCAGCACCGAGTCACTGTGTGCAGCACTCTTAATGATTTATACTTCTTGATACGAATGATTTATCTAAAATTATATTTGTATTTTGGGGATAAAAAAAGAAAACATTGGGGCTTAGAACTGTGTTAAAAAATCACAACTCAAGAAACACCTAAACATGTTCAGGATTTTGAAGCTTTTCGTTGACAAGTTTTTGTTGTTAATATGCTAAATTTATAAATGTTAGTCACAACTGGTGAAAACATTTAACAAAATCATGTGTAACGAAACATAAACATGTAACATTTTCCTGGAGGGCTGTAGGCTTGCCTTTTTCCTACTGCACAACAATATTAGCTGATTAACTTTGAATTTCAACTGTCAATAAGTGACATTTAAACTGCCACTGATTGGTAAACAAAATCTTGTTAATTTTTCCACGGGGGTCATGATTTGCTAACGACTCATTTTTTTAAAAATCTATCTTTTATCTCCTGATGAAATGCACTTTGGCAAATAACCAAACATAATACTCACAACATTAACCTTAGTTGACTGATTCACAGTGTATCCGAGTACATTCATTATAAGAGTATCTTGGTTTTAAGCTTCATGTCACATAATAAGTTGGATCTTGATGATAAATATTAAACTCATTATTAATATGTAAAAAGGGCGTTCACGGGTAACCAATTGAAATTCTAGCGTAAGTTATTATAAGTTTTTGATTACCATTTGTGGAAAACTATAGGTTAATAACTTCTCTTAATGTAATTTGAAATACAATTTTCCCAGTAAACCAGTTCTAGTTACTAATGTTATATTCAGATGATCTGACGTCAATAAATAAATAATTTATATTTATAACAGTTAACATTAATTAATTTAAACATCAATATTATTGTTCACATTTACTACATTAAATTTTCAATTTTTATTTATCATAATATATTAAACAGACACTGCAAACAAAAAGTTTATTACTTTAATTTTAAATGTTTACCAAGATGCTTTTAATAATAGTCATTTTAAAATATTACCCCGACTAAACTAATATTCTATTTTTATATTGCCATATTTTTTCTTTTTACTCAAAATGATATATACTAAACAATTATTGTTGGATATCAAAACTAATCGCATAGAAAAAGCAATAAAATTACATCATTTAATAAATTATATTACGTATCGTACAACAAAAAACATAATTGTTTCACAGTAACTTATTCATGCAGAATAAAGAAAAATAGATGTACAAAAAAATTAAAGAGTTATATAGAAGTACAAAATTATTTAAATATAATAAAAATAACTTAATATAAAATGAAACAATATATGAACAAATAGTGAAAATGAAATGCAAAAATAGAAATAAAATGCAGATATAGAAATGAATATTTAAGAATGTACTGTACTATAATTTATGAAAGTGTAGAACTTAAAAGCTTTTGCAGAAGTATGAAAATGCATGCTGATAAATGTTCTAAATAATGTGCAAAAAAAAATTAATGAAAATAAAATTCAAAATAAATACTGATTTAAGACACAATTAAATTTAAATAAATTTTTTATTGTGCAAACTGTTTTATCTCAACTATAAATTTTATTTTTATAAAGAATGTTTTTTTATGATGATGAGAATTAAGAAAAATGACCTCAAAACACTGGATATTATTTATAATACACTGTATGTGTTTTGTGACACAGTTCTAAGTTTCTTTTAAAATGTTTTGTATATTTCTGTAGTATAAATAAATAATTTTCCAAAATTATTGAAAAATAGCTAATACTGGTCATTCACTGATTTTTTTTAAACAAGTAATAATTTATATTTAAGTTAAATATTTTCTCAAAAATTAATGAAAAATATCTCAATATTATTCTCACAGCCTTGTCTAACAAAAAATAATAGGAAATGGCTTAGCTGATGTTTTCCTGTTACAGAAACCAGCAAAACCTATCCCATTTAGGGAAGAATGAAAATTAGTTCCTGCTGCCTAAATACAAAACACAATTGGTTAAGATAGACTCTTCTGACTGAAAACCTATGTTCACCAATAACAAGGACTGAATATAATGCCATCAACCTCACTTTTGAAACAATAGTAATTAAGCTCCTAAGGTGAAAAACAGCAACTATTATCACAAATGAAACTGAACTGAATTAAAGAATAATGTATTGCAAATACGGAAACAATAAACCATATTTACAAAATGAGATAATGAACAATCAGAAATGAGAAAAAAGGGGATGATCCTGAAGATTGATGATAAAAGTTGTTAAGGACCTACTGGTTATGTGTATTAAAGATGACTGAAAATTTATTGTATGGGAAGTCAAGGCTGTACCTGAAAAATGGAGGCTCTGCTGCTAACAAAAAATTGAAACCAATACCTTTTAAACACACTCAATGTAGAATACGTACACAATTGTATGTAACAAACAAGTCAATAATTTAAACAGACTTAAAACATAATAAAAAGTTATTTTTTTAATAGTAATATGTAAAATTTGTTTTTTCTTTCGATCTGACCACATCACAATTACATAGCTCAGACTTATTTCTTTTCCAAAAACTCTTCATCTTTTTTTTCATCTCATCATTCCATTAATGATTTGTTTTTTCTTCTGCTGTTCTGGAAATTCAAATTTATATATATCTTTTTCTGAAAATTTGCCTGTTTCAGAATTCTGCATTCTTTTATGAGTATTTTAAAATCCTTTCTGCTTCTCTAAACCATTTTTTTTTTCAAGAACAAAATTTCATTTTATTAATCTACTCTTTCATTTTATATAGTGACCGTAAAGTTTAAAGTTCTTTTCTTTATTTGTACATTCTATTTTTTCAAAGTCTTTATAATTTTCTTCTGCTTTTCTTAATTTATAAAATACTGTTTTCATATTTTGGACTGTATATATTTTTTTAAATTCTTTTTTCTATTTCGCTGATTTATTTTTCTGAAAACATTTGTAAACTCTCTGGCCCATATAGAGCTTCTGGAAGTATTACTATCTTGTAATGTCTCAGTTTTTTTTTTTGGAAAGAATTTTTTGTTATATAAATATCCTTTGTTAAATGATATGTTATTTCAATTTTCTTCTATATTCTAGCTTTCATTTCTATTTTTTCTAAGATTTTTGGTGTTATAGTTTTCAGTATATTTAAATTTTGGGATTCTTTTAATCATTTTTTCTTCTAAGATTCTGATTGTTTAAGCTTTGTTTTTACTACTTGAGAAGCATTTTATTTTTTCATAAAAATTTTAAGCACAATTTTATTTGTACATTATTATAATTTTTTAATTTTCTTTTTCACTTCATCAATATTTTTAGCTAAATCGACTAATAGTTCAACTAATATTTTAGCTAAATCGACTAATAAAGACTAATATGTTCACAAACAGAAATTCAAGTTTTGTTCTCATTTTGTTGTTTTCATCAATTCTTAAATTTTTTAATTCTTTATTCCACTCTGTGACAACCTTTTCTAGGGCACAGTTAAAAAGTATTGGTGATAGGACATCTTCTGTTTTTGTGTCATTTCACAGATTAATTCCTGACTGTATATGAAATGTTAGTAAAAGCATGACTCAAACATTGAAATTTTTTAAGTCTTAGTCAATTTTTACCATCAAAAAGTTAATATTTTTCTTTCAAAATTCAATTAATAAATAATTCAGTTAATATTCACCAGTAGCCAATTTCAAACAACACTTAAAAAAAAAAATTTGCAGCATTAGGCCTATGACTAACACAAAATGACTACCAGGTAATGCTGGAAAACTCATCGTCAGGATACTTAAAAGTATAAAAATTCTGTAATATTCCTACAATGATACACTTGTGTAAAATATTTGTATTTTATAATATTAAATAGGTCAATAACCTAATATAAAAATTATTGAAATTATCTGATATAAGAATTATATCAGATGTGGAGTACATTCATTAATTATCGTAAGTATGGTATGAAGAACTATTTACTATAAATCAATAGATTTTATTAGAGATATACCTATTGAGTTATTTAATGCAAAAATGGGGAAAAAAGGAAAGAATTTTTTTCAGAAAATGTTTATGGTTTGTGAATGTTTAATGATAAACAAAAGTCATTTCAAAAGAAAAATGTGAAAATAATTTAAAAAATTAAATAAATAAACAGAAAGTTATTCAATATTAGTTTATTTATTACTGATTTCCTGAATTAGTGATTTGTTTATAGTTTGAACTATGTTTCCTCAGCATTCATTGGTCTGAGAAAATAAAACAAATATAACAAAAGTCTATTTTCTTTTGAAGCGTGAATAAAATTCTAACTTCATATAATTATATAATAGTTGGTAAACTAAACAAATGTAGAAAAAACATACTACTCTATCTTAATAAATAAACATTTTATTTTAAAAATAAAATTTTATCTTTATACTAAGCAGAAATTTGTTTATTAAATACAGACAATAATTATTATTATAACATTACAAATAGATTGGATAAGTAATTTTGTATGAATGATATGTGTAATTTACTTAATTTATTATTCTTTTTTTCCTTTATAATTAAAATCTTGGATTTATGATGGAATTACTTTACAGGTGATGAAAAATTGGAGTGATACCCTAGTGCAGTAGGAATAAGAGAAAATAAATTGAAAAAAGATTACAATCGAAAACCAATTACAGAAATATTACTTAAAATCTAAGAGTTGTATGTCATTTTGATTATTTTAATTATAATTTGTAAACACTAAGGTATATTGATAATTTTAGAATTTCAAACGTATATTGACCTCAGCAATTGAGCATTGCTCAGCAGTTTACAATGCTGGGCTTTAGTGAATTTCTATATATAATCTTCTAATCTTCTACATTTATAATGAGCTTAATCTTCTACTTTTAGTTTGCTCTATATATCCAACTTACAATTAGAAACAACAGATTTACTATTTATTATTGTAAATTACTTTATTAGAAATTACAATTAAAAAAAAGTTACGTTAAATATGAATTAGGTAGTTGAGAAATTTGCTTAATCAACAGTGAAAAAACTTCAATATTGAATAGTGATTAGAGACCAGTATCTAATAGGATTTTCTAATCAAAAATTTATTAAAAATATTTCTGTGACTTCTGTGAAAATTGTGACGTGGAATTTAGTATGCATGAAGTTTTAGGCGCTTATGTAAAACCTTCACAATTATCGATTGTGGTATTCCCGGTTTTAAACTCACACGATTAGTCGATTTATCAGGGCTTCTCTGAAAAGTTTCTCTTACTTGAATCACAACTTCCCCAAAGACAGGAGGTCTACCAGCACTTTTTTTTGTGTATTACATTTCCTGTATTCTTAAACTGCTGATACTAATGACAAAAACGTCTATGAACACTAATAACAAATCTGCTTTCATGAAACCATAATACACACTTTCTTCTTTGCTTCATTCTGTATGGTAGCCATTCCTCAACTGACAATCCCCCTGTCATTACATCCAGCCAGCATGTTCATTCAAGGTCATTCAGTGACTCTAGTACCTACACTAATGTTTGAAAAAATCAATGTACACTACCTTGCTTAGTTCATGTTTTAGTAACCATTAAAATGCACTGAATAATTTAAGTTCACTCTGTATAACAATAGACATTTCTGCCATGTAGATTTACAGACCAACCTGCAATTGCATCGGTTTGAGTAAAAGGGCAGAGAGATCTCTTCAAATTTAAAGAATTTTCTTGAACCTTTTTAAATTAACTGGTAGATCAATAAATCAATAGTTTATAATAATAACAACAAAATTTTGTTTTTTGTTTGTTTAACAAATTTTAATAGCTGAATCTTTTTTTTTCACTAATTTCAAAATCTAAGTGGTTTCTTTATAATAGGGGTAGTTTCTTGTACCATTTTACCATTTTTTTTTTTAAGAAAAAAGCATTGTGTTAATAGTATAACAATGTTTTACATCAATTCTACTGCCTAAAATCTGCTTTTTCAGAATTTTTAGTGTAGTTTGCTGTAGGTAGCCTATATCAGTATTTAGATTCCAGCAGTAATCAGCCAGCATTCTCTTTTCCCTGGTAGCATGTTCTCATGGTGGATATTTCCTGGTGAAAGCATTATCCATGTTCGCCACCCACATCGTCAAAGATTGGTAGGGAAAAAATTCAGATGAGAATCTAAAAAGTGGATCAATAGTGCTGAATTACATCAAGTGTTTTATAGCTTTTAGGACGCTCAGTTACAAGTTTGCAGAATCTGCCTTATGATTTTCCAGGAAATTGTTTACAATCTTTTAAAAACATTTCCATGTAACAACTTAACAATTAAAACTCACAGTCAAATTGTCTTCAAATTCAATATACTTTATTATTTTTGTTACCTGCAGTCCTTCCTTTATCTTAGCGTCACTTATATTAGGAAGCATGTTCTGTAGAAAGTGAGATCAAGTCCCATCATGATAAATTACTTAAAAAAATATATTACTTTAAAATGTTATTAAAGTAATATATCATGATGGGATTTGATCTCACAACATTTTCCATTAAACATAGCTTAATGTGTAGTAACAGAAAGTAAACTTTTTCAGATTTTTCTTGCATTTTTTTTTAAAATGAAAAGTACATAAAATTTTATTTCATTAATATCTTTCTGATATTTTTTCTTTTTTTTATTGTTATTATTGAATTATTATTTATTATAATTTTTTTTATAATCAGAGGTTAATAATCATTAATAAATCAATATATTTAAATTAAAAAAAAAAGTTAACAAAAAAAAGGAGATGAAGTTTAATTCAAACCGATGTGCCTTCCCCTTGTAAGATCCAAACGTTTCATTAATTAAAATTTTATTCGGCTATAACTGGATGATTGTTCTTGTATGTGCGTTCGAGTGTGATTGTGCATATGTCATGTGGTGGGGGTGGATTAATGAGTGTACGAAAGTAGGGAGCGACAGTAGAGTGGGTCTGGTATTGGAAGCGTGATCGACAACATGTGTTAATATAGTCCACTAGTTCAATGTGTAATTAGTTCAGTAATCAATAAATCAAATTATAATTCAAGGTGGATGTGTCATTAAATACCAGCGCAAAATCATTCAATAACCCTTAAACCAATGAAAATAAGTATCGCTTATGATATATCACTGAAAAACTCTCAATGAGGTCTTATTACTGCATTTAAGAAAAAGTCCAAAATCCAATCTTTTTTTTTGGATTTTGGGCTTCTTGAACTTTTGCTTCAGTCCATTGCAATCAAAACGGGAGGTGCACAACTAGATGTTACAACAATCCAAAATTTCAACATTCTATGGCTAATCGTTTTTTAGTTATGAGAGATACATACGTACATACATATGTACAGATGTCACGCCAAAACTAGTCAAAATGGATTCAGGGATTGTTGAAAACTGAAAACCAAATTTTTTTGCGATCACAATACTTCCTTTACTTCGTACAAGGAAGTAGAAAAAATTACATGTATCTTAAATGTATTATTTTTAATTGTTTTAATTACTGTGTAAATAATAAAAATTATACTTATTTTCCATGATTATTTATCAACTCAAATAAATTATACTTAATTTAGCAACTTAACTGCTGTAATAAATAAAATAAATAAATATAATGTACTTGCAATATTCATACAAATGTACTTACTGGAACATAGGAAGGGCAATTACAAAAAATCTGAGGCTGGTACAGAAATTCTGACTTCATATTTGGAATCAGTGTCCAACTAAAATTCAGCAAATATTGAGATTAACAAAATCACTATTGATCAGTGTAATTACTCACTAATTCATTTAATTAAGTAGTAATCACTTCATTAATGATTCAATCACCAAATAACATATGATGTATTTGTTAATTTAACTGTTAATTCATTTAACAATATTTGAAGAAGAAAGAAATCTAATGATCCCAGTACTCCTCAAAAGTTAGCATGCTAGCATACTCTTATTACCACTGAAATTTAAATTATATGTTTATTACAGAGAATTTTATTTTGAAAAATGAGAAAAGTTTTGAGTAGTAATAAACATTATGTAAATCTTTAAAGTCTTTATGTAAAATCTTTAAATGTTATTACGAGTTCAGTGAATGAATTACAAAACAAAGTTCTTTAAGTATTAGACTAAAAAAAAAACCTTTTTAAAAAAAATTTTTATTGACTTGTACATCAAATTATTGTCTGTATTCAATTTTATAATAAAATTATATTAGGAAAAGGTAAAAAAATGTTTTTATTAGAGACAGAACTTAGTAATATGGCAGAAAAATAAGTTAAAATATTGCAAAATAAATTTTTGAACTGAATAAAACTACAATTACTAAGTTTAGATACTTTCTTAGCTGAAAAAATCCAGTTGGCAAAATATTCTATCACACAAAAAAACAACATTGAATTTACATACACTCTTATTAATATTATTATTAATTCTAGTGAGATTTATAAATCAACACACAATCAAACTGATATTAGTAAAAAGTACAAACTTTAATAATTATAAGACATGATGAAAACAACACTTAAGGTGCATAACATCCATCCTTTTATGAAATACAATAACTGTGATATAAGTTCATGCTAATCAATTACAATACTTACGCTATTTTTTCACTGGGCGATCGCCAAGGCACATCATCATCCATTTCATCTTCACTATCATCACCATCACCTTCATCCTGAGGCCCTGATGATATATTTAATGTTGAGCTAGTAAACATATCTGGTACTGGTAAAATACTTGGTCTTCTACTACCTGAAATATTGCAATAAGAAGAAAACAAATAATTTAATAATAATGATGATGTAATATTTTACCAGTAAATTTTCAAAACGGGGCATTAAAATTATAATATAAAAAAGTGAACAAATTTCATTAAACATTAAAAAAAATTGTTACAAATGCTTAGGGAAATGAAAATGTACACTAATTATTCTGTCATACTTTCTCTTTTAGTTTCTATTTCACAATGTATTTAAATCAGCTCATAACGTTTATTAAATAATATCATATTTAACTGAAAAAATATATTTTTGAAGATTGAACTGGCTTTTCCCTATTTTAAACTTTGGCACTTGGATAAAAAATCAACATGGGATTGATTGAATTTCTGTTTCTGTTAAATATATCATTCATTATATTTAACAGAAACTTTTCTTTGATGAATATGTTTCCAGTTTCTCCACATGCCAATTACAGCAGTATGTTTAAAAATAACTCATTCTTTTTTTTCAGGTTTCTTTTATCTTTATTGCTAGCATACTTCAGTCTTGCTAGTCCATCTTTCTTTCTTACTAGGCTTGCTAGTCGCTCTTCTTAGGGTTCTTCAGAATCACAACACAGTCATTATCGACCATACACTTTCAACTCTTCCACAATCAAATAATATAAATCATTATCTTCATTTTAATCAAAAACATTATTTTTAAGTCGAATTCAATGACAGGAGAAATTCTCAATTGGAACTCATTTCATGTAGGTTAATGCATTGCTCTTCCCTATCTGGACTGGTTCAATAATTCTGCTTTTATTCTTCACAGGAAGCTCCTCAATTGGATCCTAACATTTTTCTGGATAACTTAAGGGAATATATTTAAGTTTAAACTTATCTACATAAACAATCTGAAGTATTGTTAATATATTTTTGAAGTCATTGTCGTCATCATATCACTGAATAGTATTGAATTGTTAAATAATCCATTACTAACTGTTATGAAACATAACCTGATATCGTTACAATAATTAAAGTATTTTTCAGAAAAACTTGAAGAAATCTGACTGGAAAATTTTGGGTAAGAAATAATATATATTTGTTTCTTTAGAAAACCTTAAGTCATGGTCAGCAGAGATCTCCTTATGTGGTTACTCTGCATTCTGTTTTATATTTTTATCAATTTGCAGGTTTGTCGCTTCATTTTTTTTCAAGTGAGCAGTGGATTTTCTCAGTTTATCCTACTTTAAGTTAAAGTAAAACTAAAATGGTAAAAATAAAAAATAAATTTAAAAGAGAAAATTGTTTTTAAAATTTAATCTTTTAGAAAGTTAAAAATAAAATTTTAATTTGACTTAAGTCAGGATCAAATTAAGACTTAGTAAGTTGTTGGTAGTATTACTTTTCAATATGTCTTTGACTTAATTGAATCTGATTAATAGAAGAGGTTTTCTTTACAATTTTTGATAATTAATTAATTTTGACTGTAACAAAAAAAAAAAATCTGAACTACTTACTGAAATAAACCATGTGTAAAAAAATTGAATTTTTATAAAAATTAAAATTTTTTATTGACTAAAAACTTGACTAACAACAGTTGACATTTCCAACCGTACAAAATATTGGAGTCACTTAATGTCCAATCCAATTACAAATGTTTCCTACAGAGCTAATACTGGGATGAATTAGAGATCCAGAAATGACAATGAAGGAAAATAAACAATGACCAATTAATTATTATTATTATTACTATTTTAGTAAATCATTTAAATTAATCAAAATCTAAAATCTTGGACAGATTTGTCATATTTGCATGGAAAGAAAATTATTGGATGTAAATGAGTAATTTAATTTATTGGTGCTACTGATAACAGGACAGGAATCACGTGATAGCATTAGTATCCATAATATACAACAAAACTGCAGCCAATATTGCTTAACTTCAGCACAGAATCCTGTTGATTAAATGAATCTTTGGATATTGCCACTTTATTTTTATTAATAACCTTCAGTTTCTAGTACTCTCTGATGAATCCCGCTGTTGCATTCTTAATTTGAAGAAATAATCTATTTTAAATAGATAAAACAATTTAAACAATTGAAGTGTTAGCAACATGTGATTTTCTTAATTTCACTTACCGATGACAAAAAAATACATATATTTCTGGCATTTACTTGCTAAGAATAAATTTTATAAAAAAAAAAGTAATATGAAAAACATTAAGCAAATAAAATTATAACTTCAAAAGAAAAATTTTTGTGGTAACAGTTTTTTTTTGGATTTAGACACTGGATGAATTTTAGCAAACGATTTCAATCGGATAACAATTAAAGTAAATAGAATTTGAAAAATTTTTATATGAAATATTTTATTGAAATTTTGACTGAATATTCACTTCCATATAATAATTAAGATCTGATACCTGGCATGAAAGAAATGAATCCTAATTAAACAATTAAAAAGTTTCTTACCTCTTCTTTGGTTGAGCACTTCTGGACTAAGGAGATTTGGATTAGTGTCTGGTTTTGGTACTCCAAGATGATTACCGGTTATGGTTAATTCACAGCCACCTCCTCCACCAAGCCCACCCCCAGCACCACCCAAACTTGGTGGTCCAGGACCAGGTGAAACAGTTTCCTTAGGTTGTGTTGAAGGGGTAGTTGCATCAGGATTATCTGAAATTTATAAATACTTTATTGGTTAAAATTATTTCACAATGAAATATATAAACAGAAATTTGTTAGAAGGTTGATCTTTTCTTTCTACAAAATATCATCACTAGTTAATAAGTATTTTAATGTTAACAGAAAATTTATAATAAATTATAAATGAGGAAAACTACAACAGAGATAACTAACCATCAGTCTTAACAGTGATTGTTTCTTGTCCGTTATTATTATTGTTATTATTAGCAACAACAAAAGCTGAGTTTTCTTCCTTTGTTATGCTCATATAATAACAAGTATCAGTCTTCTTCATAATGTGCCTAGGTCCAGGATTTAATAATATTGTATCTTCATAAAATTCTGGTAACTCTGCCGGCCTTACTCCTACCAGAGCAACACCATACCTGTTAAAATATGAACAAAAAATTATTATAAGTTTTTCTGCTAAAGCTACTTAAAATTAATGATTATCAACTTCAAAATTCTTTCAATTTAATATGAAATATTTATAATTTTTTAATACTTTATCCAAATTCATTTCATTAGATTAAAATATTTTGAAACAATATAATTTTTTAGTTCAGGTTCGAGTTTGGAACAGGCATGCCATTTTTCACATTCTATAAAATTCATTATCATCCATTAGCAACTGATATTAAGCATTAGACAATTGTTATATAAACAAATAAATTATTATAGAAATTCTAGAATGAACATATTATTTAATGCTTAAATTATGAAGGAAGAAAACCAGTATATTCAAAAGGGAGCCAAGAATCTATAATGAATATGTAATAGAAAGTTGAATTTAAGTTAGTTTATAAATCAAAATATCTGGGCTTCAGGTTCTTATCTCTTCTGGAATCAGTTTTTACATCTAGTCAAGATTAATTAGCAAGTTTAGTAGTAGATGCTTATGTGGTATAAGTATTGTACTCTGATGAATGTAATCTGCTCTGCCATACAGTTACCGAGTTACGGGTTCAGTATGATAATGAAGTAAGAAGTGAATTATGACAATATGAAAAGATAGAAAACTTTTACTGATTAGGTTAAACAATCAAACTAAAAGTAGCAGAAATGATTAAAAGTAGCAGAGCTTATTAAAAAAAAAAAGAATATTTCTAATCCCATAAGTAAACTATAAGTTATTTTTCCTTCAACCCTAACAATTAGTAAATATATTAAATATTTAATTGTAGCTTTAACAATCAATCTAAGATAAATTACAATTCCTTTCACGGAAGTGGCAATGTTCGTGTCATTTGATGTATCGTAAATTATATTTTATTTTTCACTATTTTTACTAGAAATACCAGCAGAGAGTAATTAATAGTCGCTAGAATTCTTTTAAGTAACATTTTAGTTGATTAATTTTTTGAAAATATGATTGCTACTTTATTCCATAAGTGTTCCCTTTTCTGACAGACTCTTGACAAATTATGCTCTGACTTTCAAGAATCTCATTAGTTGTTTAAGTAAATTATTTTTTTACATGGTAGGTAAGATGTTTACTGTTATAGTTCAAACTTTAAAAAAAAAAATAGACTAAAAATTCTGTTTTTATTTTTTTGTGCGTTTTAAAAACTGTCTGCTAGTCACTGGATTGGTTATTGTCAGAGATTGGTCAATAAAAATTGATTAATTTATAGAGAATGGAAAACTGAAGAATTTTTAATTTGAAGGAAAATAATTGAAAATTGTGTACTTAGTTAAATATAAAATCTGTAAACATATTTTGTTACTGCAAGTATATTTATTTCACTACTTAAAGAGTTCATAAGTTAACTGAGTTTAAACGGTATAAAAAACGTTATAAGTGTTTAATCTATTTCTAAAAGTTATTCATACAAATGTTATAATTCTATACATTTACTTCTGAACAGTATAATTTTCACCTAGTATTGTAACTCTTTCAAAAAACCATGTTGTACACAAACAAGAAATCTGGGTGCATTCACTGGTACAAATCGCAATTTGATCTGTCAGTACTACTAATATTGATTTGATATCAGATCCTAATATTTGATATGATACTCATGAGATTTACAAAAACTTTATATTAATATAACACAAACAGAACACTACTAAAGACAGAACTAAAAGAATTAAAATGAACTACTAAATCTAGTTTTACACTTTGCATTTAACATGTAGTTATCTCATTACAAGAAATTATCATTAATAATAACAAAAAGATTTTGCTTACTCATCCAGTGGAATGAAACTGATTCAAATTGATAATATCCATCAATAAAATTTGATAAATAATAGTAAACCAGTGGTTCCCAAACTCTTCCGAATCATGGCGCCCTTTTTCAATTAAAATTTTTCCATAGAGCCCTACCATAAGTAAAATTATGACTACTCGTAAGTAAGAGATAAAAATAAATAAAACTCGTGTATCATCATTACTTTTTTAACTTTATTAACATTAAATTAATAATTATAGGGTGCTCCAGCTCCCCGGAGTGCTGCAGCGCACAGTTTGGGAATTACTGTAGTTAACTGACTAGTTTATGCACCAACTGAAAGAAGTCAAAACTCTAAAGTAATTTTTTTACAACAGGAAAAAGTTTTTAGAATATATAACACTTAAAAAAAAATCTGATAAAATTGTAATACTTTCCTGGCATTGGTTACTTCTTATATAGTGGAAAAATAATAACATATATTTTTATACATAACTGAAAAAGTATCTAAAATTTCTTTTTTGATACTTAAGATTTCTTTTATGATGAATTTTTAAAATTATATTTCAATGTTTAAATAAACCAAAAAGACTTAAAAAATTCAAAAAATCTGTATTTTTTACTTTTTCTGCTCCCCTCCAAAATGATCTTACAAGAAAATTTTTTGATTTTTATACATTTACTATGTTAGATGGAAGGAAACAGAAAAAAAATTTGGTGGACAACCAATAAAAAATTACCTAAGATTCTTTTTATGGAGGGAGAGGATGGATTACAATGAAATTTTATTGTAATATTCCTACTAAAAGTTTATTATTTAGTAGTATTAAAATTTTAAATAAACCCCAAAAAGTTTCAAAAAATTAATATTTTAAACTTTGATTGGCTTCCCCCTAATATTGTATTGTATTGGGAATATTGTATTCCCCCAAAGTATTTTTTTTTATTACTTGCATGCACTATTACTATACCCAGGAAAAAACATGCAATAGATAAAAATATATTTTTTTAATTTTTGGGGAAGGGGGAATTTTGGGACAATTTTTTTAAAAAAGATGGTTAAGATAAGTATGCAGGCATGTAATGCCTGCATATAAGCTTATATAAAGTGCGATAATGTTAACAAAATTTTGAAAATATTGCCCCCCCAAAATCTCCCAGCCCCTTCTCCTGGAGATATTGATCCCAAAATTTTACCAACAAATTGCCTCATCTACACGAATGTCTGCATAAAATTTCATCAAAATCGGTTAATCCAGTTAAGTTATTAAGCTTCAAACACGCCAATGCAAGTACATAAGTATTAACATTACCCCCTCTTTGCTTTTTTGGTGTCCTTGGTTCATGAATCACTGAGAAATAAAAACCCCATGTCCGATTTTTTGATTAATTGCCATGCCAGGAAGTAAAGATCATTCAATTTAAATATAATAAACTTACTTTCTATGCGAATGGAAGCTAGCGTACGTAAAACTTTTTCCTTCATATTCACCAAAAAATCTGGAATCTTGTAACTGAATGTGGTATATTTCATTCCCAGAACATCTTCCATATAGTCTATGCCATTCTTCAGAAGATGTCTGACCCTCTCTGAAATAAGTAAAATTAAACATACAAACCCAGAGAAAGTAGTATCTACAAGTTTTGTTAAATCAATAAATACCTGAAATAAAATTTATTATGCTTAAAACAATTTATTTTTAATAAAACATGACATTGTTAACCAAATTGGAATGTATTTTAGTGAGGAGGATTATATGAATGAGACAGTACCTGAAAAAATGTCACATCCTTGCTATGAATTGAATCCAAGACCGATTTTAAAGTCAACTAATGATTGATTGTCCATATTCTAATGGTTTGGGATTCCCAGTCAAAGTTTTTGGGTCAGGATTTTTAAAAAACTATGATAAATTGTTTTCAAAATTTCACAGAATGAATATAGAAAATAAAAATATTAACTGTAAAATAAAATATCAAAGTATCTAATTATGGTAATTTTTCTTAATTTTACTGAGAATTAATTCAGTAAGTAAACAAGATTTCCTGTAATTGTTGAAAGTATCTTCAAAATAAAATCTATCTCCTTAGAAATGACATTTAATAATAGCTCTTCTCATTTTATATGAATTAGCTGAATATTATCAGAGATACTTGCATATAGATACCATGTAGTAAACAGGGGAGAGAGGAAAGGTAATAAGCTAATTTGTGTACTACAGAAGTCTCTTTGCATCGCATCCATCTTGTCAATTTGGGGCTCATAGTAGCTGGAGCCCATATACATATAGTGGAGTATACCTGAAGTGTTTTACATCTGGATCACTAGGATAATAGGTGTTACATGTGATTTATTATTAATAATAAAATAGTGGTGAGTAGTATAAAAGAACTATTAGCATTAAAACCTACCTGGTTTTCTCAAATTTGTTAAAACTTTTAATAGTTTATTGTTTTTATTTACACTTTCCTCATTGGAGGACAGACATCATCTTCATTTCACTCATAGAGATGAGTTAAACACTAAATAAAAATCAGCAGATAATTATTCTTATTCTTAATATTTTAGTTTATTTTTGGGATATGCAGTACCAAACTTGTGGGATACTTGCAAGAGTCTTTTGCTTCATTATGTTTTGATATCGATCATTTTCATTTAACTAGTTTTCTGCATTTTCTATTACTTTTTTCTGGACTAATTTTTTCTAAATTTTGCTTCGTCAGTGGAACGTTATATACTGCAATACTTATCTTGATTTTTATCTTCTATTCATTTCATTCATTCATATTATTTTTATAATCATTACATTTTTAAATAGTCAATAATTCTTATGACTTATTTTTGTTGAATCGAGCTTCTTAAAATATAAAAAGAATTATTTGTATTTTTGAAGAACAATATTATCTTATAATGTCTGTCAAGTACCATTAACAATGTGGATTTTGCTCTTACAAAATTCTTACTGAATAATATTTAAATATGTATAAAATGTCAAAGGTGGTTTTACAAAAAAATTAGAGTAAATATTTCCTAAGTGTATCATTTCAGTTTATACATTTTTGGATTGAAATATTCACTTCTATTAACACATTTTTGTGAATGTTTATGTACTATTCATAGTATCTTCTTGAACATGATGAGTAATAATACTTTTTCCATATGGAAAAACTGGAGCTTGTTATCACAATATAAAAAGTATATTATCTTAAATTTAATAAGAATTTAACTTTGTAGAAGCACTAAAAAAAGGGTCATAAAAGTATTAAAAAAAAAAAAACATTGTAAGCAGTAACATACAATGAGATAAAATGACCTGCAAAAGAAATTATGCTAATGGGTTGTGTTAAGATGATATCAAAAGGAAGAATCAAGAAATAAATATTAAAAATGAAAAACATAACTGACAAAAAAAAATCATTGCCGACAAACATTGCTCTATAATGTAGGATAATTACCAATATAGGATAATTAAAGAGTATGCAGGTGATAATTTTGTATATATAGTATATTTTTTCTACTTTGTTAAATTTATTTAAACATATATACATCAGCAGTTGAACTCCTACGGTGGAACACTAGTAAGGCAACAAATTCACACGTATGAGATACAAGATTTCCAAATCATTAAAAATAAAGCGCTAAGATGTGAGTTATTCAAAAACAACCCATTCATCTGACAGACTTTTTTTTAAATTTATTTAACACACACACACACACACATATATATATATATATACATAATATGTGTAATAATATATAAATATTATTTATACACCTAAGTCACTCCTGGTAACATAAGGATTCCAGCAGTGGGTCATATATCTCAACTGGTTTAGCCAATGAGCTGGTATGGTAGAGCAAATGTACATACATACATATACATACACCCTACATACATTCCTTTTTGGGCAGTTTTGTAAAAAGCTCAAGATTAGTGTAAAAAATTAATCGCATAAAAAAAAAAGGAAGAAAAGCTGTAATAAAAAAACTGTGCCAAAGATAAATATATGATAAGTATGTGCAGATTGTATATAAAGTAAGTCTCCTACTTTTTTTCTACAATTGTTAATTTATATTATTCTGGCCAATGCCATATCTACAAAAAATACTGGACAAAAATACAGTTTTTTATGTGATTCTAAAATTTTGGCCTTCCTCTTGCTTCTGAATAGATGCAACATTATTCAAGGTTCCTCCTTTTGAAAAAAAGGGGAAGGAAATTACTTTAATATGTTCTGTATGTATGATAAAACATAGAGTATGTGTTAAAAAACTGAAAGTAGATTCTTGTGGTAGTATAGAGATCACAATGAAATTGAGAACAAACAATGAAAAATGTACTAAAGTTTAAATAACTACTTACAGCTTTCACAAATGTAAGCAACCTATCAATTACTGTAACATTATCATCCAGAATACCACCATGTTCTTTGTGTCATAGTTTAAAGGCAATGGTTTTAAATAATTTTAATAATATCAGCATTAAAAACAGCTGTGAGAAATATAGAACCAGAAATTTAATCTTTTGACTTGAATTTCTGATCTAAATGGAATATGTCACACTATATCAATACAGTTAAACAGATGTAACTTCTTTTAAAAAAAAATCATATATTTCGTTGACTGTCTTTTCAAACATTTTGATGAATATCTGTTTCACTTTTATAAATTAACTGAGTTATATGTAGTGGATTCATTAATCTTAAACTGCAATTGAGTTATAAAAAAAATGGTTGAATATACTACCTATTTTGTTATATTCTACAGTTTCCATCTAAAAACTATGCTTTAATGAGCAAAGATTATGCTATATTTAGAAGAGTAAATTAACTATGACAGATTAATTATCTCATGTGTATCACTGAAACCAAGAACACATATTTAAAATTATTGGTTTACAAAATATCATGACCTCAGTCTTTTTTATAGATTTAAAGAGTATCAGTTAGTCAATCAACTGGAATTCTACACATTGTGGATTCATAAATAAATATTAGTAATACAAATATTTCAGTAAACATTAAAAAAATAATAAAATATTAAAAGTATAATATTATCAACTGATAATACAAAGCAGTTGTTGACAAAATTAGACTAAAATGATTAAAAAAATACTATTAGTTTTATGAATTAATTTTTCCTCACTGGAAAGAGAATTCAGTTTTTAGTAATTCAGCATTATTCTTTAAATATTATTTACAAATAAAGTAACTGAAAAAAAAAAATTAACTTACTGTCCTCTTGAGGTATGTAATAAAAGTGTAACGAGGGTAGAGGCACCAGGACATGTGCAGTTGTTTGCTAGCAAGGCATACTTCAATTCATCTTCACATACAACGTGCTCAGCAAATTTAACATGTAGTTTATTCTCGGGACGGAAGATCTGAACATACTGTGGCACACAAGGTGCAAAATCTTTCACAGCCCATGACCTCAATATCGTATGCTCATCCTGTGCAGTGAAAGGAAAAGAAAAAGAAAAATATTAATATATAATAATTGTAGAAAAATTACCTGTAAAGTGCTACATATCAATAAAATAGTGAGGAACATCAATGAATAGTTTTAATTAGATGGTATTATTTTAATTTCAGAAAGACGTCTTGATGAGCTCTGTAATTTGAAACCTTGAAGCACTTATTGGGTATACTGATACCATCAATCTATTATTGTTTAATAAAAGTTTAGTTTTCATATTATGAATAAAAAATACTGCTTAAGACTTTTAAAATTAAATATTTTTTAGTGTGTTATAGATTCGGATTTTATGAACAATATACAGCAAGCAACCAACTTGTGTAGAAATGAGTATAGAAATCAGTATCAATAAGAATATATTTTGAAAAGGAAGATTGTGATAAATAATTTCACTGATGGAGTAACAGATTAGCATTTAAAAGCTGATACAAGAAAATGTATTCATATTGGAACAATTTGATTATAAGTACAAAAAAAAAATTATATGTACAAGTAACTTTTAATTTATTCCTTTTAAAGTAAATAAGAACATATTACTTATAAAAGTAACATAGCTGTAAGAAAAGAGCACCAATCGTATGTACTAAACATGAAAGAAAACAGTTTCCATGAATTTCAAATTTTCAAACCGACATTTTTATCCTTTATCAAAAATTGTAACGATGAATCTTACATTTAATTCTGCAAGTTTGTCTGTTTATTTGCAACAGCCTCACATGAGAACCAACTGATCAATCCCTTTCAAATTTGCAGGATACATTTGTGTTATCCCAGGGAAGGTTTTAAGACATAGTTGAGGCCCTAGCTCCCATGGGTGAAGTTGTGAATTAAAGATATTCATAAAAGAAAAAAAAATTAATCCTTTTACTTCATTATTAAATTCCTGTCATTTTGACAACAGAAACAGGTTATGGAGTTTTTCTCACCAAAAGTCTGTGTACCATAGTTAATATTATTATGTCTTTTTATTTCTTTTTCAGGTTTCTATAAAACCTGAATACTTATAGTATTATTCTCACAATACTGAGAGTAACAAACAATGCAGGGGGGTCTGAGGGCAGAGCCCCTGGTCAGACAGGAATGGCAAAAATGAATCTGTAGCCCTGGGTTGAGCCATATGACCCCTGGGGGCCCCAGAACTCACCTGGGCCAACATGGGTCCCAAAGGTCCAGGTTTAATGGCTAGACAGTCAGGCAAGCAAAGCAAGTCCCAACTGTCAACCATATTATATTGTTTATGAAAATAAGAATTTCCATGGTAACAAATATAAACTATTTTTTAAACAATCTTTAATGAACATTAATGTATTAGTAATTTATGTAGCGCTACATACCTAGCACCAGCATTCACATAAGGGAATGTTATATTGCAAATTAATATTTCCAAACAGTTAAAATTAAAATTCTGACATGTTGGTGTGCATATTCTAGTGTTCAAACTAAAAAGCAATTTGACAATTGAGAGAATTTTCAGCTTATTCTTTAACTTGAATTTGTTCAATATATATAAATTATTTTGGTGATGTTTGAACAAATACTGAAATATAAAACGTATGTATTTTATTATTTTCTTTAATGTGATGAATAATTCCAGTACCAACTGCAAGATAATGATGGCAGTATTTCTGGTATTATTAAACTGTGATTTAACTCAAACTTAGTCACAAATTTTTTTAAATGCAAATTTAGTAAAAAAAAACGTATTTTTTCTTCAAATTTTGTTTCAATTCTCAGCAAGGGACTGGCATTATTTTATTCATCTGATTTAGTTACTTCATCATGGTAAGAGTGTAAATCTAGGTACAGTTTTATATAACAGAAAAAAATTTGTTTTCTTAAGAATACAACTAGTTTTACAGTTAACTTTATACATATTCTTAAATAAAATTTAAGAACATGTTACCTATATAAGGATTGAGGAAGAGATAAAAAAAATAATAAAGTAAACTTCAAAACTGAATAAGTATAACAGTTCTGTGAGCGTATTACAATTTTAATTCAAAAATGACTGATCAACACCATATGAAATATGGTATTTACCTTCAAGTTTTAATGACTAGTTCCAAATTTAAATTTATTTCTATATTTTCTACAAAAATAAGAGTTT
This sequence comes from Lycorma delicatula, assembly GCF_047948215.1. NCBI lineage: Eukaryota > Metazoa > Arthropoda > Insecta > Hemiptera > Fulgoridae > Lycorma > Lycorma delicatula. Next base: position 125,723,731 of record NC_134462.1, read on the forward strand.
ATTTTCAATTAAAGTAGTTTTTACAAAAAAATGTCTTTATAAGCTTTAGGTAATGTGATAATTTCTAAACAGTCATTTTTTGTACAATTTATTACTGTTTTACATAATATATTTTGTGTTTTTAACAAAAACTAAAAATCTTAATTTCACTTAATGAAATATTTACTTATCCAATGTATAAGTATATAATCAAATTACCAGATGGATTATTTTTATAAAATTAACCCTCGCAACTATCAGAAATTTTTTTTTAATTTTTAAGCATATAACCCTGAGACAACGAATGTTTGTTTATATCCTTCACTTAGAGCATGCAATTAAATGGAAGTGAAAAATTGATAGTAGGGAAATGAGAGGAAGACAGAGTGGTTGCAATGAAAATATGATACAGAAAAGGAAACACAAAAGAACATGTTTAATTCAAAGAAGGTCAAAACAAAAAAATCACATTTTGATGATTTTAAGAAACATAGGTGTTATTAAAGAGACAGAAAGGTTTTAGAAGAAACAGGGGAATAACTAGAACACCAAACCAAACTTTTATGACAATGATGAACTGTAATTGGTTCATAAAAATGTTATTTCAACTAGTAGTTTTTAGTAAAATAAATTGTAAGCAAGCAAGTGAAGAATAATAAGTATGGTATATGTTGCATGCTGAAATGAAATCTTGAAAAAATGAAGTGTATAAAAGCTATTAAAATATAATGAATAAAATTACTGAAATATGATTAAAAAAAAGATGTAGCTAAATACTTCACAAATGCGGAAATTGTATTCCTTGAAAACAGTTCATAACATGTTTTGGTAAAATCTTGAAAAGCTACCAACCCATACTCAAGTGGTATAGAAATTAATATTACAAAAGGAAAATATATACCTAAATTATAAAAGAAAAATATATACCCATAAAGCAATAACATTTAAAAAAGCAATACCCAGAGGCTATTAAAAAAAAAAATCCTTTATCAAAAGTCCTTAACATCATTACTGGGTGTCTTTTTAAAATACTTGGTGAAGAAGCTTTATGGTGATGAAATGCTACGCTAAGTGTTCTTCAGGCAGTTAAGACTGCAAAATACCTGAGGTTATAGTTGGACCACGGGAGGTCTTTTCACATTTCATGTCCAGGAAGTTTGGGTAAAAACCAAACAAGTCGTCCAAAGTCTGAACAGATTGCTGAGAACTATGACTGGGTTGTGGGGCTCTAAAAGGAGATTGTATTCCCACATAGTAAATTCCATTTTACTGTACAGTGTACTAGTATGGTACAGAGCTATGAGCTATGATCGTAACAGACGACAGCTAGAATGAGTACAAGGGAGGATAGCCCTGAGAATTCGTGGTCACCGAGGTGTTTCTGCTGCAGCAGTTGGCTGATTCCCAGGTGAAGATAGACGTACGAGTAAAGAGGAGGCATATTGTAAGCTAGGAGTGGCAGATAAGATGAACTGTTTTGCATAAAGGTGAATGGACGAGATGATTAAATATGTGAGATTGTACCATGGATCGGGAGGGAATTTGGTGAGCTACATTACTAGCTCACACAGTTCCTGAACGGCCATGGCTCCTTCAGAGCGTACTTGTTTACCAGACACAGAGCAGATAGTCCAGAGTTTCCGTACTGCAGTGAAAGAGAAACAGCAGAACATCATCTTCTCCTGTAGTAGACAAGAGAAGGAAAGATGAGTGTGCACAGCAGTAACAGGAAAAATTAATCCTGATAATGTGATTAATATAATGCTAATGGGAAGTGACCGATTTGTGGCCGTGGCTAATTTTGTCTGCTGAGTGTTACAACAGAAAGAAAATTATGAAGCAAGGAAAGTTAGACAAGAGTTGAATACACAACGAAGCCCCGGCAACCGGGTCGGGTATTGCAAGGGGTTGAAAGACAGCCCCTCCATCTGTGTTTACATGGATGGGTGGTAGTGACAAAACGGGGGGACTCCCCCCCTCTGAGCAAGTAGCGAGTGATACCAATGTCCAAAAGGAAGGTAGACAGGATGCAGTGTGTGAATACTAGCCAAAGTGAGTAGTCGATAAGTCATTATGTTATCTAGTTATTGATTAAACTATAGTTAATTAGTTGAAGCAGTGAACTAAAACAGTCTGAAAAGAAACAGCCCAGAAGTAGCTGACAGAGGTAACATCAAGAGTCGTTTTGGGGGGGGGGGTGAGGGACAGCCTTCAGTGGAGTCCACCATCTGTTCGTGCTTGTGCGGCTGGGCGATGGGAATGAAGCTGTGGGACTCCCAACCCCCTGCCTTGTCACCTCCAGAGTTGTGATATACTTAATTGCAAAACTGGCTCTGGGTAGAAAGGAATGGTGAAACCGGAGTTTTAGTTGGTAGGGTGCGGGCACACATATAAGATCTATAACATCTACCCGAACCCATGCGAGTTTGACACTCCCTCACCTTGTGGGGGGTACATAGATGGTATATCTCCGCAACATCGATAACCCTAAAATTGTGTTCTTACCCTAAAATTAATTTAAAACATTTCAAATTGTTCATTATTTATTGTTACTACTTATTTCTATGTAACTATTATATATTCATATAAATTAAATAAAACATTTCAAATTGTTCATTATTTATTGTTACTACTTATTTCTATGTAAGTGTTATATATTCATATAGACAGGTATGCATTTGATTATCAAAGCACATAACACAAAGGTATCTTAGCATCTAAAAATATTGTTTTTAAACTACTATGAAAAAACCATGAGGTATGAAATGATGATAAAATGCAGAGTAGTTCTTGAAAAAAAAATTAATTATTTTTAATAAAGTTTTACGAAATAAGAACACATCACTTTATAGATTTTAGGTTGTGAAATACTGAATAACTAGATAGTATGAACCAAAAAAAATAGGGAGAAACTGCAGTCAGTATAGACCATATTATTTTTTTTATTAAAAATAATATATGAACTTTGTCATACAAATAATGGTTAGCACACACCAAACGACTGAATAAACATAAATTAATACTTGTTTACACTGGCGGATTGTCCTATTTAATAACATGAGTAAAATCTGTTCAATACACGTTCATTTGTCTAGGCTAGACTTTCTTAGCAGAAAGAACTTATTGAAAGATTTTTTTGATGATTAATTCCTCTTACAAGTTTCGAAATTTGCGAATAGAAATATGAAATGTAAGTAGGTTTGGTAGCATATGAAAAATGCCAAGCCTTAGCGGTTGAATTCAAACCTGAATTCCTTCATTTTTCTTTAATTTTTTCTGCTACTTGAACAAGAAAAAAATGCAGACATTTAACTTTGGTGATCTTCTGCAGATGGTTTATTAAATATGGCTTCATCTATTGATATTTATTCTTACTTCATACAGCCAACGTCCGAATGATTTTTCCCTGAGATGTTTCGGTATTGTAAAAACAGATTGTAAGGAATGAAGCACACACCTTCTCATGTAGAACCCTGTTTATTGTTATTGGCAGTGCCTCTTGCCGATTTAGTCAACAATTTACTTACTTTTTTTTTCTAAATTACAATACCTGTTTCAGTTTATAATTTTGTTAGTTTGTGCTAGTTTTCTAAGAATTATTAGTGTTAAATTAAGAGTGACAAAGCATGTTGCTTTGTCACTTTGTTTTTAAGGTACTCTGTCTTGAGAAATAAAAAAAATAAAATATATATAAAGCCAAAATTCCACAATAAACTAATTAATAGAGCATGCAACAAAAACTAGAAATAGAGGATTTTAAATAAAACTTGATATTAATAAATCTGATAGCCAACAGAAATTAAAATTATATTCTAGCATCAACCTTGCAATTTATTTCAATAATCTCCTCAATTCTGTCTTTCTCTTTAGACATTATTGGACACTGTCAGATTATATTACGATAAGGTTAAGGAAGATAATATTAAGTTGAATGTTAAGATGGAGTTAGATTTCTTATATAATGTTCATCAGCTTATAATATGCTATAATACAGCAGAAGTCTCATAAAAGTAAAGAGTAGTACAGGTTCATCATTGGACAAATTTTAGATAGACCATGGCCATTAGTTTACTATCAGTTGGTTATACATTCTTAAGAATAAAAAAGTATACAATATGTAATATAACGATTTTTTTTCAAAAAATTAATTTCATGAATGAAGAGATTTTTAATCTAATTTTTGGAGTGAAGCTTGATTTCAGATAGCAAACTGGAGTAAGCAAAATATGGTGAGTATTATGTGAATTTTTTTACTAAGAATATAATTTTTATTGAACAAAACATACTTTTACTTTCTAAATTGCCCGTATTACTTCAAATTAACATCTCCTAATACAAGGTATCTGTAAATAAAGTAATGAGACTAGGTTTTTTGGCAGCCAAAGTGACAACACTGTAAAGTTACTAGTAAACATATGGTTATATGAACAGCTCATTTGTATTAGGTATTAATATTTTTAATCTATTGTTGCCACGTGAGACGTAAACAAACTTTTCTTGAAAAAAGTTTTTGTGAATGCCACTGAAACTTTTTAAAAATTAAAAAGGGTGTATAGAGATTACACTGTCATGTGCACAAATTTATAGGTGGTTTAAAGCATTTTCAGATGGCTGGGAATCAGTTGCAGACAATCCACGCTCTAGAAAACCAATAATGTCAAAAAGTGATGACAATGTTAAGCTTATCAGAGACTTGATATGGTATGACCGGCAATTAACTGTCAGAATGATTGCATTTAGAACAACTGAATTTGAACCATACCACAGTCCATCCAATTTTGACAAATGAATTGGACATGAAAAAATTTGTACAAAATTGGTCCCAAAAAACCTCACTGTTGAACAGAAAAACAACAGGGTGGAAGTGTGCCATGATCTTCTAGGACAAATTGAAACTGATCCTGATTTGCTAAAAAAATGTTATTACTGGAGATGAATCTTGAATATTTGAGTACAACCTAGAAACAAAACCTTAGAGCAAGAAGTGGCACACCTCAAATTCACCACGACCCAAAAAAACAAAAATGAGCAAATCAAAAATAAAAACCATGCTAATTTGTTTCTTCGATAGTAATGACATTATCTATAAGAATTTTTGCCTACACGGCAGACTGTAAATCAATATGTTTACTGAGAAATTCTTGAAAGACCATGAAAAAGAGTTGCCCACATGAGACCAGCCATCAAAGACAACTGGATGCTGCATCACAACAATGCACCTTGTCACACTGCACTTAATGAGTTTTTGGCAAAAAAAAAAACATTCCTGCAGTTCCTCAACCACCTTATTAACCTTTGAGTCCCTGTGACTTTTTCCTGTTCCCGACCTTAAAAAACACCTCAAAGGATACCATTTTATCCTTTGCTGCTATCCAGCAGGCTGCTGTTCCTCAAAGGAACAGCAGAAAATAAAAATAATGTAACTGACTATTAGAAGGATATACCAGTTTCTGAGTTCTAACATTGCTATGAAGAGTGGATCGAAGCACTGAATGGCTTCTCAAGGGAACTATTTTGAAGGTGATAGTCCATGTATAATTGGATTGTAAGTAAAAAGTTTTTCTGAACCAATCTCATTACTTTATATAAACCTTGTATAATCCTTTGGTTTTGATGTCTGGATTCCAATGCCCAACTGAAGTATTCAACTGAACAATTCTCAAACATTGTTTTGTATCCTACAATTTTAGTGCACATGTTATGCTATATTTAGTAAGCAAATAAAAATTTCAAAAAAATTTAATAATTCAGTTTCTAACTTGCTTTATATTTTTGCACGCTGCTCAAAAATATTTTTGATATTCCTGAATATGGTGTACATTGCCTGCGTGAAAACACACACACAGACACACACACACACACACACACACACACACACACACACACACACACACACACTAAGTATTTTATGTAAAAGTTCTAAAAAGAAATATTATGGAAAACTACATTTCTATGGCAAAATAAAATTTTCTCAAGCTTAAAAAAATGTGTTTAAATGAAGGCTAAACAAAAATGTTATTATTCTACAATTTAAAATAACCTTGAAGTTCAATAGAAAATCCGCTACAATTTTTACATTTTATGAAATTCTGAAGCACACAAACATACACATTCACACACAGAAACTTTAAATACAGTATTATTTTCCTATTTAAATAAAATAGCAGAGGAAACACAAGAATTTAAAAGCACGTAAATAAAAGAAGAAAACAGTTTAAAGTACTGTGAAAAACTATTTTGAGAAAATATACTGTGTAAAGCAATAAAAAGAAAAGAATATAAATAAGAAGTGGTTGAAACTGATTACAACAGTAATTTCACTTAATTAAATCCATAAAATATAATCTGTTTTATAAAAACTTGTTAAATCATGAAGAAAGATTTTAACTTTAGAAAAGATTAAAATAACATAGTTTAATGAGTTTCAATTGTATTCTAAATTAACCAATGTCCATTGTAGCTGATTTTGTTTCATTCAACTGACATTCAGCCCATTTAAGTGATTACTTCCCTGTTTCCTATAGTGGTATATTTAGTCACACAGACTTGGTGTATACTAAACAACACTGTCCTCTGAGAGAGCAATTCTGAACTGTTTAGAATACATTTCTAAATTTCTCTGGCAAAAAATACTAGATAAAATCAATCTTGATTAAACATAGTAGTCAAGTATTGTCAAATGCCTGCAGAGGAAAATTATTAGCACGTAACTTCACTTTGGAAGTCATTTTTTTTTCTTCAAATTTTGGGCCCAAAATAAATAATGAAGGGCTTAGGGTAACAGGGCTGTTTTAAAAAAAATTGGACTGTTACTGAGTGTAACAAGATTTTGTTTTCCATCTTTACTCTTTCCAAAAAATAATGCTACAGCTCATGGAAAAAGTGGCAAAAATGGCTGTTTTTATCTCTTGGCAAGTTAGAAAATAGTCCAATTTAAAAAAAAAATATTTTTTGGCCACTACAAGGTGGGTGGGTAGTTATCATATACCAAATATCAAAATCAAAAATAGTGGTGTGCTGATCATATGTTGAATTAAAAAGGAATACCTTGTTATACATTAGTACAAAGTTTAGGTGATAATGATAAAGTCTTACGTAAAGATTTGTGGGGTTATACAAAAGTGCATGTTGATAAATAATTGGTTTCTTTCATCGTCTATGGACGTGTAGAGAAATTATACCACATGTGATTCATTTTAAGTGAATTGTTTCATAGTAAATAAATATATGCAACTGTTAGATGTAAATAATGAATCAAGTGTGAGAGAGTAGTATGTTATATTCAATAAAGGATGAGGATTTTCTTGGATGACCTCTAGTGACTGAAGAATTCAGGCAAGAAACAGGGTGTCATTCAAACAACTTTATATAAGTTTAGAAATTCTTTTAAACCACCACCAACTGTGGATTGCACATATATTTTATCAATATATGATCGTTAAATGGCATAATCATACTGGTTATAAGTGACCTAACACGAGAAACCAGTCATTCCTGAAAATGAGACAATCATTCTGAAGAATAACAGATCCCATGCCAGGCTTACTAAAGAGAATGAAGTGGAGAATGAAGTGATTTCTTGTTGCCTTCTTCACTAAGTTGAATGCACTGTCGCATATCAGTATGTCGACCCTACCAAAATGCAGGTAATATTCAGCCCTGTGCAACTGTCATCTTCACTTTGACGACTGCAAGGAATGGCTGTATACTCAGCAAAAATAACTAGACTGGTGCTACTTGTACCACAGATACTTTAAAACCAAATGTATTACAGTTATAAGAAAGATAGATGTACGAAGCAACAAATAAATGCATCAGTTTTTGATTATTTATAACATAGAATATATATACATTGCATATTTTGATAATTCTGAAATTTTCAAGATAATATTATTCGGCATATTTTTATAATTTTGACTTATTTTCCATTTTATTATTCCATTTATTTGGACTAATTTTATTATATAAAACTAGTTTATTTTACATAAAACAAAATTAAAAAAACAAGCAGTAGCACAATTTTGTTAAGCTCTCAGGATATGGTATTAAAAGTTATCAAAAACTTGGCAATTGATTTTTAAAATCTTTTTCCAATATAAAGTACTTTAATTTTCATATAGAAAAATTCATACAGTAAATATTCAAAAATGTTTTTCATTATTATTTTCATGTAACGAAAAACTTAATAAATAATCAATTGATGAAGCCTTTACTTGGTGAGAATCCATAAAAAAAAAAATGAAAACAAAATGAAAAAATTCATTAAAATTAATTTAAAAGATTGCAGCTGCTTTGGTACACATTACCTTCCTCAGATGTTATGTACAGAATACAATAGCAAAAAAATAGAGATAAAACAAAAAGATAAAGTTCAACATTAGGGAGTGAACACATTTATCAGTTGTAAATAAATTTAATAGTTGGTCAATTCAGAAAAAGGGAAATATTTACAATAATATATGAAGTTTATCTAACATTTGTAGGTAATACTTATTCCACTTAAGGTACTGTTGTACTGAAAGCTGTCATTTTTTAAATAAGTTTTGTGAATCAAAATCATTCCATTTTCATTTTCTTTCAGATAAAAATTTATTACTTTCTAGACAATCCTTATACTACATAAAAAAAAAAACTAATTCAACATAAACATACTGATATATGAAATTCTCAGTGCTCCAGTAATTAATATCTTTTTCAATAAAATCGAAAACGATGTCAGCTTGGAGTTATATGTAGCAATTGGCAATTACCTATTGTTTTTTTGTGTATAAAAGATGTTTAAGTGATATTTTTGTGTTGGAAAATTATTATGATGATTCAGCCCTAGAGAATGTGATTTGATGGTAAAATAACAAACCATTCATTCAAATAAATTAAAAAAAAAAAAAAAAACTAGTTAAGCTGGGGAAACTAGAATACCTAAGCAAATTATGGATATAGCAGATGAATTTAAAAAAAATTGAATTATAAATCTTATGTACAAAGTAGATATATGAAAAATTCTAAAAAAGAAAAACATTCTGCAATATCTAAAATATTGTATTAAAATAAATGAATTATAAAAACAAGCAAAGAAAGAAATATAAATAAATTGTATTTTATAAAGTTTTACTGTACACTTGAAAGCTCACCTCAAATTGCATTTGCTGCAATAAATAAAAGTTTATAATGAATATCTTATCTCAGGAAATCCTTTTAAAAATTCTAAATATTATTTATTAAAATTTGATTAAATTCTACAGAAAATAAAAATAGAGGATAAAAAATATGTGTTTTTATAAAATATCTAGTGTTGAATGTGCCTATTGCAGCATAATGTTTTTCTTTTCTACAGCCTTAATTCTAGTTTATGAAGACAATAAAAACTGTATTTTTTATGTGTGCCTCAATATGACTGAATCATCTGTGAATATTTGTGAATAATATGTGTGCTCTTTTAGAGAATGTTTTCATATAAAGAATAACAAAATAATTGAGTAGTCCCACAAGGAAATTGACATACTTCACTGGTACACTCCTCTCATCAAAATAATAAAAAGGTCAGTTTTATCAGATTTCCAGTTCCCTGGAAACAAGGTTCCCAGTGAAATTTTTAGGACACCTACGGTTTTGACCTGAAGAATTGAATAAAATAGGTCCCAGAACTGTACCTCCAGTAGTTTTCATGATATCCAAAGTAAAACTGAAAAATATTTTGTCTGAAAACCATTTTTTTTTAGCTTTGTAATACAGTAATCTTTTTTGTGTGCTTTATTAAAAAGACTTACAGAAGATTTAATTTTAAAAAATAGTGATGTAAATAAGTCCAATAAACATCAAATGTTTTAAAAAAATCAAATTTTACTGAAGAAACAGAACAAAAAATAAATGAAATGACCTATTCTGAAAATTTTTGCAATTCTTTCAATCTAATAAACACATAGTATTGTATTTAATCAATTAAGTACTTACAAAACAATTATAAAACATTCTACAAAAACAGGATTTCAAGAATATGGTATTCATTTAAGTTCTTTAAGTTTATTGAAAATCTAAAGTTATTGTTCAGCTGTTCAAAAACTTACTTATTATTAATTATAACTAGTGATTTATGTGATTTATGTATAACTATCTGTGATTTATGTAGTGTGCATGCTCCTTTTGCATGTACATATGCATGTATGAATAAAGTATTCATGCTTTTTTAAAAAAAGGGAGATGCTATTCAAATTTCCAAATCAAGAATATGCAGATATTGATTTCGGAAATAACCGGACTACAAAACATGAATATGAATGAAGATTCTTTTCCAATGATTGTTTGTTCCATTGAACATCCTGTAGGACAGTATGAAGTTGAACAAGAAATCATTCAAATGATGCAGTGCAGTTCTCAACTCAGCACTCACTGAATTTCAAATTGAACAGGTATATCTCGCAGTACAGTCTGGAGAACACGAAAGAAGAGGCTATTGTTTGCAAATTGTTCAAAATCTTCAATCAGGTGATGGTGAATAAAGATAACATTTTTGTTGATGGGTACAAGAAAGTTGAAATATATTACTCATTACATTTTATTCACTGATGAACCGATTTTTTCAAGAAACGGAATAAAAAATTTGAAGAACAATCACAGTTGGTCAAGTGAAAATTCAAATGCAACTAGATTCAAACTTTCAAAACTGATTTTCAATAAATGTTTGGTGAGGTATAGTTGGGACCAGTTAATTGGACCATTTATTTTTCAAAATCACCTTTCTTGTTTTGTGTACAAAGATTTTTTACAAAACCAATTGCCAGTTCTGCTCTGAAAAACATGCACAAATGTTATTCCAACATGACGGTGAACCACCTTATTATTCATAAGATGTCAGGCCGCATTTAATATTAGTTTTCCAGGCAGATGGATTGGTCAAGGTGGGTCCAAACTGACTTCCTAGGTCTCCCGATTTAAATCCCTGAGACTACTTTTTTATGCAGAAAAAGTTGATCCAAAGAAGAATTATAAAATCAAATTTTAAATGATTTTGAATATCTTAAGAACAACCGTGACACTAATAGAAAAGCTTCCTTTGATGTAACACTTTATAAGAGATTTTGCATAAACTATCAAGGAGATCATTTTGAATGGTATCTGCAAGATATGAAAATGAAAATTAAAAATAATAATTTTTGTGCAATTTCATTTAGTTTTTATTCTATTTCTTCTTCAGTAAAATTTGTCTTTTTAAAACATTTATTTCATTTTTATTGGACTTATTTGCATCACTGTTTTTAGAATTAAATTCTCTACAAGTTTTGTTAATAAATTTTACAAATTTATTAGTCATTTAAAAAAGTTATTCTATTGCAGACCTAAAAAAACAATTTCAGACAAAGACATTTTCATTACTAGAAATACAGTTCTGGGACTATTTTATTCAATTTTTTCAGGTCAAAAACATAGGAAACCATTAATTTTGCCCTCAATTAACATCCTAAAAATTTCACTATGACCTCATTTCACTGGGGTGCTGAATTCTGGGCGAAATCTTTTGCTAACTGTAATTCGTTACCAAAGCGTTAACAGACCTACGTTTATGTGAACTTTTTTCATTATTTTGATGAGAGGAATACACCTGTGAAGTATCAGTTTCCTCGTGGGACATTCTGTATGTAGGATAAATAACATGTGCCGAAGAGAGTTCTGAGTATAGCTAGAAAATACTGCTGTCATTCTGCCAAACAAATATTACCAGTATTTAAAAAAAAAAATTAAACACATTTTCTGTTTAGCACTCAGCCATTAATTGACAGGTACAATTAAACTATATTAATACAGAAAGAAAGTACTCCATGAAATCTTTAATAATATGAATAATGATAAATTTAAAAAACAACCTATTCTACAAGAAAGCCAGATATTCTAGCCACTGTAACTTATGTGGGAAGCTGATTATCAGAGTTCTACAAGAACTGTCATCACAAATAAAGTTGTTAGTGTAGTGCTGATCATAATATCTTATAATATTCTAATATGAAAGGCTAATATTATTAAAGGAAGTAATGATGTACCAATAAATAAGTTGTATTCAAATAAAGGATTTTTAAGTTACAGAACAAGTTACACACAATAAGTTGCGCGTTAAGAATAAGAAATTATAAAACTCGTGTAGGTTATTTTTTTAAATTAAAAATTTAATTTCATTAACAATAATAAATAAATGTACTAACAAGAGGATAGCTAAAAGGCACATGAAAGGCCTTGCAATTTGGTAAGATCACTTAATTGTTATTTCTGTTAAACTAATGTCTATGAAATTTCTAAGAAATCTAAGACCGTCATTATGAATCAATTAGAGTTTCCAAGCTTTCTGAAAACTTGTTTTGATAAAGTGATAAAGAAGCAGATATTATGGAAGAATGGAAGACAACAATCATGATTGAGACTTAGAATTACAATCCAGTGAGTCACATCTTATATCACAAGGTAAGGTAAATGAGAGATTTAAACTTATCAAAAAACTAAGCTAAACGTTTAGGCTCAAGATTGCAAGGTTGGGATTTATTTTTTTTTAAATATAAAAATCTCAGGTGATTGAAGCCGATAGAAAGATTTTTCTGACCGCTTTGCTGAAGAAAATTACTTAGTTTATTGTAAAATATTCATGAGCTTATTTTATCAGTAGGGCAAGTTGCATGAATCTTAGTAGTGGTGCATTTTCATTGATTCCTGCAAGCATAGCTTAAATAAAAGTAGTTCTACTTTACAATAGTAATAAACATCCTTCTGTACCAGTCTGTTATGAAATTATTATGAAAGAAATAATTTATAACATTTCACTCCTGGTGAAATGTTATAAATGTAGTAAAACAGTGGAAGAAACATGAGAACTTAACTCCTGGTGAAAAAAACCATTCCTGAGCCTCTAGTTAAACCAGAAAAAAAGTATTTTTACTGCCCCTTCATGTCAAATTAGGATTAATAAAAAAATTTGTATAGACGTAAACAAAAAGTTTGTTTACGTCTCACATGGCAACAATAGATTAAAAATATTAATACTTAATATATATCAGCTGTTCATACAGCCATATGTTTACTAGTAACTTTACAGTGTTGTCACTTTTGCTGCTAAAAAAAAACTAGTCTCATTACTTTATTTACAGACCTTGTACATAAGGGAGGAAACTCCCAAAAGTAAATGTAGAAAAAATTTAAAAAGGGATTTCTGTTGGTCCATAAATACAGTAACTGGTCAGAGATGATTTGTTTAACTCTATGTTGACCGATGTAGAACACACTGCTTGGATAGTATTTAAAGAGTTGCAAAAATTTTCCGAATGTCCATACATCACAAAATTACCAGGATATATTGTAGGTAAACTGTAAATTCATACAAAGTTATGGAATATAATAAGTCACTAAAAGTCTAATTTCTGGATTCACATCTAGATTTCTTCCTGCCATACCTTGGAGCAAGTGATGAACACAGTGAATATTACCACCAAGATATTTCAGTGTAGGAAAACCACTATAAAGAGAAAAGGCTACCTACAAAAGGAAAAAAGCATCTGCTAAGGAATTTTAATTAGTCTACTACATCTATATAGTAATATTAACTTTTATAGACCTTTAATGTGTCATTTTTATTTAAATGAGGATGATAGAATCTTCTATTTACCGATCTGTAATCTACTAAAAAAAAGAAAAAATACAGAGAAAGGTATCACACTTAGAGAAACATTAAAAAAGTGTTTTATTTTGGTTCTCAGAGTAATTAATTGGACTTTGATATATAAAAAATCTATATAGTCTACAATAGAAGGAGAACTAGACTAATTAGGTTTACAGAGGTCCAGTACATAGAAAAATTGTATGATAAAGAAATGATTACTTTCCCTTTCCAATCCCCAAATAATATGTGGTTATAGGTTTACAATTAAGTTTAGGCTTAAATTCTGACTCACTCCACATTCAGTCATAATAAGAGGATGGTAATAAACTGAAGTTAAAAACAAAGAAAGAAGGTCATGGAACATGATTCTACAATATATTTTTGAAATAAAAATATATTCTACCTTTAAATTGGCTTATTAACACCATAGAAATTCTCATTAATTTTAGAAAGGATTCAAGAACACACAAATACATAAATATCAATCTTATTAAACTGCATAGTAGCTGCAAACTATTCTTATTCCTTATATATGTTGTACTCTAATCATATTTTTACATCTTGTAAATGTTACTGTAGTAATCACCACTTGCTATAGTAATCAATGTTTTTTTTTTTTTTCGATGAGTGGAGGAACTGTTAAACATTTTAAACAAAATGTCTTTGTTTTTTAAAATTTTTTCTAATCAAATTTATCTGATTAAGTGGTTACTGCCACAGGAGTGCTATGAGAAGAAATCAATAAACAGTGCTATGTTATGAAGTTATATAAAAATAATATACTTAGGTAACACTGATGACAACTTATTTGTGCTTACAGATTTCTATAAACTAAAAAAACCTCTGTGAACAAACAAAATGCTGCAATAGGTAAGGTAACATACAAAAAAATATTTGACATTTTAAGGTTTCAACAAAAAAATTATTTTATTACAATATTTTTGTTACAATACTGCAAAATAAAATATGTATTAAATATATGGCTAGAAACAAAAAACATTACGAATATTTGTAATCGTGAAGATGAAAACACATCGTTTACATTCATGTAAATAATAGTATCATATAAGTGATTATTAAAAGATCATACAGCCAGCTGCACTCACTCATTAATATTTAATTCAGTGTAAAAAGTGTACATACAACAAAGAAAAAATTGTAGTTTGAACTAGTAAAAAATTGGAAATTTCATACATGGTGATCTAAAAGTTTGTTTTTTAGATTCTATAACAAGCAATAAATTTTGGTTTTGCATTTGGTGGTAATCGATTTATCTATTCAATTAAACTAGTCAACAAAAAAAAAATTGCGTATCTGGAATCGTACATGGTGATTTTAACTAATTTTGGGGAGCTGAATTCAAACTGTTATCAAAATTTGTGTAATATATCACTTTTTTTTAGATATGTACGAATAAGACATACAATTTTTTACCAACAAATGCATAATCACTGGAAATGGTATTAAAATAACTTTAAAAAATTTTAATTATTGGAATTGTCTTAGGTTTATGTGTGATGCTCCATGGTCAGAATATCCTGATGAAAATGCTCTTCTTGTTCATCACTGACAAAACCCAAATTTTTGGAAAAAAAGTCTAGGTGGGAGTGTAGGAGATTAATTTTTAACGACATTCTGCATCCTAAACATTTGTAGTTTTCTAACATCTTACTAACCAAAAAAACATAGTTTTCATCTTTTCTGATGCCTAAAAACCACCAACAACATGTTTGAAGGACTTCCATGCAGATATTCGTTAAGTTTATTGCCATTTATTGAGTCCTTAAGCAGTTTCTTGATTTTCAGACTCATAAATATATCCTCCTTAAGCTTAACATCATTCTTAGAATCAATAAAATACAAAGAGCATATGTGGCAAGTTTGCAGTGATCTGAAAATTGTTGCATTACTTCTTGGTTTACAAGGTGGTTTATGAAATATTGTTGTTTACTTTGTCTTTGAAATAGTTTAGATACAAAAGACATTACCAAGTATAGAATTGGCCATTGCAACAAAAAAAAAACAAAAAATTTTGTAAAGGCACTAGACTAAGAAGGACCATGATTTAATCATATAAAACTAAGTTTTGCTAAATTGAATGATGTTTTAAAAATAAGTTTTTAAAAACCTTTATGTGATAACACAATTTCAATAGCGTATTTGAAATCAGCACCCAAATTACAGTGAGAAAAGTTGTGTAACATGTTAGACACAAATCTTGTGTTGTATAATGACTATTATTCAATTCATTTTTATACGTGTGTTGATAATACAAAGTGTTAAAGTACAGAAAACTAGTACAAATACTTTATGCTTCAGTATTGATAAAAGTTGCTTTAAATAATAAAAGTACTACTGCTATCTTTTGCGCAAGATTTCCTAATTCTTCATTACTAATTTATCATAACTGTGGTCTGAAAATTCCTGTATAATTATAGAGAAGAAACTTAATGTTATTATTATTTGAGGGATCACATAAAAAGGAATGTAAGGATTTAAGTGTAACAAGTGATTTATATCTTGAGATGTTAATAACTAATAAACAATCATGTGTTTGACATTAGCTATTCCTATTATTGGGACTAATATGGGATACCACCTACTTCCTATCCTTTTCAAGATAGACAACCTCAATCAAACTTTTTCCTGAACGTATAGGGTATTTAACAGCTAATGCGATTTTATGCTTTTTTTTATTTGGAGATTGCTGAAGATATGGTATTTTCTTTGAATGAAAATGACATGAGGTTTCCCAAACTATCGACTGAAAAATCAGTTGATTCTATGAACTAGGACAAAACTTAATAAAAAAAAGTGTAACTCACTGGTTAGATGCTGACATGAATGAATAAGGTCAGAAGGACAGTACTTTGAACACATCCTCTAATGCAAATAAAGAATGTAATAATAAGACACTTTTTTCATTAACTATTTTCCTATTAGTAGTTAGGGAAACTACCTTTTAGCTCATCGTTGTTTTAAAAAGGAGTGCACAGTTAAAATTTATACATTTTAATTATAACAGACTAATTATACAATTTTTTTCAACAAAACTAGGGTATAATCAGAAGAAATGTAAACATATAAGGTAATGTGTCCACTGCACTCTAAGGTGTAACCATAAGATCAAATGGTTATCTCTTTAAAAAATCTCTTTATAAAAATTATTTACAATTTCAATTTCTTAGGCAGATTTTTAGTTAATATTTCTTATTAAAAGACATTACTATGATTTTTTTTTAAATGAATAAAAATAAACAAAAAAATAAAATGCATTAAATAAAAGTCTGCAAAGAGATGGAAGATGTAGTAAATAACACTGATAGACAAAAAAAAAAATTTAATGTTTCCCTAAGTGTGATAACATTTCTTGAATTACTTTTTTGCGTACATCTCTGAGGTTGTCCAGGAAAAAATTCACATCCAAGTGGAGGAAATGTATTTTCAAAGACATATTACATCCCATAGTTCTGTATGAAGTAAGAAGTTGATTAACAATATCGTGGTAATTGTTAATCAAATTGGTAATTTTTGTTTGCCGAGAAAATTTTTGCAAACATCTTTAAATGAAGCCCAAGCTGCTTAAATGAAGCCCAAGCTGCACTTTCTACATTATTTAACATTGAGTTAAATACATCATCTTTGACCAACTCTCTTATTTGAGGACTAACAAATATTCCTTCTTTAATTTTTCCTTCACTTACATTCGGAAATTCCTGCCTGATGTACAAAAATCCAGGACTGTCCTTCTTCACTGCTTTAACAACATTTTTCATTATTCCTAGCTTGATATGGAGAGTAGGTAAAAATATTTTTTTGGGTTCAACTAAGGGCTCATGAATAATATTTTTCCCATTTGGAGCTACGTTGTCTTGTTTCTTTCATCTTTATTTTTATAATGTTTATCCCTAGTTCCATAGTTAATTAGGCATTTCCCTATGCATTGCCTGTCCCATTAGGCATTTCTTATATCACAAGGTGAATTAAATGACATAAGATGTCATTTGTGATATAAGATGTGGCTTATTGCAATATAATTCAAAATCAAAATCATTATTGTCTTCTTCAGTACTGCCTGATTCTTCATCGCTGCTTTTGAAACACACATTTACAGGTGAATCAGAAACTGGAATAATTTCACTGTAAGGTACCAGGCCTGGTTGCAGATTGCAATGAAGGATTTTTTAGAAATTCCAGACACACTTGTTAAACAAAAGTAACAATCGGTTACATGATCCTTTGGTTCATGCCAAACCGTAGGTACACTAAAGGGCAAAGTCTTTCGTGTACCTTTCAGCCATCCTCTTAAATATACAGAACAATTAGTGCATACTATATGAGGAGCCCACATCTTATCCTGATCACCAATTAAAGGTATAATTTTTTTCTATTTTTTACGATAAACTCACCACATAACAAAAGGCATTCACATCATTTACATAATTTCGAGGTATTGCAACACTGTTAATACATAATACTGTTAATAATGACACAAAATTAAGACATCAATAAGACTGAACAAAATTAATTCATTCCTAAATCCATTCCTTAATACAAACAACACAGCTGTGTTTTCAGCTACATGTTTTGACCGCACAGACACGATTAATCTTGTCTATGAAGGCTCACTCTTCAGTATTAGATATGATGCCATAATGTGACTAATCTGACTATTTATTTTTCTATGCAAAGAATTAAATCATATAATATAATTGTTTATTTTATTATCATAAACATAATTGTTTACTTATTGCTTAAAAATTATGTTAATAAAGTTAAACATTACAAAATGAACTAAAAAATAAAAAATAGGAGCTAACTATACGTTGAAAAATTTAAAAAATCCTTTAATTAAAATTTAAACATTTTTCAAAAATGGTTGGTGTAGAAAGGTTCTGAGTTCATATATGTTTTCATCATCAAAAAACAGATTAAAATCATGTATCACATGTTAAGAAACAAAAATTATGTTTAGCAGTGTAATTTGTATAATTAAAAGTGACAATTTGATCTAATCATTACAATTTAGAGTGTAGTGAATATATTACCTTACATGTTTCCATTTGTTATAAATTCTTATAAGTGATGTCTTTTAGTTGATTTAAAAAAGTACCTTTTTTTCAGAAACAAACTGATGACATTACTTTAATTCTAAGTTAAAAAATCTATTTAATTTTATTATTCTAATTAATATAAAATAATACCATAAATATGAAACCTGAAAGAAAATATATAAATTTAACTTACAGCAGCTGTTTTATCAGCATAATTGCGTGCAGCTAGAACAAAACATGCTTCAGCTTCATTCATACGAGCTCTTGCTAGATCAACATCTTTTAAGCAGGAACCCTGAATATAAATGACTCTTTGTGCCCAAATTGGTACTTGAAGAATCATTCTCATTGTAGTATCTAACTCCATAGGAGATAATAGCACCACGTAATAATCCTATAAAAAAATTAATTAGAGTAAAACTCATTAATTTATTTGTATTTTAACTAAATAGAGTAATATAACAAATTTAAACCATAGTTATTATTTATTCATTGTATGTTATCTATCATACATGTACATGTGTATTAACGGATAAATAACAATATCCTTTTTTATTTCAGTCCAAAGCATATATACATATTCAGCTGAATTTTAACATAAAACATAGTATACATTTCAGGTTGTATTTAATACATTAAAACAAACTCTGTAAAAGAAAGAACACTAAAGAGAACAACAGAAATAACAACATAACCAACAAATAAAACCTACAAGACTAAAGTAAAAACGGATAAATAACAATATCCTTTTTTATTTCAGTCCAAAGCATATATACATATTCAGCTGAATTTTAACATAAAACATAGTATACATTTCAGGTTGTATTTAATACATTAAAACAAACTCTGTAAAAGAAAGAACACTAAAGAGAACAACAGAAATAACAACATAACCAACAAATAAAACCTACAAGACTAAAGTAAAATATAAATTAAAACAAATGATAAAACTCACAACTAAAATTCCAAACAATCTCTCAATTCAATTAATAAGTCCTGTGTTCGCTTGTATGTGGGACAACCAATCGACTTACTATTGTGTCCAGCCGGCTTTCTAAACTTGGAAAAATTTGCACAAGTTGGTGAGCCACCCCCCCTTTTCAACAGGACAACTATCAACATGATGCCCCACCTTAGAGCAGTGTGAACAAATCTCCTTCTCCTTATAAAATTTTGCCACATGCCCAAGTTAAAACATTGACTAACCCTAACTTGGTTTTTCACCTTACATGAATGATAATTTAAAAAGAGACGACCATTCTCCATAATCACATTTTGCACCTCTTTATCGCATTCAACAATATAGTGAACTACTTTGCTATACCTTCTACCAGCCCAATCAAAACTTTAAACTTATAGCATAATATAAACCAGAAAGTATGTATTATAAACCTGTAATATTTCCCTGATAGCAGGAAGATGGCAATTGAGAAAGAGCCACCAGATAAGGCCAGTGAATAATTTTAGGCCATCATAGAACTCTTTGTGTGAGGATGTTTACTACACCAGTAACTTTTACAAATTAACTAAATGAAAATACGTAAGCGACACATACATAGACTATCTCAAACACAGTGATGTAAACCTAACTTCTAATTCTTTACAATATACACAGCAGCACTCTGCCCGATCTAAAATATTTCTGGTGCAAATAATAATAATAATATTTCCATTAGACCAACTGAATGGCGAAACGTTAGTTTACTATATTTATTAATAAAAAATATATATATATATCATAAGGCATATAAATAAGTAAAAATAGGTATATAATTGACTCTTGTTGCATATATATATATATATATATATATGTGTGTGTGTGTGTATCATAAGGCATATAAATAAGTAAAAATAGGTATATAAATAGTAAGGTAGTAAAATTGACTCTTGTTGCACTCCAAACTATCTCTTTCAGGACTTACTCCTTCATCAACTTTAACACATTGATTTCTGTTTATGTAGCTTTTAATGAGGACGTACATTATTTCAAATATCAAAGTTATATAATTTATCTGGTAGTATATTATGATTCAGTGAATCAAAAGCTTTCAATCAAATCAATTAAGTTTGCTAGTGCACCCACTGTGGATTTTTTTGATCTAAAACCAAATTGTTTATCATTTAAAACTTTCTATACTTCAAAGGTTATAAATCTACTTTTGAGACTAATTTCAAATACCTAAGATTGTCGCCAAATGGCTTCAATGGCATGGGGCACCTTAAGAAACTTATGGTAGCAAATGAAAAGGGCTGTTTTGCAGTTTGTGGAGTGACAGGCTTGAAAAGGGCTGTCTGTGGTTTTTTGAAGTAGCCCTGAGGGTTGTTGGATCTGGAAGCTGATCTTTGATGATGTTGGCTTGGTCGTAGTCGGGGAGTTGTGGCTCCTTGTCCGTTGGAATCAGATCGAGCTTCCCCTCAGCAGCAGTTAGGTCCCCACTACATCGTGGCCCCAGAGTCCCTCAATGTTGGTTGTCTTTTGCCAGCTCAGCCAAGGCTGCACTCCCCGAGCACACCTCTGTCACACATGTGTCACATCATGTGCCATTACCATCACACAACGGTAGGGGCACTCCACTACCATTAGGGCCCCTAGTGGTAGTGATGTGCTGGGTCGGCCAGGGCCTAAGATTCTGCTTTAACTGTATTTTAAAAATTCCTTATTTATTTACTCATGCAGATTATTCAGATATCATTTACGTGTATGAATATGCAATGGAAATGTTAAAGCTTCAGTTGAATACCACCTTCAATAAAATATAATGTCAAAAATTTTAAAGACAATTAACATATTTTAATTATATGTGTTAGGTACAGCATTACCTAGACAATAAATGTTCAAAATTCAAATATAAAAAAATAACATCCATCCAATTTTATGTATTTTGATTAAAATTCCCTCTTCTGATCATGTCTAATTGAATTTATTTTATTAATTGTGTGAAGTTGAAAAAACATTTAAAACTTATTATTTATTTTCAATGTTTGTTTTTTGAATACAACAATAATAATTGTTGAATAATGCAACAGCAATAATTTTTTTGAATAATAGAACAAACTATTGTTAGGTATATCATTATTTGTTCATTTACAAATACAATTTAATTTTTAGTTATTAGATATATAATTCTTATTTTCAATTCCTTGAATTCAAATAAAGGATGAATTCCATGAATATAAAGTGGTTTTCAGTGTAAATAATATTACAGTATTCAAACTTCTATAACTCAACATGGAAATAAAGTTAACTTATCAAATATTCATTCATGCATTTGAAAACAGAGGTGAGTGAGTGATGCTTTTATTTATATTTTGTATTCTGAATAAATAAAACTCTGAAAGTCAGTATATAATAAATTATTAGAAAATTTAATCCATTTGTTATCAGAATAATATTTCATCCATATTACAGTTTAAATCATGCAAGTAATTTAATGTTATAATTACTGGGAAATGTACATTACAATAAAACCATGCCTTTGCAACAGATTTTGTTAAAAATAGTATTAAAACATAACCTACTAATGCAAGCAAAAACTAGAATCAGAAATGTAAAGTTGTATAATAATCTACATGCAAATATAGAAAAAAGAGCTTAATTTTCTAATTGAGTTGCAACAACTAATATTGTATTTATTGATGCAAAGTGCGCTTGCTGTGTAGTGCATGCACCTTAAATATAGGTAGCTACAAAATAAGTAATGAAATTTTACCCTTTTCTCTTGATTAAACCAATATCCACAAAACGTAAAGGCTAATATTTTATATACTAATTTCATCGAGAAACAAATTAAAATGGAATTCAGATATTTTAATTTTATGATTTGGGTTAAATTGTGATTATTATTTGATATCCTTTCTTTCCTGTTTAGCCTCCGGTAACTACCGTTTAGATAATTCTTCAGAAGATGAATGAGGATGATATGTATGAGTGTAAATGAAGTGTAGTCTTGTACATTATCAGTTCGACTATTCCTGATATGTGTGGTTAATTGAAACCCAACCACCAAAGAACACCGGTATCCAATGAAAGCTAGTTTACTTTCTTCTCTTCAAGGATTTTTTTTTGTCTCCTCTCTGATATGCCACGGGAAACTTTCTAAAACTACAAAAATCTTTTTTATAAAAATGATCCTGCATGTTTTAAGCCAACTTTAGGCAGTTTTTTACTTGAAAGTGGGAACACTTGCTGAGTAACAGGGGTCATCTATCTGTAGTTGTATAAAACTTAACTGTGTATCTGTTTATTTCTTCTTTTTCTAATTACATCTTTATTAATTGTTGTAAAATCAAGCATTTCAAATAAAAAGAAGTCTGATCAGGATCAGTAATTTGTGAAAGATCATAATTTTCTGTTTTTCTTTTATTAATGATAAATCAACAGAAAGTTAATATTTCATCATATACATTAACAGGAAGTTTTCGTGCAAATTTTTCTTCTGTTACAAATTTTGATGCACTAGAAAAAACTTTATTCTCATACTGACTTCCTGATAAAAATTCTATTTTAAATACTTTTTTACTTCTAAAGTTTTTCTTAGCATTTCAATGGTTTTATTATAACCAAATTATCACTGTTAATTAAATTACAACTAAACTTTTTTCAAATTCAGGTGAGCATTCACCTGAATGCTCACATATGAAGAAATAATATGATGAAGAAACTTAACATTTTATAACTTAGTAGTAAGCTTTTCTTTTATGAAGTTTTCTGCTATTTGATGTTCAATAAGAACTATCTTTTTGAATCATATAAGTTTTTCCATTAAAAATTACCAATATTTTTCAAGGAGTTGGAAGCAAATTAAATATTTAAAACTTTACAAATTATAACCATTTTAAAGCTTCAGCACAGACTTAATAAAGAAAATGATCAATTTAAAAAAATATTTCTCTATAAGATTTATTTAAGCTGGGATTTACTAAATATCTGTTTAAATTTAAAAAAAAAAAAACATTCTGTATTTTATATTATTTGTAAAAAAAACATCAAGTTAATGATGTATGTATGTAGTTATGGGAAAATAAAATCTTTCAGTGAAAATCCTAAAGATAATTATTATATATTTATATAATTATTTAACGTCGATGTAGTGCAATTAATCATACACAACTATTTAATGATTCTTTAATTATTATTAGGCTGTAGTTGGATGCAATTATTTATTACTTTTTTGATTTATTATTTTAATAGCATATGTCATGAGTAATACCCAGTACTAGATAAACATTTAATATTAATATATTATTTCCAATACTTTATTAAATAAATATTGAGTCCTAAAAACTTCTACAATAGAAGGAATGTGCAATTATATTTAAAAATATATTTAATATTAAATAGTAAAAGTTAATCAGAAAAATTATTATAAAGCTATAAAAGAATGAAACATGAAATAGAAGTGAGAAAGTTCAAAAAAAAGTGAAGGGAAATTATTAATATATTAATATAAAAAATCAATGAATTATAGAAAACCTCAAAAATTATTTATATTTTCATGAAAACATAAATATTACGTGTTTTATAATTATATGTGTAAAAATAGGTAGTGGCATGGTAATGACAATAACCTCCAATAACTACAGAAAAAAAAATGAATTAATAAAATCATACCTGTAATAATGGATGTGCATAAAATTCATTAAGGAAGTCCATGATTGTGTCTGCGTGCAATGTCGTACTGCAGACAACAACATGTTTTTCCGATTGTGCACGATGAGAAGAATATGAACCACCAAGTTTTTGTCGTTCCATCCATGTAAATGCTAATTGTTCAAACTGTATAAAAAATAACAGACAATATAAGCAAATTAACAGTATTAATTCTTTACATGCTAAAATATTATTAAGTTTCAATTTTAGCATTAGAAAACTGTTAAGCACATATACTATTTGGTTTGAAAAGATGGTGATGACAATGCAAGACTAACCATGCAGACTGCATCTTTCTACATCAAATATTTTAACTTGTCTAATAATTCAATAAATTATTACTAACTAATCTACTTATATGCGAGTCCTTACTGTAAAATTTGATTACATTTTTGAAATTTTGCAGTTTGCAAACTCCAAATATGAACATACTAAAAATAAAAGTTTTATTTTTCAATTAACTTTATTTAATGTGAGTATTAAGCGTGGAAAATATTACATTAATTTGTTGGATTTTTTATTATCCTATTAATGAACCTAATATGCATGTATTATTTATTTTTATAATTTTATTCTAGTGAGGCCAAATATTTATTTACAATTGGCAACACTTATGTACCAAAGCTTGAAAATACTTTTTTTTAAGCAATTTTATTATTTTTCTTTCAATGTTTCTTCAAAATGAAACGTCTGTTATAGTTTATTTGTATTAATTGATGCACTCTTACAGGCTTCCTGAATGCAATAACTAAGACATAGTTATAAAAACTGATGTATACCTTGTTTTAAAGGACTCTAGTAAATCGTGCCTTTTCCTTTTCCTGTTTGGCCTCCAGTAACTACTGTTTAGATAATTCTTCAGAGGATGAAAGAGGATGATATGTATGAGTGTAAATGAAGTGTAGTCTTGTAAATTCTCAGTTCGACCATTCCTGAGATGTGTGGTTAATTGAAACCCAACCACCAAAGAACACGATCTAGTATTCAAATCCGTGTAAAAATAACTGGCTTTACTAGGACTTAAATGCTGGAACTGTGGACTTCCAAATCAGCTGATTTGGGAAGACGCATTCACCACTAGACCAACCTGGTGGGTTAGTAAATCATGCCTGCTAAGTCCTAAAGCATCACTATCACCAATTTGCTGTTGAGTGAGTGCTAGCTATCATCTAGATCCCGTGGGAGTAACAAGCCAGACGTAAGTAAAGTTATCAATTGCTTTCATAGGAAACAGACTATCCTCCTGCTGCTCATATGTTACTGTGTAACAAGCTGTGAAACAATATTTATTGCTATTCACCTACATTATTCTCAGTTACAAATCAAAAGTTCAATGCACCTATCAAAGGAATGCATGACCTTCTGCATCTGATGGGAATAAATTTTTTTTGGGACACATCTGGTCCAGAACCTATCAGAGGTTTTGGATTGGCCAATTTTACCATGATGCAGAAAGTTCCTGTGTGAGGGAAACTGTTCTGTTGATAAGCAACCAACCAAAGTGGCAGGAAGCTCAAGTCTGGTTAATGGAAGTACTAGGCCGGACAACCACCAGCAAAGTCAAATTAAGCCATTTAATGTCCTTTCTGTTGCCCTCAGTGATAAAAGCCATCATGGCCATAATTGCTACCATCTTTTCGCACTTAATCAGCTGAGGTAGTGATTATTTTGATGTTATTTCGATGTCACTGAAGCCTAACCATAAAATCAGACGTAAGTTTTTTGGTAATGGATCAATGGCTCAGGCTACACTGCCCAGATGAATGCTCTTAGGATTACTGAACTGGACCTGGGTTACCTCACTTTATTTGCACTATGGTAGCTTTTGTTTTTAGTATCCTGGCAATAGAGACCTTTCTCGGTTTTCACTCATTATAAATTAAAAAAAATTACATCAACAATTCTTTAAGTGTGTTTTTCATTCAACTGTTATGAGTGTCACTAATATTTTGGCTTTTTTTTTATACAAGTAGAAATAAGTCCAAATTAAACTGGACAAATGAGTTTCCACAATAACTCATTTTGATAATGATATTCACAATATGTCTGAAAAGTTCCCAAACTAAATTAAATATAAATACAGATTTAAATAACATCAGCCCTCTACATAGAACTCTTTTTCTAGTTATACACTCGTTGCAGCGCCACTAGACACAATCAAATGCTATATAGAAATCACTTTGTGGGATCGCCTTCAATGCTCGGTGCAAGCCCTTTGGATGGACAGAATATTATCGAAAAAGCGGCCTTTCATCTTCAACTTGAGTTTCGGGAACAGATAATAAGTCTGCTGGAGCCAAGTCGGGTGGGATAAGATGGTGATTCGACTTGCAGCGTAATAACGTGTTAAAACTGTTGCCATGTGTGCTTGGGCATTGTCGTGCAAGAGTCCAACTGCTCGGATCCCGGTACTCGGGCCGGATTAGACGAATGCGACGCATCAGGCGTTTCATTACTTCCAAATATAATTTAGAACTCACGGTTTGACCACTTGGGACAAATTCATGATGAATCAGGCCCTTTGAGTCGAAGATTGAAATTAACATCGTTTTCACTCTATCGTTTTCGTCTGCCTGATTTTCGCCGGTCTTCCAGGTCTCAACCAAACAGCGGATTGAAGCTTCGTTTGCTCATCATATATGAAGCACCACCTTTCATCCCCAGTTACAATTGCTTGCAAAAAATTCGGGTAGCTATCGGCAGTTTCAACAAAGTCTTGAGCGCAAGAAAGACGCACCTGTTTTTGTTCTTCGGTCAAGATGTGGAAAACGAAACGAGAACACACCTTTAGGCGGTTAATTTTTTCTGTAAGAATTGTACGTACCGTGTCTTTACCGATGTTTAGGTCTTCTGATATGGCCCGCAGGGTAAGACGAAGTTGTTGTGAACAGCTGTTGACGACCTCCTGCTTCGTTCATCATCATCCAACGACTCTTTACAGTCTTTAAACGGCTTCCACCACATGTATGTTGTAGTTCAAGATACGGTTTAATAACCGAATGCTTACTGTATCATAAAATAAATTTCAATGAAAGAGTTTTGAAGTCGAACACGAAATTTTATCGCGCTTCTCTGTTCTACGTTGCGAGCTCGCAAAAGGTTACGTGAATACAACATACGCGGCCGAATATAACTCGAGACTGGAGTGACGAAACGTGATGAAATTTTGTACACATACTCGTCAGACATTGTACCACATAGTTCCTTGGTTGACCAAGAAATGGCGCTACTTGTATTCACTACAGAAATTTAGTTCGGGTACTTTTCAGACCTACTGTGAATGTAAAAACATTTTTTCTCAACATTAGATACACATCCAGCAGCAGTATTATATTAATTATTAAATTAATACTCACCTGTGTGGGAAGTACTATTAATGCTACACATATCATTACAACCATGTATAACTGAGAAGGCCAAATGTCTGGTACAAAATCACCATAACCTACAGTAGAAAATGTAACAACTACGTAATATGTCGCTTGGAATAAATTTAGATGTCTATGACCAGCTCTCTGAAAATGTTGGATACCACATACACTGTAACACACACAAAAAATTAAATTCATAAATGATGATCATAATCCATTACTTTTTAATATGTATAAAACCATTTAACATGTAAAAGCATCTAGAAAAACATATATAAATGGATATGGAGAAGGATGGAGAAAGTAAAATTGACAGATAGTATGAAGAATTAAGAAGTAATGAACAGGATTAAAGAAGTAAGAGAACTTACATGGGAAGAACAAAAGAGAAAATAAAACTGGCTAGGACATATGGTTAAAGAGGTGGAATCTTGACAATTTCATTCGTAGCTTCAGTAGAGGAAGAAGGATGAAGTAATAAATGAGGTGAAGATTGAAAACTGTAAGGGAATGAAGGAAAGATTTGGAATAGAAATGAACAGAAGTAAGAGTGGCAGAAGGAACCAGAACGTCAAACAATAATATAAATAAAATTTCAGGTATATTTCACGTATTCTCCATATTAAGTTTATGTGTGTGTGTGTGTGTTTTTATGGATTTTACTATTTATGTAAAATGTAACTGTTTTATGGATTTTCCTATCCAACTATCTGGTTATGTTTATCTGTTTACTGAAACTTAGTCTTCCTTTACAGTATTTAACCTCTACAAGACCTAGAACCAATATCAGAATCCTAAATGCCTTTATATATAGCCTCTCTTTTATGAGGTTACATAACAGATTTCTCTCAAGACCATTTAATCCTCTTGTCTATTTTGCATATTCAAGTATTCTAATAGATCTTTCATGTATCTTTCTTTCTTTTATAAATCATTTTTAGTAGTAATTTGAAAGCAGAAAACTTATAGGTTGTCATACAGAATTATTTGCTTCTTCTTTTTAAAAAAATAAGCTAATTATTTTTTACAACTCAGACTTTTTTTGTACACATATTTCAGGAAAAATTTCTTATTACTTTTCCAAAGAACTTCCAAAAATTCAATTTTAATTTACATTAAATACCTCTAATCCTATTAACTTTCATATCAATTTATAAATTAAATCTTCAAATTTTTTAAACTTCTAGTTCAGATAATATTTTCTACAAATTTCAAATTAACAGATAAATATAGTTATCTTTCATGTGTAATAGTGTTACATACATAAAAAAAGAATTTAATAATACTTGTATTGTTGTAATCAGGTTAGTAGAAAATCAAATTTTTATTAAAGATTTTACATTTCAATTAGTAAAAACAATTAAAATACAAAGTGCTTCACGTAGTGTTACCAGCACTTTCTGAGTTTATTCTACTAACGAAAATAATGAAAAAAGGTTCATATAATCAAGAGTCCAGAAATCTTTTGTTAGTGAGTTACGGCTAGTGAAAGATTTCACCCTGATTCCTAGACAAAGAGGGAAATAGAAATCATACTGAGATTCTCAGAACCCAAATTGTGTTTCCTCCACAATTTCACAGTTAGTGATATAGTTTAGTTTCTTATGGTTTTTGACCTGACAATTTGAATAAATATTTCCAGTAGTTTTCATAATAGATGACATAAAACAGAAACATTTGTTGTCTAAAAACACATTTCTTTTTTACAAAACTTTATTAAATGACTAATAAATGCATAAAATTTTTACTAAGGAAATTTGTAGAGAATGCAATTCTGATTTGACGATCTCAAATCAATTTTTCAATTTTCTCAGTTTTTAGGCCATTTAAATTTTTTTGTTTTATTTCAGATATGAAAACTACTGGAGATATGGTTCCAGAACCTGCAAAATTTGAGTTACTAGAATTTCAGTATGGTTTCATTTCACTCTTTACCCAGGAATAAGGACAAAACCTTTCACTAGCAATTACTCACTAACAGAGCGTTTCTGAACCCATGTTTATATGAATTATACTCAATATTTTCATTAGTAGAATGAACTCAGAAAGCTCTGATAACACTTTGTGAATCATTCAACAGACGTAGAAATAAAAAAAAAAATTGAGCTGTATTTTTGTTTATATGATTTTTACCAGACTTGACTAAAATGAAAATATATTATTCAGATATCAAAGAATACAGAGAAAGAAAACACAAGAAATGGCTTAGAAAGAATTTGCTCTAAGGGAAGAAACATTTTTTTCTTCCTTTCTTTATATATTTTTAATATTAAGACAGTTAATTAAGCATACTGTCTTTTGTAGTTTCTTTTGATGTTTTTACAAACAATTATCTCAGATTAATAAAATACTGTTTTCATCTTTTGTTATCTATCCTTTATTCAAATATTAAATATTGTCCTTTACTAATACACATTCTTTTATTTTTAGTTATATTTTTAACAGTAAACGCATAGAAAAAGCAACAGAAATAGGTTTACATAAAAAAAATTGCTTGGTTATATACACAATTAACATCAAAGGAAAACTAGATGATATTTTCTTCTATGTCATCTGAGTAAACTATATATGTATATATTGATACTTAATAATTTCATCTGTGCAGTAACCTCAAACTATTAAATTGCAGAAAAACGATAGAAAAATGGATTAAAGATTTTATAGTATGACTACAAAAAATATCATATTTTGTAAAATAATGAAAAGGAGGAAAATCAATTATTTTAATTTCCAAATTAGCTTAATACTGACTGCTCTTAACACAAGTATAGCAGTTTTTTGTAGTTAATCCTTTTTAACAGAGATGTACCAATACTAACATTGATCCCTGAAATATTTTCTGTTATTGTGCAGGCACTTGCATATGATTAAGTAGATACTAATTTGATGTGATAATTATTTTCAAACAATGATGATCTCAGATTAATAAAAGATTGTTTTCATTATTTGTTATCCTTTATTCAAACATTAAATAGTGTCCTTTATTTTTAGTTATATTCTTATCAATAGACTAGAATAGAAAATTGCTGGTATATCTGGTGTATGATGTATATACAATATACATACACCATAAAATAGATCAATTTATTTTTTTTATATGTATGTAAATATGTGTGTGCATGTGTAATAATCATAATTAATGTGATTATGTTTAATAAATACACTTATTTATAAACGTAAAATCAACATTTTATAGCTTTGATTAATATTATACACTTTGATTAAAATAAAATATTGTATAATAAAAAAGTAAAGTATATTGTTTAGATAAGTATTTTATCACTGTAATTTCTTACCTCACACTGGTGGTGTTTAGTTATCAAAAATCTGGTTGATTATTGTACCAGTTCTACTACTGCATTATATGTTAATTATCAAAATTAAAATAATGGACCTGTTATTACTGAAAATTTTAACAATAAAAAGTAAATATAATTGGTATTAATTATGATGGTAACAAAAGACCCTAAATGAAATGCTTGTTCATTTACAATGTAAATAAAACATTGATTAAAAATAAACAATAAGGAAATTATATGATAAAATGAAAAGTGTTTATAAACAGCAAAATGAAAGGAAAGGAAGAGGAATGTAATGTGTAGTTGAATATAAAAAGGGTACATATTTTCTCTCTCCCTCCCTCAACACACATACATTTACATGCACTTGTATGACTCTCTCTGCCATTTTTATACACTTCCAAGCTTTTATATAACATTTTAATGATTATTAAAGGTAGTAAAGGTCATACATTGGCAAATGAGTAAAAAATCTATTTGAGTAATTATGCCACAAGAGAAAACAGTACAAGTAAACCACTTATCAAAGATATGTATTTATTTTATCATTTCTTCCAGTCTTTTTGTGATTTTAATGTGATTACTTACACGCAAATCCCAACAACCTCTTTTTATTTGTAAGTATTTTATGACTTTTTCTTTTTTAATTAATTAAAATAAGAAATATGTATTCTATATTGTTATTATTTATACAAACATGTTGTGACTCAGTGTAATTAAGTAAATATAATACTATATTTATTTACAACATGATTACATATTTATCTACAAATTATCAGAAAAGTTAGGTTCAAGAAAGTAAATAAAGAAAATATAAAATATAATTTATTCCATACATTGAAAAAATTGTTCAAATACAATCAGAAAAATAAAGTACCATTATTAAATAGGTACTATTCACATTAACCCACTATTAATTTTGATCATTAACAAAAACTATTAATATATAACAAATGTAAAGTGTCTGTATTTTAGGTTTTTAAAGTAAACTAATGCAAAAAAAAATAATTTGTTTCGGTAATGTTTAAAGACTGTATTCTCTAATTTATTACAGTTGAGCAATAATAGAATTCTCCTTAAAATGTACATAAATACAAGGAGAGAAAGTATTAAATTAAAGGTCTATGGTATGTTTCATATTATCTACTCTATCCTCTTTTCGGTCATATTTACAAAATGCCAATAATAAAAAATTTCTCAAAACCTGACGAATTCCAGAGCTTCAGTTGATAAATAGCCTACAACAAATTTATTTAAATAATATTATACTGTTTATAGCTGATTATGGATTTTAATTAAACAAATGAATCATTGTAATACACAAAAAAGATAACTGATGTTATATAATTACGCTGTAAAATGAAGTAAAATTTATTTTTGAATTAAAACAAAATCATAAATGTAAATGTTTAATATAATACAAAATTATCATTATCGGAGTATGATACACCAAATTTTTTTTTTAATGTTCTAGACATAATATTCATTAATTCTTTGATTTTTATGAAAAAAATTTAAGCTTTTGTGCCAAAAATTAATGTTTGGCTCTAAAATATACAAAAAAACCCAGGAAAAACAAGGAAATATGTCTTACGGTAACAAGTGAAACTATAATGCTTAAAATCAAAGAAAACACTATTATGAACATTTTAAAAAAATCTAGAAGATCCATCTAAAATTACTCAAGTTAGAGCTGTTATGGTATCTGAAAAACAAAATTTTCAGAAATAGATATTAAAGATTGATTACTTATTTTTCACTTACTAGTAGAGTTTATAAGATTTGGGGAGGTAGACAGAGATTTCACAACAGGCTTATCATCACTATTACACACTACACTTCGTTTATGATTAAAACCAAAATGTTGTTCAATATTTGGTTTCAGTTCACTGTTTCAACACAGAGCACATGATAAAGAAGTAACTAAATTTACAAGTGAATTTTTACTTACAGATAAATATTCAGATCCCTCGACAGCTACTTCTGAATTGGTAATATTTGACTGTTCAAAATCAGATATTCTTACACATATTTTCCTTACATCTACATTCGAAGGTCCAGGTTGAGTCTCAATAACATTATCTTTTGGAGGAGTGACAATTTCTTGAGCCAAACTTTTTCACCTCGCCTAATTAACAATTTTTTCCCTGGCTTTCAGATTTCTTGCAGTTACTTTTCGTATGCGTAGTTGTTTACAAGGCATTTTTACACAAAAAATACAAAATCACTAATAAACTAATAAACTGATAAACTAATCACTAATCATGAATAAACTATCAAAATAAACAAAATCACTACATTATTATTTGCAGTACGGTAATTTCAACGAAATTGATTTTTATAAAAATAACCTAACAATACTTGCAAAGTTAGTAGGAAAGAAGTCACGTAAATCTACCTATTATTTTCAGTAAAAGCTTAAAAATCACAGTCACACGGTGTATACGGTAACCAAAAAAACTTTCGCGCCCTGCAACCGATCATGTGTTTTCACTATTCTAGGTAGGGCTACCACAACAAACTACAGCGAAGATAAAAGTGCGAATTTCAAACTTTACAACAAGGTAAAAATACCTCTTCTAAGTCTTTTTGAAGCAGAGTAATACACACTCAAAAATCAGTATTTTCTGACTTCGAAACTGCAAAACTGATTTGATATCTTCTAATTTTTATTTTTTTTTTATACTTCCAATTACCGTATGTAAATAATGATTACATCACTTCATCCAGAAAGAAATGGACTATAAATTGAGCAAAAGAATTTTTTTTTAATTTAAAAAAAATTGATTTTTTTTTGTGTATCATAACCCCTCAAGTGTTTTACTCTATAACAATTTTTTACATATTTTCTGGAATTAGGCAAGAGAAAATTGGTAGGATTTTCATTGCTGCATGCCTTTCCAAACACCAACCTACTAGAGGGAAAAAATTACAGAAATTTTGTAGAATTTGAAAAATTTCATGTTTGACCAGGATTCAAACCTGGAACTTTCTTGATGAAATAACATCAATAATTAAGAAAAATGAAAGATTTACAGAACATAATTAAAAAATTGGACATCTGTAGCAGATGGAAGATTGTATTAGAATTTAATTTTTTTTTTTTTTAGCTTCCAAGGCCAAGAGGATGGGGATATAGCATGTGAAATGCCATGCATGACTGGAGTTTGAACCCAGTACTTCCATATGAATGGCCAAACCACAGAGGCCAGTTTAAAAAATTATTAACTCACATTCAAAAAAGGCTCTACTTTCAAACAATTAAAAATTTACCTGGTAAAGACTAAACAAAGAAGAGTTGCTGATAAAATCATGAGCTGTTGAGAAAGAGCTGACTGAGATTTCTGCATGGCTCTATGTAAATCATTCTGTAAAAAAAAAGTTTAAATACTTAATATGATTATTTCTATTTCCATTTAAAGTACATAGTAAAGGTTTGATGTATGTTAAGTCCAATAACTGCAATAGTTGTAGGAACCCTGACAGTCACAAGTTGCACAAAACCATCTTCAAAAATAAAAATTATCTCATTCCAGGCTTTATAGGAAGTGAGTAGCTAAGTGGTTTACTATTATTTGAACTGTTATGATACAAACATTTGCTATATTTATCTTCATCAAGTCAAATAAATAGTTCACTATTATATCAAGCTCAATGAAGTAAGGGTGATATTCAGCCAAACAAATAACATCTTTAATCTATTTACCAGAGGGGCTGGCTTACAGTGAATATGATTGCATTCAGAATGTACAACTTTGACTAGTGCCTCTTTCATCTCTGATGCTTTACCACTGCATCTGATTTAAAGCAACAAATTAACATGCAAAGGATTTAATATACTTATATATGTTTTTTCTGTAAGGAGAGTTTTTAATAATTTTAACTTTTATTTTCGATTTGATTTTTTAGTTCTATGTGTTTAATTTTACTATCCGAGGTGGAAAACGCCCAAGCGTTTTTTGCCCACAAACAACCAAAAAAAAAAAAAAAAACAAAAACAGATTAACATATTTGTTCCTGTTCGTTATATACACTGCTTCAAGTCAGCAAGGGAACTGAAAACATGATTTAAAATTCTGTTAGTTTTCAAAATAACTGACAATAAAAATCATTGAATGATATGAAAAAACCTAAGCAATGGACTACAAAAAATACAAAAACGTTTCCTTAGTTTCATCATATTATTTTATAGTATTTTTTTTAAATTCTATGTTAATAAATATATTTTTTTTTGTATGATAGTCTCATTGGTACTAATATAGAACAAATTTAGCATAGTGTACATACATACAGGATTTTTAGCAAAATAAATATATTTTATTTTAAGTATTACAACCTCAGACATATTATATACATATTTTAATGAGGAAAACGAGATGAGTGAAAAAGTCATTTATCATGAATTTATCAGAAATTCAATAAGAGCTTCACATAGAAAACAGTATGCAAATTACTACACCGACTGGTCAGCCAATTTGCTATTAATACATGTAAATAAAACCAGAAAAAATCCAAAAACTCACCAACATCGTTGGTGAGTTTTTCATTGTTTGTTCAAAATTTTAAATTTCCGAAAGTTCTTCATTGATTGCTTTGAAATTTTGACAAAACATTGCATTCGAATACGCGCTTGTTTTTATATACCTACTACTTATATATCTAAGAAATCACAAGCGCTATCTGTTGGACGAAAAAATAACACATACTATCAATTTCAATATTTCCAATATATATGTCCACTATAGACTAAAAAACTAGTGGACCAATTTACGCATGGGGAAAAGGGAGAAAGGGAAAAATTGGAAAAGGAAAACATTGAAAAAGGTAAAAGGGAGAAGGTGAAAATGGAAAAAATAAAAAAAAGGAAAAGGGGAAAATAGGGAAAAAGGAAAAAAAATTCTAAGAGGGAAAAGCAAAAAGCAAAAGAAAAAAGGAAAGAGGGAAAAAGAATAAAGTGAAAGGTTAAATTTTGCGAAGTTCTGTAATGTTAATTTTTTTATTGTTTAATCAAACTTTCAATTGTGCTCATTTAATCTATATATACATATAAATATATATATATATAAATACTCAAATCTAGCAATGGTGAAGCATTTCCAGGTCTGCTAGTTAGATATATTTTCAATTTATTGATTTCTAATTTGTTCCACTTAATGTATGTGTAATTCATGTTGATTGAAATTGTAAAATCAAAAATATCAATACTAAAATCCAAGATAAGATTTAACTACTTTACAAAATTTTCTACTTTAAATATTTCTGAGTTTTAAAAACCGAGAGATCTTGCAGAGTTTATAACTTTTAGAATCATTCATATGTGTCATTTGAAAGTGTGGTAAGGTCTAAAAAATGAATAATTTAAAAAAAACTTCTTCATAATATGTTTGCAATGAATTCTGTTAATGGCTTATGCCAAGCTCAGTAATAAAACAAACAGATTTTCAAAAATATGAATGATTACATACATTGTTTTATCATGTTTTATGCAATAATTCAACACTTTTACCAAAATCATTGTGAATAATCTCTAAATAAATTGATACATAAATCAATACTATACAGAATACAGTATTCTTCTTCTTCAACAACAAAAATGTGTTTAATTTTCTTTTCATAACATATTTTCTTCCAAGAGAAAATTTTATATTTACAAATCAGGGATGCTGACTTCTGAAGAACATTCACTGTTGAATGCATTATCGTGCGAGTTGGAAACTTCCTTGCTAAGTGTTATGCTGAATATTCTCCTTGCAAAGTTACTTAATGTAACTTTTTCATTGGTGAAATTGTTATATACATAATGCTAAGTATAAATTACAACAAAAACATCTTTTTATAACCATTCTATTTAAGTTATGACTTATGATCACTGATAACTGTGACATTTAATTTTCTAAATTAACTATTTTTACATTTCTAGAAATCTGCATTAAACATCTTCCGTTCTTAATGAATCAATAAATCTTATGATACATTTTATATTACATAATTATATTATAATATACAAAGTCTGGCTTAGTATACTAGTCTGGCTAAATCAGGACTAAAGTAGATCAGAATAAGTCACAATCCAGATTATCCAGAAAAAAATATTATGAAAAGCTAATACATATATATTACTAACAACAAAATACTATTGTTAATTATAAAAATAACTATCATTTAATAAAGATTATTTATCTGCAGTAAGTTAAAAAAAATTTAAACAGAAAAAATTTTCTGTTTCTTTTTTATTATGGATAGACTGCTTTATCCTACTCATTCTACATGTTCTAAGAAGTTAAATTCTTTATTTATCCGGTATTAATACAATTCTATTTCTTTATGAGACACACACACACACAAAAAATTGTTTGTTATAATTATATAAAGCTGTACATCAAAAAAATGTCTGTTTAAGACTACACAATTTAAAATCACAAAAAATAACTTTTGGATGTGTTGTTGGCTTAGGTACCATTAGTGCTGTTTTAAAAACCTTATGTAATATTCCCAAAAAGTGATTTTTTTTTTGTACATTAAATGCTGTAATAGAAAAAGTGGATGACCACTTCAATCACTATTTTCTTCTGAAAATGTACAACTGTCGAGTAACAAACATCTCATGGTAGGTTTAAATGGAAAGTAGTTACTCATTTTTTATCATTCATCATTCTTTCTTCATTAAAAAAATAAATTATAATCCCATCATCAAAATCACATTTTTTCTCCCTTTTTTCTTATCAATATTTTGGTGTTTAGATATTTATTATGTTTATTTAACCTTTAAAGTTATAAGATTTTTATATTATTTTATTATGTTTTGGTCATATTGAAAATGGAGTAAAACAAATACATAATCACTGAATAGATACCTCAAGACCGTATTTTAATGAAATTAAATACTGTAACTATAGAAAAAGTAACAGCTGTAACTAATTACTATAAACTATACTCCATACAACTGATCTAAAACTAGAAG
Source organism: Lycorma delicatula (assembly GCF_047948215.1). Classification (NCBI taxonomy): domain Eukaryota; kingdom Metazoa; phylum Arthropoda; class Insecta; order Hemiptera; family Fulgoridae; genus Lycorma; species Lycorma delicatula. The sequence goes on from NC_134462.1 coordinate 125,761,678, forward strand.
AAGATTAAGTGTCATTTACCTCCAAAAATAATTTTTGCAGAAAAAGAATTTTTGGCTAAACATATATTTTAAATAATTTCTCAAACACAATAATAAAAATATAGATAATCTTAATAAAATAGACTGATTAAAATATATGGAATATTGGGTCAAGGTATGATACTTACAAACATATTTTCCAGAGACTTTTTAGCAAGCCAACAGTTAAGGAATACAGGGATGAACATGTTTCTTAAAGGTGAGTATACTAACTGCAAAACAAACAAAATTACATTATTATATAAAAAAATCATTCAATTTACTGAAAGGTATATATTTTCAAATATATCATAATAATTTCACATGTGCTTATGTTTAACAATGTAACTTACTTTCAATAGTTTTCTCATGTGAGACTGATGATTATGACAGGTTTGGTACATATTTTTTACAACTGAACAGGTGTGTTGAAATAATCAAATACAAATGCTCAATTACACAGAACAAGTAAGCAGCTGTAAATTACACTAATAATAAACTACACAATTTACTTTCTTTTTTATTGATTCTTTTATGTTGATTGGTTAGAAGCATTTTTTTCTATTCCACCATACTCTGTATCTCTTAACCTCAAAAGTCTTCTGCATACTGCATCCTTAATTACCCGATTTATATCTGTTAATTTTTTATCTGGTGGTGACCCACCTGACAAGTTTCGTTTAAATTGCTACATGATTACTGTCACAAAGCTCTCTCTTCTTCAATCATCTTAAAACATTATTCACCAAATTAGCTTTAAAATTCAACATTAATACCATATTTCATCGATTCAGCTCTGCTAGAATAGAAGCAAAAACTCTGCAGAAAGTATAATGGATCAGCTGTTAAAATATGTTAAATAAGAAGTCTGCTGTTATTACACTGTTTATTTTCATGTTGGGACATTTGATGATGACACAGAACATGGTATGTATTCAGAGGAATACAGGAATGCGGTGGAAATTAAAAAAGGATCACTTTCTGCTCAAAATTATAATTAATTTTAATATTTTCCCATTTATGATATTGTAATGGAAGAAATAAAACCCTTGCTTTGAACTGACCGGAAGATTTATTAACAAATTTTCTTAAAAAAAAATCAATTATATTTTTGGTTCCAACTATAAAAACCATCAGAACTTTTAATGAAGGCTGCATATTAAAATGCAAAGTTACAGAGAGGACTAGTTAGATCCCTGGGGAAATTTGTGTTTTGGTAGATGAAGTTTTGACAAAATATAAATACAGAAATTGAGAAGTTAAATGAATTTCAAAAAAGCCTGCTGATAAAACTAAAAATTTAACAAGATAATTAAAAGAGCAGGTAAAGGAAAAGATTCTAGGATAGAATGATCATAATTATCTGAAATACATACTGGTAGTATATATTTTAATTGTTGTTTTCTACAAATATTTTTTTTCATCCTTAGATCCCTTTTTCTTAAGGATCTGTAAGAGTAACAGAGCTGACTTTTTTTAGTAGACATCTTTGTAGAATAGTTGTATAACTTTTAACACAATCATTTTTAAATAAATTATGCATAAAAAATACATACATGTATATATATATATATATATATATATATATATATATATATATATATATATGTATATATATATGTATATGTATATGTATATGTATATGTATATGTATATGTATATGTATATGTATATGTATATATGTATATATATATGTATATGTATATATGTATATATATATGTATATGTATATGTATATATATGTATATGTATATGTATATGTATATGTATATATGTATATATATATGTATATGTATATATGTATATATATATGTATATGTATATGTATATATATGTATATGTATATGTATATGTATATATGTATATATGTGTATATATGTATATATATGTATATGTATATATATGTATATGTATATATATGTATATATGTGTATATATGTATATATATGTATATATATATAAATACAGAATAATTAAAAATGATAAGACTCAATTTTGTAACTCTGTATTCCAAATTAAGAACTAAAGATAAATGTGAGTAAATTGCATCTGATAATACTCACAATAAAGTTAACACAGATACAATTCTTAAATGTTCAACGGGACTCCCTTCGGCTGCACAGAACACATCTAAACTGTAGCCGAACTCATCTCACATATGAGGAAGCATATTTTTTGATACTGAGTTCACTACTGCTATGATACGATTCCGCAGATTGGTCAGATTTGTTGGAAGAGTTGGTATGTAAACTGCACCTTTCATCAACCCCCACAAGAAAAAGTCACACGACATGAGATCAAGTGAGCTTGGAGGCCAGAACTGAAGAGCCAGATCATCATTCCTAATGCATCCTATCCGTCATTGAGGTAGAGATTCATTCAGATAACATCGAACATATAGGTACCAATGGGGTGGAGCTATGTCCTGTTGAAAAATGAAGTCTGATGAACCTTCATTTAGTTGAAGGAAAAGCCAGTGTTCCAGCAAGTCCTGGTATGTTATCCCAGTAATTGTGTTCCACAAAAGAGACTGGTCCAAAATCCTTTGCTTGTGATAGGGCGCAAAACACAGTAACCTTGGGGATTGCCTCTCTCATGTTGCAGTATATCATGATTTTGTAGACCCCATATGGGGACACTGTGTATTCACTTTTTCATTGAGATGGAAAGATACTTCATCACTAAAAATCACTAAACGCAGAAGAAAAACGTCATCCTCCATGTTTTCAAGCATTTGATCACAAAATTCAACATACTTTGGTTTGTAACCTCTGTGAAGAGCCTATAAAAATAGGTTGACTTTCTTAGGCTTTGTACAAAACTTTCAACTCGTCTAATGTTTTCCTCTTTCACTTGCAGTTGGCCCATGCTCACGCCTTTACAGACACCCTGTTTGTTCAAATTCTGGAGAAACCAATGACATATGCTCTTCCTTGAAGGAAGATCAATGTTAAATAGGAGATGAAACACATGCTGCACTTTAGTTGCTGATGGAGATTTATTGTATACAAGAACACAGAAAACCTTGTGTTGCACTATAGCCATCTTACTCACAACTGATATGTAGTGGTGGTTGTTTACACAAGTACCTACACTCTAGTGATGTTATTAGAACCTACTCTACCAACTACTATGTAGATAAGTCAGATACAATGTATAGCTCAGAAAAGAGTTACTAAATTGAATCCATCATGTAGAACTATAATTTTATTTTATAAATGTATATATATATATATATATATATAGATATCATATCTAGATACCACCTAGATGTGATATCTACCATCTAGGTACGAATGGGGTGGAGCTTTGTCCTGTTCAAAAATGAAGTCTTTTGAATCTTCATTTAGTCGAGTTTAAAAAAAAATATATATTTAAATAAATAAATAAATATATATATATTCATTGTTCTTAAACATTTTGGAAGTATAGTTTAAAAATAATAGTTTTGAGAAAAAGATTTGTAACATTGGTCAATTTTATATTGCTGGTATAAGAGGTGCCAAATGCTTCTAAAACACTCTGCACATAAAATCCAAATATAAGCAACAAATATCAATATACTAAAAATTTATACATCAAATGGTGATTTAGCAGAAATAAAAAGAGTATGTTAGTTAATGATAATGTAAAAAATGATATTGTGATTGGGAAATACATTTGTCACACTAATAAATTTCACTACTGCTTAGATTTAAGCTGTTTACAAAGTAACAATTAAATTTCATCATATAAATATAATTAAATATCTAGTAACTATAATAATGTAATAATGTAACTATAATAATGTAACAATGGGAATGCAATTTACAAAAGTTACAACAATCTCTGCGAATACTTCCAAGCAGCAACAAATTGAGACAGAACTTATTATTGGAAATTGAATTACAATATTCTGCAAGTACAAAATAAATCTAAGGTGGATATCATATTCTTTATAATTATTCAAATAACATAAAGTGAAAATAAGTTTTTGCAATCTTTCATTCCAGTTATAATAAAAGAAAAAATCCAGTTCAACACATCTTTAGGTAGTATATACACCAAATTAAATTGAAATATACTGATATTAGAAAATATTATGACTTTTTTTAACATTAACTGACAATATTTAGATTTGAGTTGGGTGCAGGCTATCATAATATCAATGATAAGTTCAATAATTTTATATAAATGTAACAAAGTAATTTTATTTTATTTTATTTAATGTAACAAAGTAATAAACATATCTGCTTTTTATGATCACTCTTTTTTAATAGTAAATCATTACACCATATTCTAAAATACATTTATTATAAACTGAAATCAATTATTCAAACATTGCCATTACAAACACAATTGCTACTCACAGATATTTAAATAATATATTTACTTTTCTTTTTAAATAAATAATGTGTTGCTTAGAAAATTTATTGAATTAATACTTTTATTATTATAAAAAAATAATGCATATACATTTTTAAACTTCTTTATAACAAAACAAGAACTATCCATTAATTCTGTTTGAAGCAACATTAAATAAGTTTAGATACAGTTTTTGTACTGACCTATTATATATTGTTACAAAAAAACAATGACAATAAATATAGTATCAAATGTAATATAAGACCTTTTAAGATGGTATAAATCTGGAAGTAGGCAAAAGTGACTGGTGTGATATGGCTATGTTATAATGTAGATTATGTAAATAACACCAAATATCTGAGCATCAGTGCAAGCATTAAAATCTTTATGTATTTAGAATTAAGAAAAAACAGTTGAAAATCACATACATCGGCATATAATTGACAAAACTTCTCATTTGAAGTCAGAGTAAATTTTTCAGACAAACATTTCAGCTAAGACACTTCTCATATACACATTTGTCACATATGCTTATCTGTCATGATGATTTAACAGAGGACAAAGGGTATACTCCTATATGTATAAATTATTAATTACTCTTTATATGTATGTTTAAATACATAATTATATTTATAATTATAAATAATTGTAACTACATAAATACATAATTATATGTTTTTGTATAAGTATCTATTTTATAAATTTCCTCCTAAAATAATTCACCAATTTTTATTAAAATGGCATTGAATATTTCAGTAAATTTCCAAATTCATTATTAAGTGAATAATAAATTATACAACAAAAGAGAGCTGATGAATAAGAGAAAAATCTCAAGTATGTTAAGCTATATCATTACACATTTAAGTTTTTACTTAAAACATGAAAGGAAAATTTTAGTCAAAAACATATTAGGCAGAAAAGGATTTCATACTTGCAGGCAATCAGTGATTTTAGAAAACGTAACCGGGTAATCAATTCACACTAGAGGTGAAATAGACTTTACTCCAAACGCAACGTTAACTTGAACAGCAAAATCAAAAAGTGGCAGTTACCATGATAGCATGAATACTAAAAAATATTTAAAATGGGCTAAAGGAAAATTAGTTCCTAATCTTCCTACTGAGTATGTAATGGTTATTGATAATGCCATATCCACATAATATCCTTTCTGAAAAACTGTCATCAAGCAAGAAACAAGACATGACTGTTTGGCTACAGAGACATCATATTCAATTTTCATCTTCATCTCAAATGCTTAAACCACAATTGTATGAACTAATTAAGTTGAACAAAAGTAACAGAAAACAATAACAATTTGACGAATTACTGGAAAGAAGTGGGCATCAAGTTCTGTGGGTTACAATTTACCATCCTGATTTAAATCCAATCAAGATAGTATGGTAAAATGACATGTTGCAAGCCACAATATAATGTTTAAGATGTCACATGTGCAGAAACTGTGTGAAGATAAAAGTGAATTTGATGGTGAGCAACCAAACAATGGAAAAGGTTGAAAAAAAAAGAAGGTGAATATTAAAAGCCAAGAATCATTAATAGATTCTCTGACAGAATCTTTCATTGTCTCTTTATGTAATAACAGTGATAACAGAGAAAATTACACTGACGACAGTGATGACAACGAGGAGACCATTCTAGCTGAGGAATTAGACAGATAATTCATTTTCCAGTAATTAAAAATAGTAGTAACCATAATACTATCACAATATTTACCATATAATTAGAAATAGATAATGTTTTGACATCTGTTATTACATGCATTCATTTGTTAAAAATAAAACAATTATTTGGCAAGGGGGATTACTAAGAGTGAGGAACATGGTTTTATGTTGGGTAGTGATTGTTACCATTCCAAACTTGCTGTTACTTGGTGGCAACTTACATATATATGGGAATGCATATCCCATACAGAGGAATTTTACAGTACAAACATTTTTCTAAATTAATTTGTAAATATCTAATGTTCTAGACATGTCTGAAACTATAAAATTCAAAACAATTTCAATAATAAGAGCATAATAAATAAAGAGAAAACACGTATAGACAATTACATACATCAAATTGATAATAAAAACTTAATTGTAACTTACAGTGGTTGCAAATGGTACTGTATTTACTATTTCTAGTATAAAATGAAATGATAACAGCTGTTGCCAGATGTTTCCCTATAACATAAAAACATAAATAAAATTAACTTAAAGTAAACATTACGTAAATCTACAAGGAAAACATACACAGGAAGGGGAAGTTAAAAATACTTATTATTATTACCACAAATAACTTATAATATTAAATTATTACAAAATAAAGGATAATAAGGGTTATGAACATACCAAACTGTAAGGTGGGGTGGTAATATTTCAGCCTTACTATGAGAAAATCACAGGTTCAAATACCATATAATGTATAGCAGCATTTATAATCTGCTACAAAATTTCCAGTTCCATTTCCCATGAAGCTTTGAGCTTTTGTGTAAAATAATTTAAAAAAAATACATTATTAAGGATTTAATGTGGCAGTGTTAATGCTAATGTTGATTTGAGGAGGGTTGCCTGCTTCCAAATTTATTTTAGGGTTGTCTGCTTGTTTAATATTGATATTGTCTTATTTAAGTAACAGAACTGGTAGATTATGTGGAAACAACAATGAATCAAATTAACAGCTTTATATTCTTATTTCTATTCTATTTACTGACATCCAACTTATTATATTATAATCAAAAGATGCTCTTTAGAAATCCATTCATTATTTGCATCTCCTTTCTTCTGTTGCTATTTGAATTAAAAGTTTACTTCAATTTTAAGATCATTAGATTTCAAGCAATCCGTAATACGACAAGTTGAACTTTATATTGTAAAATCAAAGACAAGCTGGTGTTCTGTTTATACAAATATCAGAAAGAATCCTTACCCCCAAATTAAGAGAATTAATAATTTACTATATTTCATTACAATAACAGCATATAGATAAATTACTAATCAAATATTATTCAATACTTTTTTAAGATTTTTTCCTTTTATTCCACTTTGCAGCAATGTCGAGTGAATAAAATACATATGCATTAAAATTTTTAAAAATATAGAAGAAAGATCCTTATTAAAATCTAATTTTTTCTTCCACTCAGAATTTATTCATTTAAAATAATATATTAATTACATCTGATATATAATTTAAAATTGATAATTCCAAAGTTCTGATTTCCACTAGTAATTTTGATATTTATAATCCATTAAAATAAAATATTTACTTTATTCACTTGATGAAACAATAAGCACTCTGAAAATGCTTGAGAAAAGGAAAATCCTCAAAAAAAAAATCAGGAAGCGAAATAAGTATAGTGAGGAAATGAGTTACAAAGTTGTAGAAAATTACATATATTGTACAGTAATGACATAAGGAAGGAATTAGATATTACATCTGTTTTTTTATTGATAGCAATATCAATATAGAATACAAATGGATTGATTGAATGGACAGCAGCAGTCTTCCTAAAGGATCAACATCCTACTGGTCTACTGAAAGGAGAAGTGCAGGAAGACCATGAAACTGTTGGAGATACTATTTAAGGTCAGAGCAGATGAATCACATACTTTGTGGACAACAATGGTGAGAAACAATGTAAAAAATATTTTTTGATGTCAAGGCACTTTTTAATGTTTTGCAGTATTATTATTATTTGAATTGAAATTTCCTTCCTCTACTCTTCATTATGCAATTTAATTTTGGTCCAGGCAGAAAAACGTTTTTTTTTTTACCTTTATATCCGTTATTTAATAAATTAATCAACATAATCTTATATTAATTTTGATTTTAATGTATCACAACACATTTATTCAAATTCTACATAGTTCCTTCTAAATAAAAATATACTAGAGTACAAATTTCAGTCACTTGGAACCTAAAATATAGCTGATTTTTTAATTTTATTTTTGATAGGTTCTGTCCCATTTTTTTTCTACCAACAGAACCTACTTACGTCAAAGTTCTGCTAACTATAAACATCCTAGTAGAGTATGGTGTAACACAAAATTCTCTTTTCTTAGATTCTGATTAACAGTAGATTATGGTTAAGTAATCCAGAAATGTAGTATTAACAAGCTGCAGGTACACATGCTAGGAGAACAAGGGATGTAGCTGTTGAATCCCAATTAAACATTGCTACTAAATATGAATACTTTTGAAACATTTTATGAATCAATTACTCAAATAATAGCCCTATGACAGTTGTACAATTAACATTAATTACCAAAAACTTTACTAAATCTTTTTCAAAAAGCAATTAAATTTTATTCAAACGAATAATATTATCAAAATATAGTATAATTAAGATAAATACAGTTTTTGGTAAACAATGTATATAGGTTAGTTAGTCCATTTATTCTCTCATGGATCCCTTTATTACATGCTTCAGCCACAGGTATAACCTCACTTCTATTACTCTTGGTTTGCCAGAGAAAGAGAACAAGGGGATAAGAGCTAATCCCAATTGTGGAGAACATTGTACACAGGATTATCGATGGGATTTAGAGATTTACATGGACAAGCCAATGGTACTATATTGCAGCAGCATAGTAACAAACCTACTAAGACTTCAGTATAATGAAACTTGCAGTTTATCCCTTGTCATACAGACAGTTTGATTCTGTTTATATCTCAATGATAATGAATTGCGTAACTGTTGTATATCACAAATTGAATGTTCTAGGTTTGAACGTGTTTGGTATGCTGACATTCAGTGTAAAGATTTAATGGTTAATATTTGTTTTACTACAAAATAATTAAACTAAATAAATTTATGGCATTACAATCAATTTATTCTAACATCATCACTGATTTGAGAAACAATTAAAATATGTCAACAGTACATATATATATATATATATATATATATATATATACACAACTAGAGAATCTTCATTATCTAATTTTAGGAAAAGAATTACTAATTACTAGATCTATATTACTAGCTAAATCATATAGATACGACCTTAATTTCTTTCTTCATTATTATAATATAATTCTCCAGTGTTACTTTATTATAGGCCTCAGTTTTTTCCAATAATGCTTCAAATGGTTTTTTTATCGGTTTACCCCATAATAAAAACTGAAAATAGTTTTCACATAGTTAAACTTAAGAGAGGTACATAGAACCACTGAAACTAAGAAATGTTTTATGTGTCCAAATACAAAAAATGCATCCTTTTCAAAATAAAAGAAAGTAAATAAATTGTTTTTTTAATTGTTTTTTCTTCATAAACTTGTTTATTAAAATAAATAAAAAATCCACATGTTAACAGTCTTGTAAAATATAAAAATATTATAATGATATGAAAGACTACTACTTCCATAACCATTCTTGTCACTGTTGCCTAAAATGGATATTTATCAAACAACAATTCAGAATAGGAAAGCTGGAGCATAACATGAGAGAAGAAGAAGAGCTAGTAAGATACAAATGTCTCATTGTAAATACTTGTACACGATATACTCGTATGTAACCAGCTGGTGTTGCCACCGTGTTAAAGAGAATAATTGGTGTAATAGCTAGACAAATGGAATTTTTAATAACGTTATTATATTTGATACAATCATAGATATTTTCATTCTTCTTTACAAGCAAACACAATTAAAGTTAGACTTTTTATGATAACATAAATAATAATGAACAATTTAAATAATTTATACTTAATAAATAATCTTTATAATTCATAAATTTATATTATCTCTGCAAAAATCTATGAAATCTGCATTAACAATGTAAACATGTCAATTGTATTTGATGGACATTTAAAGTAAATGTTAGGCGACTGATATCAGGCTGCTTCATCTTGCCCTTCCTGCCTAACTGGGGTTACATTGAAAGATCTCATGGTTGTATTTTAGTGCTTAATATAATCTTAAAAATTAATTTTTAATTTTTTAATTTATTATAACATTGTTTATATTTAAAACTATTTTTCATAGTTAAACAAAAAATTAATTTTTAAGATTAGTTGAAGCATTGTGTATTTTTTTTTTTATAAAACAAAAACCTAATCCACGTTTTTCTTAAATCTGGAATTACAAACTGAGAAGATATAATTAATCATTAGAAAGAATGTATGATTATAATTAATCATACAAGTTCAAATCCTAAAAATATATAATCTTACAGGTTATTCAGAACTGAAATCCACTGATAAAACTTTTAATGACTGTATTAAGAATATTTTCTATAATATAAATGACAGAGCAAAAGCCGTGGTTTCCTTCCAAATCAACATAATCCTAAGTGTAATATTAATTCTAGTTGTTATTGAAGAAGAAGTAATTTAAATAATAGCACAAGTAAAAGTATTTTTGATGACAATACAACAACTAGTATTACGGAACTAATGAAATAACTGACACATTTGCTAAATAAAGAATTCTCCAATTTTAATGATTAGTCAAGGATTCTGAGTGGAAAATACTGCATATATATTATATGTATATATTTTATACGGATGATATTCGTACCACCTTCTGAGAAACTTGACAAAAGCATTAAATATGCCCTTAAAAGAAAGTTTTATGAAATCTGCGACATTCTTATTCTTGATGGTAAGTGGTAAAATGAATTCAAATCGAATTATGAATTCATCAAATATTATTTTAAGTTTAGCATATTTTTACTTGTAATTTTCTGAATTATCAAGTTGTGTCAAATGCTAATGATGTAATTAGTACTACAAACAAATCTTAATTTTTAAGGTTTTTTTAATTTTGTAAGAATTTTGAGTAATTTTGTTCATCATTTTACCACCTACATCCTGAAACTTGTTCTGAATTATAAATAAGCTTTACAAAGGATAATTCAACTGTTTATAAATTAAAAATATTAGGAATTGAGTGAGTTGTTTAAAGGACAACTTCCATAACTAAAAGAATTGAAGAAAAACAGTTACTTTGGTATGGACATGTTCAATGGATGCGTGAGGAAAGGTGGCTAAAAAGTGTGTTAGGTTATTATGGGTTCACAAGAAGGAAGAGGGGTGGACTCTGGACGTGGTGAGTAGGGGTGCAGAAGACAAGGGAAGAGAGAGGAATGGTGGAGGATGACTGGATGGACAGGAAAATATGGAGATTGAGATGTGGGATGCAGAGTAATCTGTAATAACTCTGCTTAAAACAAAGTAAATAAATAAATCCTTTTATAAGTTTGAATGATATTTTATACATATGTTGTGTTTATACATATGTTGTGTTCTTATTTAATATGCTGTTTTTGTTAATTTTCCAGAAAAGATTATTGTATTTTGTTAAAAAAAAAACAAGATACACTATGGTGTACAATAAACTATTAAAACACAGAACAATAAATCAAGCAATCAAGAAGAATACAAACTAAACTGCAGTGACTGCACTAAATAGTACATTGAATAGACTGGTCAAATATTCATCTGCAGATATACATATAGACACTACAAACATCAGAATTTGACTGACCACAACTGAAAATTTTATATAAAAGCTGCTAATTCCATGCAATTGAACAATATGAAATTCACAAATGCATCAAATTTGGTAAAAGTAATATTTAATGAACTAAGAATAGCTCACATACCTATGCTACTCATCTATACTTTTACATAAGAGGAAGAAGATTTTGTTTGTTTGTTCAGGATAAACAAAAAAAACTACTCTATCAATCGCAACCAAATTTTTACCCATGTTTCTTGGCATAACTGAGTAGGGTTTTAGATATACATCGTTTTAAAGTAAAAAATATATATATTTAATTGTGTAGTAGTAGGGATTTGTCAGATGAAGCACAAACTTTCATGAATTGAATTAATGAACTGTGAAATGTGAGTCTTTATAACTGTTTGAGCTGGTTTTGAACTGAATGATCGAAGCAATCGAATGACAAAAATAATAGAATTAAAAACATTTATTTACATTAAATAAATCTAAAAGAATTCTGTTTAACAGTAATGAGCTTCCTATGGGGACTGTGTGTGAGGCTAGAGTGTGAGGTATGCAAGCACCTCATGAGAGGCTAGACCAATCAAGTTTGTCTGTTAGTTTATTCTTGTATCACGTGAGAACCAACTGACCAATTACTTTCACATTTGTAAGATGCATTGTGTTATTCCAGGGAAGTTTTAAGCCACTGACCAAGGCCCTAGCTCACTTAAAGGTTAAGGTTTACTTCATTATTATATTTCTGCCACCATGGCAAAGAAATAAGTTATGAATTTTTCACCATCAAAGATGTATGAACTTTAGTTGCCATAGTTACTATTATTCTATCTTTTGTAATTTTGTTTCTTTTCAGGTCTCTATATAGCCTTAATACTATAATTTTTATTTATCAGTGTTATTCTCACAACCATGAGGATTACAGCCAAGGTGTTGGAGCCCTCTGGGTAGATGGGAGTGATGACCAAAGCAAACTCCATACGGTAGGCTCCTTGGCCCTGGAAGGCCCCAAGAAGTCCCTGAGTTGCCTCAAGGATATGTTTGTGCTGACTTGAGCCCTGAGGAGACAGGTTCTTGCTAGAAGGGTTGGCTAGTTACATATAAAAAAATTTCCTAACAATTTTCAAGATAGGGAATAACTACGCTTTCTGCAAATCATATAATTAAGGTATTGTAGAGTAGCTTCAAAAAGATCTCCAGGAAGCACAAATCCATACATTTTATTAATTTAAAGAAAAAAGAAGTCATAAAATCAACTAAGCAGCATAACGATACCAATTTAAATAATTTTTTGAAAATTTCAAATATTTTACATTAAAAATCCACTTACTAACTAGATTTCCTTTTTTAATACACTGCTGACTAGTCTGAAATGCAAATAATGAATTACAAAAATTTCAATGACTGGTTTGGATTATAAAATGAGAAGTGAGTAATTCAATAAATCAAGCTATCTATTCATTTCTCTCAAAAACTATTTTATCAAATAATTGGTTTGAGCAACTAATTGGTAAAGTAATATAAGCTTGCTTGCAAAAAGCAGACAGGGTTCATAATATTGAAAATAGCAGAAAATGGTAGTAAAAGATAAATTAATATTCTTAAGAATTATATATGTGTGTGTGTAGAGTCCACAGTTATTGAAAAAAAACTTAAATCATCGATTTCAATTTTATGTAATGCATGCATTTATTCAATAATCTGACTAAGCATACATCATTTTATAACAACAAATAAAAATTTTAATTTGTTACATGATTAGGTATCAGTATGAAAATTTCTATGATATATTGTGCTGTAACAAATGTTATATTCCGATGTTTTTGAAAGCCTAAATAGCAATGTATTTGGACTTCAGTTACCAAGTAAGCTGACCTGAGCATTTTATCCCTTAACCTAAGGGTATAATATTAGTTGATTCTAAACATATTATGAGTAATAATAAATAACAGAGTTTTATTAGATTACTAAAAATTGATATAATTCCTAGAAGACTACTTACTTACTTACTTTATTAAAACACAAAATGACATAAAAACTTTAAAAAAATAACAATCTGCTAGATTATTATGAATTTATCAGTAAAAATAATTACATGCTTTTTAAGGCAGCAGTGTGTCTATCCTTTATAATAAAGAATTAGGAACACATTTCAGGAACCATTACAAATAATTTCAATCGGTTTGTTTATATGAAACCTGACCATTTTTTCTATCTTACAATATATGCTTTTTCATTAGTTTGTCCTGTAAATTCCTTCATTAGTTTTTGAAATACCTTCTATTACGCATTTTTAATTGGTCAGAGATTATGATCTCCCAGGCAGTCACATACCTGAAACCAAAATCTAAGGAACCCAGGATCCAAAAAACTACAAGCCAATCACATATTTGAATACAGTGTACAAAATTATCGCCTCAATATTGGCTTGTAAGATCACTAATTATGTAACATCTGAAAACATTCTGGCTGAGTAACCAATGGGTTTCCGGAAGAATACTAAAGGTTGTAAGGGACAATTAGTCATAGATGCGATAATATGGGCGCAGACAAAGAGAAGGAAAATAAATATTACTACATCAAGGTATTACTAATCTTCTTAAAACGTTAATGAGTTCATGGTCTGTAGAAGCAGGAACTAAGTCAAAACCAATCACAACGTAGTGTTTTTCATGGCGATACTTTGAGTCCCCAGAGGTTCTGCCTAGCTATGAACCCTCTCTCAAGTATGTTATACCAATCAGGTCTTGGTTTCAATATGACTGACAAAGGGAAAAGTGTATACACTATCAACGACCTAATGTACATGGACGATCTCAAATTGTATGCTAGGAATGAGTTTACAAGTTTACTGAATATTACAGCCATATTCAGCAATGACATCCAGATGCATTTTGGTGTCAGGAAATGTGTCACTCTGAAGGTTATAAAGGGAGAAGAAATTTCAAAAACCTACAGTTTGCCAGGAAATAGAAAGATACGGCCACTAGATGTAGAGAACACAAATATCTTGGTTTCAAACAGACCCTCATCATAAACAATAAATTAAGCAAACAGCAGTTGGAGAAAGTGTTCAGAGAAAGACGCTGCAAAATCCTGGAAACAGAACTCCTCAAAAAGCAAAATCAGAGCCATTAACTATTGGTGTGTGCCAGTTCTCACATACTCATTTGAAGTTGTTCATTGGTCCCAGACAGATCTTGAAAACCTGAACATCTTGGTAAGCACAACATTAACAAAACACAGGATACACCACTCTAAATCTGCAGTAGAATATTTGTATATCTCTCGTAAAGAAGATGGTAGAGGCCTCCTTGACCAGAAGTCACTTTGTAACAAACAGATTGCATCAATGAAGAGATATTTTCTCTCCAGGTCTGAAGCATCATCATTACATAAAGCAATAGTTACATCTGATAAGGGAATCCCCTAAAACCCTCTAAAACTCAACATCCCCTCTAAAACTGAATGATGACGATTTCTACCCCAATATCATTATAACCAGTGATAGGATCCAAGCATGGAAATCTAAGGCTCTCCATGGTAAATTTCTCCATTCTCTCAAAAATTCCGATAAGGACGCATCTACATGTTGGCTAAGGGATGGGTCTCTATTTTGAAAATCTGAAGGCTTTATTCATACCAGGTCTTTGCGATAAAACTATTACAAAAAGTTCATAAAAAATCAGAGCATCAGACGAGTGCAGAGTATGCCATCAATCATCAGAAACAATTGATCATTTAATAACCGGATGCTCTAACTCGGTTAACAAGGAATATCTGCATCGCCATAATCTTACAGTAAACATTGGTTCATCAGGCATTGGCATTAAAATTAGGACTTGTCGATGACAGGGAGCATTGTTCCTATTATGAATATAAGGCCAGACTTACATTGGAAAATGAGCATTATAGACTGTATGATCTACCCATACATACTGACAAATTTATTGCTGCAAATAGGCCAGACATGGTTCTACACAACATTAGAGAAAAAACTGCTGGTCTCATTGATGTCACTCAGTTATCAGATCACAATATTAATAAATCTGAAGCAAATAAAATAACCAAGTACAAACCTCTTCAATAGAATATAAAGAAATTTGCAAACTGAACTCAATAGAAGTTATTCCCATTGTGGTAACAGCAAATGAATTAACAAAAACTTAAAGAAATACATAAAAAATGGCCTGGATCCTAAAATCATAATTTCAAAAGTCCAAAAATCAGCAATTCTGGAGACGTACAGGATTGTATGTACTGTTTTAAATACACCAAAGCACTGAATTAGGTACCCCAATGGCCCCTCATACTGAAATTCCGGATGTGAATTTCCGAAACAAAAAATAATGATAGTAATCATAATAATAACGTATCATCTATAAGGATGAAATTAACAAATTACGTATTTCCGTAATTGCAAAATATTATTTGAGTGGATATACAAATGAAATTATCTAGTAATGTCGTTTTTATCCCTGGAGAAATTAAATACACAAACCAATATTTTTTTGTGGAGTCAGTATAAATTAGAATTTAGTTTATTAAGAAATAATTTTATTCCATTATATTTTAGATTAGTTATTAAATATTTTTTCTATTTAATTCACTAGTGTATAAATTCATCTTTTTTAACACGCAATCATTATTTCCCTTTAATAAAAGAATTACAATAGTTCGTAATTTTATAAATTGAAACAATTTTTACATGATTAATATTATTCATTCATTTCTTACTATTACTTTTTTCCAATATAATGTTTTTTTTTTTTTTTTTTTTATTTATCTATTATTCTTGAGCAGAGAAAAAAACTGGTTGAGTACATGTATAAATAGAGAAATATAAGCGAATAAAACAAAAGTAAAGGAATTATATGCTTCTTTACGTTTTTAGGTAATGCAATTTATTTATAACACTTCTTTTTTTTTTTTTTGCAATGATTAATAAATAAATAAAAAGCTCGCGCGCACATGCACACAAACACACACACACACATATACATGCACACTGTGAATTTCAGAACATTTTTTTGTAATAGGTTTTTTACGACCGGTCAAGATTACCAAGATAATTTAAGGAGCAAAATTCTGAAATTTCGAATAAAGTTTTGTTTTCTTTTTATTTTAGAAATTTCCTTACTCTTTGGGGAAAATTTAATAAAGATTTACTTATAAAGTAACAAAAAAAAATTAATTAAAAAAATTAAGTGTTTAAAAATAATGAAAAAAATAAAGCATAATTTTTATGAAAGTAATAAAAAATATTACTTATCATTTTTGGGTCCGAAACAAAATATAGATGCCAAAGCTACCTTAATTTTAACAGCCTTTTAAGTGATGAAAAATACAAAAATAATTTTAACAAAAATTAAAAGAGGCGAAAAACAAAAAAAAAAAAAACAGAATACATGATTTTTAGAGGTGTGGAATAAATTTGAAGATGGTTTTCTCTAAATATATTCATATGTATATTAGAATTAACAAATTTGCTGAAGTACAATTTTCTCTAAATTTAAAACACTGTTCAATAAAAGCTACACTAAAAGAGAAATTTTCAAAAACCTTTCTGCATTTTAGGTCCGGGGTCTACAATCTAATAACTTTGCAGACTTTCTTGATAGCTCTATATAAAAAGTATAAACTTTCAAAAAAATTTTTGAAGAATATTTAAACGAAGGGATATAGTGAAAAAGACCAAAAAACATATATTTCAGTTTAAGAAATGGGGGTTAATTTTTTAAAAATTATTTTTAATATTTATATACATGCGTTGTAGGTAAAAAATTTGCTTTAAAAACGTTTTCTCTAAAATGCCTCTGAAGAAAATTGGGATTTGTTTTTTCCGAGACATTTTCTAATAAATTCCCTTTTAATATAACCGCTCTAGAAAGTAAGACTATCCGAGAAACTAAAAGGCTTGAGATCCACGAAATGTGAATGTAGAGAAAATTAAATGGATAGATGGGGGTAAAAATCAAGAAGTAATCAAACGAGAGAATAAGAATAGAAGCTTAGTCAGGAAAACCGTCTGATTGGGCACATAATGAGAGCACTAGGATTGATTAAAACAGTACTAGAAGGATCAGCAGAAGATATACAGAAGATCAAATGGAAAATGTAAAATTTATGTACAAACGTAAAGAGCCTTTTTTTGAAAAATCTACTTCACTTTCATAAAAGTTTAAATTTTAGGTTTCTTTTGTAGAAATAGGAAGAGTGATTGATTGATTAAGCCCTTTAAGAGAAGAAATTAGGACCCATCTAGGTTGTACTTTAACATCTGTAAAATTCGTTAAGATTGAGTGAGTAAGTGTGTGTGGGCGAGCGAGAGTTTGCAAGAGAGAGAGAGAGAGAGAGGAGTGAGAGAGAGAGAGAGAGAGAGAAGATTCATTCGTGTTCGACGCACACTCAATTCATGCCTATAATCTCAAATTATTTGAAAAACAATTTTACATAAAAAAATTAATTTTCTGTTTTACATGTATATCGAAATCGTGTAAGAAGGAAAAAGTATAAACATTTGATTCAAAAAACAGCAATAAAACAAATACCTAATACATATAAAAAAAAACAACAGAAAACCTGTTTTATTACTGATTTTTACAACAAAGAACAAAGTACGGTGCTGGTTCATCATACGAGTAAGTAATACTGCTAAGTAAGCTCATAAAAAAAGGAAAATGTAGCAAGCAAATGTGAACGTGTATCGTGTGTGAGTTTATGTATATTCACGCATCCGCACAAAAACACAAATACACACGTACTGAATGAAATGAAATTCGTCTAAGGATCTAATATCTTAATCAAACGCCATGTCATAGTATTAGACCAACAAAATTAAACAATACTGACGTAAAGGTCACAAAGTTCAAGGTTATTAAAAAACAGAGTTATATTATTTGATTACTGCTATGCGTTCAACTAAAAATTTTCAATTATAAAATAGGGATCCTCAAAAGTTTAATTATGCATATACGAGAAAATTAAGTAAAATAGAAAAAAAAAATACAAATCTCTTTTCTTTTCTTTTTTTTAAATAAAAATCTGCCTTATTATTATAGAATTAAGTTAAAAAAATTGTTTTTTTTTCTAAATTTAGTGCAAATATTTATACATTTTATTAATTTTAAGTTAAATAACTATTTAATTTAAAAAAAAGATTAAAGAAAAAAATTTTAACTAAATTAAAAAAAAAAAAAAGAAAAGATTTGAGAAAATTTTAATCTCGGGTTTGACTACCGGGAAGATCGGGAATTTTTATCATGTAATTATCATCGACTATGGAACGTCTGATTGCCGAGGTTATCAGATAACATCAAGAAAACGTGGTCCATTAACGTCGTAGAATAGAGATCCCAGTGGGGTAGTTCAGTAGGAGGGTAGTTGAAGAACATAAGAAAGAAGCCGTAATAAGAAAGGGAGTCCCACAAGGATGTTCCCTATCCCCGTTACTTTTTAATCTTTAAACGGAACTAGCAGTTAATGATGATAAAGAACAATTTAGATTCGGAGTAACAGTACAAGGTGAAAAGATAAAGATGCTACGATTTGCTGATGATATAGTAATTCTAGCCGAGAGTAAAAAGGATTTAGAAGAAACAATGAATGACATGGATGAAGTCCTACGCAAAAATAACAAAGATGGACCACTGAATGTGAAAATAGGAGGAGAAATGATTATGGAGGTAGAAGAATTTTGTTATTTGGGAAGTAGAATTACTAAAGATGAACGAAGCAAGAACGACATAAAATGCCGAATAGCACAAGCGAAACGAGCCTTCAGTAAGAAATATAATTTGTTTACATCAAAAATTAATTTAAATGTCAGGAAAAGATTTTTGAAAGTATATGTTTCGAGTGTCGCTTTATATGGAAGTGAAACTTGGACGATCGGAGTATCTGAGAAGAAAAGATTAGAAGCTTTTGAAATGCGGTGCTATAGGAGAATGTTAAAAATCAGATGGGTGGATAAAGTGACAAATGAAGAGGTATTGCGGCAAATAGATGAAGAAAGAAGCATTTGGAAAAATATAGTTAAAAGAAGAGACAGACTTATAGGCCACATACTAAGGCATCCTGGAATAGTCGCTTTAATATTCGAAGGACAGGTAGAAGGGAAAAATTGTGTAGGCAGGCCACGTTTGGAATATGTAAAACAAATTGTTAGAGATGTAGGATGTAGAGGGTATACCGAAATGAAACGACTAGCACTAACCACTAGTAGCATCAAACCAGTCAAATGACTAAAGACAAAAAAAAGGGAGTAGTTCGTAGAAAACTAATTAGAGATAACATAGCAGCCAATTTATCCGAAAATTCAAGCGATAAAGACAGTGGAATCCCAACCTACTTCTAATCGCGGCCTCCGTGGCGCGAGTGGTAGCGTCTCGGCTTTTCATCCGGAGGTCCTGGGTTCGAATCTTAATCAGGTAAGACATTTTCACACGATACAAATCATTCATCTCATCCTCTGAAATAATACCTAACGGTAGTCCCGGGTCATCCCAACCTCCGTAAGGAAAGACACCCTCCTTGTGACGATTCCGGTCGCCACATATTACCTCCACCCGTTCCTACCCGTGAAGTGCTTCAACGGAGGTCGTCTTTTGACCCTCTAACTGATTACAATCCACAATAATTAGCCAGACGTCGTATATATTTCCCATATTTATATTACCCATATAAAATAAATTTAGTAGCCTTCCATTACAGAATGCGAATATTACGAATCAAACAGAACCCGTCAAGCGAATCGGGACTCACAACTTATTTCCTCTAGCCGTAGGAAAACCGGCCTCATGTTTGATGATAAAAAGTTTCCCACGTTGAGACTTGGTGCACCTGGGAACGTCGGCGCAAAGCCTGAGTCTCTCCACCGAACGTATGCTGCGGCAGCTGCCCGTAATGGTGAGAATAATGTAGATAGATTAGACAAGCTTTCTTCAAATATAAATTTTCTAGTTGAACAGATTGGATGTCTGATAAACTTGCTTACTCAGGTACTCTTAAAAATCGATTAATGACAAAATTTCTTCGGATCGTTAAATAGAGCATTAACGGCCTACATTCTAGGCGGGAATAACTAGAAATTATGGAAATTACCAATTCTCTGGACGTAATACTATTATCAGAGACACACTTTACAGACCGAAATTACCTTAGGCTTCAAAGTTTCTCGGTGTATGTAGCAAATAACCCAGACGGGAGAGCTTGTGGGGGAACTGCGATACTGATTAGGAATTCTCTACGGCATCACCAACTTCCATCCAGATTTTTGCACTAACCAGATTTTGGCAATCACGATTGAAGTAACAGACTGGTTGGGACTTATAAGACTGTCGGCGGTGTACTGTTCTCCGCGCCGTACTGTTACTAACGAGTTGTTCTGCGAATACATTTCAACACTGGCTTCTAGGTTTATCACTAGAGAGAACTGAAACGCAAAAGACCCGTTGTGCGTGTTGCCGTTGACAACCAGCAGAGGAAGGATGTTGAGGAGATGTGTTCAAAATCAACGCCTGGACGTAGTTTCGGGATTTCAGCCGACATAATGACCTACTGACCTAACGAAGATTCCGAATTTACTTGACATTTTTATCACTTTAGATATATCATCTATATACACTTTGGTAGAAAACAGCTATGTTCGACGTCGGACCACTCGCTCGTTTTGCTTACTGTGAGCAAGACGGTGCTGAGGAGAAAAAGGTAACCTATCCTTCATACGAAACGAACAGATCGGGAATCATTTCAGAACTGGATCGAGGAGAAACTGAGTGATCCATTTCCTCTCGATACTCAAGGATATTGATTACTTAACATACTTTCTAATGTCGGTCATGCAGGAAGGTGCATGCCGATTTATACCAGAGGAAGTACATTCGACCAGAGATAATACCTATCCGAGAGAAGTGATAAATCTAATTGGCTCAAAACGGCGTCTCAGACGAAACTGGCAGCGATTCAGGAGACAAAACATTTCTTAATAGAGCTGCACAGAGGTTGTTGAAGGCTATCAGAGACGAAACATTCAAGGAATACATTGGAAATCTTTGTAACCTGAATAGAGACGGATACACCTTATGGAAGGCTACGAAGGAGCTAGAACAATCCACAACTACGCTACCTGCACTACAGGAACATACTGGATCACGGATAAGGAATGACAAAGGGAAAGCCGATCTATTTGCTTCACACTTAGGTGAAATTTTCCAACCTCACGATTAAGAAGGTCCTAGTGACGAGGATATTAAAGACTTCTTAGAAAGCCCAATGCCAGTCAGCTTTCCGATAAGACCGATCTCAACAAGGAAGTTACTGAATTTAATCAACCAAGAAAGGGGACTAAAGAAAGCCACAGGTTTTACTTTGTGACGTACAAAATTATTGTCATGCTACTCCTTAAAGGCATCACATACATTAAGGATCTCTTTAACGCTGTTCTTACTTTCCAGTCTTACTTTCCAGCGGACGTCTTACGGCGTCTTACTTTCCAGTGGAATGGAAGTGACACGAGCGGTAATGATCTTGAAACCAGGGAAACCTGCAAACGAGGTTTCTTCTAAATAAAAATTAAAACTTTCTCAACCCTACTATCTTGACTGACGGAATTATCTTGAGGGACGTTTCTCTCAGGTAAGATGTAGATGGATTTTCGAAATTCTTTGACATAGGTCGGGTGACCCTCACGGCTCTGTACTTGGTCCCGTATTATATTCAATATTCACTGCAGACCTTCTAATCGTGGAAGGTAGCATTGTCGCACAATTGCCGATGACACTGCCATCCTTGCCGTTAACGAATACCTTGAACTAGCCTCGTGGGAGCTACAAGTGGCATTAGACCTTGTCAGCCCATGGCAGAAAAAATGGAGGATTAACGTTAGGATAAATCAAAGCATGTTACATTCGTATGAGAAAGGGTGACTGTGCCAGGGTGTACATGGATGATATCTTGACAAAGAGAGAGTGTGTGGTACTTTGACGTTTGCCCTGGAAATGTCACGTGAGGATGAAAAGAAAACAACTGAACGTGAAGTATAAGGAACTGCATTGGCTGCTACGAAGAAACTTACAGCTCACGTTGTCCAATAAAGTTCTGGTTTACAAAGTTATCCTACGACCAATCTGGATTTATGGCTTGGAGGTGTGGGAAACAGCAAGTAACAGTAACGTAGATATCATACAACGCTTTCAAAACAAGTAACGTAAACAATTGCAGAGGCACCATGGTTCACACAAAATGATGAAATCATAGGAGGTTCCAACGGTTCGTGAGGTTGTGAGACAGCGCAGTGTTAAATACCAACAACGACTAGAAAATCGCGTCAACCACTTAACGATAAATCTGCTTGATAACAGCAGGGACGTCCGAAGGCTGAGACGTTTCCATGTGCTTGATTACTGAATGACACTTTGCAGTTTCTATCGCCAAATCAAGTGATATTATTTTTGTTTACTTTATTTATTTATTTTTGTTTATAGCTACAAGTTGCTTTTCTCTTTGTTCGACTAGCTATCACTTGAGTATTTAAGATTACTGCTATCGCTTAAGATTACTGCGTACTGTTAACTATTACTATGAGTTGACTTATTATGGGAGTTCCTTAAGAACCCCTTATCATGTGATTGTTATCAAACAATTTACTTATGGTTGCCGATTGTAAATATACTGGTTGTAGAACGAAAAAGAAAAAAGAAATCTTTTTCGTTAAGTCCGCAGTTCATACAGTAGTATAAGTAAAGCCACGCCCGTCATCAACTTATAACGAATAATTTACAAACGTGTAATCAAAAAATATTATTTTTTTAAAGGCGGTTTTAGGTTATTTTGAACTTTCTTTGCTTAATTTGCGGAAAATCTAAGATATCTTTGTATAGGTGAATTTATTATTCGGATGTAGTAAAATTTCTATATTGCTTCAACATGAAATCCCATAAATATATAATTAATTATTTAAATATAAAAAAGTGATTTTTCTTGCAACAATATTTTCTAAATTGGAAAGATTTGCTTAAAAAATGCGACAAATTTTGTTTTTCACGCAACAAATAATGATTTTATAAACTTCATATGAATAAGTTTTGATAAAAACAGTATTTACATTTGTTATACTATAATAATAATAATAATAATACGATTTTCTGTTTTTATTTACTTTTTATTATCTGTATTTACATTAATTTTCTCAGAAATAAATTCTCTACAAGTTTTATTACTAAATATTCCGCATTTATTAATCATTTAATAAAGAAAGTACTAAAAATTTAAAATAAGTTGTCTTTCAACAGCGAATTTTGTGTTTTACGTTTTAATTTCAAATTATGTAAGAAACCACCAACTTTACTCCTTAATTTGGAGCTTACTTCTTAATTAAACCTGCTTTTTATTAAAGACCTAAAATCCGGGCGAAATTTTTCGCTAGCCATAACTCGAAAACAAAACATTTCCAGATCTATGTTTATATAAAGATTTTTCATTATTTTCACCAGTAGAACATGTCCTGAAAGTTTCCTTTTATACAGAATGTCCCATTCTGTATAAAAGGAAACTCTTACGGAATTACTTTAATTTTAATTAATTTCGTTAAAATAACATAAGACTTACATCTATTCCTTTCAATGCGCGCGTGTGTGGATAAAATAGTATTTAATAAAATACCAATTGTGCTCATTGTGTAGGAAGATATCTGGAGCAAAGATGTGATTTTTATGGAAAAATAATAAAGACATGTAAGACATGCTAAACTTTAAATAATTAATTGATTGAGTATATGTGAATAATTTCAAAGATAAAAATTATTTTTCAAAATTTGTTGAAGTTTTTTTTGAATTTAAATACTTTTTTGATCAATAATCGAAAATATTTTTTTTATCAGAAAATCAAATGTTATTTCTGAAAAATATAATTTAGTTGTTATTAAAATTAGTAAACATTAACCGTTTAAAAAGCGATAATGTGATAAAATGGGCTGTTCATTAACTCTTAAAGAGGTTACACGTCAAATTTTCGAGCCATCTCTTATGAAATAGATTTTCTGCAGTTTTATGATTTGATTGTGATACGCTAATTAATAATCACCACAAACTGCAGACAATCAATAATGAACATTTCAATGGATGGCCCCATTTATAATTATACCAGTAGAATTATTTCAATAACGAAAGGTAGAATAATCAATATTTGATCAGATTGTTATAGTTTTGGATAATTAGAGAATATTTTATAAAAGAATTCATTAATATTCGAAAAAAAAAGAATTCGGTATTATACATTCTAATGACTGGCATTTACATGAATTAACAATTCCCTACCAAATAAAAGAAGTAAATTTTGCGTTCTACATTTAGTTTTTTAACAGATGTAAACAGAATGTAACCTAAAATAATAAATTTAAATAAAAAAATGGACGTTTTTAAAAGCATCATGTTGACATTGCACATCCTGTCGAAAAGTAAATGAAACAAATAGGATGTTACAACTAATACTACGGTCAATCATTTTTAATAAAAAGTGTAAAGACATCTATGAAATAAAAAAAAGCTACGTTTTCATGATAGAAAAAAAATTATTATGTTTTATAGAGAGGCCTTCTCGGAAGTGGTTGTAGGTGATTTACTAGTATGAAATATTTAAAAACTTTTCATTTTTTTTGTATAAACCCACATATCCCGTATACTTTAGAATACTGAGAAAGAATTTTACTCCTGTTCACAAAAATATTCAGTTTAAAAAAGAAAATTAAAATAAACATTAAAACAATGCCTATTAGTTAAATTTATTACATACAGGTCCCTTTTTTCTGTACTACGAGTAATTTCAAGCAGTATTATTATTAAAAAGTTTCCATTTTAATTTGAAATTTCTTTAAATTACTTATAAATGTTGTATATATATGTAAGTTAATAAAATTATGGTAAAATTAATTTTAATAGGTGTAAATTAAATATTTTCTTGATTATCTGTAATAATGGTACATTTTTACTTCGTACACACAACAAAGTATTGAAATCGCGAAAAATTTTTGTTTTCAGGTTTCAACGGAAATATCCATTTTGAAAATACCTTTTCACTTGTTTCGGCGTGACTTCTGTTCGTACGTATGTGCGTATGTAACTCACATAGGATGTCGAAATTTTGAATTTAGGACTGTTATAATTGCAAACGTACCCTTTTGATTGCAATCAACTAGACCAAAAGTGTCCAAAAAACCCAAAATCCAAAGTTTTTGGATTTTGGACTTTTTTTTAACTGCAGTAATAACCCCTCATTGAGAGCTTTTCAACCATATATTATGAGTGACCCATTGGTTTCAGAGTTTATTTCTATGGTTTTCAGAGTTATTTCTTTGGTTTCAGAGTTTAGCCCAATAAAATTTTAATTAATGAGATATTTGGATCTAACAAGGGGAAGGCACATCGGTTTGAATCCGACTTCATATTCTTTTTTTTAACTGTTTTTTTTAATTTAAATATATTGATTTATTTATTAATAATTATTAACCTCTGATTGTAAAAACATTTTTACTAAAAATAATAATAAATAAATATATATATATGTCTATACAGGAAAATTGAGAGGAGAGTGGAAGAAGTGTTAGGAGAAGAGCAATTTGGTTTCAGGAAAAGTATAGGGATTAAAGAAAGACAAACCAACATACTTGGCGTTTATAGACCTAGAAAAGGCATTCGATAACATAGACTGGAATAAAATGTTCAGCATTTTAAAAAAATTAGGGTTCAAATACAGAGATAGAAGAACAATTGCTAACATGTACAGGAACCAAACAGCAACAGTAATAATTGAAGAACATCCGATATGAGTCCGACAAGGATGTTCCCTATCTCCGTTACTTTTTAATCTTTACATGGACCTAGCAGTTAATGATGTTAAAGAACAATTTAGATTCGGAGTAACAGTACAAGGTGAAAAGATAAAGATGCTACGATTTGCTGATGATATAGTAATTCTAGCCGAGAGTAAAAAGGATTTAGAAGAAACAATGAACGGCATAGATGAAGTCCTACGCAAGAACTATCGCATGAAAATAAACAAGAACAAAACAAAAGTAATGAAATGCAGTAGAAATAACAAAGATGGACCACTGAATGTGAAAATTGGAGGAGAAAAGATTACGGAGGTAGAAGAATTTTGTTATTTGGGAAGTAGGATTTGGGAAGTAATCCTACTTCCCAAATAACAAAATGGACGAAGCAGGAGCGATATAAAAGGATGGACGAAGCAGGAGCGAAGCAGGTTGGACGAAGCAGGAGCGATATAAAATGCCGAATAGCACAAGCTAAACGAGCCTTCAGTAAGAAATATAATTTGTTTACATCAAAAATTAATTTAAATGTCAGGAAAAGATTTTTGAAAGTATATGTTTGGAGTGTCGCTTTATATGGAAGTGAAACTTGGACGATCGGAGTATCTGAGAAGAAAAGATTAGAAGCTTTTGAAATGCGGTGCTATAGGAGAATGTTAAAAATCAGATGGGTGGATAAAGTGACGAATGAAGAGGTATTGCGGCAAATAGATGAAGAAAGAAGCATTTGGAAAAATATAGTTAAAACAAGAGACAGACTTATAGGCCACATACTAAGGCATCCTGGAATAGTCGCTTTAATATTGGAAGGACAGGTAGAAGGAAAAAATTGTGTAGGCAGGCCACGTTTGGAATATGTAAAACAAATTGTAGGATGTAGAGGGTATACTGAAATGAAACGACTAGCACTAGATAGGGAATCTTGGAGAGCTGCATCAAACCAGTCAAATGACTGAAGACAAAAAAAAAAATATGTATATATATATGTGCAAACAAAAAATAATAAAATATATAATAAAAAAATATATGTAATTTAATAGGCGTACAAGGACGTCATGTGGTGTCCACATCAGATTTTTTTACATAATAAGACCACGTGTATAAAATTGCAAACAATTCCCTTTATCTGTTTAGCCTCTGGAACCACCGTAATGTATTACTTCACAGTATGAATAAGGATGTTATGTATGAAAGTAGACGGGTGTAATCTTGTATAATCTAAGGTTGACCATTCCTGAAAATGTAAATGAAGAAAAAATCTTTTATAAAAAAACCCAATTAAGAAACCCGTTATGAAACAGTAATCCTTCTAGATATGGTTCAGAAATACTACAAACATTCTCTAACAAAAACATAAGCGGAGTTAAAAAAAGAATCTTTAAAAAGATATATACGGTTCAAAACATATAGACGTACAAACTAAGTGAAAGAGTTATATACCAAAAAATATAAAATATTGAAACAAATGAGGAAAAGAAGGATAAAATTCTATGGGCATTTATTTATAAATAACAATAACAGACTGAAAATAATATTTTTAATTCTTTTTTCTTTTCGTTCCGCCCACTACGGATCACGTTTGCATAGTTTTGACTTCATTTTCTTTTCCCAAAAAGGATTTCATTCTTTTGTTTTGTTGTTGTCGTCTTTCTATTCAGGTTTATACCCTTCTTTTTCTTTCTTTCTAGAAACTTAGATTCTGGAATCACTTTTCTACATTTATCTTTGTCTTTACACAGATCCTTAGAAATGTTTAATGTTTTTATATATGTTTCTATTTCTTTAAACCGGTTGGTTTTTGTGGCTCTGTTTATATGGAAATTAAATATTTATTTTTCCAATCTTCGGTTGTTCATTCTGTATAAATTTGCATAAAACTGTAAAAGCTTATTTTCCAGATTAAGTCCCCTATTTTTCTGTATGTTTTTAAAATTTATTTTTACTTTTCAATTTGTAAATTCCAACTTTATATTATTGTCCGTTAATTTTTCTTAAAATTCTTTTTTCTACTTTAGCCATTTTTTGTTCTGAAAAAAAAATCGTAGACATTCTGCCCCATACAGTGGACAGAATGCCCACTGTAGGACAACAGTCCTACAGTTGTAGGCTTCTGGTAGGACAACAGTTTTATAGTGCCTCAATTTTTAATTCTGTTAATGAAATAAAGACAAAAATAAATCGGTACAGATCGAAAAAGATCTCGCGGAAGGAAAGATAAACGAAAATGTTATACATAATTAAAGAGATATATTTAGTAAATTGATTGATGAATATAAATTTCAAGAAAAAATTAAAACTAAGAAAATCTTGAGCGGAACGAAGAAATAAGAAAAAAAAGTAGAGATAAAAAGAAAGTTTTAGGGAAGGAAAAAGCCAAATTGTTAAACATGGTCAAAAGATGGGTCTGAACAAACAAAAGGAAAAAAAATCAACTTTTTTATTATTTCATTTTAAAACGGTTATTAAAAATAAAATTAAATGGAATTCAGTGTAGTTAAAACTCGCTGTAAACGAAAATAATATATTCCTTTAAAAAGATCTGAATTAAATCTGTTTATTTTTCTTTTACAAATAAAAGTAAACATACTGAACAAATTAAGAAAAAAGAAAAACTTGCTGTATCCTTCCCGAATTTTGTTCTACATAAGCCGCAAAAATCCTAAAATAAAATAATAATATTATCGTCTAAACTACCAATGCTTTGCACTGGTCACATAAATACAATAATTTATATTGCAGTAACGGTATGATCGATTTAAAAAAATTCAAACGGATTCTTAATCTGTAAGGTATAAACTATCTGTAGGTATAAAATCTATAAGGATCCAACTAAGGCATAAACTTGTGTTTCCCAAAGATCACATAAATATATAGTTCTGTTTTAAACATTTAAACAACTATTACTACTTATAATTTTTATACACAACATCACTATATAAAGCGTAGATCAGAACGGAAGTATAGTTAATTTTAAAGGAATAATAATATTATGTGAGAAAACGAAAATAGAATTTAAAATGGGTTTAGGTTTTTCGAAAAAGAAGGAAGAGAAGAAGAACATTAAAAGAAGGTAATGACAGTGACACATAACTGCAAGGCGAATAACACCTGAAAATAGACCTTTTATACTGTGTTTGGGATTTACAATTTTTTTAAATGAGTTTCAAACTTAACACGGTCACAAATAACGCCATATTGGATGATTCAATAACCAGTTATGAATACCACATTCATGTATCGTACGCCTCTTCAAAACTAAACAAAAATGTTGAAATAAGAATACCCGTTTATCAACAAGATGTCTAGACACATCTATCAGAAAGTTATCTGATGTTGATGGGTGGGTACATTATTGGGAAAGATAAGGCGATAGATATAGTTTCAGAAACGTTCGGTAATTTTACTCTTTTTCAGGCGTTGCGATGGATTGCATAAGAAATCAGGTACAATCACCACAAAAAAGACTTGCTTACTCTAAGAGAAAGTGATACAAATTATATCTTGTCCATAGGATGGGCATTAGATGCCGTTAGCAACATAAAACACTGCTCAACAGATGGAAAATTTACAACTCATATATGCCCTTGAAGATTTTCAGATTACAAGAGAATAGTTTAGAACGTAAAACAAGAACTGATTCTTTCGACAGCAATTTTGATTACTTAGTAACTGGTAAAACCGATTCCGAAGATTGAATTTAAAACCCGTTCTTAGAACATGGAAAAACATGTGGACAATGAAATCTGCTTCTCAATCGAAGAGAAGCTATGTTATGTCATATTAGGATTTCAAATGGAGAGAAGAACTAAGCGAACAAGATCAGTTCAAATTTTACAAATGTAACATCATAATATGAGGTTGTATTTAAATTCTGTATATATATCAGTACAAGAACAAGCAAAGGTGATTACATCTTATTGTACAGTATGTTTGTTCGATTTTATAAATCTTATTATAACAAACAGTCGAGGAAAAATTTAATCGATATAAGCGACTTTATAAAATTCGCATCTTTATTTGTATTCGACTGCAAAATTATTCGTTAAAGACGGGTACGGTAGACGTGCGGATTGAATTCAAGTCTTCATAAAATACACCCGACAAAATTGCAGCAAACGATATACTTGGTTGTCCGGTATAGTTAAATCGATTGTAAGCAGTTAACATTGCTCAATACGAGGATGTAACAATACATGTGGATGTAACAAAAATTCGAATGGGGAAAAAATTATAAATGAAAAAAACATTTAATTAGGAAATGGAAAAGAATTGAATGAAAGATCAGAAAAAATAAAAATGAAGAAAAATACAGTTTAATTTGAATGTTTTATGGTAGACCTCTCGTGGAAAGATTTTACCCGTTAATAAAAAAAATCTCAATGCATCCAGGTTGCTACCTAAAGGATGTAGTGAATACGCAACCGATGGTCTTAGTTTATATAAATATACAGTAATATCGGTTTCATTCCTTATTTGGTTATCATCACACATTGGAATGTGTAATTGAGATTCAGGGCTACCTCTATAATAATGAAAATTTTATCGTAAAGGAATTATAGCGAATTGTTACTCCTTTATGATTCTTTTCTTCCGCCCACCTTTTGCAAAATCTAACCTCAAACTAAGATATCGTCGACTAGAAAATTGATTGAAAAAAGACTCTCACTATATAGACTGGGATTACGGATACGCTGTGCATACTGAAGATACGATGACAACACTTTTCTAATATTTACATAAAGGAAGGGAAAACGCTAAATCCCTTCGTAGGTTGCACGACGACGTTCGGAAGATATCGGAATTTGCTCGTAAACCAACTTCAAAAATGTATAAACAGGAGTTTAAAAAATGATGACATCTCCAGAAAAGCTATTTTAATTATTCACATTGCTAAACGAAAAGGTACTACAAGACAAGATGAAGTGTAATCTGATATCAGATTCGTCCTTGACATATTACGAATAATAAGAAAAGTGTTTGACTCATTTTATACATCTTTGTTCCGTCTTAGGACATTTTTCCCATTATTATTTTTGTTTCAACGTCATGGGTATCGCTTTAAGTTACAACGAACTTGCTAGCGTGTAGGCGCGATACCGAAAAAGATTTTCTAAATTGGTTACCGTGAAACCGACAAATATAAAAGGGGTCGTCCGTCGCTTCTCTTTATTTCATCATGTAAAAGAATAGTTTCGA
The DNA here is from genome assembly GCF_047948215.1 of Lycorma delicatula. NCBI lineage: Eukaryota > Metazoa > Arthropoda > Insecta > Hemiptera > Fulgoridae > Lycorma > Lycorma delicatula. The sequence continues at coordinate 125,793,521 of NC_134462.1, forward strand.
TTTTGAAACCCCAGAAAATAATTTTCTAGAGTGTGTCTATAAATAAATAGACGCAGTGTATATATATGAACAATCTGCCTGCTCAGATGAATCTGGAATCGAGATATATAAGAAAAATTTTTGTTTACAGTTTGATTTAACTTATATTACCAACATACATTAGATACTTGAAACGAAGAAAGCCCGCAAAATGTGAACTCGCTAGATGAATCTGGGATCGAGATATATAAGAAAAATTTTTGTTTACAGTTCGATTTAACTTATATTACCAACATACATTAGATACTTGAAACGAAGAAAGCCCGCAAAATGTGAACTCGCTAGATGAATCTGGGATCGAGATATATAAAAAAAAATTTTGTTTACAGTTCGATTTAACTTATATTACCAACATACATTAGATACTTGAAACGAAGAAAGCCCGCAAAATGTGAACTCGCTAGATGAATCTGTGATCGAGATATATAAGAAAAATTTTTGTTTACAGTTCGATTTAACTTATTTTACCAACATACATTAGATACTTGAAACGAAGAAAGCCCGCAAAATGTGAACTCGCTAGATGAATCTGGGATCGAGATATATAAAAAAAAATTTTGTTTACAGTTCGATTTAACTTATATTACCAACATACATTAGATACTTGAAACGAAGAAAGCCCGCAAAATGTGAACTCGCTAGATGAATCTGTGATCGAGATATATAAGAAAAATTTTTGTTTACAGTTCGATTTAACTTATTTTACCAACATACATTAGATACTTGAAACGAAGAAAGCCCGCAAAATGTGAACTCGCTAGATGAATCTGGGATCGAGATATATAAAAAAAAATTTTGTTTACAGTTCGATTTAACTTATTTTACCAACATACATTAGATACTTGAAACGAAGAAAGCCCGCAAAATGTGAACTCGCTAGATGAATCTGTGATCGAGATATATAAGAAAAATTTTTGTTTACAGTTCGATTTAACTTATATTACCAACATACATTAGATACTTGAAACGAAGAAAGCCCGCAAAATGTGAACTCGCTAGATGAATCTGTGATCGAGATATATAAGAAAAATTTTTGTTTACAGTTCGATTTAACTTATTTTACCAACATACATTAGATACTTGAAACGAAGAAAGCCCGCAAAATGTGAACTCGCTAGATGAATCTGGGATCGAGATATATAAGAAAAATTTTTGTTTACAGTTCGATTTAACTTATATTACCAACATACATTAGATACTTGAAACGAAGAAAGCCCGCAAAATGTGAACTCGCTAGATGAATCTGGGATCGAGATATATAAAAAAAAATTTGTTTACAGTTCGATTTAACTTATATTACCAACATACATTAGATACTTGAAACGAAGAAAGCCCGCAAAATGTGAACTCGCTAGATGAATCTGGGATCGAGATATATAAAAAAAAATTTTGTTTACAGTTCGATTTAACTTATATTACCAACATACATTAGATACTTGAAACGAAGAAAGCCCGCAAAATGTGAACTCGCTAGATGAATCTGTGATCGAGATATATAAGAAAAATTTTTGTTTACAGTTCGATTTAACTTATTTTACCAACATACATTAGATACTTGAAACGAAGAAAGCCCGCAAAATGTGAACTCGCTAGATGAATCTGGGATCGAGATATATAAAAAAAAATTTTGTTTACAGTTCGATTTAACTTATTTTACCAACATACATTAGATACTTGAAACGAAGAAAGCCCGCAAAATGTGAACTCGCTAGATGAATCTGTGATCGAGATATATAAGAAAAATTTTTGTTTACAGTTCGATTTAACTTATATTACCAACATACATTAGATACTTGAAACGAAGAAAGCCCGCAAAATGTGAACTCGCTAGATGAATCTGTGATCGAGATATATAAGAAAAATTTTTGTTTACAGTTCGATTTAACTTATTTTACCAACATACATTAGATACTTGAAACGAAGAAAGCCCGCAAAATGTGAACTCGCTAGATGAATCTGGGATCGAGATATATAAGAAAAAATTTTGTTTACAGTTCGATTTAACTTATATTACCAACATACATTAGATACTTGAAACGAAGAAAGCCCGCAAAATGTGAACTCGCTAGATGAATCTGTGATCGAGATATATAAGAAAAATTTTTGTTTACAGTTCGATTTAACTTATATTACCAACATACATTAGATACTTGAAACGAAGAAAGCCCGCAAAATGTGAACTCGCTAGATGAATCTGGGATCGAGATATATAAGAAAAATTTTTGTTTACAGTTTGATTTAACTTATATTACCAACATACATTAGATACTTGAAACGAAGAAAGCCCGCAAAATGTGAACTCGCTAGATGAATCTGGGATCGAGATATATAAGAAAAATTTTTGTTTACAGTTCGATTTAACTTATATTACCAACATACATTAGATACTTGAAACGAAGAAAGCCCGCAAAATGTGAACTCGCTAGATGAATCTGGGATCGAGATATATAAAAAAAAATTTTGTTTACAGTTCGATTTAACTTATATTACCAACATACATTAGATACTTGAAACGAAGAAAGCCCGCAAAATGTGAACTCGCTAGATGAATCTGTGATCGAGATATATAAGAAAAATTTTTGTTTACAGTTCGATTTAACTTATTTTACCAACATACATTAGATACTTGAAACGAAGAAAGCCCGCAAAATGTGAACTCGCTAGATGAATCTGGGATCGAGATATATAAAAAAAAATTTTGTTTACAGTTCGATTTAACTTATATTACCAACATACATTAGATACTTGAAACGAAGAAAGCCCGCAAAATGTGAACTCGCTAGATGAATCTGTGATCGAGATATATAAGAAAAATTTTTGTTTACAGTTCGATTTAACTTATTTTACCAACATACATTAGATACTTGAAACGAAGAAAGCCCGCAAAATGTGAACTCGCTAGATGAATCTGGGATCGAGATATATAAAAAAAAATTTTGTTTACAGTTCGATTTAACTTATTTTACCAACATACATTAGATACTTGAAACGAAGAAAGCCCGCAAAATGTGAACTCGCTAGATGAATCTGTGATCGAGATATATAAGAAAAATTTTTGTTTACAGTTCGATTTAACTTATATTACCAACATACATTAGATACTTGAAACGAAGAAAGCCCGCAAAATGTGAACTCGCTAGATGAATCTGTGATCGAGATATATAAGAAAAATTTTTGTTTACAGTTCGATTTAACTTATTTTACCAACATACATTAGATACTTGAAACGAAGAAAGCCCGCAAAATGTGAACTCGCTAGATGAATCTGGGATCGAGATATATAAGAAAAATTTTTGTTTACAGTTCGATTTAACTTATATTACCAACATACATTAGATACTTGAAACGAAGAAAGCCCGCAAAATGTGAACTCGCTAGATGAATCTGGGATCGAGATATATAAAAAAAAATTTGTTTACAGTTCGATTTAACTTATATTACCAACATACATTAGATACTTGAAACGAAGAAAGCCCGCAAAATGTGAACTCGCTAGATGAATCTGGGATCGAGATATATAAAAAAAAATTTTGTTTACAGTTCGATTTAACTTATATTACCAACATACATTAGATACTTGAAACGAAGAAAGCCCGCAAAATGTGAACTCGCTAGATGAATCTGTGATCGAGATATATAAGAAAAATTTTTGTTTACAGTTCGATTTAACTTATTTTACCAACATACATTAGATACTTGAAACGAAGAAAGCCCGCAAAATGTGAACTCGCTAGATGAATCTGGGATCGAGATATATAAAAAAAATTTTGTTTACAGTTCGATTTAACTTATTTTACCAACATACATTAGATACTTGAAACGAAGAAAGCCCGCAAAATGTGAACTCGCTAGATGAATCTGTGATCGAGATATATAAGAAAAATTTTTTGTTTACAGTTCGATTTAACTTATATTACCAACATACATTAGATACTTGAAACGAAGAAAGCCCGCAAAATGTGAACTCGCTAGATGAATCTGTGATCGAGATATATAAGAAAAAATTTTTGTTTACAGTTCGATTTAACTTATATTACCAACATACATTAGATACTTGAAACGAAGAAAGCCCGCAAAATGTGAACTCGCTAGATGAATCTGGGATCGAGATATATAAGAAAAATTTTGTTTACAGTTCGATTTAACTTATATTACCAACATACATTAGATACTGAAACGAAGAAAGCCCGCAAAATGTGAACTCGCTAGATGAATCTGTGATCGAGATATATAAGAAAAATTTTTGTTTACAGTTCGATTTAACTTATATTACCAACATACATTAGATACTTGAAACGAAGAAAGCCCGCAAAATGTGAACTCGCTAGATGAATCTGGGATCGAGATATATAAGAAAAATTTTTGTTTACAGTTCGATTTAACTTATTTTACCAACATACATTAGATACTTGAAACGAAGAAAGCCCGCAAAATGTGAACTCGCTAGATGAATCTGTGATCGAGATATATAAAAAAAATTTTTGTTTACAGTTCGATTTAACTTATTTTACCAACATACATTAGATACTTGAAACGAAGAAAGCCCGCAAAATGTGAACTCGCTAGATGAATCTGTGATCGAGATATATAAAAAAATTTTTGTTTACAGTTCGATTTAACTTATTTTACCAACATACATTAGATACTTGAAACGAAGAAAGCCCGCAAAATGTGAACTCGCTAGATGAATCTGTGATCGAGATATATAAGAAAAAATTTTTGTTTACAGTTCGATTTAACTTATATTACCAACATACATTAGATACTTGAAACGAAGAAAGCCCGCAAAATGTGAACTCGCTAGATGAATCTGGGATCGAGATATATAAGAAAAAATTTTTGTTTACAGTTCGATTTACTTATTTTACCAACATACATTAGATACTTGAAACGAAGAAAGCCCGCAAAATGTGAACTCGCTAGATGAACTGTGATCGAGATATATAAGAAAAAATTTTTGTTTACAGTTCGATTTAACTTATTTTTACCAACATACATTAGATACTTGAAACGAAGAAAGCCCCGCAAAATGTGAACTCGCTAGATGAATCTGTGATCGAGATATATAAGAAAATTTTTGTTTACAGTTCGATTTAACTTATATTACAACATACATTAGATACTTGAAACGAAGAAAGCCCGCAAAATGTGAACTCGCTAGATGAATCTGTGATCGAGATATATAAGAAATATTTTTGTTTACAGTTCGATTTAACTTATATTACCAACATACATTAGATACTTGAAACGAAGAAAGCCCGCAAAATGTGAACTCGCTAGATGAATCTGTGATCGAGATATATAAGAAAAATTTTTGTTTACAGTTCGATTTAACTTATATTACCAACATACATTAGATACTTGAAACGAAGAAAGCCCGCAAAATGTGAACTCGCTAGATGAATCTGTGATCGAGATATATAAGAAAAATTTTTGTTTACAGTTCGATTTAACTTATTTTACCAACATACATTAGATACTTGAAACGAAAGAAAGCCCGCAAAATTGAACTCGCTAGATGAATCTGTGATCGAGATATATAAGAAAAATTTTTGTTTACAGTTCGATTTAACTTAATTTTACCAACATTCATTAGATCTTGAAACGAAGAAAGCCCGCAAAATTTGAACTCGCTAGATGAATCTGTGACCGAGATATATAAGAAAAATT